>NC_057386.1:121622812-122222812 GCF_019320065.1 Cervus canadensis | reverse complement strand
GGTTCCCCTTCCCTACTGCTCTCCACCCGGGTACCCCTTCTCAATAAAATCCTTTTGCTTTGTCAGTACACATCTTCTCAGACAATTCATTTCTGAGTGTTAGACAAGAGCCCATCCTCAGGGCCTGGAAGGAGTACCCCTCCCTGCAATGGGAATGGTGCTGCTCCAGGGAGCCAAAGAGTAAGAAAAATGTGCCTTGTCACTGGGATGAATCAGCTTCAACTCTTTCCCATCCTCCAGCCTGACAAAGGTTCATATTCCTATGAGAGACTGATCGGCTTAGCCTGGGCCATGTGCCCCCACCCCCACCCTTGGTGAAGGAAGGACAGGGCCCTGTGAAGGCAATATTTCCAATGAAACCATGCACAAGGGTTATTAAGGGGCTGGGGCCAGCGGAAAGGGACATGGAAGCTGCCAGGCAGAAGCTACAGGAGTGCCTCCCCAGGGCCCCGGGCTCTCTGGAGCTTCCAAAACTAGGTCAAAGGGCATTCCCTGGAGGAGCCAAGGCTTGAGCAAGGGTGCCTGTGACTGGGCAACCTGATTAATTCATCACTACCCACACAGTACACCTGGAAGGATTCCAAAGGGATGCAACAGAAGGACAGCTTTAATGAGAAGAGAAAGAACAAAACAAGACCTTAACCACTCAGATTCATCAGGGAAGAGGGCAGGGCCAGGGAAGGTAGGTCCGTCTAGCCAAAGTCTACAAGCCAAGAATCGCTCCAAGCCATTTACATATCTTGATTCGTTTGGTTCCTCAGCACAGCTCTACAGAGCACTCTATCATCACCTCTGTGTTATTGCCAAGGAGCCTGAGGCACAAAGAAGTTAAGGAATTTGCTCAGAGATGCCCAGCTAATAAATGATGGAGCAGAATTCCAATCAGGGTGGCCCAGCTCTGGAGTGTGTGTGCATAACAATTACAAAACAATTACATGGCACACATGCCAAGTCGTCAGAGGGGAAGGAAAAGGCACACCGGGTAATATGGACCATTAAAGGGTACCTTCTGAGAATCAAATCTTAAATGTAGCACCTAGGTTTACTTGTCTTGTCTTAAAGGCAAAACATTCTCTAGGCAAAACATTCAAACAACTCACAAATGCACAGAGGAAAAATAAATAAATAACTTGAACATCCACCATAGTGTCACTTTAAAACAACTGGAATATAAATGCAAATTTATTTCTTTTAAATGGAGTATTATACAGACTGATTGAGGCCGACTCTCCCCCCCTGTACCATGACAATAATTCATCTTCGGGAGCTTGGTAGTTATTGGCTGCGTACTTTCTCCCATTGTGTGGAAGCACCATCATTTGTCCAGCTTAATCCCCTCTTGTTGAGCCATTTTGTCATTTCCAATTATCCCTAAGTATAAATGCAGCAGACACTGCTGGTGATCCACTCGAATCTCCTCATAGGCTTTGCTGACCACACCTCCCCTGACTTCCAGGTACTCTTGTTTACGTCGGTTTGTATCTGGTGACTTTTCTTTGCAGAACTACCCTGGGACTACTGGGGGCCCAGGGTCCAAAAGCCTGATGCTTGCCTCCTCAAAGGGGCGTTCACATCCCCCACTTCTGTCACTAGGGGAGATCTTCGTCTCTGAGTGTTGGTGTCAGGAGTATCTGAACCCAGATCTCTTGCCTCAGGTCAGAGCAAATTCTGACCAGCTGGCAACACTGTTCCTCTCTGGCAACACCGTCCTATTTCATAGAGCAGAAGTGGTGTCATGCCATTTCCATGGATAGGGCGCAAAAGACCACTTGGGCTTTTGTGTCACTCTCTCTTGGATCAGTTGCTCCAGGGGAAGCCAGCTGCCATGTCATGAGGACACTTGAGCAGCTCCTTAGGGAAGCCCACTTGGTATGGGTCTGAGACCTCTAGCAATAACCACCAGAAGTAGACCCTCCGGGGACCTCTATATAGCACAGGGAATTATACTCAATATTCTGTAATAACCTATAAGGGAAATTGAAAAAGAATTTATATATATGTAACTGAATCACTTTGCTGTACATCTGAAACTAACACAACACTGTCCATCAACTATATTCCAAAGAAAGAAACCCGTTGGCCCCAGTCAAACGTTCAGATGACTACAGACCTGTCCACCATCTTGATTCAACCTCATGAGAAACCCCAAATCAGAACCACCAACTCAGCCTTAGCCGAATTCCTGAACCTTGGAAACCAGATAATATTAAATGTCGATTGTTTGAGGCCACTTGATTTTAGGCTAAACTGATGCAACAAGAGCTACCGGCTGAACCTCTTCTTAGATGTTCACAACACACAGTGCCAGACTAAAGAAGAGTGAGTTTCATCTAACCCAGGATTTCCCAAAATTATTTGACTGCAGAACCCAACCCATTCCTTTTTCTTTTGATGGAACTCACCTTGGGAACTGCTGATCTATTATAAAATCTTGGACACACCTTGTGTCCTCCGTGTGACCCTATGGACTGTAGCCCGCCAGGCTCCTCTGTCCACGGGATTCTCCAGGCAAGAAGACTGGAGTGGACTGTCATTTCCTTGATATTCTCAGTTTCTGGCACTTCTGTAAGAACTTCTTTGTCCTCCGTCAACTGTGCCCGTGCTGGCTTAGATCTGAGGTCTGTGTGGCTGTGTGTGCACGTGCGCATCCATTGGCAGTCAGCTCTGTCATGCTGTCTGCTGTGGATTTTGTAAGCTGTCACTGTCAGAATCAGAACAAGCTAGTCTGTCACGCAGCTCTGATGGAGCACAAACAGGCAAAGGAAAAAGGAAATGGTCCCACGATATTGGGTCACTAGGCAACGTGTCCAAGACAGCTGGTCCATGACTTTTCTCTGCCCTCCCTGCTTTACTGGGCTGCTGAGATGGTGATAATAGCTAAGCAATGGTCCTGTTTGATTTGCACACTCTCACTCATCGTCCCAGTCACCCTCTGGGGGATGTTCAGGGCTGGCAAGAGATGGGTCCCATTTTATAGGTAAAGAGACTGAGGCTCTGAGCCAGGATTAAGAGCTTTGTTTTTTTTTTCTGGCATTATTCCCTCTGCCAGAAACAGTTAATCCTTCTTCCCACCGACCTGCCCCCCAGCCAATCTAAGATTGGTCTGGAACCAGTCTGCCCGAGTTTAAAACTGGCTCAGCCACTCTGCCACTCCCCAGCTGTGGGAACCTGGGCATACTTCTAAATCACTGCAGTTTGGCTACAGATTAAATGGAAAAATGGATGTGAAGAGAATGGACAGCCCCTTGCAGCTAATAAACATTTAATTTTATTGTTATTATTAATACTCATCCTTTCAACTTCGACAACATTTCTTCCTGGAAGGCCCCAGAAACTACTCTAACCTCACCCAGGCTGGGTCCAAGCTGTCCCTGGGCTCCTCCCATGCAGCCCTCACCCTGATTCTCCAGTGCTTCCTAACCCTGGCTGCAAATTGAAATCCTTGGAGAGCTTTTTAAAAATATCCATGCCCAGGGCCCCCCACCAGAGACCAATAACATCCGAATCCCTTGGAGGATTTCTAGAGCATGAGCTGAATACTTCCCCACCCTGACCTTTCGCTCAGCCAGCGAGGGGTGCTGGAGGCTGGGTGCCTGGTCTCCAGCCTGGGTGAGCACCCTGATACCTCCATTCAGGGCCTGATGGAGGGAGGCGTGAGCCTAGCCAAGCAGCATTACCCACCTGCATCTCTCCTCAATTTCCAAATCTTCCGGGCAGGAGAATACTGTAGTATACCGCTAGCCTATTGTCTGGCCCTCTTCCTTGCCCCATGTTCTGTTTTAAAATGAACTCTCTCCACCACAGTGGTTTTGCAGGATAACCAACAATAACAACAGTGATGGTAATAGCTGATATTCCGAACCCTTCCTGTGTTCTAGGGATTGTGCTGAAGGCTAATGGGCTAAAATCATCCTCTTCTTCATATATATATATATATAAAATTCAGATTCCAAAGTTGTATTTGAAGATTTCTCCTGATTTAAAAATAATAGGTTCATGGTACAACCCCTATGGAGAACAATACAGAGGTTACTTAAAAAGCTAAAAGTAGAACTACCATATGACCCAACAATCCAACTCCTGGGCACATACATAGAGAAAACCATAATTCAGAAAGATCCATACAGCCCAATGTTCATAGCAGCACTATTTACAATAGCCAAGATATGGAAGCAACCTAAATGTCCATTGACAAAGGAGTGGATAAAGAAGGTGTGGTACATATATACAATGGAATATCACTCAGTCATTAAAAAGAATGAAATAATGTCATTTGCAGCAACCGGGATGGATCTAGAGACTATCAAACTAAGTGAAGTAAATCAGAGAAAGACAAATATCATATATTGCTTTTATGAGAAATCTAAAAAAATGATACAAATAAACTTGCTTACAAAACAGAAAGAGACTCACAGACTTTGAAAGCAAACTTATGGTTACCAGAGGGGAAAGGTGGAGGGAAGGATAAATTAGAGGAGTTTTGGATTAACATATACACACTACTCTACGTAAAATAGGTGATCAACAAGGACCTACTGTATAGCACAGGGAACTCTGCTCAATATTTTGTAATAACCTCTATGGGAAAAGAATCTGAAAAAGAATGAATATATGTATAACTGAATCACTTTGCTGTATACCTAAAACTAACACAACATTGTCAATCAACTATACTCCAATATAAAGTAAAAATTAAATTAAAAACACAATAGGTTCATTCTTGGGCAAGGGGGTGGTGGTTGGCAACTAAGATGATAGAGGAATGGTATCAGGATTACCACTAGACCCCTGACACTGGAGACTGAAATCCCCTCAATGCCCTTAATTCCTACTCTTCTTCTCCCAAATGGAGACATTAAGAATTGGAAGGCAGGTGCTGGGACAGTGTCAGGTACAGACTCGGGGCTACTGGTTCAGTAACCTGACATGGGTCCCTGGCAGACCCTCCGTTCCACCTTCCAGGCAGGGCTCAGACTGAGACCACCTACTGCTCCCCATCCATGTGGACCTATTCTGCATGAGCACCTGCGGGCTGAGCACTTTGCATGCATACGTGTAATCCTCACACCAGCCCTGCATCACCATCACACACTTTTGCAAATAAGAAAACAAAGGGGCCTTCCTTGGTGGTCCATAGGTTAAGACTCCGTGCTTCCACTGCAAGGGGCACAAGTTCTAATCCCTGGTTGGGGAACTAAGATCCCATACGCTGCACAGTGTGGTCAAAACAATTTTAATGAAAAGTAAACAAATGCCCACCCACAGAGGTCAAGGTCACACAAAGGGATATGGAGAAGGGAGCAGCAGAACTGGGATCAGAATTCAGAACCCTAACAGTCTTGGTGCTCCATGATCTCAGAGCTCACGCTTAGCTCAGCCCTGGACCCTGCTGTTTTCTTTGCTTGTTACATATGGCTTGAGGCCCCTGTAACACTCTCAAGGCCAGAGATTCACATCTGTCTTATTCTCCAGCACTCAGCGTGGTACCTGATACATAGGAGGCCTGGGGATGGGGGAGAGGTATTCAAAACCTTTAACAACTTGCAGGACCAGGACACTGGTTATTCAGAATGGCCACTGGTCCAAAGGCAGCTACTGGTTCCTAGAAAGAAACAGGAGAAAGGAGAGGGAGGAAGGTGTCTAGATTTCAAAATGTTGGTTTTATTGTTATGTAGGTATGGAATGGTTAAAAGATCAGATGATGATTGCAACTGAAAAAAAAATAACTTGTTATACTCAGATTCCGAGGGGAGGGGACTGACCGTGCCATGGGGGCCACACAGGGTCGTTCAGGAGGCAGAGGGAAGGTGGACAAGAGCCTGTATTGTGGGGTTTTGTGAGAGTGAACAGGTGAGGTGGAGGAAACAGACTTGGAATGGCCTAGTTTGAATAATTTCAGTAAGCTCTGAGGCATAGGGGCTGGCCCTACTTGTTTGGTACCTGACCTGGATAAGCAGGGCAGGTGGGTAGTGGCTCAGAGTGTGATAAAGCTTGGGCTCTGGATTGGTTTCCACAAGACAGGTGTGCTTGCAGGCTATCTCTGGGAGGCACAGTCCCTCCAGGGTCAGCAAGGTGCCAGGTGGTCAAAGCATTAGAACAAAAAGACCTGCTCAGTAAAGGATAGGACGGAAGTGGGGCAGCTTAACAGGCAGGGCTATTTATCACACGGTGCTGAAGTATTTCAATATTTGGACACCTGGCTCCACTGTACCTGGGTATATAGTTGAATTGGTGCCGAGCCAGCTGAAAGGTGCTCAGTAAATATACGCTGAAGGGCTGAATCGTGGGGGCTGGTCCTGGAGTCTCCTTCCCTCCCGGTATCTCAGTTCTCCTTGGAGAATGACCCTGGCAATACCATTGCACACGACTGCCTTTCCGTTTTCCTAGGGAGCCCCAGGGAGTCCCCATCTGCTCACACCTGGGAGGACTTGGAGCTGATGGGCGGGTGGGCTGCTCTCGCCAGTCAGGGCGACTCGAGCCAGCCCTCGGAAACCAGAGAGCAGAGCTCACACAAAACCATGAGTCCTCCCACCCCTTCTGACAACTCCTGGGTGTTGGGTGGGAGGGGACCTCCCGCAGCCGCTTATGGACGAGACGGTATTGATTTTCACATTATGATGCACAACTTGTGAGGCACTTAGAGGAGGGGGTGGAGGAGAAGCCAGTCACTGATTCCCGGAATTTATTTTGAGACACATTAATTTGTTTCTTCCCTTCAAGGTCAAATCAAGTCATCTCCATATATCACCATTGGCAGCGGCTGGCTGGCAGGCAGTTGGGAGGGGGTGGAGATGGGTGGAGGATACAACTTTCCAGGGAGCTAGGTCAAAGGAGTGGAGCACAGAAGCAGGTTCTGGGCAGCCCCTACCCTGGCAGCATCATCGGCGTGAGACCCGGAATGATATTCCTCTGTCATATCACTGGAGATCTCTGGGGAGGGGCCTAGTCATCTGTTCTGATGACAATGCTTGTGTCTGTAAACTGGAACCTCTCAGACCTGAAATAAACTGGATTTCTGGGGTCTGAGATCAGGCTCTTGGGCTCACTTCCCAGGGAGACCCACACTCACCATTCATTCATTCAATCATCCATTCAATACATATTTATTTCCAGTGGGTGGGCTCTCAGTTCTGTCTGCTCAGAGTCTCACCATTCAGTGACCCAAAACTGAATAACCACGGAAATGAAAGCTTTACTTTTCTCTTTTTCTCACCAGGTTCTCAAAGTGGGAAGATAGGGTAACCTCACACCTGGCACAGTTGCCTTGCTCTTGGTAAGTAAATATTTGTTGAACAAATATCAAATGAGTGGGGATCTTCCCCTTTACTTGGACAATTTCTCCCCTCATCCTTTAAAGCAGAGCAGTTCGGATCAGTTTGGGGTTTTGTGATTGTTATTATTATTTATTCTGCTACACAAATTCCCAGCTGTTTCAAGAGGTGCTGGGTTGGGATGAGGGTAATGATGAGGCGCTCTGGCCAGTTCAGAGGGAATCTGAGCTGAGATCTTAATTAAAGATTTAGCCAAAGAAGGGGCTGGAGGAATAAGCATTGGAGCAAGAGAGCAGTGTATTCAAAGTTCTGGGAGCAAGAGAGGGCCTGTCTGATTAGAGGAACAGAGGGAGGTTCGGTGGGGCTACAGGGCAAGGGGAGGGAGTTAGGGGAGCTGGGGGAGAGTGGGGACCTGGGGAAAGATCCCATGAGGCTTTGCAAGTCTTGAATGAAGCTTGGACTCAATCCTTTAAACAATGGGGAACCATCAAAGGATTGTAAAAGGGACATACCTTTCACCTTGGCTCATGTGTTTTCTTCTGCCGGCAAGGGACCTCCCCAACCCTAATCCTGCTTGCTCAACTCTGACCACCATGGACCCCAAGTCCCTTGCAAAGCCTCGACTTGAAATATCACTTCTCTTCCCAAAACTTTTACAGACTCACATAAGACACACTTAGATTTCGCTTTGCTGAGAGAAAGGCAGAATAGGGCTACAGTTACTAGCGGAGTCAGGACCCCCTCACACCCCCAACCCTGGCCTGTTGCTTACCAGGTGTATGATTTGGGGCTCTGCATTTAGTCCTTCCTTGCATCAGTTTCCTCATCTGTAAAGTGGAGATAAGAGTTGAACCAACGTCATGTAACTTAGCAGGGGCCTTCTCAGGACAGACCCTCCTCCCCCTTCACCACTCCCGCTCCTTCTTCACCTGTTTCTTGTTTGTAGTAAAACTTTAGCCTCCCAGGCCTTCCCCAAGTTCTAAAGAATAAGTTTCATCAGGGAAGTAAGAAAAGCCAGAAATGAAGGGAAACAGTCAAGCAGGACAAAATAATTGTTCAGCCATTAAACAAAGTCCAGGACCTTTAGTTCCTTCTCAAGGGCTATAGATAACATTCTGAGACAAATCCTTCGAGCTGTTTTGCAGAGGTTGAAACCTCGACCAGGTGGAAGAAGCTAACTACATGCTGACGATAAGCACATAGACTCCACGGGCACCTGGGGACCAGGAGGCTGATGATGTCGACTCCCAAGGAATTCACCACCAGCCAATCAGAAGAACATCCACAAGCTGTTCACACATCCCATAACCCTTACCCTCACCCTGGCTTCAAAAACCTCTCCCTGAGAGCCGTCAGGGAGTTCAGGCCTTTTGAAGGCTAGCTGCCCCGACTCTGCACGGCCCCCTGCAGTAAACACTGCACTGTCCTTCTCCACAACCTGGCGTCAGTAGATTGGCTTTATTTACCGTGGGCCAGGGGACTCAAGTTTGGTTTGGTAATTCTCATAGGGTTATATGGTAATTAAATCTATTAATACACGCAAAGCACCTAGCACAGGGTCTGGCACATGGAGGATTTAGTGAGGGTCAGGCTTCCCAGGTGGCACTAGTGGTAAAGAACCCGCCTGCAGATGCAGGAGATGTAAGAGATGAGGGTTCGATCCCTAGGTCAGGAAGATCCCCTGAAGGAGGGCATGGCAACCACTCTAATAGTCTTGCACGGAGAATCCCGTGGGCAGAGGAGCCTGGAGGGTTACGGTCTATAGGATCTCAGAGTCGGACATGACTGAAGTGACTTAGCATGCAGGCTTTCTGTTACCTGACACCTGTGTAGCCGCTCTTCAAGCGGCTTGTGGGAAGGAATCACGGCTCATTGTTTGCTATATGCTTGGCTCCCAGAAAAGGACCAAAATAAGTAGATGCTCAGGAAATAGTCACCGATTCTGCTGTCATTGGCAGTTTGGAGGTACTCTTAAAAAGCAGCTCATAAATCAACCATGCATGTTAAGTCGTTTCAGTCATGTCCAACTCTTTGCGACCCTATGGGTAGTAGCCCATCAAGCTCCTCTGTCCATGGGATTCTCCAGGCAAGAATACTGGAGAGTGTTGCCATGCCCTCCTCCAGGGGATCTTCCCGACCCAGGGGTTAACTCTGTGTCTCTTACGTCGCCTGCATTAGCAGGCGGGTTCTTTACCAGCAGTGCAACCTGGGATGCCCAAAGCAACTACACTTAGATGGAAAAAAAAAAAAAAAGGCAGCTCAGGAGCTCCTCATTAATTCCTCCAAAAACAAAAGTTGAGTTCTACCATTACCATGGGACTTACTCAAGCCACTTAGAGGCAACTTCTTCATTGTAAAGGTAACATCTACTTCCTGCGGGTCAGGGGGGCTTAAAGGAGATTGGCTCCAGGGATGGAGCATGTAACCCAGGCCTTGCCAGTCAAAGTACTGATTTTCTAGGCTGTGCTTAAATCAGGGATGGTCATATGACCCAAGCTGGTCCAATTAGAATGACTCTCAGCAGATGTGATGAGAAAAGACTGGCTTTTCTCGCTGGGAACCGGAATGTGGGAGGTGGGGTGGTGGTGTAGGGATTGCACCTGTCTTGAGGTCACATGAAAGGGAGCAGAGGGCTAGGAGCAGGAGGCGTGGCGGGGCAGTCGGGAGACTAGGAGCGGAGCCAACACCGTAGGAACAAGAGACAAACAGTTCTATTAAGATCATTAGAAGCCTGAAATCGGCATTTATCTTGGACTTCTCAGTGGTACCCAAATAAATACCCCCCTTTTGCTTAAATCAGTTGGAGTAGGGATCTCAGAGTCTGCTAAGTCAGTAGCACTTAGCAGAGAAACCGTTCTAACTGATGCACTGTGGTAGCACGCTCCCTACCACCATACTTTCAGGGTTCTGAGCTCCCGGCAGCATCAGTGTGTGGATTGTTGACGAGCCCTTTCCTCCTGCCTAACAGAACCTTGCTTTTTCAAGCAGCAGTGTTCAGGCCTTGAAGGACAAATCAATACTGATCTAAGCCCATCATGGCCATTCCTTTCTCTTTGCCAGGGACTGGATTCAACAAACTAATGTGACCCAGTTTGGGTCAATGAAAAAAAGAAAAAAGGACTGTTGAGAGAGAGCTTCTGGAAAAGAGCTTACTGGTGAAAGAGAAAGTCAGACAAAAAGGCTTTTTTACCCTTTCTCTTCCTTACATAGCCAGAAGAGGTTGAGGTTGAGATGCTTGGAGCTGTTGCAGCCTTCTTGCAAACACGAGGCTAGAACTTGTAGACTCATCAGAGATGGCAGAGAAAAACAACAGAAAGACTCTGGGTTCTTGGTGGCATAACAGCTGAAAAAGTAATTCTGAAATCACTCATTTCTAAACTTCCTGTAAAGTTATTTATGTCATTTAAGCCACAATGCATTGAGCATTATTATTTGCAACCACAAGTACCCCTAATTGATGTTGCATGTCTAAGTGGTACAGCATTTAGTTCCCATCAAAACAACACACACGGCTAATAACATCAGTTCCTTTTATTATTGTTTACTGTTATTTTCCCTAAACAACAGCACAATTCAAATAACAATGACACACACGTCCCACCCATATACACAATACCACTAGCCTGCCTGCCAAACTATTTGGCCTTTGCTTGGTTCCTGGTGGAGCTGTCTGGAGACAGCCCCCTCTGTAAAAATCCCGACTTGGACATAGGAGACACAAGAAAGGGGGGACTTTAACCAGAGAATAAACTAAAGGACTTCTAAAGTCCTTGGGGAGTGCCAGCTTGGGAACATGCTATAAATGCCTGGGTGGAGGGCACACGGCACTGTCTGCTTTCATGAGTTGTTGGATAAATCCCATATGGGGATATAAGACCTGTCTATAACCCTTTGTAAACCAGGGCTGCAGAAACACTGTGGGGTGCGCTACGAGGGCTCCATCAACCAAACCAAGGGGCAGGTATGGACATTGGGAGCCCAGAATGGGAATCCCGGTCCCCAGAGAAAAGCAACTCTTGCATTAGCGGCAAGATAAGATACAAAGTGAAATGTTATGTCCCCTTTTATTTGTTTCCAAACTGTAAAATGTGCAACATTTTCATCATGATAGAAAAGGTAAAGAAAGGAAAACTTCCAGCATTTTGGCCTAATGCAACGGAGCATGACCTGTCAATTGCGCCATCTTGCAGAAAAACCTACTACTAACACTATCCAGGGAATCTGGTCAATCCACCCCGACCCCCAACATTTTAGCCACACTAAATCTATGAGTTCAGCTATAGTAATGTATCCTGGAATCAGAGAAGCCCAGGGGTTGGGGAGGGAACAAGGAAGGGCCAGGACCGGGGTCTCAGGTACAGGTGACTTCCTGGCCGTCTTGAGGAAGCTCGTTGTTGAAGCTGCTCTCTCCAAACGGTGAGTAAGGGGGAACCTGGGGAGCTTCAATAATCAGCAGGCCTTCTGGGGAAAGGGAGGCAAACACTGTCACAGGATCCACCTCTGCAGGAAGCCTAGGGAAAATACAAGGTTCGTTTATTATTTTTAATACAGCCAAACATTCTTTTATTCAATTGAAAGAAAATATTTTTGATATTGCCTGGTGGGATTATGATCAAACATAATTATTATTTATTATTATTATCAACACAAGAAATTTAATGATCATAATCATAATCATTATTGTTATAAAAATAATAATCCCACCAGGCAGTTCCATTACTATCCCTAATATACAGATGAGGCGATTGAGATCAGAGAGGTGAACTGATTTGCCCAAGGTAACATAGCTGGCAAGCAGCACATGAGAAGAGAATTGGAATCCTGGTCTCCAAACTCAAGAGGAGCTGATCATGACACTCCTCTGCCTCCCCTCCCAGGCATCAGACTTTTGAAAAAAAAGTCCATGGTAGGGAAAGCCAGAAGGTTCAATCACCACAGATCTTCCCACCGGTCTAGGCTGCTTCTACCTGTTGTAAATACAGGGGTCTTGATGGAAGAGCCAGGCAGTAAAGTGAGCCCATGCTGGTCACGGGCAGGACCCTTCCTGCAGGGGTTGGGGAGGTTTTTTTGCTGTGAACAGCCACCTGTAGCCACATGAACTGCATCTACCAAGGAGGTTCCTGATTAACAAGGAGCCCGCAGGGAAGGGTGGGAGAGAAAGGGAACTTGGCCAACTGCCAAGCCAAACCTCTGAGGTAGAGACAAGGCCAAAAGTTTGGACCTCCCTAATGGCAACCCACTCCAGTATTCTTGCCTGGAGAATCCCAAGGACAGAGGAGCCTAGCAGGCTACAGTCCATGGGGTCACAAGAGTCAGACATGACTTAGCGACCAAACCACCACCACTCCCGGCTGGGGGGATGGGCTGACTCTTTACACGCCAAGCCTTTACACGCCAACCCCTAGGGCATCTGGGACTTATGACAGGGCAGCCATGGTCCATAAGCATGGACTTCACAGGCAGGCAGGTGGGAGTTCAAATCACACCTCTTCCTGACTGTGTGATCTTGGATTAGTGATCTCACCTCTCTGACCTTATTTCCTTATAGGAGAAGGTGGTTTAAAACAGCACCTATCTTTTAGGGTGGTGTGAGAATTATATAGGATGATGAAAGCAAATGTTACACAGTGCCTAGCATATAGGAAGTGCTCAAGAGGCATTAGCTTCCACACTGTCATTGTAGGCATCAGGTGTACAAGCGGGGCACCTTGATAACTGTGACTATTTTAGCATCATCATTGACCCATGAAATGTCAGCAGCCAAAAGGCTGTCGACTATCCAGGACAATGTTCCCATATTACACATGGGGAAACTAAGGCCCCAATATGGGAACAGACTTATTCAAGGGCTCTTACCAGGTGGCCTCTACGTTGAACCCACTTGGTGGGAGAGCTATTCCTCCTCAGTCCTCTTGCAAAAGGGACTGAGGTTCAATGAAACCGGTGGGAAGATCTATGGTGATTGAACCTAAAGAAACTAAATCCTTTCATTTACAACTAAGGGAAAGCCTCAGCTCTGTGTTAACATGCCTTTAACACCTCAGCTTCTACCATCTCTTCATATTTTCTCTCTTTTAACAAAGAAAGAGCAGATCTATGACTTAGGCCCTCAGGCAGGCAACACTGTCTAGTCAGAATTTAACCACATTTTGCTTTGGGTTTATTTCACAATTGGCTTCTTGAGTGAGTGAATGTCTGACTGATGAGAACTCAACCTTATCAAAAGTGGGTTGATTGAAAAGAAAAAAAAAATCACAAGCAAATAATAGTATAGGGACGTAAGCATAGAAGGCAAAAAAATAATTGAAGATGGTTTGTGAATGACTCATTTGGTCCCTCCTATCCAAGTAGAAGGGCTTCCCAGGTGGTGCTAGTGGTAAAGAACCTGCCTGCCAATGCAGGAGACATAAGAGACGCAGGGGATAGATCCCTGGGTGGGGAAGATCCCCTGGAGGAGGGCATGGCAACTCACTCCAGTATTCTTGCCTAGAGAATCCCACGGACAGAGGAGCCTGGTGGGCTACAGTCTATGGGGTAGCAAAGAGTTGGACACAACTGAAGTGACAGCACACACACACACAACCAAGAAGGAAGTCCACGGGCTTTGCAGACGGGGAGACCTGTGTGCAAGTCCCACACCTGCCTGTTACGGCCACGTGACCTTAACTGAGTCCTGTCAACCTCTGAGCCTCAGTTTTCTCATCCACGAGATGAGCTTAAAAATACCAGCTCTCTGCGTGCTGTGCTAAAAGTTACTTCAGTCATGTCCGACTCTTTGTGATCCTATGGACTGTAGCTCGCCAGGCTCCTCTGTCCCTGGGCTTCTCCAGGCAAGAATACTGAAGCGGCTTGCCATGCCCTCCTCCAGGGGAATCTTCCCAACCCAGAGATGGAACTTGCGTCTCTTATGTCTTCTGAATTGGCAGGTGGGTTCTTTACCCCTAGCACTACCTGGGAAGCCCAATACCTACTCTATAGGATTCTTTTAAAGATGGCATAAAATTAAACCTCTACATCTTAAAAAAAAAAAAGCACCTTTGTCTTGTGTCCTGTCTATGGAATGAGTTTTCAATTAAGAAACTTTTTTTTTAATGATCTTCAGAGCTTGCATTAGACGCTTACTTATTTACTGGCTGTATCCTGTGGGATCTTAGTTTCCCAATCAGGGATTGAACCCACACCACTTGCATTGGAAGCACAGATTCTTAACCACTGCACCACCAGGGAAGTCCCAAACCTCTACACCTCTTAATCTGGCTCTTAACACACCACAGCGGACTGCAAATGGCAGATCAGATACCGGGGAAGCTGTGGAGCAAAGACACTAAAGTCTGCTTTGGTTCTGGGCATCCTCCATTGATGACTTCCCGCATTCCCTGGTCTCTCACTCCAGGGAGGTGTGGAAAAGCCCCTGTCTCCAGTCTTTGCCCTGCACTGGACCTGACTTGCAAATTCCAGTCTCTCCCTCATCCAGTCAAAACGGGGTCTTTCCCAAAGGGATGTGTGTGTTGGGAAGAATTTCTAGCTGTGGGCAAGGCAGATGGCTGGAGCATTGCGTCTGGGAGGAAATCTCCAAAGGCCTCAGCTGGGTTTAAGGAGCTTCCCTAAACTCTAATGACTGGAGTATCTCCTGGGGGAGGCAATGAGACCTCTGAGATGGGGGCAGGGCCGCCCCAAACCCCAGTCCCACTGCTTGGTGATGGAGTCAGGGCAGGGCCGGGAGGTCTCAGGACTCCCAGCTGCTCTTGTGTGATTCCAGTCTTGCTGAGTCTCTAGTAAGATTAGTCCCCATGGGCTGGGCACTGGGTCTGTACACATTCTCTCACTCCCCATCCTAAGGGAAGGTGGAACAGAAGCCCAGAGCAGTTTAGCATGTTGCTCCAAGTCACCCACTCAGTCGTGGCGCCAGGACTCCCTACACCCAGAAGCGAGATTCAAAATATTTAATGACTGGCACAGCTGGACATTGACCAACTAGAATGGATGGATCCATTCCATGGTGATGGAGGAGGGTCCTGGGGGCTCTTTGGTTGTTGGAAGGCGGGGAGGTTTGGAGGGTTCTCGAACAGCATCAGGATGGCCAAGTGACCAAGGAGAGCCTCTGGGGGGAGGGTGGTCTTGGCCATGATTAGTTCAATATTGTAAAAAACCAGCCCAGCTCAGCTGCCGAGCCCCATTTGAGTAGTGGCTCTGCTTCCGGCAGCTTTAGGCATTTCTATCTGGTCAAGTAACTCACAGCAAGCTGTCTTTTCCCAGAGGTCTCAGAGATGGGGAGATCCATGAAAATGGCTGTCTTTAGAGATGATGAATTTGCTGACTTTCTGGCTCAGTCCCTTTCACAGCTTTGACCTGCCTGTGACTCCATCCTGAGACCTTATTTCAGTCTCTTAAAAGAAACATCAGCCCTCTCGCTCCCCTCCCATCTCTCTCCTCTCTCCCCATATCTCCCCTCTCAGCAACGTCTGATCTGGCTGTGGTACTAGGGGAAGGTGTGGGTATTGGTGATGGCAGGCCAGCCAGGGAGAAAAAGCGTTCGGCGTTTGCCTCATCAGGAAGTGTCTGCAGGCTTTTGAGTACTCAGGAGACGCCTGGTGGGTTAGGAATGGGCACATGGCAGGAGAGAGACAGCACTGCGGAATCTTCAAGCTGAAAGCAGCCTCAGAATTTAGCCTGTGCCATCTGTCCAGACACAGGACAGCTTTACTGGGGTGAGGGGAGGGGTTAAGATCTAATAACAACAACAGTAGTAAGAACAAACTGACACTTATGGCGACCTGCTGTGTGCCCATCACGAGCTGCGATCTCATTTCCTTTGTGGGTAACTCCACAGGGCTCAGCATCCCTCCCTTTTATGAATGAGGAAAGGGCATTCCTTGCTCAAGAACTGAATACAGTGAACTCAAGAGTTCAAGGGTCTGTTTGGGGCTGTTACGAATGCTCATTTTAAGGACCCTGGGTGTATCCCTTCGCCTCTGGGAGATTTAGTTTCCCCATAATACAAGGAGGGTATTGTCTCTTTTCCCCACTGCATACCTTTGCTGCAAAGGTGAAATGGGACTAGAAAGGGACTTTGGAGCCAGGAGTGCACAGAAGGGAGGAGAGCCATTTAGGGGGACGAGGTGTCTGTGAAGCAGCCAGCCACTGGCACTTCGCTGTGAGTCTCTTCTCCCTGCTGGTATTGCCATCAGTGCCTCCGTCTGTCTGTCTGTCTTCGATTGTTTGGCTCAGCCCGGTGGTGGTCTTCCTGCTACTTGCATAATGCCCCAGTCTCAGCCCTTCTCGCTCCCCTTGGCAAAACTGGTCCTTCCTTTCTCCCAATCTCTCAGCCTTAGAACCCTTCTAGGTAGTGAGTCACTAAGACAGCAGGACACCTTCCAGCCTAATTCTTACGGGCGCCCTAGGGAAGGCCTTGGGAGACTTGGAGCAAGCAACCCTCGAAACAGTCTATTTGGAATGTGGGGGCATCATATCACATGGGTGGGTGAGTACCCCGATTTCCATGGAATCATGGACAAGTGGTCTTGCCTCTCCTATTCTTGAATTCTTCATCTACAAAACGAGATTGTTAATCCCACCTCGCAGGGCACTGAGAAGATGAGATGGCACCCCTATTTCTGGGAACCCACTGCAGGGTTTGTTTAACTTCTCACAGGGTTCAATTCCCTGCCCCGGGGTGGGTCTCTTGAAGGAGAGATGCCCAAGCGGGGTCCCAGGCATGCCGCCCCAACTCCAATCCTCCCCTGAAATGCAACTGCCAGGTTACTTACTGGATTTTCTTTGTGAAGTTCTTGGAAACGATGCCACCCTCTTGCTGCTTCTCCTCGTGTTTACCTGGAAGGGAGAGGAAAGTCACAAGTCAGCGTCTGCATCCCACGGGCATCATTCAGGACTCCGCTTGGATGGAATCCTGCCCTGGCCTCCAGTGTGGCCTGGGGCTTGGTCTAGAGGCTCCAGTAACTGTTGGAGCCTCTGGTCCCTCCTCTGATAAGCGGACCCTCTTGAAACCACCTCCCAGGCTGTTGTGAAGATGCAGTATGACAATGGGAGGTCAGGAGGCTTTGACCGTGAATTGTAGATGATAAGGAGTTAAGACTCAGGAAATCACAGGGATGGCGTCCTGTCTTCTAAGACCTTGCACTGCACCTTCTAAATCTCACATCTCACCCTTTGCTCCTAACCAGGCAGGAGATCCTTGAGGCCAACATCCCAGAATGAGTGAGATGATACAGTCAGGCTGGTTTGCCAGCCCCCTGGGCTTTCTAACACACAGAGTCCTTTCCCAGCTCTGAGAATGGGCTTCTTTTCTCCCTGTTACCGATGGGAAAATTCAGGCCCGGGGATGGGTCTGAGCTCACCCAGCAACTGTGTGGCAGCCCAGGCCTCAGAACCAACTCTTGGACACTAAGCCGAGGACTAAGGTCCGATGCCCCTCTGCCTGTTCCAGCTTCCAGTTAGTTCTTTGAACCCCATTATCTGTACCTAGTCCTGAAAGAACTGCCTGGAAATAATGCATCATCTCCAAAAACCAAACAGAAAACACCCAAAGGGTGTTTCCCTGAGAAATGACACATGAATGTGAAATTCCACCTGCCCCCTCCTCCTCCCGGTTGGCAGACAAGGGCTTTTTTCCTTCCCTTAGGAAGTAAAAATATGAAATTACAAGAGGGCTTAGGCAGACTGGCTGTCATGTTGCAATTTATGTAACAAATTCTGAACCCTTTGGCCCCTCCCCACTCTTGGGTCTTTGTTTTTTGTTCTGTTTTTAAGGGACAGAATGTCTCTAATTTCTCTTTAAACAAAGCAGATTATACCCCAGCAGAGTCATTGTTGCTGCTGCTGCTAAATCGCTTCAGTCCTGAGGACTCTGGGTGACCCCATAGACAGCAGCCCACCAGGCTCCCCCATCCCTGGGATTCTCCAGGCAAGAATACTGGAGTGGGTTGCCATTTCCTTCTCCAATGCATGAAAATGAAAGGTGAAAGTGAAGTCGCTCAGTCGTGTCTGACTCATAGCGACCCCATGGACAGCAGCCTACCAGGCTCCTCCGTCCACGGGATTTTCCAGGCAAGAGTACTGGAGTGGGGTGCTATTGCCTTCCCCGAGCAGAGCAGAGTCATTAGGCTCCTATTATTATTTACTCTTCATTTGTGGGGCTGCACTGCAGGGCCGAGAATGCTCATTTACCTAGGGACACCCTTCTGAGGGGCTTTGGAATCTAGACTGTAAATAACCTTGTGTAATACAATGTCTTGCTGCAGTCAAGATTTTAAGCTGATAATTTATAGGTGATTACATTATTCATTACCTTTTTATTATTCATTATTCCTTTATTAATAACCTTTTCTGATTATAACGCCTGTGTATGTTTGAAAATATAGAAAGAAAAGACAATCAAAACCCTCCATAATTGCATCACCCCAAGAAAAATACATTTTTGTATATGTTCTAGATTTTTCTGTTACTGAGAATGCATACATGTTATATAACATAGATGTATATCATCTATTTTATCAAAAATCATATTGTATGTTATGTCTGGAACTTATTTTTCTCTCTTGCTGACCCATTATAATTATTTTTCCATATTATAGCAACTATTTGTCGACAACATGACTTTTAAAAAAATTAATTTATTTTTTAATTGAAGGATAAATGCTTTACAGAATTGTGTTGGTTTCTGCCAAACATCAACATGAATCAGCAATAGGTATATATTTGTTGACAACATGACTTTTAATGGCTACAGGGAAATATAAATTCATTCAGCCAATCCTTGACTGTGGGGTACCGAGAGGGTTTCCGATGTTGGAAAGAACCTCACTGCACTGAACATTCTTATAGTTAGATTGTCACACCCAGCCTGACTGACTTCCTAGGATAAATTCCATGTTCTAGAATTCTGAAGGCTTGCTCTGTATGTCGCTAAATTTCCCTCAGGAAAGGCTGCATCAGTGTAGTCTCCTACTGGCTGGGCAGAAAGGGGAACATTTATAGGAATTCATTTTTAAACATGAGTGTCTGCCTAACCAGAACACACTCTTCTGCAAATGAGCTGCTCTTGGAGCTTGGAGAGTTTATTCTGACCTGCCAAGTCTGTGACCACCAGCTGCCCAGTTCTGATACAGGCCCGTGGCCAAAGGAACACTGTCTGTCCCCTGGTCCACTCTCCAAAGCCTGGGCCTCCAGAGACCTGCTTCCCCTGGGGACAGGCCAGTGCCTCTGACTCAGCCCTTTTGCACACTTGATATCCTGGCAGTAACAAACGACAATGATGATGATGGTAAGAATAATAATAGCAAACTCTTTATATTGTGCTTTCTTGGTGTCTACCACTGTTCTGAGCACCTTACTGATACCAACTCTTAATCCTTCACAAAAACCTTAGAAAGCGTTACCATTTTGTGGATGGGGAAATGGAAGTTCAGAGAGGTTAAGTGACGTGCCCAAGGTCACACAGCTTGGAAGTGCTGGAGCACAGACTCCGAGGCAGGGGTGTAGGCTGGGGTTTGAGTCTGCTCTGACATCTCCTAGCACTTTGCTCCTCTTCTCTACGCCTCAGTGGTGGTGACAACAACTTCCTAATTATTGGGTACTGTGAAGAGCCAGTGAGAATGAGTCACAGAATTGCTTCAAATGTTGTAAAAGGGGGCTGCTTCTGGCTTATTTTGATATTTGAGGAAAGAACTGGTCCTCAGAAACAAAATCCCCCTGTCTGTGCTCTGAATAGAGTACTGGGGTTGGGGGGAGGATCTTTGAGCAAAGGCAGCTCCATGAAGGGGACTGGGGGAGGGAGTTAACCTGGTAGAAAAAGGGTGTTGCTAACAGGCTCCAGTTGAAGCTTAATTTGCATGTTATTTGAGTATCTACTTATTGGGGCAGCTTAAGTATTATGAGTGATTTTTAACTTTTTAATTTTGCTTTCCTACCTACATTTTCTACCATAGAACATTTTTCTGTAACTAGAAAAAAAAAAAGCAATTATTATGATTCTTTAAAAAATAAAGGAGAAAGAACTCATCTAGAGGCCAGGGGAAGCCAGAGGCCCCTCACAGCCTCTGAGAAGTGTAGCTGCCAAGGAGCGGCATCAGCATTTCAGGGAAAGCCACCGGCCCAGCTGAAGAAAGAAGGTGCTGCTTCCAGGGAAGGCAGAGGCCCCGGGATTAACGGAAAGGTTCCAGTTCCTTCCTCCGTCACAGCCTGGCCCAGTGACCCATGAAGAGAACATTTCTTGGCTGGTGACTGTGGGGGTGGGGGAGGGGTGTGTGTGAGGCATGATGGAAATCATCTAGTCTAGCAATTTCCAAACCCTTCCCTGGACCTAGACACTCCTATGTGGTTGGATAAGACAGGGCCGCCTTTCAGAGATTCATAAACTATATTAGCAAATTCAAGGCTCTGATAAGTCCTGCAGTAAGGAGACCTGTTTGTAATTTTGCTTCATATGGTACCTTTGAAAATCCTGGAACTCCTCCCTCCATTTATTAGACTCCTAATGATATCTTAAAACATGCCATTTGGCAAATACTGATCTAGTCCAACTCCTTATAAAACTAAGGGTACATGTTAGGCCCAAGAGGTGGTAGGATTTGCCCCAGGCCACTCAATTAGAAGCAGATCCTGTCATCCTGATTCTGAACTGTCTAAGCAGGCTTAGCTTTGAATTTCCGACCTTGTTATGAAGAAGCAGATGGTCTCAGGTGACTGTGTCTGGGCCTCAGTTTCCTCAACTGTAAAGTGGGTGTATCAAATCTATGCATATTTCCTCAGAAGTCCATGTGAGGAATCAGTGAGCCAACACATGTCAGCCTTTAAAATCACAGTGCCCTGCATGAAGAGTTTGAGGAAAAATGGGTGTGTCATTAAGTGAGGTAGGAGGGGAGACTGGTCTGACTTCCCACGTCCCTTGAAAATTGCTTTTTAAATGGAGCCCAGGATGTCAATTTGATTTTTAAAATCCCTATTATAAGAATCTCAGTATGTACTCTCAGGGCATTGGCATTCTGTCAAGTCAAAGTTGCTAAGTGTACAGCTGTGAAGCATTTTCAACCTAAAAAGGCATTGTCTGTTTTTGTCTTATTTAAGCCCCCAGGGACCCCATTTTACAGATGTGGAAGCTGAGGCTCTGTGACTACTCGGAGCCTCTTGGATTAGTAAGGCACTCAGATGGGATCTCAGCCTGGAACTCCCAGACCCTATCTAGAAAGGAAGATGAAAGAAAAAGTCCTCCAGGTTGGACAAAGGTCTCCTGGAGGGTATGGGAGACCCTCCACCCGGGGGTGGAAGTTTCTGAAACCCTAACTAAAACAAAGACAGGAGGAGCGGTGATAATAATCACGTTGTTTGTAGAGTACCAGGCAGACATTTTCAGCTCCATCTTACAGACACTCTGCATTTATTATCATAGACTGTGCATATTTCATCTTCCCTACAGCCTTGCCAGTTGGATATTATTTACCCCCATTCTTTAGATGGGTAAACTGAGGCTCAGAACAGTGAAAAGACTTTCTTGTGCATATCCACCCAGAGAGCATAAACAGTGGTGGCGGGATTTGAGCCCAGGTCTCAGAGAGCATCTAGCAAGCATTCACGTATGTATGCATATATGAATTGGGGCCTTACTTTGTGCCCAGAATTTTAATAACATAACAACAGCAATAGTACCAATCCCGTATGTTCTAGGCATTGTGTACGTACTCTACACGTGTCGTTTTTTGTACGCACTTCACATGTGTTGTCTCATTTAAGACAACAGTCCTCAGGCGGTGCAGCCATTTGAACCCCAATTTCCAGATAAGGAAGCAAAGCACAGAGAAGTGGTTTCAGATGTCTGGCTCCTCAGCCAACTCAGGAAGCCCTGGCTGCCCCCCTCCGCCAGCATAATGCTCCAGTGTGCCTCCTAGCCCACCACACCCTCCAGAGCTTCTGATGTTTATAATTCTGCTCCGGGAGCCTTTGAAACTTTCCCTCCACCCCGCCCCCGAAGGCTGCTCTGCTGGGGCTTGTCTCTGCCCAGCCTGTTTGCAATGGTTTTTATTGATTTTCCGGCCGGTAGAGCTTGCCAGGAACCTGCTTTTTAATAGAATGTTAATTGGGAGGGAAGAGACAGAAAGCTTTTCCCCGGCTGCCCTGCTTCACAGGGACTGAGCCTCTGTCTCCTCTTTCCTGTTCCCCCAAACATGCCCTCTTCCAGGATGGGATGTGGGCAGGCCCAGACTCTGCCGGCTGCTGACTCACAGCGTGTCCTTGAAGTTCCCGCCTGGGCCTCAGCTTCCTCAGCAGTAAAATGGGACTAGCTCCCTCCGCTTCTAAGGGCTGGAGTGAGTTGAGAGCAGGAATAGAAAAGCTGTAGCCCTTGGCACCTGGTAGGTGCTCAACATATCAGTTCGCTTCTGACCCCCCTATTCCCTGACTTAACCTCTCTGCACTTCAGTTTCCTCATCTGTAAAACGAAGAGACAGATAAGACCTGCCTCTTCAATTGTGTTCACTGAGATGCCACAGGTAAAGCGCTGAGCATGGTGCCTGCTGGACAGCAAGCGCTCAATCAAGGTTACCGCATCATAGCTTTGTAACCACGATCATGCCTCAGTTTCCTCATGTGCGTGGGACAAGGGGAAGGTGTTTCCCTTGAAATCTGAGCTAGTTACAAACACCCCCTTCTGGACTGTGTCTTGATGTTGGGGTGCATGAACCCTGCTTCTTCTTTGTTTTTTTACCCCTATATCTATTATTCTTTACATTCAATTTTCTCTGTTAAAACAGGCAGTGTGGTTTCCATTTCCCTGCCTGTTGGCTGGTTGATGCTGCACCCAAAGCTTAAAATTTCTCCTGGGAGCCTGGAGAGAAGGGCTTTTCTGTAAAGATAACTTTTATGGGTTGCATTCCTGAGCCCTGAAGTCACCTGTGTCATGCTGTCATAGCGTCCCCTCTAAGGGAGCGTTCTCCTGGCTCTTCGGGCTGGGCCCTCCCCTCCCTCCACCCCCATTCTCTCCATCTTGTCCTCCCCCACTCACCTGACACCTCCACGTATCCGTCCTTGGTCTTTACCATCAGCTCCTCTGGCTTAAAGCTGTGCACGTTGACACACACTTTCCAGGGCTCCCCGGGGAATGGTGGGGGGTTCCTGCCCTCGGCAGGCACCCCAAATCTGGTCATGGCAGTGGGCCCCCGGGGCACCATGCCCGACCTCAGGGTCCCCGGCCAGGCAGAGGAGAGTCGAGGCAGGGCCCAGTCAGGCCAAGAGGCAGTCAAGTCGTCGGGGAAGGGGTCCATGCCAAAGCCATCGTCCAGCAGGCGGGAGGACAGGGGCGAGTCCCGGAAGGGGTCCCGGCGCCGGCGGCTGGTGTAGTGGCAGGGGAAGGGCATCTGACCGTCAGCCATGGTGGCTGCTGAGCGGAAGGGGAAACAGAGGCTCAGAGAGAGGGAGCCACCTGCCCAAGGTCACACAGCAAGGTGAGGTGGGTGCGCTGGCTTTCCAAGCTTATTCTTCAGATTCAGGACCATCCACTGCCAAGGACAGAGGCACACACTTGGCTGGGGTCCGAGCCCCCAGACACACTCCAGCCGCCGAAGACCACCTCTGGTTTGGTCCAGCAGAATTCTCAAGGACCCCTCTCCACACAGCCTCACCGGAGATTAGCCAGCCGCCACTGTCCGCCCAAGCTGTCCAGGCTCCCAGCCAGAGCCACTGAGTGAAGCCCAGAGCTTTAATAAACCCGGGGACGCAGGCCTAGAAACTTCTCCTTGCTTCTCGTGGGCTGGGCGCCTTCTATTTATTGCTGCTTGGGCTGGAGGCGGGTTTTGCAAACGCCTCCTGTCACAGGAGTATTCGGAGGTGATGAACCAGCCCCAGAGAATCCGCTGAGGGGGACAGCTGGGCTCCCAGGGGGCTGGGAGGCGCCTCCTCCGCCTCTCCGGACTCTCCTCCCCCGGCTCGGCTCAGCCCCGCCCTCCCTGCCGCTCTCTCCCCCGGAGCCGCCCGCCCCTAGCCGGGCACTGTGGCCCGGCTATTAATAACCCTGCCTGGGTGAGGGCTCAGGTCACCCTCTGGAAATACCTTCCTCAGAGCCTGCTGCGTCCTGCCTCCTCCCTGGGGACCCGCGGAAGGGGAGGAGAGAGACTCCGGAGCCCAGTGGATTTGAAGGCAGATGGCCCTGGTTTGCATTCCCCTCTTCCAAGCCTTTAGCATCCTCAGGCTCTCAGTGCCTGCCTTCTGAGGGGAATAACATTCTTCCGCAGGTGGCTCTGAACTATCTGCTTTCCCACCTGTAAAGTGGATGTAACAGTAGCCTCCTGACGGATGTGTCATCCTCCTTAAAACATTTAGCAAACCATCACTTTCATATTTTCAATGTTGACTCTCAATTACATAATGCTTGCTAGGTGCCAGGCTCTGTTCTAAATGCTTTACAAACATTAACCTGCTTTATCTTCACCATCAATCCCGTGAGGTGAGGGTACCACGCTGATCTCCATTTTACAGATGAGGAAACTGCCATGGGCAGTGGTACCCAATGGTAGCTTCTCTTATGGTGAGGACAGTTAATCATGACAATTATCAAAGGTGCTGTATTCAGGCAGGGTGCCTGGTCTGATACTCCAAGCCCAGAGAGGGTCTGTTTTCTAGATTCCCCTGCCCCTTCCAGGTAGCTCAGAGAATGAATTTGTAAATTATTTGACCTCAACGCCCCTAGAGCTTGGGTTTGTCTTTGATCTGTGCCCAGCTGGTATGCAGTCTGCGGCTTGCCATTGATCCCTCTGTGGGCTTGGGGTCTGGGTCCTGCCTGCCTTGTGGTGTGGGGTGGGTGTGGGGGGGTGGTTAAGGAATTCAGTGAGTCATTGGTTGAGAAATCAGTTCGGTATTAAGCAGGGCGCACATGAGGCAGTTTGCTAAAAATAACAGTATGGAGGATGACAACATCCTCATCGTCTACTGTCCCCTCTGCACCTGCCGCGAGGCTGCGCAGGGGTAGACGTTATGGCCCTAAACTCTCACAAAGGCACCCCGGGCACTGACACCACGCCCATTCTGCAGGGGAGGAAACAGGAAGCGGAGCCTGGGCACACCGCTGGGGCAGGGGGTGGGCCTGGGGCGGAACCTACAAGCCTGTGCTGAGCGGCCTTCCTCCTGGGCCGAGAGAGGGAGATGGCGGCACCCGCATCCCAAGTGACCGGGGTGAGATCATCGAGCTCGAAGCTTCAGGCTGACATCACACCGGGCAGAGAGGCCTCAGCTCTCTCTGTAATTACAGTGGGGCGAGGCTGGCTGGGTGTGGAGCCAGGATGGGGAGAAGCGCTGCATGACACACAGGAGAAGGCTGGCCCTGTCTTCAACTTGGGTGGGGGCTGGGGAGGTTTCCGAGCCAGGGTGGGGGTGGCAGGACCCCGAGGGAGTGAGTTTTGTGTGTGGGCTGGAGTGGGTGGGCTCAGCGTGTGTGTTTCTGTGGGGATGGGGCTCTGTGCCCAAGTCTGCTGATGGGTGTGTTTTAGAAGACTCTGCTTCTCTTTCCTCCCAGACTTCCCTTCCACAAAACCTGGGGAGTAGGGGGGAAACACACACTCAAGGACCTCATCTACCTTCTCAAGGATGATTGCAACTTCCAGGCCCACAGGAGGGAGGGGTTGTGGTGCAGCTAGGAAATAGCAATGGCAATCATTACCATTTATCTGGCACTTCTACGGGGTTTCACTGATGGCTCAGACAGTAAAGAATCTGCCTGCAATGCAGGAGACCCAGGTCAGGAAGATCCCCTGGAGAAGGAAATGGCAACCCACGCCAGTACTCTTGCCTGGAGAATTCCAAGGACAGAGGAGCCTGGTGGGCTACAGTACAAAACAGTCAGATACGTCTCAGCAAGTAACACTTTTCTACGTGCCAGGTTTTGTTCTAAGCACTTTATGTATATTAGCTCAGCTAATCCTCCCTACAACTCCACAGGGAAGGGACTTTTATTATCCCCATTGAATGGATGGGGAAACTGAGGCACATTGCGAGGATATGTGTCTTCCTCGTGTCCACATATCCAGTGAAGCAGCAGAAGTTTGGCTCCTGACTCCTCTGCTCTACTGCCTCTTGAAGTTGTGGTCACATTTATTGATCACTATGTACCAGGCCCAGTGCCCAGCACTTTGATTCATCACCTCAATGAATCTCCAGGGTTCAGAGAGGTGAAGCCACCTGTCCTGGACCACACAGCTGAGTGAAAATTGGAACTTGAGCCAGTGGGATGTGGGAGTCTACGGTAATTACCAGAATGGGACAATATTGCCCAGGCCCTGTTTTGGAGACCTTCCTACATGCCTTCTGTCCCATTCCCCGTTGGAGGCTTGCTGTATTTGTGGCTCAGGCCAGCCTTCTGCTTTGGGAAGCTGAGCAGGGAGGCAGCTGCCGGCCCTTCTGACCGGCACCCTGGAGAGGAGTCAGCAAACACACATGGAAAGGAGTCAGCAAGCCCCGCGTGCTGTCAGCAGGCAGGTGAAAATATGGGGTCAGCTCCGGGAGAGGCTAGGGCGGGGATGGGGCCTCTGGGCTGGCTCTTGGGGAAGGCAAGACCCTGGTGGGGCTGGGGAGGGGGCGATGTGAGACCCCAAGTCCCGGAACAAGGGTTCTCTTGGCTGCCATCTTCTTGGAGCTTTCACATGGGAAGGGCCACAATTAAGCCTCAAACAGACTGCCTGGGGGGAGGGTGACATCACTATGCACTATGGAAAGTGGGGCCCTGGGAGGAGAATCGGCAGCCTGGAGTTGCACAGGCAGCGCCAGATGAAGACCCAGGCTTGTCAGCTGCTCGATGCTGTGCTGTTTTCTTCCCACTGCAGTGAGAAACCCAAGCTCCTCCCTCCCCAGGCTTTGCCCCTTCGCCTTCAGGTCCAGCCACGTTGGGGTGGGGGGGTGGGGTTGCTGTGGGAGCTGAAGGCTTCTGTGAATCCCTCCGAGTCATGGGTTTCTGGATGTCATTTATGCCTAAAGTTTCATCTACAACTCTGGGGGACTCTTGTTCTGAGTGTGAAGGGAGATTCTGGCACCCCTTACATTCATTCAGCCTCCAGGTCCAGGAAGACCCAGCTCTGTGTTCCCTCTCTTGGACACCCCCAGAGCCAGCTCATTCCCAAAAAAATAGGAAGCAAGTATGTCTTTTTCCTTCCTTTTCTCAGCTCCTCTGTGAATGACAGAAATGGAATTCCCAGCATCTTCAGCTCCTTAAGGCAGGACTCTTGGGTATCTTGTTCCCAGCAGCATCCCCTGTGCCTAGAAGGGTACCTAGTGCATTAGGAGGGAAAAGGAGATCTTGGCCCAGTAGATGATGTCTCATAACATCATCTATTGTGTCTGAACTGTCTTGCTTACATGTGATAGACTCTACACACAGTGACAGCATTGAAATATTAACTAAAATTCCCTGAGTACTTAGAAGGTGCCAGGCACCAGGCTGAATGCTTTCCAAGCATGTTTTTGTTTAATTGTCACAACAGCCCTCCCACCCTGAGGTTTCCACTATCATCACTCCCATTTTACAGATGAGGAAACTGAGACTTAAAGCATGATGTGACTTGTCCAAGGCCGCCAGCCTCTGGGTTCTGAACCCAGCTATGTCTGAACTTCAAGATCAGTGCTCTTTCTTCTGCCCACACAAACACATGATTAATATATAAAATAAAAAACAACCCACATGGTCCCTCCCTAAACCAGTCCATGCCCTCCTCCCATGTAGGTGATGCTTCTTTATTAAGCTCTAGCTTCCTCCTACCATAGACTCCAAAATTCTCTCCAGACTGCTTCCTCTAACTACCTCTAAAAGTAATTATAATAATCCTAATAACAATGTAAACAGCAGAATGTAACATTTTGTACCAGTTGTGCTTTATGTATCTACTTATTTAATCCTCAGCCAAATTGCTCCAAAGTCAGTGTCATTATGTCCATTCTCAGGTGATGCTACAGATGGGGCACAGAGAGGTTAAATAACCCTTCAAGGTCACAGAGCTACTCTGTGGCAGAGCTGATATTAAAAATCCAGGCAAGTTGGCTCCAGAGCCTGTGCTCCTAATCACTTCATCATTCTGTGAATAACAACAATCAGAATAACAAAACAGTAATGATCCCACCATTATTCAAGACATGTTAAGTGCCAAGCTTTGCTAAATGCCTGGTATATCTTCTCTCTTTTCATCCTCATAACAACTCTAGAAGCCAGGATATTGTTAAGCCTAGGATATTGTTAACCCCGTTTTATGTTGAAACGTCTAAGGCACAGAGTCAGATCTGTGCTGACTGGTTTCTAAGCCTGTACCTTCAACTGCCCAGTGAGCTGGGCCACCTGGCACCCACTGTGTGCCCAGCCACAGCACCAGCTCTCCAGACCCAGCCAGGTCCAAGAGATCACAGCTGACCTGCAGGTCACAGCCCACCCCTCCCTCCACCTTCTCACTGGGCCTTCCTCTTTAGAACTTTCTGAAAGTCCTTCCAGACCTTCTCAGTAGAATGACACCAGAACACTTGGTGTCCCCAGAACACTGATACTTGGAGCCTGCAGGCTGCCAGGGATAAGCCATCTTGGTATACATCAGCCTGGGCTAGGTTATTGGCTAAGGAAAGGCAAAGATGAACATAATCCTTAATACAGTAAAGAGAAGCATTTTGAGCACATGATTGGATGGAAGGGGAGGAGAGGGTTATATCAACTGCATTGCCCAGTTTTTCGATCTGGGCAACTGGGTGGATGGTGGTGCCATCCAATGACATGTGAGGATGAGCACATGAGGGGAGTGAAGAGACTCAGTTCGTTCATTTACTCATTGATTCATTCACTATGTATTTATTAAGTTCTTATGCACACAGCACTAGCCTAGGGGGCTAGAGAAAGCAATGAATGAGGCAGAAGTCTCTGCTCTCACATCTATCAACAAGCACATAATCAAATCAACAATTTAAACAATTTTAGAGTCTGAAAAATTTTACGGAGGAAGTAAAAGCTGCTGGATATGTTTCTGATTTGATTTCCTGCTCCCATTCACCCCTGAGCTGAAGTCCCAGTGGCTTTCTTTCTGCCCTTGGGACAAAAGAGTCATATGTATTTCCATCCAAGGACCTCCCCACTGCCTATGACACTTCTCCCCAGATCTCCGCACTTCTGGTTTCTCACTTCATAGGTGTCTCTACTTAAATGTCATTCACTCAAACAAACCTTCTCCTATCATGTTCTCTCACATCAGCTGGTTTCTTTTTCTTCATAGCCCTGGCTACTAACGGACAGTGACATCTCACCACTCTATTATTATTATTTTTTTATCTGCCTCTTCTATTAGAATGAAAACTTCATGAGGGCTGAGTGTGGGGACTTTTGTCATTTAGGGCTCTGTCCTTGGCACATAAAACAGAACTTGGCACATCATTGGGATTCAATAAAATTCCAAGCACTTGGTAGGTAGCAATGACACTACTGTGGTTGCCCATGTGACTAGCTGTGGTCAATGAGTTGTGAGCAGAAGTGATGTCTGTCAATTCCAGTTCAAAGCATCAAAGCATTTACTATAATTTACCCCAGGGAGATCCTGGCTTCATGAAGGCAGGACCTTTAGGTGATTTCTCCTTCCTTAGCACTATGGTCACCGACTCATCAGTGAGGGGCATCTCCCTACTGGATGAGAAATAAAGTTATGTCTGTAAGACTGTGAGATTTGGGGTTTCTTTGTTAGTACTGCATCGCTGTTATTGTTCAGTCGCTAAGTCATGTCTGACTCTTTGTGACCCCATGGACTGCAGCATACCAGGCCTGCCTGTCCCTCACTATTGCTTCAGCTTCAGCATCAGTCCTCCCAATGAGTATTCAGGGCTGATCTCCTTTAGGACTGACTTGTTTGATCTCCTTTCAGTCCAAGGGACTCTCAAGAGTCTTCTCCAGCACCACAATTCAAAAGAATCAATTCTTCTTCAAAGTGCAGACTCTGGGGAAGAGGACGGCCTGGGCTAGGTTATTGGCTAAGGAGAGGCAAAGGTGAGCATAATCCTTAATATAGTAAAGAGAAGCATTTTGAGCACATGATTGGATGGGAGGGGAGGAGAGGGTTACATCAACTGCATTGCCAATCAAAATTTGCCAACTGCAAAATCAATCAAAGTGCTCAGCCTTCTTTATGGTCCAACTCTCACATCAGTACATATGACTACTGTAAAAATCATAGCTTTTATTATATAGACCTTTGTTGGCAAAGTGACGTCTTTGCTTTTTAATACACTGTCTAGGTTTCTCATAGCTTTCCTCCCCAGAAGTAATTGTTGTCGCCATCCACAGTGATTTTGGAGCCTGAGAAGAGAAAATCTGTCCCTGCTTCCACTTTTCCCCCTTCTATTTTCTATGAAGTGATGGGACTGGATGCCATGACCTTAGTTTTTTTCATGTTTAGTTTTAAGCTAGCTTTTTAAATCTCCTCTTTCACCCTTATCAGGAGGCTCTTTAGTTTCTCTTAGCTTTCTGCCATTAGAGTGGTATCATCGGCATATCTGAGACTGCTGATAGTTCTCCTGGTAATCTTGATTACAGCTTGGTAGGTAGCAGTGACTTATCCAGTCTGGCATTTCGCATGATGTCCTCTGCATAGAAGTTAAATAAACAGGGTGACAGTATATGGCCTTGCGGTACTCCTTTCCCAATTTGGAACCGGTCAGTTCTGTGTAAGATTCTAACTATTGCTTCTTGACCCACATAAAGGTTTCTCAGGAGACAGGTAAAATTCTCTTTAAGAATTTTTCCCAGTCTGTTGTGATCCACACAGTCAAAAGGTTTGATGTAGTCAATGAAGCAGAAGTAGATGTTTTTCTGGAATTCCCTTGCTTTCTCTATGATGCAACGAATATTGGCAATTTGATCTCTGGTTCCTCTGTCTTTTCTAAACCCAGCTTGTACATCTGAAATCTCTTGATTCAAGTACTGCTAAAGCCTAGCATGAAGGATTTTGAGCATAACCTTACTAGCATGGGAAATGAGCACAATTGTCTAGTAGTTTGAACATTCTTTAGCACTGCCCTTCTTTGGGATTGAGATGAAGATTGAGCTTTACCAGTCCTGGCATCCTGGTCTATTCTGATGAATAGTCTTCCAAATTCTATCCTTTTGTGGTTGTTAGTGTTGCTTCAAAAGAACTTTCTTGGTGCTAGTGTCATTCTGAGGGTAAGTCATTCTATCTCCTCTGTGGAGAGAACTGGCTGGGAAAGTGATATCTATCCCTCCTAGTTTGGGATTCTTGTGCAGAGTGCCATTATGAAACATTTAGTAGAGGGTCACTCTGAAATTCTGGGGGGAGAACTGGGAAGTCTATAATCTTGAGGCCTTTTCCTCATGTATCTCTGAGGTGAGGGCAAGAGCTGGTTTGACTAGTTGGTGACCGTGACACCAGGCAGCTGCTTTGGAAACAGTGTTTTTTTTAGGTCTGGGAATGACAGCTCTTAGGAGGACTCAGCCCAAGAGGGTTCTCACGGTTTGTGCTGGGAGGGAGAGAAAGATTGGAGTCACTGGGGAGGATGTACAGAGGTGGACAAGGAGATATATAAACAAAATACCTGCTTCTCAGGACAGGCTTAGTTTCACCTTGGCTATGAGTTACGATGAACTGTAGCTGAGAATAAGAGTCAAAACAACTGTGGCTGAAAGAACAGAGAGGTTTAGTTCTTCCTAATATTAAAGTCCAGAGACATTCTGTCTGAGCTGCCTTGATGGTGCTGCTCCACAAAGCCCTTAGAGACGGACACCTTTCCATCTTGCTGGCCCTTCTTTATGGGCTCCATTTCCAAAGCCATCTCACGGACCAGGGAACCACCTGAGTTCCAGCCCTCATGTCCCCATTCCAGCAGCAAGAAGAAGGAAGGGATGAGAAAGAAAGAAAAAGCACACAACAAATCTCTTCTATAGACATTTATGGAGGCTACCATGCAAAAATTCTGCCTTTTCTCATTGGCCAAATTAGCCACATGGCCACCCTAATTGCAAGGGAGGATGGAAAATGCAGTCTTTATTCTGGGTGGCCCAGTTAAAAATTGGGGTGGAGGGTTATTACTGAGGATGAAAGGGCCATAGGGGACACCTAGAAACTCTGCCACATCTTGAGAGAGTAAAGAGATTTTGTAGAAGATTCCTAAAGATTTCAAGTTGGATTCCTTTTGAAAACTAGTGGGAAATATGTCATTCTCTGCATCAAAATGCTGATATTTTCATACATAACAACTTTGTGTGGGATGTCAAATGATTCAGACTCTCTGAAGCCAAGCCCAGGAGGTCATGGATTCCCTTAGGTTAAGATTACTTAATCCAGAGATACGATTTGAGGTGAGAGAGACTCCACAGAGAAAACATCCTTTGTGTGTGTGTGTGTGTGTGTGTGTGTGTGTGTGTGTACACTCATTCCAACCCCATTCCATTTGGCAATGTGAATGTATTTAATGTGGTTGCTATTGTTTATTTTGGTTTTAGATTCCAGAGTAGATTGTTAAAGGGACCCAATGTTCCACCTTGAGAAAGCATTGGACAAGTTTTATTGGCAAGAGGAAAAAAGATAAAAAGAAAAACTGCCTTGAGTCACCTGGCCACAGGTTGGTATAATTATAGAAGGTTTAGAGGAGTGGAAACTTCTGTTGCTCTGGGTACAGATGCTTGAACGGTGCCCTGTGTCTTTCTACTAGTGGATGGATGTGAGAACTACTCTGTTATACAATGTTGACAAAATGTCAGGGTAGGGATACATGTAGGGAGATTGCCAAGTTCTTAGGGGACTCTGCATTCTTCTAGGTGGAGGAGATATTTATGGAGGGCAGCAGCTGGGAGCGCCTCTCTTGAGAATTTGGTGTTCAAGATGATGAAAGGTGAGAAGAGAGGCTGTTTGAGCTTTTGCCAAGGTGACCCAGAACCCTCCTGGAAACTTATTGTGAGGGTATCTAGGCAACTCAGCCAGCCTGTCCCCAACCCCCAACATTTTTAGGATCAGTAACAGTGACACTAACTCAATCGAGCCCTGGGCTCAGTGCTTACATGCATCACCTCTATGCATCTCCAAGGCACCTTTATGATACTGACACTTGCATTATCCCCATTGGAAACGTGATGAACCTGACACTCAGAGAGGTTAAGTCACTTACACAGAAACACACAGCTAGGAAGTAGCGGAGTCAAGCTCAAATCTAGGTCTTTCTGACTCCCAAGTCCTCACTCTCAACCACTGCCTTTTAAAAATATACCATTTATTCCATCCCAGGACTTACACCCCAGAGGCTCACATGGTGCTGGGTGAATAGTAGGTACCCACATGTCTTCCTCACACCCCATGCTGTCTCCCCTCGCTCCCAGGGAGGGACACAGCCCCTAGTGGGGACAGCATGTGCACAAGAGACCCCTGTGTGGGACATGTTGCTGCTTTTGTCCTCCTAGCCACACTCCCCATCCGCCCCTCCCCCACACGAAGTAAAACTTAACCATCTTAAAAATGCATGGGAATTGGAAGGGTAAGGCACAGAGCTGGCAACCCCAAGCAGATTCAACTATATGGCAGCCAGCCAGGGACCGGCCTGGCACTCCCTGCGGGGCGTACAGGAGAGGGGGATGAATGAGGTAGACAAGTCTTCTGACCTCTTGGAGATGGACGGCGATCATGTAAACAAGTAAACACACTTGTTACAGATAGTAATAGCGCTATGGAAGGAATGCAAGGGTAGGCAGGGACAGAGCCCGACTTTAGGCAGGTGAGGTCACTCCTCCGCCCGCTCCCGAACCCAGGCACTTGCTCCTGCCTGCCATCCCAGCCCCTTCCTCCTCTCTCTTGGGCCCCTTTTCTGGCCTGGCCAACTCCACTCCCTTCCCAGGCTTTAGCCCAGATGTCAGTTTCTCTGGGATGCCTTCCTTGAATCTCCAAGGCTGTTTTAGGTGTCCCTTTGAACTCACCCTCATTCTAGCGTCCAGCATGCGCCACTTACTAGCCATGTGATCCAAGGTTGCCTGATTGTGCCTCAGTTTCTGCATCTGTAAAATCAGCCTAAAATAGTACACACCTCATAAGGATGTGAAGATGAAATCACATAAGTCATTTGTGTCGATGCCCATGAAGTGCTTGGCATCATGCCTGGCACAGAGCAGGTCCTCTACAAGAGTGAGCGTTGTGGCCTGTGTTCTATGTTCCCGTGATGACAACTCGTACCACACTCAGGATGTCAGATCTGGTTGGCAGGTGACATTTTAGGTGCCATCTGACTCGGTGGTTCTCAACCCTGGCTTCATAGTAGAATGACCTGGGAACCCTTTAAAAAGACTGCTAATAGGCAACCACTTTCAGGGATTCTTATTTGGGGTGAGAGTGGGACTCAAGTGTGGGTAGCTTGATAAAGGTCACAGGTGTGGATGCAGGACTGAGAACCACTGCTCCAAGCCAAATCAGGTGGGGTAACTAGAGTCCAGAAAGGGCTTGATTTGCTAAGGTCATGAGGCAAGCTAGGGGCCCCTGCTTCTTGGGAAGTTTTATTTTCTGATATTGCCCCCAACCCCTGCTTGTCTGAGTGCCTTCACCCAGTGGAAGGGCTATGTGTGCCCCTGGGGCTGCAGAAGGTTAGGGTAGACGCTGCCTCTGCTCCATCCCTGGGCAGTCGCCAACCTCGCCTGAAGGAGAAGCACTTGTGGAAGCAGGGCTGTCCCCCCTGGAGACTAGGACGGGGTGGGGTGCCTGTTCAGGCCGATTTTAGGAAGAACAAACTCAAGGGTTCCCATAACCCAAAACTGGGAGTCAGAACACAGACAGAAGGGTAAAGCCCTCCAGGGCTGGCCACCTCCTGGCACACGTGTTTTCTGGAAAAAGTTTTCAGGGGCCCGTAGAGGGGGCTAGCTCCAAGTTGATGCGGTTCATACCTTCTTAGGCAGAGAGGTGCAGCAGAAATGGTCCCGGAGCCCATAGACCTCGGTTCAAACATCCACTAGCTACATGAACTTCTCTCTCTGAGCCTCGATCTTCTGCTCTGTCAAATGAGGCTAAATGGGGTTAGCAAAAAACAAGCTAAGGTATGCAAAGGGCTTGGCACATGATAATTGATTCATAAAAAGTAATAATAATAATTATTATCATTATTTATTGATGAAGTCTCAAAAGAGGACACTGGTGGTTGCCTTAACCAAACCAGTTTGGGAAGAAGGAAATCAGTGTGGGTGGTGGGGGCAGGGGGTGGCGGGGCAGGGAGTGGTGATGTGATGTGATAGTTTTTTTTTTTCCATTTATTTTTATTAGTTGGAGGCTAATTACTTTACAATATTGTAATGGTTTTTGCCATACATTGACATGAATCAGCCATGGATTTACATGTATTCCCCATCCCGATCTCCCCTCCCACCCCCCTCTCCACCCGATCCCTCTGGGTCTTCCCAGTGCACTAGCCCTGAGCACTTGTCTCATGCATCCAACCTGGGCTGGTGATCTGTTTCACCCTTGATAATATACATGTTTCGATGCTGTTTTCTCTAAACATCCCACCCTCGCCTTCTCCCACAAAGTCCAAAAGTCTTTTCTGTACATCTGTCTTTTTCGATGTGATAGTTTTGAATCTTCCCCAGGGAGGTAGTCCCATCTAAGATTCCCGAGGGAGATTTCTGGAGGGGTAGTTTTGTTTGATCTTTCCTCCTGAGCTAATTAATAACCCACTCACGAGTAAACAAGGGGCTGAAACAACCTCCCAGTGGCCCTGGGGGTGGGAGTGAAGGTGGGGCTGAGTCACATCCTCCTCTCTGACCCCTGGGATGTTATTCTGGGATGATATTATCTGTGTGTGTGTGTGTGTGTGTGCATGTACACAATTTTTTTGGACCCACATGGTATTTGAAAAAAAGGAATGAGTTTCGAACATTTTGAAAATCAGGAAATTCAACCTAAAAATTCAGATTCCCTGGATAAATTGAGAGACGTGGCAGCCCTGAGTTGAGATTTCTCTGTGGCAACCGTGCATTGGCCTCCCTGGCTCCCCAGAGTCCCAACTCTGTCCACTTCCCCACCTGGCTGCCCTGTGAGTGTTTTCAACACCTGTTTTCTATGGCAAGAAACTTTCACATGGGACAGTGAGAACGTTTCTGGAGGCCTCCACTGGGTCTTGGGGGCCCCACTGTTCTGAGCAGGCTACTTTAGGCTGTCTTTCTGAGTCCCTCCCATAACTCAGACTCGATTTAGAAAAGTCATCATGCTTAGCAGCACTGTGCTTCCTGTGGACTCAGGCTGTTATTTTCTTTTCTTAGCACCACTATCCCATCTGGTTCTCAGAGCAGCCCAGGGAGGTCGCTGTTGCTGTCCCTGTTTTACAGATGAATAACCCAAGGCCCAGTGGGGTGTGGTCCTTGCTCCCTGGCACACCACTAGGGTCCAGATTAGAATCCAGGTCTTTGGACTCCCATATATGTGCCCCAGACTGAGCTCCCTCCTGATTGTGAAGACCTCAGAGAAAAACTTTTACCAAAGAAAACTGGCCACTTACTTCATGAGCAGATGTGCTGTGGGGCAGAGCAGAGAACAGATGTGTCTGGAGTCAGTCCGCTTGCATCCTATCATGGACTCTGTGGTCTTGGGCTGGTGACTTTGCTTTCCTAGGCCTCCATTTTCCTCTTAGTAGAAAAGAGATCTTAACCCTATACCTAAGACAGGTGGGTGCCGAAGACTAAGATTAAAAAGGCTTCGGGAAAGGTGGCTGCTATGAATGTATATGTGAACCCCAAATGCTTACAGGCTTGTTTTGAAGAAAGGAGCAAGATGAGCACTGGGGCAATGTGTCACACACAGCAGGTGCTGCTTGGCTGTTCTCTGTCCCCACCTCCCTGTCACCCTCCCTCTGATTCTGGGCACCATACGTAGACAGAGGATGCTGGGCCAAGGATGAGAACACCATACCATGGAACCTTTTATTAGAACAGAGACATGTTTTGTACAGGCTGGAAAAAAAAAGCCAGAAACCCCAGGAAGGTTATGCTTAGCTGTGGACACCAGATATCAAACAAGCCACGGCCACTGTGTCACTGCGTGGAGGACAGGGTCCCAGGATGCCGGCAGACACAGCAGCTTCTCCTCCTTTGATGTGGGCGGGTGGGTAGAGGCCGGCTGCTCGGGCTGAGCTGGGCTGCTGGTGGGTCCCCCAAGTTGGGGTTTTCCAGATGGGAGTTCCAGCCCCTGATGTGGAGAAATGGCCCTGGGGTGGATCAAGCCCCCTCCCAGGGCTGCTGTGGTAGATTCTACTGGGTCCTTGGCCGATGGCTGCTGAAGGAGACAGCTGGAGATCAGGAGAAAACAGATACAGCACAAAGAGAATTCCTCACAGCCTACGCCTGGCAGGAAAGAGCTCCCAGGGGAGAGCAAGGGGAGGGCACGGGGTCAGGCAGCTCGGAGCTCAAGGGAGCCTGGGCAGGTCAAGTGCCCCCTTCCCGGACCTCAGTTTTCTCACCTGAAAAATGGGTCACAGCAACATGACTAGTCTCGCTGGCTGGTTTGATCAACTGCACAAAATGTAGCCTGACACAATACACGGGGTCTGAAATCCGGAGCACGGCAAAGCCGTCCGGGCCTGTCCTTTGAATATGCTGGATGGTTGGGCTTGCAGAGAAGTTCAAGCTCATACAGAGGGCTTTCACCAGGCCACAGAAGTTCCCAGGTGCCAGAACCTGGAGGTCTCCCGCTTCTGCCAGGACTCAGCTGCTCCCAACTCACTCTGCAAAATAAGTCCACACCCTGCTTCTTTATTTTCTTCTGACCCTTCAACCTATAGTCAGCAGAAGACACGAGGGATTCTACATCTGACGGTCTGGAACTTACCGCCTCAGAGTTAGAACCCTTCCCTCCACCCTACCAAGAACACTTAGGCCAAGACCCATTTTACAGATGATAAGACTGAGGCCCGAGAACACTCCATTGCACCCAGACGGACACATATAGGCAAGAGAACCACATAAGAATGCTGTTCCAGTCTCTTTGGCTCGGCTCGTTAGAAGATGAGGCACAGCTTTTCTTGGCCGGAGAAAAGGAATTACAATTTTCATTCTCTTTTTTTCACTCCCTCTCTCTCTTTTTCAAGGAGTTGTGACTTTTTAATAGAAGTTGGTTTGTGCACAGGCATTTCATTCCTCAATTAATTTCCATCTAAATGAGGTTTTCCCGGAGATAACCAGTGTTTTAGTTCCATTTGAGCTTAATTTGTATGACTGAAGCCTCCGTTTCTGCCAATTCCAATTTGCCGGTGATTCTAGCACTCATTACCTGGGCGAGAACGTCCCTACCACAGACAGTGGAGCTGAGAGACAGACTGATTTCCAATAACATTTCCGGAGAAGAGGTGGTCTCTCACCTCTCCCAATACCACTCAATAAATAGGAAATAAATTATTCATTAAGCCACGTTCTGATGAGGGGCCCCCATCATGGTATTTACAATGCAAAACAACTACCAACAAAAAACAAAACCAACAAACCCTCAGAAAACTGAAAATAATGCAAAACAACAGCCACAGACAGAGGGAGATATCAACCCCATGGGTATCACTGGCCCGTGGGTGCAGAGAAGGAAGCAGATGCAACAAGGCATTGCTCGATGGACACTGTATCTACCCTAAGGTCCTCAGCTGGACACCGCTGGCCAATGGAAGGGATGCAGTTTGAGGATTCTGGTGTTTTGTTTTTAAATCAGACACAATTTTCTATTCAGCTGGAAAAGAAAGTAAAGCACGTGAGGCTATTTTGAATATTTGTGAAAAGGAATACAGCAAAAGAAAAGATAAAAATGAGGCTTGAGAAGAAGAAAATGGACTTTGAACCTTTGGAAGCACCCCAAATATTCACCTCTTCAAGCAAAGCCTTTGGGAAAGGAAGATGGGTCTCGGTAAATAAAGTGATGGGGGCTCTCTGAGACTGAGAGCCTCGTGTCTTTCAAACATCACAATTTGTGTGTTTTGTTTCTGAAAGACTGAATTTCCTTCAAAGAAGGGAACAGATGGAGGCAGAAATGCAGTCCAACCTGGATCAACTAGAATGTTCTTGGGTGGGGGATTTGAATTCAATTTTCTGAATCCACTAATGGGAGTTCACACATTGCTTTTAGGCTTTATTCTCATGATTGAGAACCTCCTAAAATGTTTGAGGATATTTTCCTTTTTTCTCCAAGTCTCAGTGAACTCATTAGGTCTTTGAAGAATTGCCCAGGCCTCAGGTCAATGTTCTGGGTTGTATCTCAAAAACTCCTCCACTTCTCAAAGGTGGAAACTTTGGCTCAGAGAAAGGAAGCAATTTGCCTAGCTCCACATATCCAGGGACTATCCAGAGCAGGAGGGTCAAAGGGCCTCATGTTGTTTGACCTCAAGCCACATCTCCTTCCCATTTCCCATACTACTTTTTAAAATAAGTTCTAACCATGAGCAGGTTTTAGGCCGTCTGTATCATCCCCTGGAAGCAGAAGTGTACTGAGGGTGAAGGATGCAGAGAAACAGCAGTGCCAGGCGTGGGGGTGCTGGTTAAACAAGGTTTACCAGTGCCCCAATAAGAGTTTATTTTTGGATGGAAAGAAAAGGAAATGTAAAGGAAATCTGAGAAACACACCAAGTGACAGGGAAGGGCAGATTTTCTCCCAGGAGGCATTTAAGTTCTTGCAAGTTTTCCCAGGCTAGGGGTACTCCTTTGCTTGGGTTAGAGCAGAGTGAAGTCACATTGCCAGGGAAAACAATCAGGGATGTTGAAAAAGTCTCACCAAACCCAAAGCCGGACCAGGAGAGCTGGCCATGCCAAGGCAGTGAAGGGTGACTTTGGAAAGGGCGGGCACCCTCTCCACTCAGCTGCTAGTGGGTGAGAGAGCCAGGGCTGGTCAAGACCTCTGGATCCTGGTTCCCAAGACAGGTTTTGGAATGGCCTTCTCGAGGGGGTTGGGGGTGGGGAACCTCCGGCTGCTCCTTTCATTTTGTTTGTTTTCCAACTTCAGAAATAGTAGTATGCTCTCTCCTGAGGTCACAGAAAAAGGCTTTTGCTTTGGGTTTGTCTCTCTCTCTCAGGATGGCTGATACCTTGTCACTAGGGCAACCCTGAGCTCACAGGGGATGGGGAGAAATTAGCTAAGGGGGTGTTCAGAAGCATGTGTAACTTCTATGAAAACACTTAGCTTAGGCTCAGAAGAGCAAATGACCTCATCCACTAATATATTCCCTGGAATAAGGGTGAGATTCAGAGGTGCACATATGTTTCACACTGGGTGCGTCCCTAAAGGTCTTTCACAGATGATTTAGACTTTGAAGCTTTTGCCTTATGTGCTAACTTTAGACTCTAACCCCCACGTCAGCTGTGACTCTACAGTGTCAGGTCAGCACCTTAGCTCATAAGCTTCTTGACCATTTTCATTTTTTGGTACTTCAGTTAGGTAGCTGGTAGGCAGGGGGACTGGGGTGCAGGCCTGAACTTCACCCGACTTGGGCTTAGTCATGAATCTTTGGCCTGAAGTGCTTCTGTGCCACCTCCAGTGTGTTCCAAGCTTAGAGCTCTAAGTCTCTCCCTTTCAGGGAAAAGGCAAACATCCCCACCCACATCCAGCCTCTCAAATTCCATCCATAGAGACATGAGGGGGAAAAAAAAAGAGAGATGCACAAAAATACTTTAGAAGTTTCCCCTCCTCCCCAAACACACATACCACACACACACAGATACACACATCCTCTCCATATAAATAAATAAATACTTGAATACTGCTAATGGCAACCGAGAGAGAGGGAGGCAGAGGGAATCCCATAAATAAATAAATAAACATAAATAAATAAATAAGAGGTTAGCTAGGAGCCCCAGGCAAAAATGGTCCCCCAGAATTGCATGGATGAAGGCAGTCTGGACGGGGGCTCTTGGGTCTTTCACTGCTGTCCTGCTAAGGAGGTTCCGTGGCTCCAGAAAGCCTTTGTTTCCATGAAGGGAGACTGGAGTCCAGTTCGGGCTCCTGGGCGGGGAAGAGGGTTATTTACAGTTGCTGCACAGGCCCTCCCAGGGCACCTGCCCCTGTCCCAGGCACCTGCCATCAGGCCTTCTGCAGTGACCACGCTGGCATCCATTAGTCTTGGTGGGCGGGGCCCAGTTCTGGGCCAGCGGGCGTCATGGAAAGGCCGGGTCCCCCACTGCTGCCCTGGTGCCTGGCTCCCCTCTCCTGGTGGAGGAAGGACTTTCCGGATCATTGCAGGGCAGTTTCTGGCTCCACAGGCTGATACGATGGGAAAGACTTGGGAGGGAGGACATCACTGCTTCTAAGAAACAGGATTTTTTTTTTTCCCAAATGTTTCCCCTCCTCGGGGTACAAGGGATAAAGAATATTTGGTTCTCTGCTTCCCAAAGCCCAGGTTCCAAAGCTGGGGACTGTCCCTCTCACCCTCTCCCTTCATGCCCTGCCCGGCTGCTGTTGCCACCACAAACTGGACTCTTACCCGCAAGGCTCTGGAAAGCCAGTCAGCTGGTGAGGGGGATGCCCCAGAGTTTATTTTAAGGATCTTCTCCCTCATGCCCCTGTTCTTAGCGCCCTCCGTGGGTGAAGCAGCTGGTGGTGTTTGTGTGTTGGAGATCAGCTTACCTTCACTGCCCAGCCCTGGGCAGGGGTGGCGGGGCGGGGTGGGGGGGAGTGGGGTAAGGGCAGAAATGAGGGTGGGGCTTTTCCCAACCTGCTAAGAACTCTGGAAACCAGCAGAAGCTTCGGAGCATCCAACCTCCTTTCCCCCAGACTCTCTGGATTTGGATCTTTCCCCCAAACCTGGGCTGCTGTGCCCCATCCTGGCAAAATTCCTGAGGGGCAAAGTGGCTGACTTAGGCTGAGGGTGGGTAGGTGGGTGAGTGGGCGCTTGGCTGCAGTGGGTAGGACCCAGGGTGCGGCAGTCTGGGCAGTGGGGAGGGGGCAGGCAGGCGCCAACTGGAGGGTAAGGCCAGACTGGCTGGCGCTGGGACTGGCAGCTGGCCACGGCACTGGGGAATGTTCAGCAGATGGTCCCGTGGAATTAAGTTGTTGCCAGCTACTGGGGCCGAGGCAAACTTGGGAAGTGCGGTTGCAGGCCAAGCTGTCCTAACTGTCCATTGTGTCCTTTCGCAGAGGTCGCAGGGTCCCTGTGAACCACCAAGAGGCGTTTTGTGTAAATGGCCTGGTGGCCTCTCCACGGCTAGAAACTACTGGGCTCCTCTTCCTGACCACAAGGAGCTACTGGGAGCAGTGGACTTATTCCCCCCTCCTTCTTGCTTCTATACTCATGACCAGAGAGTCCATCTCCTATCTCCTGACACCTACTACCAAGTGAAATGTCCATGTCCCCTAGTCACGTGTCCCCCTTTCTAGGACCCGATAGCCTTTCAGCACTTGCTCTGACCTATGTGTGGAGCTAAAACTCCTGATCCCCTCTCTTGGACCTGAACCGCCCTGCTCTCTTCTAATATCCACTCCTCACCCCATGGGACTCATGGGGATCCATACAGGTGTAGCCACGAGACTGGATGAGAGGAGAAGGAGGGCAGCTGTGATAAATACCACTGGTCTTCAGTATGCAGCCTGGCAGCAGTGGGTTAGCAGAACTCTCTGTACATTTTCCTGGCCAGACCCAAACTTCTTAGTCATGGACTCATTGCGCCTTACAAACCGTTGAGGCTTTTCTGTGCCAAAAGAAGGTAGTCTTCTCCATATGCTCAGGCCTGAGCTGAGCCCCAGAGGGTGTGGTGGAAGCTCCCAGCAGCTCCACATCGAGGCTAAATCCCCCAAACCCTCCTCTCCTCCTCCCCAGGAGAGCAGGAAGGACAGGGCCTAGGAGCCCTCAATGCTGTCTGTCACCAAGGAGAAGGCAGGGTGGGCGGGGAGTGGGGGAGACTGCCAGAGTGAAAGGGGCCCCATGGGCAGTGGGCTCACGGGAGGGCCCTGGCTTAGCGCCTCGTGCTGGAGTAGCTGTCTGCTGAGCTGTAGCTCCCACTCCGACTCCGGCTCCGGCTCCGGCTCCGGGAGCCCAGGCTGGGGCTGCGGGAGCTGCAGCTGCTGCTAGTGAGGGTCCTGCTCCGGCTGCGGCTGCGGCTGCGGCTCCGGGAGTAGCTTCGACTGGCTGAGCGGCTGCTGCTGCTGCTGTACCAGGAGGAGGTGCTGCTGAGGCCGCTGGACGAAGAGGGGCTGGGCCGGTAGTAGGGGATGGGGCGTTTCCGGGCACTGCAGAGATCAGAGGGGGAAAGTGTCAGGGCAGGACTCCTCCCAGCTGTAATCCCGGGAGCACAGGCATTGTCCCAGGAGACAAGTCCCAGCTCCTTAGGGGGAAAAAATGTCCTGTTACTCTTCCCTTGCAGTCCTGAGAACATCAAGGAGGTGGTCTCAGTCTAGTGCTGATATACTTTGAAAAGTGATAATCTCACTTTTTTAACACAGCAAGGCTGGGCTCAGAGAGAGCATCCAGCTGGCCACAGAATCTACATCTCAACTTTAATCATAGTTTTGTTAGGGGAAGCACACTGATTGAAACCGCCCACCCTGACTAGGCACCATAGTAACCATTTGCATGAGTTTTTTTATGACAGGAGATCCTAATAAGGATTACGGAAATAATAAGCCACCACCAGCCGGAAGAGTTCCGGAAAGGTGGAGAAGAGACACTGCCTGTCCGTCCACTTCCCAGAATCCCTCTTGCTAGCATCCATCTTGGCTGAGTGATGTGTGCGCCACCAGGCAAGACTCTGAATTAGAATGATTGGCCAAAGACCATCCAGAAACTAATCCCATCACCATAAAACCCAAGACTGTGAGCCGCTCGCAGAGCAGTTCTCCTGGGCTCCCTTACCTACTGCTCTCCACCCGGGTGCCCTTTCCCAATAAAATCTCTTGCTTTGTCAGCATGTGTCTCCTCGGACAATTCATTTCCGAGTGTTAGACAAGAGCCCAGATTCGGGCCCTGGAAGGGGTCCCCCTTCCTGCAACAGTTTTGTTTTGCTATTTTTACTAGAACCTTCTATTTACGGCAAAAGAGGTTGATTTTTCTATTTATTGTAGTGTATCATTTCATTTTGAAATAAATGTATGGACCTAAAAAAAAAGCATACCTATTTAAAGAAAATTAAGTAAGCAGTACACTTAATCAGACAAGGCAAAAGTGGTGGGTGACGGAAGCTTGGGAAACATTGAATGGATTCACTCAGGTGGATTATTTGGGGTTGAGTATGGAACCCAGAGAGCCTTTGGAAACACCAGTCCCTTTTTCTTAGCCTTTCTCCAAGTCCACTCCAAGGATACCTCTGAAAGTCAAGGCAGTGAGTATAGGACTCCAACCATATGTGCCAGGCCAAAGCAGGCAGTTCAGTGAGACATCTGAGAAGATGACACCATTACCCTGCCTTACTGTCTGGGGCACAAGCTCTTTTTCCTCCTTCCGGCCATCTCCAGGGAGGACGCATGGGCAGCCAGGATTCTCCTTTCCTTGTGGGTCTCTGGACTACTCGTAGCTGACCCTTGGAGGACCAGAAGGAAGACCCACCAATTTTCAAGAGCCATTTTTAGGGCAGCATTCAGCCATTCTCTCCATTTCAAGGCCTGAGAATTCTCAGACTTCAGGATTCTCTTCTAGGGCTTTTCTCATTTAAGACTTTACCTGTTACAGAAATCTTTACCCACCGAGTCTGACCATTCAGTCCATCACAATGGCACACAGTGGGTTCTAGTGCTCTGCATTTAAGTGTATAAATTGCATTCATACCTCTTTGCCTCTTTTCATTTTATTTTTCTGACACTTCTAGGAGTTATTTCTTCCAGTAGTTCATGGGTGAAAAAACTTAAGATTCTGGGAGGTGAAGAGACTTTCCCAGTTCACCCGGAAAGTGGCACAGCCAAGATTCCTCTCCAAAATACTGGTCTTCCCCTTACCCACTAGCGCACCCCACTCCCCCACCCCCTTCTGGTACATAAACAATCCTGTTCGCCCTCTCTACCCTTGGTTCAGGGTATAATTACTTACGGTTGTATTCAAGCCTTGTACCTGGGCGCGTGGGTCTAAGGGTGGAGCCACTGCCTGGCTCCACCCCCATGCAATGTCGCCGTTCAGTTCCCCGGACCTCATTCTATGGCCCAGCCCTGCCAGCGGCATTCCGGCAGCTTCCCCAGGTTCCGGCCACACCCGATTCCTCAGGCTCCACCCTTTGTCCTGCCACCTCATTCTAGTCCCGCCCACCTCCCCGCCCCCTCTGGCAAGCCCTCTGGGTGGTGGGGTGCTGACTCGCTCCAGGCCTAGAACGGAAACCTCATTTCAACGGTTGGGGAGGTCCCTGAGCTCCTACAGTCCTGAAATGCAGCCCAAAGGAGGCTCCAGCGGATGGGCGGGTGGGAAGGGAGTGCAAGTGAGGTGGAGGTGGTACCCGGCCTCCTGGCCTCACCTCGTTATCCTCCGCGCCTCCAGGTGGCTCGGGGAGTCTCTCCGGCGCTTCCTCATGGGCGAGTAGGACCGACGTCTCCGCCGAGCTCGCTCGCGCTCGCGTTGCTGCGAATCCTTCTCGCTGTACTTGGGGTTCCGCTCCCTGAAGGGGTGCGGTGACGGGGTGGTTACTGGGGAGCTGAGGCTGCCCTGGCTTTTTCGGTGTGAGCGTGTGGAAGAAGGGCACCCACTTTGCCTCCTGCCCACTTTACCCCGCTGGGGCAGGGGACAGGGTCAGCACGGGGCTCCCAGGGAGGCCGGAGGGAAGATAGCATCGCTATGGGAGAGTCTACGTGGATGACTGGCTACTGAGGAGGGGTGTCAGCCTTTGAAGGTGTGCATTGCAGGGGTCAGGATATGAAGGTTAGGTGGGTGGGCCCAGGTGCCGAGTAAGAAGTGAGAATTAGGGGCTCTGGATATAGGGATGTGGGGTGGTACAAGGTGTGTGAAGAGGCTGAGGGCTGGGGATATGAATTCCGGGGTGTGGCTGAGGATTTGGGGTAAGTACATGAGGATGCAGGGAAGTTCTGGGGACCTCACCGTCGCTTGGATAGGACATAGGGAACCACTAGGAATGCTGAGTCACCTTCCCATCCATAAGCGGGCGGGGCTTGACCGGAGAGGAACTGAGCAGAGCTAGGGAGATGCTCCAGAGAGACGATGTGGGAGAGGAGTGAGTGAGGGAGTGAAAGTCGCTCAGTCGTGTCCGACTCTTTGTGACCCCATGAAATTCTCCAGGCCAGAATTCTGGAGTGGGTAGCCGTTCCCTTCTCCAGGGGATCTTCCCAATCCAGGGATCAAACCCAGGTCTCCTGCAGCCCAAGAATACTGAAGTGGGTAGCCTATCCCTTCTCCAGCAGATCTTCCTGGCCCAGGAATCAAACCGGGGTCTCCTGCATTGCAGGCGGATTCTGGACCTGAGCAAAGGAGCATGGCCGGAGGTGGAGCCTAGCTCGAGGGGCGGGGTCAGTGCCTGGGGGTGGGGCCTGTACCTGCTGGGACTGTAGCGGGAGTAGCTTGGGCTGCGGCGCGACCTAGAGCTTCTGCTAGGCGGGCTTCTCTTGCCAGACTTGGAGGAATAGCTGGGAGAGCGCGAGGAGGACCTGGAGGAGAGGAGACAGCCGCTGAGGGGCCTGCTGAGCTCCGCCGGGCTTGCCCCGTCTGTCTAGCGTTTTATTCAGCTGGTCCCCGGGGCCTTTTTATTTCTGGAGGCCACGCGGAGGAACCCAAGCCCTTACCTGAGGATGAAATCCCCTCCCTTTTGAATGGTTAATAATAATATCAACAACTTCCCTTTATTGAGTTCTTCCTATCCTAGCCATTTGGTAGCTGTGTGACCTTGGGTAGGTGATTTCACTTCTCTGGGCCCCTTTTCTGATCTGTAAAATGGTAAAAGTACTTACCCAATTAGAATTGTCAATTAAACGAGTAAATTAGGGTAAGTTACTTAGCATCTTGGTGTACAGCCAGCACACAGGAAATGTTTATTATTATATGATTATCATATATTTTACTATGTGCTGGATTTTGAACTAAATGTTTTGTGTATATTATCCCATTTAATCCTCAGCACTTCCTAGGGTTAGACTCTGTTATCAATCCAATTCTATAGATGGGGACACAGAGGCAGAGAGAAATGATGTGATTTGTTCAAGGTCCTCAGCTAGTAAGGGGTTTGGACCCATGTCTGTTTGGCTACAAGATGCTCCTGACTTCTGCTGGACGATGCTGTGTGCATCCAAATTACTAGCCCCTATGCTGTTTCCAGACTTCTTCCCTTTTGCTAATGTCTTCCACTTTTAGAGAAACCAATCTCTTGGTTTCTCCACGAGTTTCCCAGAAACATCTACCCTGCTTCCTCAGTCTTTCAAGTAATTTTCATTTCACAATTGATGACTTGATCTGCTAGTTGTTCCTGCTAGGGTTGGGAGGGATTATGTGGCCATGTCTGTGTTCAGTGGGAAAGAGCACTGTGATGGATTAGCAATGTCTGCCATGGGCACAGGGATGAGTAGGGGGGACACTCTCCAAAGTTCTCCTATCTATTTTCAATTTGAAAAGAAGTCTTGCTCTAACTTGCCCTCACCTAGGTGTTCCTTAGTCCCTTCCTACTTTCTTAGGCGATTATAATAACTATCGCTCTGGGACTATTCTTACATACTGTCCAGGGTGAGGAAAGGAGTGTGGACAAGGAATAGCTCCTGGGACAACAGTGTCCAGCTGTGGCTCCCCAAAAATTTGCTTTTGCCAACTTGCTTTTTCCCCATTTATTGAGAGACGTTAGTAAAGAGTGTGAAGATGAAACATGTTTTTGGATACCTTGAAAGGATGTCAGGCATTTCTATCCACTGTGATACATACTGTCCTTTTTCTGTGCAACTAGATGAATCATTTTTCATACTTAAAAATCAGAAATAACTGCTCTTCCAGGCAACTAGTTCAATTTTTATCTTTCTTATTTATAATGTAAAGGAACAATTTCCCATTTTCGTCTGCCAGGGAGCTTAGAATCACATTTGCAGCACACCTCCATAGTGACTACCGTCATCCCTCAGTACCTGTGGGGGACTGGTTCCAGGAGCCCCTGTAGATACCAAAATCTGTAGATGCTCAAGTACCTTTTATGAAATGGCAGAGTACATTGAATACACTGGTCTTTCATAAATAGGGATGTGAACTCCCAACTACAGAGGGCTGACTATACAGAAAGGTAGGACCTGCCATTGGGAGTTAACCTTCCTCCTGATTTAATTCTATTTCTCTCCTTCATTTTCCGTTTTGCCTGATTTTTTCTTCTATTTATGTCACTCTATCATGTTGAATTCCTTGCCCTCTTATTCTGAATGAACTGGTCTTGAGTTAAACATCTATATAAGTAACTGTGCTTTGATTATATGGTTGCAACAGAGGAACAGTCTGGTTGCTGTTGGAAGTTCTTGTTTGTAGAGGGACACTGGACTCCGTGAAGCCATGGGTTGATTAGATTGGATGCAATCTTCCAATTCCCGAGATCTCATGTCTCTGCATTCTGCTATGTCATTATTCCACATGAGAAAATCAAGTAATAACCAATGGTTATAGGAATTGAGTGGTAAAATGCAAAGATGGGCACAGTTCTTCTCCCTGTATCCATGCCCCTTACAAGATGACTCTGCAGTTCCTCCCACTAAGAGGAGCATCCCTTGTATCTATCTGGATTGGTCTTGTGACTTGCAGTGGCTACGGAAATGGCTGAAGAGATCATGTTTGTTCCAAGCCAAGGACTTGCATACTACTGCTCTCTTTTGGAACCCTGCCATCACCACGTGAACAAGCCCAGACAAACCTGCTAGAAGATGGAAGGCCACATGGAACAGAGATGAGTCAGCTGGGGTCATCCAAACAAGCCAGCCCCCAGCCAACCAACCAGCTGATGTGAGACACATATGTGAACCCAAGACGGAATAGAAGAACCACTCAGCTGAGTCCAGCCCAAACTGCTGACCCACAGAATCAGGAATGAAGTAAAAACTCACTGATAAGGATGCTACATTTGGGGGCATTTTTTTTGGGGGGGGGGCGTGCTCCATGGCATGTGGGATCTTAGTTCCCTAACCAGGGATGGAACCTGTGCCCCCTGCAGTAGAAGCACAGAATCTTAACCACTGGACCACCAGGGATGCCTTGGGGCAATTTTTATGCAGCAGAAGATAATTGATACACATGAGTGGATCCTCATGACAATAACAACAATCAAAACTGATACTATGTTCCAAGTACTGATTTAAGTGTTTAATAGTCCTCAGGACAATCCTTCAGGGTAAGATATATTACAGTTTTCATTTCAGTAGGGGAGGGCACTAAGGATCAGAGAGGTTAACTAACACCCAAGGCCATCAGCTAGTAATGGATAGAATGGGTATTTGAACTCAAATCTGTTCCATTCCTGTTCCTTGGGGGTCAAAGGACATCTGTAGTTAACCTAGCTAGCTGAAGAGTCCAGGTCAAAACTGCACTCACCTTTTCCCAGAGGAGGTGGATCGGCTCCTGGTGTACCTGGGGGAGGCTCTGGGGTTTGGGGATCGGGAGGAGTGGCTGGAGGAGCGTGTGCTGGCGTAGGAGGAGCTTCGGGAGCACCCTCTCATGGGGGAGCTCCGGGCTGTGGATGGGACCAAATTGGACTTCTTCACCTCGGTGCATTCCAGACATGGTGACTGAAATCCTCTGCATGGGGGAGAACCACTGTTAGCACTGGCTTGCCCACTGGTCTGGGGGTGTCTTGAGCTGATGCTCACTTCCCTACCTTTGCCTTGGCTGTGATGCTCTTGCAACCTGCCCCCCTCCTCCCGCCCCACCTTTCCCCTCTTACTACCTCTGGAAAGATTTCCCAGACCACAGATGTTAGAGGAGTAGAGATATGGCAGAGATATGTAGAGATATGGTGTGATCACCAAAGGGGAGGGGGCAGGGTGGATGTGATCAAATCCCACAGTGCAAGATTTAGTTTCTCTCCTATATTTTTCAGTCCCTCTGATTATATTAATAAGAAAGCCTGGGTTGGGTACTAGTGGGTTTTTACTGTCTCTTTTAACACTTGCAAAGAGAGAGAGCAGGACTGAGACTCAGAACTTTGGGTAGGCAACTGTAACTAACTAAAATTAAATACTTTGTTTTAATCATATGTATTTTCACAGGTGCTTTCTATTAGGACAAGAGATAAAAATTTTCTATTTAAGATAGTACTATAAGTTTCCTTGTATTAAAAAGTGAGCTTATTAAAGTAAATAAAAGTAACAGAAGTACCTGGATATGGAACAACTAAAAAACTGGCTGATTTAACTTCGGGAAACTGGTGTAGCCCATTTTGTAGATGGGGCAATGGAAACCTAAAGAAGGGTAGAGGCTTGTTCAAACTCACACAAAGGACAGGGTCCTGTCATATCCTCACCTTGCCTAGAGCCATGTTGGATTCCTGTTGGTTCTTAGTAAGGACATGTTCATTTGGATTGGGTCAAGGGTCAAGTTCAAATCACATTAATATGGTTTCATCATGACCCAGCCCCTGCTCACCCTCGTCTCAGCTCTGCCACTTTCCTCTCTTGACTGCAGTCACAGTGGATTACTGGTTTCTCCTGGAACAGTCCTGTTCCCTTCCTTGTCTGCATGCCGTAGGACATCCCCACTGCCTGGAGCCTGTTCCCCTCCTCTTTGTTTGACCACTCCTGCTCATGGCTTCAGGCTTCTTGACTCCCTTCAGTTTGCTTGTGTCACCCCAATGTGTTACCACAACCCCCAGCCCCAATGCCTCCCCCACCCCTAGATGGCTTGCTTGGCCTTATAATTGTTATCTCCCTCTGCCAGACACCAAGCTTTCTGGAGACAGAACTCATGTCTCTCTGGACACTGTATCTCAGCACCGAGGACAGAGCCTGAGACATTATGTCCTAGGTCATCAATAAACAGCTGTGGAATAAACATGCTGAGCCTCTTAGCATCCTGGTGCTTCACAAGCATCATCTCATTTATTCCCCCAACAACCTTAGGAAGTTGGTACTATTATCACCCCTTATTTACAGAGAAGACTCAGAAGGGCGAGTTCCTTGCTCATGGCCACCCAGAGTCTCAAATCCTGATCTGTCCAGCTCTGAAGCCCATGTCCCTGCTCCCTTGCCAGTCCCCGCTTTTATTGTCTATGTTTCCCCTGATTTAGAACTGATGTCTCTTCCACTCTGCGCTCTGCTCATAGCTGACATGACATAAATAGCCATGGATTTAAATATCATTTATATTTCACAGTGAAAGTTTGGGTCTAAATTATTGAATCCTGCTGTCCATGTAGATCAGATTAAGCAGGTACCTGCTAGATGCTGTTTAGGCTTAACTCCAGTTCTGGAGACACAAATCTGTGTTTTCAGTCCTGGCACCAGACCTTATTAACTGAGTATCTTAACTATTCTGAGCTTCAGTTTCCCCATTAGCTAAAAGAAAGTTATAATAGTACCTATCCCATAAAGGTTGTAGTAGGAGTTTAGGAAGATTATCTGTGGAAGGCACCTGGCATAATACCTAGCATTTAGTCAGGGCTCCATAAATAATAGTTTCTGTTACTGTTGTTATTGCTATTCTCAGTATTTCTGGCATAATAGCTTTAAAGTAAATACTGTGGTATATTTTTAAATGATAGTGACTTAATGTTAAGACTTTCTCCTGGAATTATTGATAAAATTGACATCTTTTTTTTTTTTCCTGCCCAACTTCCATTCCTCCTTCTGATTAGCAGTACCCTGCTTTCCCTTCAGAAAACCAGACTTTCTTCAATTTTAGTGTACACAGGAAGATTCATTAGCTCTGATGGTGGCATGTGACAAATTCTAGCCAAGAACACAGCATCCTCTGGGCAGTGTGTTTGGTCTTGGGTGAACAAGCTGGACCAAGCAGAGCCAATGAGCATTTGCCTTGATAGTTTGCTGAAATTTTGGGAAAAGAGGCATTTCCCTTCCATTGGCTAGCTAGATTGACAGGATGTTAACTGGATGGCATATTTGCCAATGCTTTGGGATGATCTGCTTGAGAATAAAGCCAAGAAGGGGGAAGCAGAGCTGAGAGAAGTAATGGGAAAGGCAATTTCTCAATGACACATTTTTGAGACCGTGGATCCAGCTATACCTGAAGCTGATATCCTTGTTTCCCCCCCCTCAAAATGACGCTAATTTGTCTCTCTTTTGCAAATAAAAGTCTCCTGGCTTGGAGTGTGTGTGTGTGTGTGTGTGTGTGTGTGTGTGGTGCAGTGCCAGGTTAGAGATTGAGATGGTGGAGCTTAGAGATTGAGATGGTGGAGCTCAGTCAGGACCCCTCCTCCCATCCAAGTGCACTGACCTTGACTCTCTGCCCCTGCTGGTGGGGGAGAGGTTCTCCAAAGTGGCCCCCTTGTTCTGGGGTGAGGAAGTGGTGAAGGAGTTCCCTGAATCAGAGCTGTTTCCACTGTTGGGGTCCCGGCTCTTGCTTAGGCCCCCACTGGGGCTCCCCTTCTCTTGACCCCGAGACCTGGTTGAACTGATTTGCGTGGAGGGTGGCGAGGAGGTGTCATTGCCTGAGTCATACTCCTGGGAGCGTCCTCGGGAGGTGGTGAGCGGGCTGGCTGTTTTGGTAAAGAGGTCAGCAGCAGACCCCGACCCAGTGATCTGAAAGCAAAAAGACCCGTTGGACACTGCTGAGTGCCGGGCCTGTGGGTTGCGTCTAAATAACCAAGAAATGTTTACCATCATGATGCACTGTAACGAAAGGAAAGAGAGAGAGGAGAGGAAAGAAGAGACGCCAAAAAACAAAAGCACAAATTCCTGAAAGAATACCACAGAAAGGAGATCTTTTTTTTTTTTTTTAAACCCCCTGCTAGGATAACTGGAAGATTTAGGTATCATGCAGAGAAAAAGCATGCGATCCAGATTAAACAAAAGAAAAAGGAAATTATACAAAATTTCTAATGAATTAACTCAAACAAAAGAGACAACTTAAAAGAAAGGGGGTGTGTGTAAACACCCTTAACCTAAAACAACAATAAAAATAAAGAAAGGTAGGGGGAAAGAAAGGAAGCTATGGGCCTGAAAAAATACATCTTGAAACTTAAAAACGACAAAAGGAGATAAAGGCAAAATTTTAAATGTCAACAAAATCTTCAATGAATTTGACTTTTTTTTTTTCTTAAAGAAAAAGTTGCCCAAATAGAACCCTAAACAAATATCACATGGGGAAAAGAAATCAAATAAAGATGAGAGGGTTTTTTTTTTAATATAAAGTCAAGGTCACAAAATGATATTTTAGTAGTTTCCAACTAAAGGGGAAAAGAAAGGGTGGGGGGACAAAAAAATGGAAGTCAAATTGTCTGACTGAAAACAAACAAAAAAAAAGCTCTCTACGGATATTTGCGTGTGTCCTTTCCCCCTGGAGAAGGTAGCTAAGGCTCTCGAGTGGCTTCTAATAAATTCTCTCATGTCTTTGCGGATTATATCCACTTACCAAGCAAGAACTCCTCCTTTAGTAGGTAGGTAAGGTGTAAGAGAAAGGGAAGAGCGGGCAAGGTGAGTCCATCATTAGAGTCGCAAATGACAAGTAAAAACACACACCTTTCTGTACATCCTCACACTAGGCCCTGAACTTTGGACTTTGGGTTTTCAGTGTTCTTGACAGGTGAAGCATCACTTCTGGTTGGCTTTCTCAGTAAGGGGACCTCAAGCCATCAACACTAACCTTGTCAGTCCCTTAACGCCCAAGTTGGATCAAGAAACCCTTGCTGACAACGCAGATGGTGGCTAGAGTTCGCATCAATCTGAGATGTCAAGATGGGGGGCGGGGCACAGGGAGGGTGTGCTTGTAACAAACGGCTTTGGGAGGGGCTTGGAGATTTGGCTTTGGGGTGACTGGGAATGCAGAAGAGTCCCCAGAATCCTGGGTGTGGCTAATCTAGGGCAGATGAAGAAGTAAAGGAGGCGATGGAGGAGAGCCAGCCCTTGGGAAGGCTATAGAGTGTTTAGAAGTATAATGGATGGTTTTCTTTAAACACTCAGACCAGTCTTACAGCTCAGATGACACAGTTGGATCGGTCCCTATCAATGTACCATGCTTAGCTGTGGGCAAGAGGGACCTCTGCCTGGGTCTCCTCCAGTGACAACCATTCCCATGGGTCGAGAAATCTGCAGGGCTACCTGGAAACCTTTCTTTGAGATTAGTCTCTGGAGACCTGAAGTCCCAGAATTCTCTGTTTAAATGGCCGTTGAGTCCCCTTCCAGGGTGTCTTCAGGCTCTCCATGATCTATTCTCCCAGGGATAGACCATGCTTCAAGTGTGCACATTTGTAGGTCCAAACATGGCTATCTGAATGGAATTTGGATGTTCGGACTGAGGTGTCCATGTGCATGTGTGAGAGGTCCGTCATGGTGATGAAGCAAGATGTGGGGGGAGAATAGGAGGGACCAGGGCATTGGGGCAGATTCTCTCCACACTGTCCTGTTGTGGTCCGGCACTCCGAGGGGTCCGAGGCCCTAAATCCAAATCTGACTCTCCTGATCATTTCAAAGATATGTTTGTCAAGATAGGAGAACATACTTCATCTAAGTTTGCTGTCTAAATTTAAAAACATTTAGTGTGTGGCTTCTCCTTCTATACTCTTGTCCCAGGCCCTGCAAGTATTAGCACAGATCTCACCATCAAAAGTCTGCTTCCCCCACCCAGCTTCTCCTATGAACTTTGAGCCTAAAGAAGGGGGGCTCTAGGGATTTCTTAAGGAAATATTTCTGTCTTCTCAGCAACTGGTCATGAGGGTGAGATACAGAGACACTGGAACAGTGAGAATAATAGCAATGGCTCCACCAGCTCAGGATATCAGCTCCTGGAGTTGGGGAGGCAGAACTTCCTTTGCAGATTCTCCCAGGAGGCTTTGCACACCGACAAGGTGATGGTCCAGCTTTACCAACTTTCACCCAGTGCGGTTGCCACTTCCCATTTGACAATCTGGCTAGTTTTGCTCTGGGACAAGGGATCTTAAAATAAGGTTGCCCAAGTGGGGCTTTCTAGTGTGAGATTTCTTTTAAAATTAATGTAAAGACCCCTTTTCCATTCAGCTCCTTTCTGTCTTCTGGTTTGCAGGTTGGATGCCAAATCTTTACCACCTCTGTGAGTTCAATGGTTACATGTGTATTTCCACCACCTCTGTCAGGAATGAGAAAGCATCACACAAGGCAGTTGGACCCTGGGACCTGGGACCTGGGGTTTGGTCTGGGGTCATGGAATCTTTGCCTCAGAGATGATGAGTGTTTGGTAGCTAGTGTATAACAAGTGATTCAGGTAAACCCTTCCTGAAGGAAGCCAGGCTGGACTATGAATATAATGGATTTCGTTATCTTGTGGCTTGCTACCCGGAGGCATCCAGGCCGGGCTTTTCTCCGCTCAGGTACTCGTTTCCACCTTGACTACTAATTTCAAAGCATATGTCCTGGTGCATCATGAGTACCCAGGGAGAAGGACTTCCTGAAAGTAAGGCCCCTTGAGGCTAATGGATCTAGACAGGGACCATGCCTTTTTCACGTTCTCAATCCCATACACTGAGCTCACAGTGACACTCTCAGTGTCTCTCCACCTGACCACAATCACTATCCACATGTAACAGAACTGAGAACTGTATAAGGCATCATGCTTTTCTCTCATTGCCAGAAAACAGAGATAATCGTGCTACTGAAATGTCTTCACTAACTTGACCCTATGCTAAAAATACCAACCTCTCCTGCTTATTTAAAAGTCCCATTTCTTTGGATGAACCTAAATTCTTTGACATGCATGACAGTGTCCTTTACAACCCAATCCTGTGTCCTTCACAAACCTCATCTCTTCCATACAGCCCCTCCCCAATTTTGGTTTGTACAACCTTAAGGCAATCAATTGGGAAGTTTTCTTGGTTTTGCACAACATCTTGCTTTCCCAACCCCAGGCCATTTGCACATGCCATTTCTTCTGCCTAGAACATTTTCCCCCTGTTTCTTACTTCACATGGATAAATTTATTCATCCTCCAGTTTACATATCACCTCCTCTTGAAAGCCTTCTCTGAGTCTCAGGCCAGGATAACACAAAACTCTCTATTTCATTCATTCTTTCACTCATCCATTCACTCATTCAAAAATGAGTGACTTTTGTCTGCCACAGCACTGTTACTGGGTGGGATAATTACCTGTCTCTATCTGGATGGGCTGAAAGTTGGGGTCTTGAGACCAGCTCAGGGCTGGGCATGTAAGCTGCAGAGAACCTCTATAATCAAGTTTTAGGTCCAGGTCAGTGGCAGAGAGAAGGAAAGCTCTTCCCCCCAGCCCTCCTTGGGCCTACAATCTCAGAGAAAGCAAGAGTCTACAGATGCTCAACAGCATAAGCTCCAGGCTAAGGTGAGAAGCTCCAGACCTGAGGAGCCTTCCAGATGAGACAAGCAGTGCTGGGTCTCTTTACTTCCTTTGCCACCTTCTGCTATTCTGGGAGGTCAGGTTAAAATATGAACTGGATCTGGTCTCTTGCACTCAACAGGGCTGCTGGCCCATGCACTGACTTTGTTTGGGTGCTAGAATGGTGTTCCTCCTGGGTCAGGAAATCGAAAATGGTGTCCCTTCTGGTCAGACAAATTAGAAAAAAGACACACCTTTCTCTGGACTGAAGCAGCCTCATGTCTGTTTTCATAGCTGGCTTGACAAATGGAGAGTCAGGGGGGTTTAACTCCAGATCCTTTGGACAGGGCACAACCAGCATAACGACATGCCTGGCAGGTCCTGGATACACAAATCTTGACCTGTTTGACCTGCTCTAAGGATTACTTTGAGGGTTGGGGGAAGAGGTGGTAGCCCAAAGACCTTCATTTCTGTTACCTTCAGTGACCTCTACTTGGCTGTGTCTTTACCAGTCTTGATGGGCTCTGCCCCTGTTTCCAGATGATAGAAATATTTTCATAAACTCATTAGGGATGTCCAGATTGTTTAATGACCTGTGAGTCTTGGATTCCTCCTTCTCCAGAGGAGGGAAGATATAGCTCAGGGGGGCCAAAGGCAGACTGTAGGGGGTGTGTGCATATGTGTGTGTGTGTGTGTATAAGGGGGTGCCATGACAATGCAGAGGAGCCCTTCACGTCAAGGACATAATGACAGGCAGACAACAGAAGCCTCTGTGCTCTTGCCTCCTGTCCCTAAGTGTCTCCTTCCTCGTCAGATACTCACTCCTGCTCTGCCACGTAAGAGGCAAACTGTTGCCCAATGGACGCTGACATGACAGGATGGCCCCCCTTGCTCCTCCCTGTCTTTCATTTTGATAACAGGCCTCTCACAATTCATCTTCTTCTTCATCTCTTGGAAATTTCTCTTCTATGCACATAACTGCTCTCTGCTCCTATATCCCCATCTTAGCTGCAAAACGGTCCTCAAGAGGCTCACTGGGAGGAGTCCTTCTAGATCCACTTTTGTGCAGGAACAATGCACTCATCTACTGGGGACCCCTAGACAAGGCCTGCGACCCTCTTACCAGGCTTCTCTTCTGAGGTCCACTCTGAAACCTTCCTCCACCTCAGTCGTGTCCTTCTTTCCATGTCTTCACAAAGGCCTATTTTGGGGGCTTTGCACAAAAATTCAGCCCCTGTAAAATTTGTTTAATCACAAAGTGAAATAACACCTGTCTCCATGTGGATTCTCCTAGAAATTGAGACAGGAATTTGAGTGCTGGCAGTTTATTTGAGACCAAGGAATCTTATTTGAGGGGCAGTGAGCTGGGGGAGAGAAAAGAGAGAGGACAGAACTGGCTCCAGAATTCATCTCAACCAAGGAGGGAGCTGGATATTTATACACCAGTTCCTCACACTCATGGGTTAAAGGTTGCCCCCAAGAGGTGTCAATTCTTCAGCAGTTTCAAACTGCCGCCCAGCCAAGCAAAGTGGTCTTTAGCAGCCAGAGAGCAATACCTGGAAGCTGGACACTGGCAGTATGTGAAGTGGGGTGGGGTTGGGGAGGGGACGTAAATGGACAGCATCAGTCTCAACACCCCAAATCACCCCTAGAAAACTGACAGGCCAAGTTATGCTTTGCTTCAAGTTTCAAGTTATGCTTTCTTTGGCCCACTTATTGGCTAAACAAATTTATGTTCGCCAATAAATTTGAAGGAAGTGTCAACATTGTAGAGTTGGGCATACTCACATAGCAAACCCATTTCTAGTTCATGCTGAAACTTAAGAGGATCTGGCAAGATTGAGTTGACATTCCTGCTGGGTAATAATCAGTTTGTGAGTAATTGGAGTTGCCCCTTTTAGATGGGGCATGCGCTTTCCTGTCCTTAGGCCTTATGGGGTCCCTGTTGCTTATATCTATTAATGGCCTGGCCCCTGAGACATCTAAGTTTGTGACTCTCTGTTCTAAGTGTTCATTGCTACCCGGAATCTATCTGAAAGCAGCACAAACATCGTGCATCTTGTATATTTCATCTCTCCCTCCCATCTTCCCCATCTCTGCCCTTTCAAACCCTCCTGGATTTTGTCAGTGAAAGGAACCAGGAGACCAGAGCCATGGAGCCCTATCCAGACCCCAGAGATATTACACACTCTTCCCTTTTGAGTCATGATTGCCAATCTCAGATTTTTTTTAAAGGACAGATTGCTTTTCACAAATTCATGGCCATTGGGACTAAACAAATGAGTATGTTCCCTTTATTCTTTTAGCCCCCACCAATGTGAAGCTGTTTTTTTTTTTTTATTTGAACTCATAAGCTTGCCTCTTCTTTTTCCTTAATATACTCAGCATCAACACTTGGGTTTTTCTAATAAGTAATTAAATCCCCCCACCACAAACTCCAGCTCCTGGTGTTTCACTGGGAGTCTCTCTCAGCCCTCCAGGGAAGCTGGCACTGTTATTTATTGTTTTTGTTTCAAATCATTATTTAATCAAGAATGGGGAAAAAAGGCAACCTCTCACTTACACTTCAAAATTTAATTTCAGCTGAATTCTGAGATCAAGAGGCAGCACGGCCTAATAGGTTACAAAAATACAATCAAGAAGAGAATTCCAATTAAATTGAACAAGTCCATTTACTGAGCTTCAAATGGCCCCATGGAGAGAGATGGCTATAAATTTTTTTCCCCTCCCTGCCATATGGGGGACCGGAAATTCTCATGTGAATGTAGAGCTGCATGGCAGAGTTTTTAGCTAGAGGGTTCTGGTTATTCCCCACCCTCCCTTTCTTAAACCCTTTTGTTTCACAAAGACGTTAAGTTTATTTTCCTCGCTGTTGTTCATCTTCCTTTGCACACTAATTAGGAAGACAGCAAAAGAATGGATTCATTGACCTGTTGGGAGTTCATTTGAGAGGGGGAGGGATGGAAAAAGGCAGGGATCTGCTGAGGATGGTGGGAAGATGACAAAGTCCTTCAGGGCTGCAGGGTGGGGGACTGTCCCACCGGGCTGTTCACTGAAATTGACCTTGGGCTCAGGGACAGTCTAGCCTCCTCTTTCCTTCCCTCCATCAGGAAGCTGAAGGGGACTGGTAGCTTCAACCTCACCATTTCTTATTAGCCCCTCCTTTTTCAGAAGCCCCTCTTGATAACCCTCAGCCTACCTGTTCTTGAAAATTTCTACATGGATCCAGTTAGGCAAAATTTTCACCAGTCCAAATTCAAATGAGAAAATAAGTTCAATGGAATGAGTTCTTCATCCAGCTAAATGCATTTGACTTAAAGTCTCATCCTTTCTTCTGAGGCCATGGCTATTCTCCCTGCTCTGCCTGGTACATGTCCCTTTCATTACAGAAAACAGTGGTTTTCTTTTTTCCGTTCTTGCTTGGCAAAAGTAAAAGTTGACAATGTGATTCCATTTCCATTTAAAAAGAATAACTGGTCCCACAAATGCCTGAGTCTTACAGCCCCTTGCTCCCGCATTTTAGTCCCTTTCCTCTCTAAACTACAATGAATGGAACTGAATAGTGAGTCTCTCAGTTTGAGCAAGGGCTCAAAGCCTTTTGCAGAATGTACAAGAACCTGGGGCAGAGGTGGAAGGGCTGGGCCCTCCAAGTATACTCCCTCAGGCTCATTTCCCCTGGTATGCAAGACAGAAGGCTTTTCCTGTCATTCTTCTAGAGTTGTTCTGAAGTTCATCTGAGATCTTAGATACAATTAAACTTTTTGAGGCCAGGGATGTTTCAAAAATACTATGTCTGGGTTTATCAGGAGCAAGTTTAATTAAGCCATTATGATGACAAATCATAACACTAACAACTACTGTTTATTGTTATGTCCCTAGCATCAGGCTAAGTTTCGCTCACAGAATAGAAGCTAACGAAGGCAGAAACCTGTCTGTCTTGTTCACTGCTACTCACCAAGTGCCTGGCACATAGTAGGTGCTTAGTGTATGCTTTAAAACTAAATGGACAACTGATCTCATTCCACCCTCACAACTACTCCATGAAGTAGGTATGATTATTAGTTAAAGGTACAGACTGGGACACAGCTCCAGCAAAATAAAATGACATAAGGGAGGTCAGATCAGTAAGCACCTGAACCCTGAGGGCAAATGTTTTGGGTTTGAATCTTCACTTCTACACTTACTAGGTACCTTTTACTTAAGTTTTCCAGTCTTTAGTTTATTCATTATAAAATAAGGATACTAATGGAAACTCCCTTGAAAGGCTATTATAAGAAATACATGAGGTGACACATGTAGAATACAGCACATAGTAGGTGCTCAGGGAAGCATGAGCTATGGCTCAGTCTCACAGGGAGATGAGGTCAAGAACTCCAAAGTGTTTGGATCTGCTCCAAAGCTCCTGTCTTCATCACTATCCTCTCCTGCTTCCTCCTGTTCACAAATGAGGCCCTCTTTTATGCAGCCTAAGTTCTGCTTTTTTTTTTTTTTTTATCTGTGCAAGTTTTTGTTGACAAGGATTATGTGGAAACTGCTGGCTTGCTGCAGGCAGGATGAGAAAAGAAGCCTTCTCTTGAGTCTAACTTCAGTCTTGGTCAGCCCCTTTAAGTTCCCCCTCCTGTTAGGGTAGACTTAACTGAGAACTCTCTGCTATAGGGACAGGGCGTGGCCAAACTTTGGGGCCACCAACCTCTCTGTCATCCAGTTGGCCCTCTGGCTATCAGAGTAAGCTTCTGAGATATAAGCCATGATTCATACTAGCTCCTCTTCCTCCTAATTGGGCTATCTACTTAAGTCATTTCACCTCTCTGAGCCTCAGTTTTCCCATTTGAAAAATGGTGATAATGATGGCACCTACCTCAAAGAATTTTTTTTGTGAATCAAATGAGGGAAAAAAAAAACCTGTGTAAAGTATGTGATTGTGCCTGGCATGTAGTGGTATTTACCATTCCCTTTATTCATCAGCCAACTCAACTGGGTGAGCTCCTACTCATCCTTCAAAGCCCAACTTATATGTTCCTTTATTTGTAAAGTCCTCTCAGACACCAAGATCTCTTAGACATTGTCTGGTCCTTCCCCTGTGGTCCTATTACATATTATACTTGTTTCTATCACCTCCAAGGCTGATATTGAAAGTATTCAACAACTGGTCGAGTGTGAGTACTGCCCCATCTGAAAATAACCAGGCTTGGCACTGAAGGGCTGCCAGGTACCAATGTTTAGCTGCTGGTCTGTGAGAAGGTCCAGGAGGTACCAGAGGAGGGAAGGGATGGCTTTGTTGACTGGAGAGTGGGTGGTGACAGGGTCTATTTATCAACTGGTTTGCAAGTATTCAAGTACCGACTCAGTCTCAGTCCTAATGACAATATTTATCCTACAGTACTTCAGTATTCTGAGGATGACTAGAGCGTGAGCTCTGGGATTCAGAAGCCTACTTATTCATCTGTCTCTCTAATGCCTTGAACAGAGATGACTGAGTGTAGATAAGAAATGAATAAGGCCACAAAGGACTGACTCCTTGGGACCCTCCATTTGGATCTGGGCTCTGACCAAGCAAGAGGACTTCTAGTTATCATCAGCTTATTTATTATTTGCATATTCACATATGTAAATAGGCCCCCTTGATGTCATGTGCCCATCCTTGATTCTTTAAAGAGCCGTGCGTATGAGTTGCCTGCCATGAGTTGTGGCAGGAACCATGGCATAGGACATCTCTTATGCTCCAGCTCCTGTTCACCTCCAGAACCCCACCTCCTGTGCCGGAATTCTGTCTCCATCCTGACTCCAGCATTCAATTCCTGTTTCCATTGTCTAGTTTCCCAGTTGTCATCTCCTCTGCCCTAACCTAACTTGAACCCCAATCCCCTCCTCCCCTGCCTCCTTACCCCCATCCCATCTCAGTATTCATTGTTGTGTATTTTCCATTACAGTTTTGTCTGTCTTCTATATAAGAAGGCATAGGCTATTTCTTATTCACTGGATTCTGAGGGCTACATCAGAACTGACGCTTTGTAGATGCTTAGTAGATAATTGGTAGATTTGAACGAGTGGTCAAACGAGTGACTCAATGACTGTGACTTTGCTGTTCTCTTTAGCAGAGAGTTTGGGAAAATCTTGGACTCTCAAGACCTTTGGTCCAACCTGGTATCCTCTCCACCTGTGCCTGTGCAGGAGACAGGATGAGAAAGAACCGTGTGGAGAGCATCGGGAGGGCCAGACTTGAGGGGTGTCTGATGCCCCCAGGAGTCAGGCAGCCATGAGCAGGGTGGGGCCAGCCATTTGGATTGCAGCTGCCATCAAGGATGGGAAGAAACTGAAAGCAGGGGAAGCAGGGCTTCTAGCTGAGGTCTCAACTCATCCACAAACTAACCTGGGCCTGGAACCATTCCTACTACTCCATTACTATTATCAGTGCCGCTACTATTGTTGCTACTATTATTACTACTTCCACTGTTAACACTGCTGTTACTTCTATCCACCGCCAGCAACAAAGGACCTACCACTCACCTGTTACAGTCTAAAAGTCTTACAGTGAGTTGCTGCATCCTTACAATATCCCTCTTATGAGGTAGGTCTTACTATTATCCTCATTCTGCAGACTTGGGAAAGACGGAGGCATGGAGAGTTTATGTAACTTGCTCAAGGTTCCACAGTTGGAAAATACAGAGCCAGCATCTGGAATGTTGTCACCCTGACACTATCTACTATTTGCTTATTTTTGCCCCTGTGCCAAGTACCAGGCTCAGCTGCTTACAAAATTATTTTGCTTTTGTCCCCTGAACAAGGTTTTTGAAGAAGAGTTTTATTATCTGCATTTTATGAAGGATGAGGAAACTGCAGCTGACAAAATTTTAAATATTATAACTATCCCTGACTTGGGACCAGGGTTTGATCACAAAATCATAATCTCATGTTTTTAATAACTCTGACTTGCTGGAGCCCCTGGAAGGCATTTCTCATCTGTGAGTTCAGATTCTCTTTTTGGAATCAGGGCACTGGGTTCGGTGGGCTCTTAAGGCCTAAGCCTTCTAGGTATGGATGAGTTTTCTGCTCTTCTAATAGGGGCTGGGCCCTAAGAACCAATGACCAATCTGGTAACTCACTCACTGGTGTGGGAGGACAACAGTTTTGGGGGGATGGGTGGAGTTAACATTCAATTTTTTGCAACATCTTGGACCTGATGGTTTGGAAACTGTCCCAGGTGAGAGAATACAAGCCATTTGCACCCAGTGGCACTTTTTATAGAGTGTCAGTTGGGGCCACCGAATGGCTGCCATAAATACTGTGACCAAAGAGGTTGGGTGGCTATCACTGACTTAAAACCATTCTTCCACCTCTTATTGCTTGTATTTTAAATTTTCTTCTACCTTTGCAACAATTCCTTTGGGACACAGGTGTGATAATCATGCTTATTTTCCAGTTGAGGAAGCTGAGGCTGGGAGGAGTAAAAGGATTTGTCTGGCCAAGCCAAGTCTTGAGTCCAGGCCTCTGAACTCTGCCTTACTGGGAAGAACTTTCATAGGCATTCGTGGAGGGAAGAATGAACATGAGCATTTACCATCTGCAAATACTGAGCAACTATAGGTTCCCTCCTTCTACAAAAGAAGGGCCTGGGGTGAGCTGTGGACGGTTCCAGCAAGGCAGAAGATTACGGCAGAATTATACCTTGGTGATACAGATGTCTTGACTGGTAAAGAAGAGATTCCCAGAATGCATTGTGGATATAACTATTGTGTCAACCAGATCCAACCAATGTTTATCATCACCTTCTCTTCCTTGACCTCCCAGCAAGAACCTCCGAGATTTTCCTTACTTCCAGCTTATCCTTTCTAAGGGAGCAGCTCTCTGAAATTTTCACATCCACGCCACGCCTAGCTAGAGGAGACAGGACCCTTCCCAGTTGTCAGGTGTAAGGGAAGGCTACGTCTATGTTGAGTTTCCTCCTGTTTGTTTGTCTGTCCCTTTAGAGTCTACAAAAGGCCTTCATATACTTTCTGTTACTGGGAATCCCCCACAATCCCCACATGGAAGTGGTATTATTTCAAATTTGCCAATGAGAAAACTGAGTTTCAAAGAGGTTAGATGACTTTCTCCAAACTACACAGCTAGGAAGCTGAGTTCAGACCCAACTCCAAAGGCTTTGCTCAGAAGACTTCCTGGCATCAAACTGTCTGAAGTTGACCCTCCTTGCTGACCAAAGGGACTGTTGCATGATCCCATTTAAGGCCAGTTTTTCGAATGGATTCACTCTTGCTTTGCCCTATGGCTTTACTCCATACCTTCATCTTTCTGAGCCTTGGCTTTTTGGTCCCACCTGTGGAAGCAACTAGTGAAGACAGCTGAGTCCTCAACTCCCTGAGACCTTGTGTGAATATGAGAGGTTAAGTTCTATCACTTCCTTGGAGGAAAATTCTCATATATATTCAAGGCCAAGTTAATACGGGTGACATCAAATCCCATCTGCTCATCAGTGCTGCAGCCTAGCTGTCAAAGACGCAGACCTCACTGCAAAGCTGCAGTGCCTCTGTTACATCAAAGACCCCTCTTCTCCTTCTTCCCCAAAGAAACCTCCTACAATGTCTCACACATGCCCTCCTGCAGATGTCACTCTGGAGACCAAAATGTATTTTCACCATTCCCCTGATAAAGAGCCTCAGTGTTTCATGTTTTCCCCATTCCCCCCACCCCACACACACCCCGACTTGCCAAGTCTCCAAGCTGAGTGCTGCCAAAGGCTGGTGAATGACCATTCAGTTAAACCAAGAAGGAGGTCTGAAACCAGTGGGATATTTGCCCGAAACTGAATTAAAATGTGTCATACACTGCTCTGAACTTGTGCCTCCACCTCCCCCAAGTGTCCCGGCCAAGACTGGCAGAGGAGGCTGTGCGGAATACTTACTACACCCCTGGCTGACAGGAAGCTGAGCATCTGGAGGGGCTGGCTGGGTTGGGGGCTGGACCGGGCCTCTGGGCTGGCCTTGCAGAGGGTCTTGGAGCAGCGACGAGAGTGCCTTCGACGGGACTTCCGCCCTCCCTCGGGGGACCGGTCACGGTGCCTGGATGCAGGGCAGAGAGATCTGAGGGCTTTTTGATGGGGAGCATGGCAGAGAGGTGACTGAAGGACTAATAGGATCTGAGGACAGCAGAGTGTGTTTCGGTGTGTCCGCGTAAACTATGTACGCATCCCTCCGCCCACCCACCCATCGTGTTCATTAATTCTCTCATTTGTTGGTTTGACAAATGTGTATTCATGTACCTGGCACTGCTGTGGGGGCTGGGGATGCAGCTGTGAAGACAGAAAGGGTCCCGATGATCCTGATTCAGTTTACTGTCCTTTGTGTGCCTGTGATTATCTCTCTGCTTGCCTGTCTGTGTCTGTACGTGACTGTGTGTACGTCTGGGTGTGTCCATCTGTGTTTTCATGTGTTTGTCTATAAATGTAACTGCTTATATCTGTGTGTCTTTGTGTATCTGGCTTCACCATCTGTGAAACAGAGGCATCTTATTGACTGTCACCCAAAACTTTTGAAAAAAAAAATCTGATGAAAACGACAAAAATGCCTTCTGCAAGCTTGTCAGATGTAGATCTGGCTGCCTGTCTGTGGTGGAAACTAAAGGAATCTCTGACTCCTTAGAAAGGGTGTATTTGGACTCGGCATTACTGTTTAGCTCTGAGTCACAGTAGTGATAAAAATAACACCTTATGGATTTTCATGGCATTTGTAAGCCCTTCTTAAGGTGCTTTCACAGTCCTCTCTCCAACTCAAAGACAGACAGGGCAGGTATTATTTCTTATTCCCAGATGAGAGAGCTGAGGCTCAGAGATGTTTAGGAGCCTGCCTGACATCACACAGCTTGCAGTGGCAGAACGAGGGCCCTGTGGGAACCAGTGCCTCTGGTTCTTGTACTGGAGTGTCCCTCTCTGCTCTAGGGCCTCTCACTTTTCTCCTGAGTGGCCCAAGGGCCAGCTCTCAGGTTGCTCCCACACCTGCTGGAGTGTCCCTCAGCGCAACAGGCACTGGGGAGCTCGGGCGGCAACAGCGGCAGGAGGCGTGAGAGCAGGAGGGCTGGGGCGAGGGCCTGTGCTATGTGCCCCTTTCGGAAGCGGTAAGCCTTAGAAAGGGTAGTGTGGTCGCTGAGAGGCTGCAAGCGGGATCTGCACCATCCTCCCACCCAGGCTCGGGCTGAGTCACACAGACCTGGGTCCTGGCACCAGCTCTGCCAGTCGCCCCTCTGCCCACCAACACGCAGGCTTCTCAGCTGTAAATGTCAATAATGCAGTCGAACTCAATGTGTCAGCGCCCTCCGGACAAAGGCCAATGGGGGCACCTTGTGCTCAAACAAGCACCTCGTTACCGCTCCCTGCAGTGATGGAGAACACGCACCATGGGCGAGTGGAGGACATCTCTGTCGGGGTGGGGGGTGGTCAGAGAGAATCTATTAGGAGCATGTGGTCGGGGACTCTGGGGCTTTGATCTGACTGGATGCTGTCAGGGAACAGAGGTAATTCTCTGATTGGGTGTCTTCACCAGTCTTAGCTAGAAGGAGGGGAGACTAGACTGAGGTCAAGGCTATCACTGGTAAAGATGGAGAATGGAGAGATGCAGGGTCACTTTGGGGTCGTGGACAAAGTCCCTGTTTTGTCCAGGCTTGCACCTGCTTCCAAGAGGGTCTTGATTTTGTCTGGATCACTCAGGATCACAGAGCAGCCTTGTGTGATGTGGGAACACCACAGCTACTGGGGAGAGTCCTCAATGTCAGGGGCTGCTTTCACACCTGCTCCACGCTCATCTGGATTAGATCAGAATGTCTAGAGATGGGATCCAGGCACTGGTATTTTTAGACTTCCAAAGCGATCACAGAGCAGCCAAGGCAGAGAAGCTCTGGTCTGGCTCATGGTGTGATGGGGATGATTAAGAGACAGAATCTATTTGCAATTGCAGCACAGTGCCCAGTTCAGAGTAGAATTTAGATTCCTATTTCTCTTCCTCCTCTTCCTTCCTGTAGACATTCTGACTTAGCTGGGAATGTGGTGGGACCAGGACAGTGAGATTTTTAAATCTTCCTAGGTGAGGTGACTATGTGACTACATAGGCCAAGTGTGAGAAGGACTTAAGAAAGAATAAAGGAGCCTCTGACATCCGGAAACTGGCCTGGTACCATGAAGGGGCCCTTGACATTCCCAATGGTCTCAACAATTTCAAACACCAACATCCACGCAGCCCCACTCCCTCTTTTTCTTGTTCTTCTCATCCACAAGAGCCTCTTCCCCTGCTCAGGCCAGGGCAGCCAATGTGTCAGCATAAAGAGGGTCAATGTTAGGAGCAAGAGGGCTTGGAAGGGCCACAGAACTAGATACCTTGTGCCATGTAGCCTTTCATAGGTCACTTAGCTTCTCTGTGCTTAGAACAACCCCGAGTGAGAGACAGCCAAGTGAACCAGACGCCCCAGTTCAGGCCTAGCTCTGTGCCTTAGCAGCTAAGTGCCTGGCAAGTTCCTTAACCTCTCTGTGCCTCAGTTTCCTCATCTCTAAAGTGGGGATGACAACAGTGCCTCCTTCCTAGGGCTGCAGAGGGGATCATGCAGTGGACCATGAGGAGTGCTTAGCACCTGGCCACGGAAGCACTGTTAGCAGGTCCTGTGGCCGCTGTTCCTGTAAGTGGAGGCAGCAAGTCCTTCTGTCTGCAGCCCCTCTGCAGGGAAGTGGTGACAGCCCAAGCGTGAGGCAGGAGCTGCCCCTCTGCTGGGAAGCGGCTTCCTCAACAGTGACTGTGGAGGCAAAGCTGACGGTGACGGTGTCTTAGCTGGGCCCTGCGCTGTGGTCAGCGTGAGGAGACGCCTCGGGGCGGGGGTTACCTGCTGTCGCAGCTTGAGGAGCGGGACTCTGAGCTCTGGGACCGTGAGGGGCAGTGGTGATGGCGGTGGCGGCGAGATTTTCGGGGCCGGCTTCGCGATCTTGAGGGGGTGGGGGATGAGAAGGAGGGAATCAGAGGAGAGAGAGAGAGGTTTTGATCTTGTGACACACATCGTTCCCTTGCACTTGAGTAACTGTCCCAAGGTCATGCACGCCCCACTCCCTGCATCACCTTCACTTCCCATCTTTGTAACTGGCCATCCCGAACACAAAGGAGCAGAGAGGGGGTCGTCTAGGGGAGACAGCCTGGTCCCCAGGGCTCCTCTGGAAGCAGGGTGTATGTCACCTGCACCCATCACCTCTCCCTTGCCTAAGGCAGGGGTCTCCATTTCAGGAGCCAGTCAAACATCACAATGTGTGAATCAGTCGAGCACTCAAAAAATACCAACCAGAGGGCACGGGCTAAAGAAAGTGACTTTGCCCCCAGAAGAGTACTGTGGTACCTGATCTTCTAACTTTTCAAGTCAATGTAGAAATGGAGATTTTTGTGTAATTTATTCCTATTTTAAATGGAAGCTCATTAAAAAAAAAAAAAAAGACACTGCCTGGGGCAAACAAAACACAATTACAGAATCCATTAGGCTTTTGGGCTGCCAATCTGTAACTCAGATCAGGAAAATTAAGTCTGGATTCTTAGCATGGAGTCAAAAGCCCACTTTCAGAGTGAGTTACAAATGTCATTATCAACAAGAATTACAGCACGTGTAATTGCTACCACTACCACTTACTTCGGCTCTCTCTAAATAATAATGATGACTTAGAAGTAGCAATAGCAGTGGCAGTGGTCACTGGGGACATACAAGGAATGTCAATAGTTTGGGTCAAGTCAGGAAGCCAAGGGGTGGTTAGAGATGATTCTATTAAAAGGTAACTTGGTTATCCCAACAAAGGACTCAGGTATTCTTACACAGGTATATCTTGTCCTGTGACCCCTTCTCTGTTTAAAACCCTTGCACTGTCCTCATGTCAAGTCCAGACTCTGACCTTGAACCCCAGGCATCTTCAGGAGCCAGCCCCTGCCTAGCTCTCCAGCCTGCTTGCCTGGCATCTACAGTCCTGGTTTGCAAGGCTCAAGTGACACCGAGGTGCTGGTATTCTGGCTCACACATTTCCCACATTGTATCATGTCTGGATGATGATGGTCATGGCAGGTAAACTGTAACACATACTGCCTGTCAGGCACTGGGTTCTAAGCATTTTCCTTAAGTGGACTCATTTACTCCTCACAACAACCCACAAAGTGGATTCTCTTATTATTCCCGTTTTATAGATGCAGAAACTGAGGTACAGAGATTTAAACCACTTGCCTGACCCTCAGCCTAGAATGGTTATCTCCATCCTTCTCACAGGAAACCTCCTCTTACCACCATGCCCTCTTTCCTGCACCTGGGGTCCCACCATGCCCTGAGCTTCGTCTGCCACTGTGGTGCCAAGACCAGTCCCATGTCTCCCCTGTGTCCTGCTGCACTGTAAGTGCTCGAGACTGGGAGGAATGTCTGCCTAATCTCTGTCCTTGGGCCCCACACAGGGCCTGGCCCCTGTTAGGGCCTCTCTAAGGGACGCTGAACAAGTGGAAGCAAGTTACTCAATGGTTCCCTGTTTAAACGCAGCCTTAACCAACCATGGGTTTTGGCAAGAACAACCACCTTTATCTCAGGGGTGCCTCGTGTTTCTTGCTTCTCCCTCTCCTGACTCTTGTTTTTCTGGCTTTCAGAACCTTCTTTTATGTCCTGCTTGTGATTTCTGAGACTTGGTGCTGGGCAAGGTAGCCACTTTACTGCCCTCAGGCAGGCAGTCCATATCTCAGTGATTTTTTCCTTTTTTTTTTTTTTTTTTTGATGATTTTCCCAGAACTCCTGGGGTCTGGGCCCAGGCCCTGCTTAGTGACTGTCTAGACTGCAGCCCTTCAGACAAGTGATGCTCATGTCTCTGAGAACAGATGCTCTATCTATGCTTAGGATGAACATATGCTCGACACAGATGACCAGTGACTGCCTCTTGACTTGACTTGAACAAGCTTGATGATCAGGAAGTTCTTCCCTGAGCTAACTTACAGCTCTGCTGCCTCTTTATGGAGCATTCCCCAAGCCCCCGTGCTGGTGCCTGAAATGCCCTCTTTCACACTGACCTTGGGTGGCCAGCAGAGCTGAGCGCCTCCCTCTGTGCCTGCTTCCTCTTTTCCCTCCCCTGCAGCTCACTGACTTTCATCCCATTGCCTTTGATTCTCACTTTAGAAGCTTCTTGGTGGGAGATAAAATATTAGTTGATTGGAAAACACACGCACTAACATTTGCAAGGGTATAAAGTAGGTGGGTTGTAACCAAATTTACTTTTAATTTGGCTGGGAACTGAACTCTGCAGGCAGTGCTGGCTGATTTGAATTTCTACTACTGGCTATAAACCGAGGACCAGCTGGGGACCGAGGCTGGGGGTAGGCGCTCCCCCAGTATCTCCATGCTCTAAGCCCAGGGACCACGGCTGGAACTCACATGTATGCGCACGCATGTGATCAAGCCCCCTTACTCACTCGTGCACACACAGCACACTTGTGTATTGGTAACCCCCCAACACACACCCTCCCTAGGAGTAATGCACACAGATAAATAAGCAGTGCACACACCAAGGGCATGGAACTAACACACTGTAACAGATAGCACCGATATGCACGCTATTTAAGTTCATGCTCACGTAAGCAAGGGCACACGTGATGCATTCTTATGAACACAGATATATATCACACATACATACACACTAGGCACCCACATTGCACACAAACATTTGCGTAATAGAAAAATATACAGATATTTACAAAGTGCACACTATGCATATACGTACCAGGTACAAATGTCACACAACGCACACACAGGCACACAGAACTCACACACAATGGGCACAGACATGTACACCATTCACTTGCATGCACACAGAGACACACATGCACACACACACAGCAAACACCACCTTACACACCCATGCATGCCAAACCCATAGCTGCTCGTCTACACACAGTTCTGTTGTTTGGTCTTCCCCTTCCTTTCCCTTCTCGCCCACCTGCCCCCTCTCCCGTTCCTTTTTTCTTTGGCAATTCTAACCCTCTGGCCGTTCAGAGGTCAGTCCCCCACCTCCCAAGATTGACAGTACATTGCAGGTGGAATGTACATACTGTTTTTTGTGCCTCTTCTCTTCCTTTCTTTTGCTTTTTGGGCTGGAGGAGCTGAATGAGAGATGGCCAATTAATTAAAAGATGCAAAATTCCAGCGAATGATAAAAATAAAGTAGTTAAAATGCTTAACACATGGTGGTCACTAGATCCAGGCAGTTTGGGAATGGACACGGATCGTTTCTAAAACCAGAGCAACCAGCCCACACATACAGACTGACAGGGAATAAAGGATGCCGAGATCAGTTTTGGTAGATTAATGGCAACAGCAGTAGTAAAGGTAACCATATTTGCAATGTTTTGAGGCTTTATTATGGGGAAGCACTCACTCTTTTGTCAACAATCTCATTTCATTCTCCCTACAACCTATGACTTCCCTGGTGGCTCAGATGGTAAAGAATCTGCCTGAAATGCGAGCGACCCGGGTTCGATCCCTGGGTTGGGAAGATTCCCTGGAGAAGGAAATGATAACCCACTCCAGAATTCTTGCCTGGAGAATTCCATGGACAGAGGAGTCTGGTGGGTTATAGTCCATGGGGTCACAAGAGTTGGGCATGACTAAGCGACTAACATGTATAGACAACCTATGGCATGTTTAATAAGTATTCATTTTACAGAAAGTGGAAACTGAGCCTCAGATTGGCTGAGAAACTTCACCAGGATCTTACCGGTGAGCTGGGATGTGGCCCCAGATCATGGGTCCCTAGCGCCTATCCTCTTGACTACTGTTGTAGTCTTTTCTATAAGAAAAGACTGGAAAATCCAGAGAGATATTCTAAAGCCTCCTAAAGTTTGGCAGATTCTGAAATGTTCTGCTCATGAATATTTAAGTTTTTTTTTCTTTTAAAGTCAGAGTACTGGGGTGTAGGCAGAATGGACAATGATGACTCAGGGTCTCCGCATCACCAAATAGAGGCCCCAAAGGCAAATTCTATTTGATAATTCAAGCCAGACTGGCTTCAGGGGATCACCAGGAACCCATCACTGGCCTAAGTCCTGGGAAGGAGAAATTTGATTTCATCCAATTGAAATTGCATCTTGACACGAGCTGTGGGATTTATCTTTGTGTCTGGGACTCAGCCTGGGCAATGGAGATCCCAGGTCCTCACTGAAAGACCAAGTTCACCTCCTGGCTCTGCTGCTGAGTTGCTGTGTGACATCAGGCAGGTTACCTGTCCTCTCAAAGACCCAGTTTCCTTGCCCTTGAAGTGGGGTCACTGCTTAAGCTGTTGGGCTAAGTGAATAGATTACCTTGGTAATCAGTGTCTACTTGTTAACTGAATGAATGAAAGGATTTTGCACTCTGTCAGTGGCTGCAGTTGTGCTACTGTTATTGAGGAAGCCACTGCAGGCTGTCCTGATCCTCTGTCAGACAGACTTGGGCTGTAGTTTTGGCTCTGCCTCCTCTGACTGTGTGTCTGTGGACATGCCGGCCACATCGCCTGAGTCTTAGTTTCTTCATCTGTAAAATGGAAATAATAAAGATATCCTCTGCACAGGGTTGTGATGGGGATGTATAGAGATCAAATACCCATGCATGTGGACAAGGCTTAACATAGGATCTAATTTATAGTGAGTACCCCACAGGTTATAGCTTAATTTGTGTTTACCCCGTGGTTCCAACATTAGGCCTCTATCCCTTAGTTAGGATCTGGGAAGGCTTTGGTGGGGTGATGCTTCTCTACATTCCCAACCCAAGATTTCTTTTTTTCTTTTGGCCATGCTGCACATCTTAGTTCCCTGACTCTCATTGAGTTCACATTGAACTCAGGTATTGAACTCATATTGCCTGCATTGTGGGGGCTTCCCAGGTGGTACATTGGTAAAGAATCCACTTCCCAATGCAGGAGATGCAAGAGACGCAGGTTTGATCCCTGGGTCAGGAAGATCCACTGGAGGAGAAAATGGCAACTCACTTCAGTATTCCCGCCTGGGAAATCCCATGGACAGAGGAGCCTGGTGGGCTACAGTCCATGGGGTCACAAAAGAGTCAGACACAACTAAGCACACATGCACACACTCCTGAATTAGAAGTGTGGAGTCTTAACCGCTGGACCACCAAGGAAGGTTCCCAATCCAGATTTCAACCAATGGTCAAACAGACCCTGGTAAGGGTGCTAAGGCTTGCCAGGGAGAAGGATCAGTAGGAACTGGCCTAGCAGCAACCATGTGGCCTGGTGGAAATTGAAAGTTGGCTTGGAACTTTCAGGGAAACCAGATCATGGCCTTCATTTTGGAGGAAACTGAGGCCCAGGAAGATGAAGAGGGAGTGAACACAGAGGTGGAGGCTGAGAGCTGGACCCTAGATGCTACCTAAACTTGGTTAGGAAAGCAGAAAGCCGAGCAAGCAACCAGAGACAACAAGATGCTTACCTGTGCCTTCTCTTCTTGGAGAATGACCTGATTGAGGGGGGAAAAAGGAAGAGAGAGAGAGAGAGAAAGGAAGGGAGAGAGACAGGGAGGGAGCAAAGATGAGGAAGGAGGAGAGAAGAAAGGAACAGAGGGTGTGGGGGAAGAAAATAAATGTGAGTCTGGGTTTCTTTTCCTGGGATGGTTGTATCAGCACATTTATAACTTTTATTTTTCCTGGGATGTTCCCTCATCAGGGATCAAACCCATGCCCCCTGCAGTGAAAGCACGGAGTCGTAACCATTGGACTGCCAGGGGATTTCCTATCAGTGCACTTGTGGCCAAGCTACAAGGGGACCAGGACATCTGGTGAACCCTCCTCCTCTTTTAGATTTGAAGATCATATGAGAAACCCTGGCCTGCATTTTGAATTATCAGTGTTTCAATCCTCACCCAAATTTGTCAGTAAGCCCGTTCTGGAAAAGACTGCATGAGGAGGCCAGGACAGAGAGTCCCTCTGCCTCTTCGCTTCCCCCAAGCCTCACTTTGGTTCTTTCTCTCCCTAGCTGTGGATTCAACATCATCAACATCTTCAAGGGACAACCAGATTCCACATGTGGAACTCCTACTGGGGTCCCGGCTCTGTACTAAGCATTGCTCACACACAATCTCATTCAGTCTTCCCCCTAAACCTGTAAAGTACTACTGATAGCCATTTGACAAAGACACTGAAACTCAGAGGAATTAAGTTGCCCAGGACCACACAGCTTCACTGTGTAACTCCAATTCATTCTCAGATGTCACCTCCTGTAGCATTTTCCAGTCCCCTCAGGCTGGTTTGGTGTCCCCTTCTCTGTTCCCACAAGCCCTGAGTGAGCTGCCGAGCTGAGCCTCACTAGGGTACAGACTTCTTCATAATATGACTACCGTTGTCCACACTAGAATGTGAGCAACTCGAGGGCAGGGACTGGGTTCTGGCTACTGTTTTGTTCCTGGGGCCCAGAATCTCCTCATTCATGATATACAATGGGTATTAAATAAACAGGTGTGAAAAAGGGATTTTTTTTTTAACCCTGAAACCTTAGTTAATTGAAGGAGAAGAAAAAGTTCAATGCATCCTCTACCTTTAGCTTCCAGTTCCAAAAAGTCAAATATCATTAACCAAACATTTCAAGAACTTGGAGAAAATGGACTAAGATTAGAGTGATGCTCAGTAGACGAGGGTTTGAGAAGAATCAGATCATATTTCCCGCTCCTAATTTCCCATTTTATGGTCTTCTTTCCCTCTAAACTTCTGACAACCCCTGAGCCAACTGTAGCCCCCCAAAGAAAGTCTGTTTCTAATCCTCTGGCCAAGTCTCTTTCATATGAGAAGCCCTTGAGTGAGACGCCACTTGGTTCCCAAGATCCATATAGAAAAATGCTCCCTCTTTCCATCCCACCCCTAAACTGTGACAAATCGCTCAGCACAGGAAGGTGACAAGCTGGCAGTCTGTGGTCACGGGCAGGCCCTCACCTCATCAAAGAATTCCACATTGGGAAAGATTTCAAATACCAGGTTAACTAAGGGCTTCCCTTGTGGCTCAGTTGGTAAAGAATCTGCCTGCAATGTGGTAGACCTGGGTTTGATCCCTGGATTGGGAAGATCCCTGGAGAAGGGAACAGCTACCCACTCCAGTACTCTGGCCTGGAGAATTCCATGGACTGTATAGTCCATGGGGTTGCAAAGAGTCAGACATGACTGAGCGACTTTCACTTTCACGCCTGTACTGAGCACAAATTCAGACAGGATCAGTGGGCGTGTTTGGACAGGTGGTGGACATAATCTGTGAGATCAAACTGGGTAGAGACCATCTGGCAACAAGGGCTGAGAGCTGACCACACCCCTGGGTTTGGAAAAGCCACGTGGGGGTGAGATGTGGCAGGGTGGGGAACCCAAATGACCTCTTACCTTTTGTTCTGTTGTGATTGTTTAATTGCACAAGTAATCCACCACTGGTGTAGAAAAATTGGAAGATACAGATAAGCAAAAATAAAATATAAACCACTCTTTCCCTGTCATCCACAGCCAACCACAGCAAATAGCTTACGAAGATAAACCCTCTGCCCTCCAGGGGTCAAATTAGCTTTGTAAATGTGTATAGATGGGGGAGGCAGGTTAACTGGGGACAGTGTGGCACCCTGGCACTGTCTAAATGCACAGCAACTCCTCAGTTCCAGCGGATGACTGCCTGTGGGAAGATCGATCCAATGAAGAGAGCTTCTGATTTTACAGAAGTGCTGGAAAACGTTTTGTATTGCAAAATGTTGGCTTGGCCCATGAACCACAGATTTGAGACCTTTCATGTACAGCTTTCCTGTCTTTTATTTTTCCCCACAAACTTGTGTGCGTGTGTGTGTGTGTGTACATGCACGTGTGTATAGTGAGCACCTTTGGGAATGTGTGTGCATGCTCAGTCACTCAGTCATAACCAACTCTTTTGAGATCCCATGGACTGTAGCCCACCAGGCTCCTTTGTTCATAGGATTTTCCAGGCAAGAGTACTGGAGTGGGTTGCCAATTCCTTCTTCAGGGGATCTTCCCAACCCAGGAATCAAACCTGAGTCTTCTGTGGCTCCCACATTGGCAGGTGGATTCTTCACCTCTGAGCCACCTGGGAAACCCTTGGGAATGTGTATTCAGTTCCTAATGCCTCTTAACTACAGTCCACAAGTAATTGTCTACAGGTATGTCCAAAACATGGACAATCTTGAAGCAATGTTTCACATGATCCCATTCTCTAGGACACAGCTGGATCTATCAGAAAGGCCTCTCCATGGGAATTTAGAATAACAAACAAGAGAAATTCAGTATCTTCTTGTGATCGGGCCTGTGACAAGAAGAGACGGGAACAGGGTACAGGGTCGGTGTGCCCCCGTGTGCACTATGGAACTGGGCTTGGGTTGTGTTAGCTTTGGTTCTAGCTCTTCACTGAGACCTGGCTGGTCTCAGAACAAATCCCCCTCAGGCCTGAGTTAGTGTTAGTAGGTCTCTGGTCTTTGCAACAGGAGTCCCAAGTTACACAAGTTACAAATACAAGACCATACACAGATGAGTATTTTTCATAAATGAAACGATAAGCCTCCAAGTGACCTTTCAGTGCCATCCATTGTTGCCCCCACCCCAACCCCACCCGAGGCATCCCTGTGTGCAGAAGAAGAAGGACAGTACCTGTGTCGCTTATGTTTCTTGGAACTTTTCTTCTTCTTCTTCTTGACAGGTGATGGGCTATAAGATGGGGACCTGCCATTGAGAGAAGACATACTTGAGGGAGGGCTTTGAGGGCCAGGATCAGTCCTTTCTCCAGTTCCCAGACACAGCCTCGGCTCTTCCAGGAACACATATCGAGGATGATACTTTGTCTTAAATGTTACTGTGTGTTTTATATGTATTATTTCATTTAATCCTTCTACATACTTCTTAGGTAGGTACAATTGCTACCCTCCTTTTTCAGACAGAGAAAGTGAGATTCAGAGAGGTGAAGTGACTTGCCTAAAGACAGTTGCCTAAATATGGCCAAGAAGTGGAAGAGCTGAGATTCAAATTGAAGCCTCTCTGATCCCAGGGGCTTTGTTCTCAATCACTGCATCACCCCATACCTGCCCTCCTGGTCGGACCACAATATTTACTTTTGTCTGCTGCCCTTCCCCAAACTGTGTATGCTTTAAAGGTCTCTCCTCTGCCCCACCCTGTTGTCTCCCTGGTCAGACCAAACTTCTGCAGGACATCTTGCCAGGATGTTCTCAGCATGGGTCCTTGCCACAAAGGGGTTACCCGAGAAACAGATACCCTAGAATCATGACTATGATTCCAGGCTGAAGTTCAGGTGACTTGAGTTCCAGTCTTGACTCTACCATTAATTCACAAGTCACCTCAGGCATGTCACTGCTCGCTCTAAGTTTCCTATTCTCCCACTGATGAAATACCAAGGTTGAAACATATCTGTAGTTGCAAACTCAATGCCAACAGAGACCTGCCTCTCAGACAGCTTAAATGGATGCAGCAGGTTGAGGGGTAGATGGTATGGAGTGGTGGGGCCTGTGATAAGCCAGGGAGCACCTGACCTAGGGGGATGGCTTCTTTTCAGATTAGCTGAAGGTCTCAGGGAGGAATGCAGGCCTGGGTTTCTACAGCACTTGCCTTTTCAATAGTAGCTTTCAGAGAACATATTTTCATTTGAAATCTCCTGGTTTTAAAACAATGGCCATCATTAAAAAGACAAAAAACAATTTGCAGGTCAAATAAAACATGTCTGCAGGTGGAGATGCAGGGTTGAAAAACAATCTGACTTAGGGAATCAGAGCACCTGTTCCCAAACACACTGAATGAATGAAGGAATGAGTGAATGAAGCCTAATCCCTGTGGCTTCCTTCTTTTTTTTTTGGCTTCCTTACTTGACATGTTCTCCTGCCCACCCCTAAAATCAGGAAGCTCAGGCCACTTACCCCAATTCTACCCCTCACCCTAGAATGGCTGGAACTCAGGTCTTCATTCACATTACCCTCTGGGCCCTCTTTGGGCCTCACCACTTAGAACTAGGCTAAAGAAGGGGTGAAGGAAACAGAGACCCTGAAAACATGGAGTTGGGGCCCAAGGCATCCAGATTCTGCTCTCTGCTGCCCCCTGGAGGCTTCTTCAAATACTGCCTCCAAAGTTTTTTAACTTGCCCCTTATCTAAGGAATGAAGAACTAAAGAGCCTTGACAAAACCCACTGCAATGTTGTGAAGTAATTAGCCTCCAACTAATAAAAATAAATGAAAAAAAAAAAAAAAGAAAGTGAAAGAGGAAAGTGGAAAAGCTGGCTTAAATCTAAACATTCAGGGAGGCGGGAGGGGGGATCGGGAAGGGGAACACATGTAAATCCATGGCTGATTCATGTCAATGTGTGGCAAAAACCACTACAATATTGTAAAGTAATTAGCCTCCAACTAATAAAAATAAATGGGAAAAAAAAAAGGAAAAAAAAAAAAAACTCCTCCTGCACCCCCCCCAAAAAACAAAAAAACTATAAACATTCAAAAAACTAAGATCACGGCATCTGATCCCATCCCTTCATGGCAAATAGATGGGGAAAGAATGGAAACAGTGACAGACTTTATTTTTTTGGGCTCCAAAATCACTGCAGATGGTGACTGCAGCCATGAAATTAAAAGATGCTTACTCCTTGGAAGAAAAACGGTGACCAACCTAGACAGCATATTAAAAAGCAGAGACATTACTTTGCTGACAAAGGTCCATTGTGGAATGGACCTAGTCAGTTGACCATAGTCAATACTGTGGTTCTCGCAGTAGTCATGTATGGATGTGAGAGTTGGACCATAAAGAAAGCTGAGTGCCGAAGAATTGATGCTTTTGAACTGTGGTGTTGGAGAAGACTCTTGAGAGTCCCATGGACTGCAAGGAGATCAAACCAGTCAATCCTAAAGGAAATCAGTCCTGAATACTCATTGGAAGGACTAATGCTCAAGCTGAAACTCCAATACTTTGGCCACCTGATGTGAAGAACTGACTCATTGGAAAACACCCTGATGCTGGGAAAATTGAAGGTGGAAGGAGAAGGGGACAACAGAGGATGAGATGGTTGGATGGCATCAGCGACTCGATGGACATGAGTTTGAGCAAGCTCCAGGAGTTGATGATGGACAGGGAAGCCTAGCATGCTGCAATCCATGGGGTTGCAAAGAGTCAGACACGACTGAGCAACTGGACTGAGGTCATGTAAGAAACATCTCTCTGACCACCCCTTGGGGCCTGGAACACAACTTGCTTTTAGTGTAGGGATTTATAGCAGAGAAGAAAGCCTGAAAACAATTTTAAACGCAAAAAAACTAAAAGTATTGTGTATAGAAAAAAATTCATATGGTACAAAAGAGTCAATAGCTGGAAAAAATAAAATGTCCATTATCCTTGGCATTTTTGTAGTGGTAGAAGCAATTGAGGAGCCTAGAATCAAGTGTCTGTAGGTTCTGTCACCTCCTCTCTGAGCCTTTATTTTCTCATCTGTAAAATGGGGATAATAACTATAAGATAAAGCAGTCATGATGACTAGAGTCAATACCGTGTATTTGAAAGTTGCTAAAAGATTAGATCTTAAGATTTCTCATCACAAGAAAAACAACTATAACTATGTGAGATCAAAGTGCCTGGAATGGCACTTACATAAAGTGAGTTCTCCAAAAATACATAAAGAAGTAAATACTAATGGTCACGATCATGCTTCATATTAACTATCATTTACTATGTGCCAGACACTGTGACAGCTGCTTCCACATCAACTTTCTTGTCTAATACTCACAAAACCCCAAGAAGTAAGTATTTCTACCATTTTATAGAAATGGAAACAGGCTCAGAGAGGTGAAGTGACTTGCCCAAGGTCACACAGCAAGTTAAGAGGCAAAGAGGGGATCTGAATCCCAGAGGAGTCACTGCCTAACTCAAGAACCCCTTTGTCCCTTCCCCCATCTTCAGGGTGTCATGGCCCCTTGGATCCCTCACCTCCTTCTCTTCTTCCGGGTAGCTTTCTTCTTTTTTTTCTTCCCCCTGGAGGAAGGTAGCGGCGTCAAGTCTTTGCTGCGGGAGGCACTGAGGAGAACACAGAACAAGGCATTAGAGGACCCAGGGTTCCCCGAGCCGTCAACTGGTGCTGTTGTAGCTGAGAGACGATCCAGTTCCTTGGAGGGTGAAGGACCCACAGTGAATACCTAATCACCACCTCATGGCTGATTTGGTTGCACTTCAGGTTAAACGCCGCAAATAAGGAGCCAATGCTGACCTAATGAGACAGATGCTCTACGTTACCCAAACACCAATTGATTCTTTAAAACAGAGTTATAGAGGTTAACTTCTCCTTAATAGATTTATTATTGAATTTGCAAATGGCTCACCTTGGTAAATAAATCAGTTTTTAAATAATTAATCGGCAGTTCAGCACCCTCCCTCCCCAGTACATTGTGTCTGTAGTTCCTGCTGGAAATTAAATGGGAGGCAAAAGGTAGGTTAAGTAGCAGCTGATTATTAAAAGTATATTTGCCAAGGTCTAATGTAACGAGATACATATCTCATATCGCTTCACAGAACCTCAAAAACCTCCACTCCTCAGGAATAATTATTTCCTGTTCAATTAAATTCAAATGCTCAGGCTGCAGTTAAATGAAGTCAAGTTATCTTCTTTTATAATTGGGGCAGGCTCCAGGGATTTTTTTTTTAAAGCAGTATCCATCCCACGGCAAAAAGATATGGTTTTGGATGAAAAACTGCTTGGGAATTGAAACAGGCCAACTCCATTGAACCTCACTGGGAAAAGAGAATATTAATAAGACTATTATTGTCATTATTAGTAGTAACACAGCTACTGTATATTCACTTACTATGCACCAAATGTTTTATATACTTTGATACTAACAAAAGCACTTTGAGGGTGTTATGATTTTTACTGTCTCATTCTACAGGCAAAGAAAATCAGGCTCAGAAAGCTGAACTGCCTGGCTCAAGGGTGCACAGTTAGGAAGTGTCTGAGCTGGGATATGAATTGAGGCCTGTGTGATTACTATCCTGAGAGCTTTCCCACAAAACCAGCTGCTTTCTCAAACTTGTTTGTGTGGCTGATCTTTTGGAAGTTACTTAACTCTTTATAAAACATCAAAAAATGCTGCCATAATTAATTCCATTCTAAGAATCTGGTATTTATAGTTAATAGGAAAAAAATGATATAAGTAATTAGAATACATGTTAACATCTCTGCATTGACAGTCAACAAAAATCATATAGCTATATCTTCAAGAGACTCACTCTTAGCGGGTTAAAAATAAAAATCATAGGGGGTAAATATTTAACTACTTAGACACCTGTTCACTAGCCTCGGGAGTCTATGAATCCTCTGAAATGGTACACAGAATTAGGAGGGTGTTCTTAGTACTCATAGCTTCCAACTAATTCTCAGATGGGTTTTGATTTGATTTAAGGATCTCAAAGAGGAACTTGCAAGAGACAGAGGGGAAGAGTGGTCAGAGAAATAAACTTCGTTTTTCCGTCCTCAACTTGAACTTCCGCGTTAGATCAGAGAGAGGGATGGGGGCAGAATCTCACCTGCGTGCTGTGGCGGGACTGGGCTCCCGGCAGGCTTTGCCTCTGTCCCAGCTGTTGGTGCCCAAGACCTTGGAGGCCAAATGCTGGCTCAGCTTTTCCGAGGGTCCATCCTGAGCTGGGACCATGGGGCTGCTCTGGGGTTCTGTCCTATAGAGGAAGAAAGGAGGAGGTGAAAGCATTAGGATATGACAGAGATTCTTAATGTTCATCAAGCATGCACAGATGTCTGACTTCCCCTTGAGTTAAGTTGGGGTCATAAATATCATCAGGGGTCAATGGTCTCCGAGTGGGGGAGATATATACTGTTTCCATTTTGAGGCAGTCAGATCTGTGTGCCATCCATCTCCAGCTCCCTCTCCCCCTCTGTCACAGTGACTTTCGAGGCCACACCTTCCAAACAGCGAAGCTACTGGATGGAGGAGAGATGCCTGGATCACATCAGACTTTGCATGACAGAAATAAGCCTTAGTTAGGTTAAGCCACTGAGGTTTAGGGGCTTATTTGTTACTGCTTAGGCTATCCTGGGGCTTCGCTGGGGGCTCAGAGGCTAAAGTGTCTGCCTCCAATGCGGGAGACCCAGGTTTGATCCCTGGGTTGGGAAGATCCCCTGGAGAAGGAAATGGCAACCCACTCCACTATTCTTGCCTGGAGAATTCCATGGTCGGAGGAGCCTGGTAGGCTACAGTCCACAGGGTTGCAAAGAGTCGGACACGACTGAGCGACTTCATTTACACTTTTCACTTTCAGGCTATCCTGACTTAATCACAGGGAGGGGCTGGGAATCAGCATTTTACTTCCTTCCTCAAGACTAAATCGGAGGCCAAAAGCAAGACAGGATTAGTTCAAATTCTCTTTTGCCATTTCTATCCCATTTTTCTATCTTATCTGTGTGTGGCACAGAGATATCTTAATTCAAACACTATCTTCACCATTTAGTAACTATAGAACCTTGGATCAGTCGCTCAACCTCTCTGAGTTGCAATTTACTCAGCTATAAAATAGAGGATAATATCAGTCCATATATCATTGAGTTGTTGTGAAGATAAGATAATATAAGCAAACATGAAAGGCCTAAAATATGTCATTTCCATTTTCCTTTACTTCTCTGTGAACCAAGCCTCCTATCTGGTGTCCTTAGGAGGTGTGAGCTCACCCACTTGGGACAGCAGTTCCAATGAAGGCCCGAAGTCCTCCCCTCTGCCTCTGAGATGAGGTCCAAACTGCACAGGAAGATGATCTGTGTCCCACCTCCTTCTCTGAGTCCCAGAGAAAGAAAAGAAACTGCCTAGTTACTCAGTTTCTGAAAGGGTTGTCACTCAAATCTCTTGGCTCCTAACCAGGAAGAGTCAGGAGTCTGAGAGCCACAGGTGGATCTAGCAACATCCAGCAAGCATGATTGCTGCCCTCCCTGCCTGCCTGCCCTGCCTGCAGATCCCAGGTCAAGCACTGATCAAAGGTATTAGCATCTCTCCTGCATCGAGCTTCTGCAGCCATTGCATCAAGATTGGTTTTATGACTCAGGATAAATGTATCTGATAAGCCCCCCTGCTCCTTGGGGCTGCCAAGAGCACAGGCCAAGCCTGGTCAATATTGAAGGGAGGGCAGCAAAACACATCCATCTCTGTCAGCCGCTTATCAGTGTATCTTTAGAAGCAGAGCTGGGAGATGCTCCAAGCCCAGGAAGGATGGAGATTCTAGCGGGGTCTACCCAGCCCTTCTCACTATCATTTCCATGCTTCCAGAACTCCACTTTTCCGTATACTTCCCTGCCCCACTTCCCCCATGGTGAGGGTTCCATTTCCACATCTTTGTTCCCTCCGGTCTATCTGTGTGGAATGCTGTCCTGGCTCTTTTCAGACAACTCAAAGCTTGCAATTTCTGCCCAGCCCCCAGCAAGGTTTGCCTCTTGCCATTCTTGTCCCAGCTGAGGCTAACCTAAAATTCATTGACTCTGATTCCCTGAGTGCCTGCAGTGTCTCCAGGCCAGTTTTAAGTGTGGGGATGTAGTGAACAAGACACAGGTGTTCCCAGAGATTGTGGAGTTTGGATTATACATGGAAAAGCAGGTAATAAATGCACAAGCAAGTAATAATATGGCTTATTCATCAGTAATAAATTATAGAGAGAATAAATCAGTGTAAAGGGCCTAGAAAAGTGAGAGGGGTGACTGTTACTTCATATTGGGTAATCATGGAGGGAACTTCCCTGGTGACTCATTGGGAGAGTCTGCTTGCCAAAGCAGGAGATGTGGGTTCAACCCCTGGTTTGGGAAGATCCCCTGGCATAGGAAATGACAACCTGCTCTAGTATTCTTGCCTGGGAAATCCCATGGACAGAGGAACCTGGCAGGCTACAGTCCAACAGGTCACAGAAGATTGGGACATGACTTAACAACTAAACAACAACAACAGCAAAATAATCATGGAGGGCCTTTCTTAGGAAGTAACGAGGGTGGAGACTTGAATGACCAGGGACTAACCTTGCAGTTTGTGTTGACTTTAAAATGTGTTCACAAATTTTTGACATTCATACCATCAATTAGGGAGCCTAATCTCCCTCCCCTAGGATACTGGATGGGCTAGTGACTCAAGTTGAATGAACAGAATGAAGTAAAAGTGATGATGTGTGACTTTCAAGACTAGGTCATGAAGGTAACTTCTGCCTCTTCCTCTTGGACTGATCACTTTGAGGGAAGTTGGCCGCCATGTAGTGAGGACACTCAGCAGCCCTGTGGAGACATCCATGTGACAAAGAACCGAGACTTCCTGCCAACAGCCAGCGCAACCAGCCATGTGAGTGAATCACCTTGGAAGTGAGTCTTCCAGCCCCGTCAAGCCATCAGATGAGACAGCAGGCATGGCTAATGTCTGAGAGGTAGTGACCCAGTCACCCAGCCAAACTTCTAACTCAAGGAAACTGCAACTTAACTGTTAATTGTTGTTCTAAGGCACAAAAATTTGGGGTATTTTGTTGCTCAGTAATATGTAACTTCTACACAGGTATCTGTAAGCAGTATGTTCCAGGCAGAAGGAATATCAAGTTCAAAGACACTTGGCATACACAAGAAACAGCAAGCAGGGGTAGGAATGATAAGAGGAGAGATCAGAGATGAGGTCTTTATAGGCCATGGGAAAAACTTTGGGTCCCCTGTGGCTGAGATGGGTGATGTTCAGAAGGTTCACTCCCTGAGCTCAGGACACTCAAAGAAAGAGACGGAAGGACAGAGACAGAGAGACCATTGCAATAGACCAGGCCCAGAGAAGGGTGGCAGCAATGGAGGTGATGAGATGTGATTAGATTCTGCTATATTTTGAAAGCAGAACTAGCATCCTTGGCTGCTGGTTAAATGTGGGATAAACAATCAGCAATATTTGTTCAGTGAATAAATGAAAGGGCAAAGGCATTGACTAAAGAGAACATTCATCTGTTTCAAAAAATTATAAAGAGCTTTTTGAGATGCCTTGAGCTAATCCCTTCATGGTAACAGTTGGTGGAAATAACCCAGCCAATACCTCTGTCTACTCACATGGCTCAATCAACGCCTTTTCTTTTATTCCTCATATTTCCCTTAGAAAAATGATCAGTGTGCTTATCAATGCATGTGTATTTCCCAAGAGAGTCTTGAGTTGGACACACATAGAAGAATGGAATTTGGGGCTTTCTGGAGCATTATAGGAAACCAAGACACAAATATGTGCCTGAGGCAACCTTGTCCTAGGCAGAAACTGAGCGTTGATGTGACGAGTTTGGCAGTGAACGACAAATAGTGCTGGCATTGGGGGAAGGTATCAGTGACTTGTGCTAATAGAGGCATGGGTTATCTCCAGTGTGGGGAAAGCTGGTGGGTGCTATTGCCAGGCACTGGGGGACAAGGCTAAGGGCGGGGACAATGCCTCATCCATCGCTACCAGCAGCATGGTTCAGAATTAGGGATAGGGAATCCCTGACAACGGTTTGATGAGTAGAGGTAAAGGAGTTGTTGCAGTTTATAACTTGACACTCCCTGACGTGGTAATATTTTTTTTTTTTCCAATAGCATTGGTCTCCCATTCCTGGTGTTGGGTACTTCACATGGGATTACAAAACAAAGAAGAATAGAATTAATTCTATCAGGTTGACAGGGAGTGGTGAGGGAAAGAAGAAAGGATTCCTTCCTCATATAATATTAAAGATTTTTTTCAATGTGTTCTAGCACTTTGCCTCTTAGCTTTTTTAAAACTGAAGGAGACTCAGGGAGCATGTAGTCCAGGCTTTGCTAAACTTGGCACAGTTTCAGAGGCGCCCAAGGAGCTTTTGAAAATACAGATTCCTAGGTCCCATCGTAGCCATAATAAATCAGACCTGTCCAAGGATGAAATGTGGGGACCTGTATCTTAAAGAAACATCCCAGGTAATTCTGCCTTCTACTGGGTCAACACATCCAAAGTGATCACTGGGATTAAAAAGCTCTGACTGATCTGGCCTCTCTCCTACTCTAGACGCCATTTTCTACCCCCCACCTCTCCCTTACTCTGCTCCGGCCACGTGGCCTTCTTGCCACTCTTCATATGGAACAGGTCCCTTAACCAGGGCCTTTGCTCTTTCTGTTGCCTCCACCTGGTATGCTGTTCTTCCAGCTCCTTCCTTTCACTCAAATGTCACCTCCTCAGGGAAGCCCTCCCTGACTTCTTTAAGCAATCATGCCCTTCTTGTCAGCTGCCTCCATCACAGTCTTGTTGTACCTTCCCTCCTCCAGAGTACTCATTACTATGAAGATCTGAAATGACCATTTTCAATGTTTATTTGCTAATTGTCTTCTGGACTAGAATGTGAGCTTCCTGAGAGTGGCAACTAGTCTCTTTTCACACCACTGGGTCCCTAAGGATCTAGTGCATGGCATAGCATGCCTTCCTGCTCAAGAAACATTTGTTGAATGAAGGAAGGAAGGAATTTACAAATAAATTCTGATGACTGATCTCATGTGAGAACCATAGATCAGATGCAACTTCTCCTTGCATTTAAATTAGCAGAGGTCCAGGGAGAAGGACCTGTCTGAGGCCACACAGCACTTCACAGTACTCAGACCTCAGCCATGGCACCCCCACCCCCTTAGCCCCACCCATCTTCCTTCCTTGCTTCCAGCTTTGCATCCTTGCAGGGCTTTAAGAAAAATCCTATGTCCCATCGTTGCTGAGGAGTAGCGGCAGCTGCCTTGTTTTTACCACACGGCCCTTTGATGTTGCATTAAAAAAAATACTTAAAAGAAGGCAAGATCTTCAGGGGACAGCTAAAACAGTGAAGTCAAGGGCTGGCGCACTCCGCTTCACAGAAGGAGGGAGGGAGCCATGAGTGCTGAATTCCTCAAGGCCTCCCTGCTCGGTTCCTGCTAATCAGCGACCTAGAGCTTAGATGCTGCTCTCTGTAGTCATGGCAACCAGCAGATTCCCAGCCTCCGACAAGAGGGCTGAACTTTCTGCAAAAGTCTCCTGAGCTGCCTCCCCCATCAAAGCTCGTGACTCCACCAAAGTGCTCACTCAGCCTGGTTGGGAGCCTTGAGTGCTAGTTTGAGTTAAACACTATTTGGGGAATCAGACACAAACAACGTTGGAGGGAAGTGAGAACCCCGGCCTCCACTTATCTCTGTGCAGAATGAGGAAACTGAGGTCCCAAAAAACAAGGAGCCTTACCCAAGGCTACATGGAGACAGATGTTAGAACTCTGGATTGAACTATGTGGCCTTTTGACTCCTAGTCCAGTGCTCTTTTCATGTTCTTTATTTATTTGGCTGCATCGGGTCTTAGTTGTGACATGTGGGCTCTTTGTTGTGGCACACAGGCTTCTATAATTGTGGCACACATGCTTAGTTGCTGCTCGGCATGTAGGATCTTAGTTCCCCTGACTCACACACCCTGCATTGTAAGGTGAACTCTCAACCACTGGACCATCAGGGAAGTCCCTTTTCCATATCCTTTGATCATAATTACAGCAGGCATTTATCAAGCACCTACTCTGTGCCAGACGCCAAGCTAAGCTTTTCTCATGCATTGTCTCATTTAAGCTTCCAAAGAAACCCAGGAGCAGGCATGGCCATGCCCACTCTCAGTTCAGTTCAGCTGCTCATCGGGTCTGACTCTTTGCGACCCCATGGACTGCAGCACACCAGGCTTCCCTGTCCATCATCAACTCCTGGAGCTTGCTCAAACTCATGTTCATCAAGTCAGTGATGCCATCCAACCACCTCATCCTCTGTTGTCCCCCTCTCCTCCTGCCTTCAATCTTTCCCAGCATCAGGGTCTTTTCCAATAAGTCAGTTCTTCACATCAGGTGGCCAAAGTATTGGAGTTCAGCTTCAGCATCAGTCCTTCCAATGAATATTCCTTGGTTTTAAAGGAAAGGACTGATTTCCTTTAGGATGGACTGATTTGATCTCCTTGCAGTCCAAGGGACTCTCAAGAGTCTTCTCCAACATCACAGTGCAAAAGCATCACTTCTTCAGTGCTTAGCTTTCTTTATAGTCCAACTCTCACATTCATACATGACTACTGGAAAAACCACAGCTTTGACTAGATGGACCTTTGTTGGCAAAGTAATGTCTCTGCTTTTTAATATGCTGTTTAGGTTGGTCACAGCTTTTCTTCCAAGGAGCAAGCGTCTTTTAATTTCACGGCTGCAGTCACCATCTGCAGTGATTTTGGAGCCCAAGAAAATAAAGTCTGTCACTGTTTCCATTGTTTCCCCATTTATTTGCCATGAAGTGATGGGACCGGATGCCATGATCTTAAGTTTTCTGGACGCCCACTATACAGACAGAGAAACTGAGACCCAGGGACAGCAAGAATACCAGTCACCCTGCTTGTTTATGAGAATCAGCTGAGAAAAAAAGGAGAGCAATCTGGAAAACACTCTGAAAACATAAGGAAATAATAAGTGGGGGCACAAGGTGAATGTTAGTAATTTTCCTGTAAGACAGGGACTTGTTTCATGGGTTTGGAGAAGTTGATGCATCTTAAGGTTTGGCCTGCATCTTATATTCCATAAATAGAAAGGGCACTTGGCCATTAGATTCAGGACATCCCTGACACTTATTTTCCCCAGCCCACCAATAGCTTCTCCCGGGGTGTAGAACACTTGCAAATCCAGTGTCTCAACGGATGCTGACAAGGCTCTCAGTAAGGTGCTCAGTTTGATGAACTTATACCCATTACTCAGATGAAGACACTGAGACCTGGGGAGGCAAAGGCAGTTGCTTCTCATCCAAGGTTCATGCCCAGGTTCTTGTTCTATATTTGCCTCCAGAGTTGTGAATGACCTGCCCTTGTCTCTGCACTGAGCCAGAAACCTACCGTCTCCTTGTTTCAGTAGAGAATGATGGTGCAAGACCCTCAGCTCATGAGTCCAACAGAGAGCCTGAGTCTTATTATGGGACTAAGCTAGCTCTTGGGCAAGATGGATTTGGCTAATTTGTGCCTTGGCTCCTGGAACTTTGGTTTGGGTCCTATTACTATCCTGGCCTGAGGTCTTGGTACCAAGTCCCTTTCAAGGTTAATTAAGCCTTGTTGGGGATAATTTGCACGAGCTGTGACTCTTTTGAGTTTTGATCTCATAGTTGGAAAAAAAGCACAGGAACTTGGGGGAAGACTGGGGATTCCAGAGAACCACCGTAGGAAACATCATTTGGATGCATGGACCACAATGCTCAGCTTCAGGAACTGAATGAAAAAGCAAAGAAGTTTTATGAGGCTGGCATTTCCCTCATCATTTCATTCACTTATTCAGCAGCTGTTTACTAAACACCTAGTTGGTATTAGATTTTAAGGACTCCAAAGTAACTAAGACTTATTTGTGTCCTCAAGGAGTTTCCAACCTGGAAGAGGAACGTTGATTCCTCAGTTGGGGATTACAATGTGGCAAGTTCTCCAATGGAGAGAAGCTCAGAGGACCACAGAGACAGCACCTAATCCAGCATGGGAAAAGTTTCCTAAAAGATGTATGGGAATTGGTTAGGTGCAAAGGCCAAGTACAGAGCCACAGCAATGGACTTCACAGAACTGCAGAGGAAGCAGTAGTTGGAAGAGATAGTTGGGGTGGAGAATGGAATAGTTGAGGCTGACTTATTTCACTTAGCATAATGCCCTCAAGGTATATCCATGTTGTTGCAAATGGCAGGGCTCCCTTCCTTTTTATGAATGAATTCCATTTTATCTATTAGATATATTAATAGATATGATATATCTATTGTCACATTGTCTTTATCCATTCATCTGGTGATGGAAACTTAGGTTGTTTCAATGTCTTGGCTACTGTAAATAATGCTGAAGTGAATGTGGGAGAGCAGAAAAAATACAGGAGCTGAGACTAAGGAGGCAGACAGGGCTAGAGTCTTCAGGGCCGTGTGGACAGCTGCTTCTCACGCCTTCACGTGCGTGTGAATTTGTTAGAAATGTTGAAGCTCAGGCCCTAACCCAGACCTACTGATTCAGCATCTGCATTCTATCAAGATCCCCAGGTGATGCTATTGCTCCACAGACCACACTTTGAGTAGCCAGGTTGTAGACTTTATAAAGGATTTAGACTTGATCCTGAGTCCAAGTCCAGCCCTCTAGCACTCTCTGTCCTCAGGTAATTGATGAGAATGGTTTAGTTCAGTTCTTGGGGCTGAGAGTGTGTGAACATATGTATGTGTGCATGGTAAGCCCTGCTGTACATCTAAAATTGTCCAGTTCCCAAGTTCAGGTCAAAAGATGAAAGAACCATATGGAGAAAAATAAGCTCAGTACTTCTTACCCAGCTCAGCTGAGCAGGTCAGGCCCCCAACCTATCTGGGTTTTGAACTCTCATCACAAAGCACAGTCCGCTGCTGCCCTCCAATCCAGCCCCAATCCACCCTATCACTTCTTTCACAGGCTGGCCTGTCAATTGCCTACTTGCCTAGAGAGGGTTCAAAGTGCTGAGAGGGGGACTGGATTGGTTTCTTGGGGCTGTCTGAAATGCAGGCGCCTCAAACTTGGGAACTGGCTGGAATCCAAAATGTTGTGTCTCACTTGAACACATTGTAAAGGGTTACTTGGTGATGTTGGGCAAGTGCAGAGGTTCTGCAGTTCTACTGACCTGGGTTCAAACCTTGGTTCTATCAAGCTGTGTCACTATGGGCAAGGCAAACACCTCTCGCTCTGGCCCAGGGCACCTTCAAGACCTTTCCATCAAGCTGAAACTGCAGACAGGGTTTGCATTGCTCCAGGGAGGGTGAATTGCTGATTAGAGATTCTTGCCCTGGGAGTGATTGTGCCAGGTGAGTCCCTTTCGGGCACCATTATGACTACTGCTAGAGAAAGCACCAAGCAAGCAAGATCTGCTGAGAAGAGGGCAGAAGTCCTCAGCCTAATAGGAAACCTTCAGCCTGGAGCAGGAGGAGCCTTTGTTCAACAGCTGAGAGAGTAAAAACGTCCCAGGAGGTGCTATCTGGGACTGTTTCCTTTTTCTTCATCTAGCCACTGATTCAACAAATATTTACTGAGCACCTACTATGTATAAGGCATGTTCCAGGCACTGGAGACACACGCAGAGAATAAGACAGAAAAAAATCTCTGCCTGGTAGAGCTTGCATTCTCCTGGCATGGGCAGAGGGAGGAGGAGAGCAGAAAATAAGCAGAAATAAGTGGTAACTTTGGAGAGTATTTGAAGACAATGAGAGCATTGAAAAAAAAAAAAAAGGAGCAGAATAAGGGAAACCAGGAATGCTACTACTAGGAGGGTGCTGCAGTTTTAAAACAAAGAAAGCTTCATGGAGAAGGGGACATTTGAGCAAGACTTGAAGATGATGAGGGAGTGAGCCTGGAAAAGAGCAAAATAGGTAGAGGGCACAGCCATTGCCAAGAGCCTGAGATTGCAATACACTACCTGCACTGAGGCTGGAAGTGAGTGAGCAAAGGGAACAAGGGTAAGGGGTGAAGAGGTCTCAGCTCATGGTCTGCTGGGCTACTGCTAGGACTTGGCTTTTTCTCTGAGGTGACTTGCCATTGGAGGGTTCTAAGCAGAAAAGCGATGTAATCTGACTTAGGTTTTAAAGGGTCTCTCTAGCAGCTTGCTAAGCAAGGATGACCAGGGAGCTGGGATAAATGCAGGAAGACCTGTGGGGAGATTATTGCAACAGCCCACATGAGAGAAGATGAGAGCCAGGACCGGTGTTATCAATGCGGTAGTGGTGAGAAGCTGTCGGATTCTGGACACATATTCAAGTTGGAATTGAGTAGGACATGACTGAGCAACTGAGCACACATGCACACAACCAAGTTTGCTCATGGGTGACTCCAAGGGTTTTCGTCTGAGCAATGAGGAGGATGAAGATGCAGACAACTGGGGCGGAGGGGGACAGCTGCAGGCGAGGGGTGTTCTGTAACGGTTCCCCAGAGCTCAGTTCTAGACATGTTAACTTTGAGATGCTGATTAGACACTCTATGTGGCAAAGGCAGGTGGGCAGTTGGGTACATAAGACTGGAGTTCAGAGAAGACATTAGCACTGGGGAAACATCCTTGAGTGATGTTAGCATGTAGATGGTGTTGAAAGCCAGCAGACTGGACCTTTTGGGCAGTAACAGGGAGCACCTGGCTAGAGTGAGGTGGGAAACAGGACATAGGTGAGCTCTGAGAGCGTTATACTGGCAGGGTTTCAGAATAATAAGATGGCTCGATAGAAGTGACCCAGCCTGGCAGACTGACTCTTAAAATATATTCATAAAATGTCTGATTCCTCCAATATATTCCTTTAGGTACAGTGATTCATTTATTGTTTATGCATTCATTCGTCTATTTCTTCATTAGCTATTCATTTATTCACTGATTCATTAGTCATTCATTTACTCATCTGCTAAGCATCACTTTACTTCTGGTGGAGGGTCATTTCAAGATGATCCAGACGATCGCTTCTCGGCCTTTTGGCTAAGATCAAGCGCAGTATCAAGATGATCCAGACACGAGTCTTTCCCTCCGGGAGTTCACAGTTTCAGAGGAAGTCATGGGGCAGGTACATAAGAAACTCTCGTGTGGGGTGAAAGTGACCCAGGAGAGAAGTCTTGAGTAGGGAGAGGTGGCACCTGTGCCGGCAGGAAACAGGATGGCAGAGAGCGGGGCGAGCTGCCCGTTTGGGGAGGGCTGCCGAGCACGGTGGCCAGGTTTCTACACTGACTCTGCCGGGTACTCAGCCTGTACCCACCCCTCGTACTCACCCAAGTCTCTTCCCCTTGCTGGTGAAATCACAGCTTGTCGGCACCTCACGGGATGGTTGTGAGGATGAAACGGCATAGTGCGTGCTCAGCACTTAGTCTCTGGCATGGGGCAGCACTTTTACCAGGGAGTGATCACACTGTTCTCCAGCCTCACTGCTGATTCCCATCCTCTTTTCCCAAACAGCCCAAGACAGGGGATTCTTGGAAAGGGAAGAGCAGTGGGGTCAGGGTAGCCCCTGAGTGTCCCTGGAGAGCCTCCCTGCACTGGGGCATTCCCTGCTGTGTCCTGACTCTTCTCTCTCAAAGGCCCAGGAGTGAACTGATGTCTCCCTGTCCTCCTGGGACAACCAACTGGACACTACCTGGAACGACAGAGGTGGAGGTGGTAATGGGGGCAACATCTGAGAGTGTGGTGCAGTCAGGACTCTGTGTTCCTGCAGACACACACAACACACCTGTCCCTGACTTCCTGGGGCTGAGATTTGGTAGAAAATTCATAACAAGCAGAAAGTAAGCTGCCGCTAAAATCTGTAGAGAGGACTGAGCAGACAAGCCACAAATCTTGCAGGCGGCAAGCTCCTGAGGTCTGGGCTTGTTAGTTTTAAAATAACACAGCAGAGAAGTGAGATAAAGAGCTTCTGTGGGGGAAGCTGTCAGACACCTCACCTTACACTGTTGGAACTACCCGAGGGGCCCCATCTCTCCTCCCGGGTTACAGAAACAGAGATTGCAGACCCAGGGCAGTGACTGTTTTGCTAGACCACAGAGCCAGAACTTGTCAGGGCTAAACCAGTTTTTGGAACTTTACCCAGGAGAAGCTGGGGTCCAGAGGGGGGCCAGCAGTACACTCAAGGACACTTAGTGCGTTAGGGGCTGACCAAGGACCACCAATCAGTCCTTCTGTAGCTGTAGTGAGAGCGCTTGGTCAGATCTTAGATGGTGAGGGGGTTCGCTGCAAATATCTCATGAGCACCCCTTCCAAGAAGGTTATGTCCATCCTTGGGGGGAGGCAGGGCATCCCACAGCCAGTGACTGGCTTAGGAGTACAAACAACTGTCTCCCTTGCAGCAAGGCAATGCTATTAACCCTCCAGAGCTCCCTGTGGGATCAGGCGAAGGGCAGATTCCAGCTGAAACTACACCGTGTCTTAGTGTTCTGTGCTGCCTAGCTTGCTTCCTTACCCCCTTTCTTCTAAAAGTATACCGTCAATAAGTCTGTGCATCCAAATTGCTGTCTCAGGCTTAATATCCTGGGAATTCCATCGAAGACAGACCCAGACCATGTATTCCTCTAACAAACTACTAAATACAAAACAATAGTTAAGTACTGCATTGTCTGGAGTCAAAGGGACATGGGTTTGAAGCTCTGCTTTGCTGCTCCTAGGCTGTGTTGACCCAGAGGAAGTGACTTAGTATTATCAAACCTTAGTTTTCCCAACTGAGGATGGCAAATGTCCATGGGTATGTTAATATTACCTGTCTCCTTAGACTGTTGTAAAATGCTTAGCACGTTTTCCAGACACATAACAAAGGCTCAACATATGTTATTTGATGAACATGTTGGTGATGATAGTGATGATGATGATGACGAAGATGATGGTGGCAGAATTAATGGACAGGTTGGTCCATTGCAACTCCACCAATCAACAGAAAGTTCTTAGAAGACTCTGCCTCTGAAGCTCCCGCACCAATCATCAGCAAGTTCTCACATCACACCCTTCCCATTCATTCTCCTTTAATTCCAGTAGTCATGTATGGAAGTGAGAGTTGAACTATAAAGAAAGCTGAGCACCAAAGAATCGATGCTTTTGAACTGTGGTGTTGGAGAAGACTCTTGAGAGTCTCTTGGACTGCAAGGAGATCAAACCAGTCCATCCCAAGGAAAAGCAGTCCTGAATATTCACTGGAAGGGCTGATGCTGAAGCTGAAACTCCAATACTTTGGCCACCTGATGCAAAAAACTGACTCATTGGAAAAGACCCTGATGCTGGGAAAGATTGAGGGCAGAAGGAGAAGGGGATGACAGAGGATGAGATGGTTGGATAGCATCACTGACTTGATGGACATGAGTTTGAGTAAGCTCCAGGAGTTGGTGATGGACAGGGAAGCCTGGTGTGCTGCAGTCCATGGGTTCACAAAGAGTCGGACACAACTGAGTGACTGAACTAAAGCTTGTCCCACAGGCCCCTCCTTTGCCATTAATCCTTCCTTTCTGACAGGATTTCCTGTGGGAGAGAGGGATCTCTGGAGAGACCAGCCTTCTGACTTTACCTGGTAGTGACCATTTCTCAATGCCAGCCCAGGCATCCAGCTGTACTACCTGTAAGAGATGGCTCTTCCACAGTAATTCTGATTAAGGAGTTGATGGGAAAGGTCTGTCCCTCCACTGGGATTTTTACCTGCCTTTTAAAAGTCAAACCCATTACTGCAGGATTGCGAGTTTATTAGGAAACTTTATCTTTATTAGGCAGTCAGCTTCTAGATTATCTCCCTTCAACCCTGATGGGTTCCCCTAAGCCCTGAGAGCACTTGGGGCAGGAACAGACTAGGAGCTCTCAGGACAGTCCTAGCATGTGGACAGAAGTCTTTTTCAGCTCTGTGGTTTCTCTGTAGAGCACAGACAGTGCCTAAACCACCAGGAACCTCAAGGAGCCTTGGAATCAGGCAGACTGCAGCTTGAAAGCTGGTTTTGCTGTTTTCAAGCTGTGATCTTGGATGAGTCACTTCATCTCTCTTCTGCAGAATGGGGTTAATGGTAGTGTCCAGCTCATAGAGGTGATGCACGTAAGTGCTTAACACCATTCCTGGTGCAGAGTAAGCACTTAATCAATGTTAGCTGTCACTGTAATTGTAATTATTCATTGTAAATAGCCTTTGGGGCAGAGTCTCTCACTTGGATGTCTGCTCAAGCTGATCCCTCTGCCCGCAGTGCCCTCTTCACTTCTCTGCCAGGAAAAGCCTCACTCAGCCATCAAGGCTCAGCTCAGCTGTTCCTGAACAACGACCCCCCACCTCCCGCCACTGCCCAGTTCCTCATTGGAATAAATTCTGCACTCTCTTTGCTCCATGATATTGCAGCATAACCTTGACCAAGGTCCCTCATCTATTTAAGACTTGGTTTTTTCATTTTAAAAATGGGAATGGGACTTCCTGGTGGTCCAATGGCTAAGACTCTGTGCTCCCCATGCTGGAGGTCTGGGTTCGATCCCTGGTCAGGGAACTGGAACCCACATTCTACAACTAAAGATCTTGACTGCTGCACACAACTAAGACCTGGCACAGCCAAATAAATAACTATTTAAAAAGGGGATAATGTCTTATGTATTGGGGTAGCTGTAGGAAATATATAGTCATTAAGCAAAGCACAATGTCTATTATAATTTCAATTAGCTTGAAAGAGACTTGGTAGCTCCCATCAGAGAAAGAACTTCTGCTTGGTGAGGAGACTTGTGGATTATTCTTTCACAGTCATCTTTGAGGTGTAAATGGCTTCCAACCTGCCTGACCCTGGAAACAGGGGACTGGCCTCAGTGACCTCTGAAAAGTCTGTCCAATTCAAAGATTTTTGTGAGTCAGATTCTCCTCTGCATCTAAGTCATCCCCATCTCTTTGTCTCTTTCTAAACACATTGAGAGTGGAACAGAAGGGACCTACATGGCCCATTCATCCCCAATTTAAGGATGAGGTTGTCACCTCTAAACACAGTGTCTGAGTTCTGAGGCAGAAGCATAAGCAGACTAACTTCAACTCACTGTGTTACAGTAAAGGGATCGCATGCTCACTGAGCACCTATCATGTGACAACACCTCACCAGATGTTTAAATCCCATTATTTCATTTAGGTTTCATAATAAATCCTTGAGGTAGGTATTGTAAGGGTTGATTTTAGATGAGAAAAACAGAGACTCAGAGAAGTGTAGTAACTTGCCTAAGGACACACAGCAAGCGAATGAGGAAGCCCAGAGTTCTCAAGAAACTAGCTGGTCTCCAGACAGGATGGGCACACAGCCCAGCTTTTGGTATAACTCTCTTTCTACTGCAACCATGTCTCTGCCTCTGCCTCACTGGTGTTCTGTCTTCTTCCTATTTGCTTGCCTGCACCCGGTCGCCTGGCTGCTGTCTGCACAGTCTATTGACAGAGACACTCAATCAATCAGCCAGCTTGCTCCGACAGCTAAAAAACACCCCATCGACCAATTTTCCCTCCAGTGCCTTTCCACGGACCATGAAACCTCGCTAATTTGGAATTTGCAATGATTTCTGACACAGAACCTGCATTTCTCATTCTGGTAAAAAATAAAGAAAAAAATCTGAATGAAATGTTATCCTATGGAACCCTGGGGACTTCTGAGCAAGGCCCTGGCAGCCAAGAAGCCCTTTTCCACCCCTCTTCTCTTCGTTCCTTCTCCTGGTTTCTTCTACTTGCTTCCACTTTTAGGTTGGATGGTAACTGACAGTGCCATTATAAATGCTAATACTACTAATAATAACAGGAGATATTCATGGAGCATTAGCTATCTCCCAGCACTGTTCTAAGTGCTTTCCATCTGTTTGCCTGATAATCCTTGCCACAATTATCTGAGGCTGGTACAATGATCATCCACATTTTACCAATGAAGAAACTGAGGCAAGAGGGGATCCCAATAATAGGTGGTGGAGATGGAATTTGAACCCAGTCAGTCTGCCTCCAGAATCACTGTGGACAGTGACTGCAGCCATGAAATTAGAAGACACTTGCTTCTTGGAAGGAAAGTCATAACAAACCTAGATAGCATTTTAAAAAGCAAAGACATCACTTTGCCAACATAAGTCCATATAGTCAAAGCTATGGTTATCCAGTAGTCATGTATGGAAGTGACAGCTGAACCATAAAAAAGGCTAAGTGCCAAAGAATTGATGCTTTTGAATTGTGGTGCTGGAGAAGACTCTTGAGAGTCTCTTGGACAGCAAGGAGATCAAACCAGTCATTCCTAAAGGAAATCAACCCTGAATACTCATTGGAAGGATGAACTGAAGGATAAAGCTGAAGCTCCAATACTTTGGCCACCTGACATGAAGAGCCAACTCACTGGAAAAGACCCTGATGCTGGGAACGGCTGAAAGCAAAAGGAGAAGGGGGCGGCAGAGGATGAGATGGTTAGATGGCACCACAGACTCAATGGATATGAACTTGAGCAAATTCAGGTAGATAGTGGAGGACAGGGAAGCCTGGTGTATAGAGGAGGACAGGGAAGCCTAGTGTACTGCAGTCCATGGGGTCACAAAGAGTTGGACACAACTTAGCAGATGAACAAAAACAACAGTCTGCCTCCAGAATCCATGGTCTTCACCTCTCCACCACTGTGCTTCTAGGGCTGAACACTATGGGGGGCCACTTGGGGACACAACATTACCCCAGTAGTGCCTCCTGCTTTGGGCCTCTGAAAGCACCATGCAATGATACAAGAAAATTTCATGTCCTTCTATAGCTGTGTGATGGGTATACAGAGCCAGGGACTGGAAGTCAGTGAAAAAGCTGCCTCCTGACTGTGTCCCTATGGCCTTCACCAAGTGAGAGGCACAGGACCTTCAGAAGAAACTGGTGGTGAGGAGTTTGAGAAGGCTCTTTTCTGGGTTCAGAATCCTGTTTTAGAGTATTAATTGCCCTTAGGGGCCAACCATCTAACCAAAACCCTGGTTTCTTTCTATAGATATTTTACTCTATGTTGATCAAGATGCAAAACACAACTGGAAGGCTGTGTGCTGTCCCCTGCCCCTTTCCTGTGTAAAGGTCCTTTGGCATCCTTTTGCATAAGCCAAGAGTGGACTTGCCTTTGTGGATTTGAGGTTAAGAGTCCTTTTTTTTTCAGATGGGCTCAGACTTCCTGGGTCCAGAGCCAAGCTGACAGTGCAGCTGCCCAGAACATTCTGTGTGTCCACCATGGCCTTGGTTCTGCACCAGAGGGCAGAAGAGCAGCTGGGGCAACTAGAGGCACAGCAGGGACCCACCCCGGAGGGTTGGCCACACAGGGATGCAGGGGGCAGACATTGCAGGTCAGGAGTACAGTGCAAATAAGACATGGAATTTAGAATCATTGTTTTAAAGTCTGGAAAAGCCCTACTGCACTCTTGTGACAGACCGTGAGTGTCACAAAATGCATGACCTCACTGGATCCCCATCTCAGCCCTGTGATGTAGGCACTGTTAAGCTTCCCATTTTACAGGTGGGGGAATCTAGGCACAGAGAGGTGAATTCCAGAAAAGCTGGACCCAGGTTTTCTCAATGTCAAGAGGAGTCATGTGGCAGCTCAGATATGTCCAGGGTGACCATAGTATTCACTGTCCAAACTGGGACACCTGGAGGATCAAAAGGGTACAGACAGTAGATACCCAGGATTTGCGGTCATCCTGGGCTATCTCCCTTTTCTGACCTTAAGACTTTAGTGTCCAACTGTTTCCTCTACTTCTCATCCTGCAAGTCCCACAGGCACCTGAGTCTTACCTGTCCAAACTTCAACACATCATCACCCCCACAGCCTGTCCTCCAGCTCCACCTTCTACCTTCTTATGCAACCCACTATCCCCTGGGACCCCCTCTTTCTCTCACTCTCATATCCAGCCTATCAGCAAATCTTGACCATTTTGACTTCAAAGCATCTCAGCATCTGTCTCCTCTCCAAAGTCCTTGATGTGGATCTCAAGGGCCTTCAAGGTCCATAGCCCCGGCTGACCTCTCCAGGTGTGTCGTTCTCTGCTGCTTTCTCACTCACTGTGCTCGAAACATCTGACGTCCTTGCAGGGACCTGAACAGTCCTAGCATCTAGATGCAGCAGAGCACGAAACTTAAGGGCATGGCCTGGCACCAGATTACTTGGTTCAAACCCTTGTCCTGCACTTTGTGACCTTGGGTAATTGACTTCACCACTCTCGGCCTCAGAGCTTCATCTGTAAGATGTGGATAGTAAGAGTACCTGTCTCACAGAGTCATTTCAGGGACTAACAGTTAATACATGTAAAGCTCTTAGAACAGTGCTTATTTCTTACTAGTTAAGAAATGGCATCACTCACTTTGGCTCCTTCAACCTGAGTACCTCCTATCCATTTTTTACAGATTTCAACTTAGAATGCCACCTCCTCCAGGAAGCCATTTCTGACTACTTAGACCAGTTACATCCCTTCTCTATGCTTACAATATACCTCACTGCTTGATTTTCTCTTCCCCTGCTCTGGACCATGAAGCCTTTGAGGCAGAGCCTGAGTCTTTTCTAGCATTGTGTCCTCAGCACCTGGAAGGTGGCAAATCCATGGTGTCTTCAGTAAATATTGGCTGGATGGGAGAATAGATTGGATAAACAGCCTAATCAAGCCAGCGAGGGAGAGGTTAACTGAGGGGACAGACAGTGGATGGCAGTATGTCTCACTGTCAGTGTGGCTACAGATACCATTTGGGACAGTTCCCAAGTCCCAGGACATTGGCATTTGTAATAGAAATTTCTCCAAGATAAGCAGGTACTTAGGGCAGCTGGTCTCCCCTGAGGGCACTGCACGCAGAAAAGGAGCGTGGCTCTCCCCAGCTTTCCTGCTATAAATGCCTTGCTGTTCACCTTCCCACCTTCCAGACCACTAGCTCCTCAGCTCCAAGGGGCAGAGGACAAACTGGATCCCTCTGCTCATTGTTCAGAAGCCCCCACTCCCACTGACCTCACCTCCAGGTATTCCCCTTCCTCACCAGTTAGACTCTCTGAACACAGGGGCCTGGCTTCCTGTCCCAGCTTTGCCAGATACTTATACTGTGGTCTCGGGCAAACGAATTCACCTCTCTGTGCCTAGATTCCCCCACCTGTAAAATGGAAAGCTTAACAGTGCCTACATCACAGGGCTGAGATGGGGATTCAGTGAGGTCATGCATTTTATGACACTCACGGTCTGTCATAAGACTGCAGTAGGGTTTTTCCTGAATTTTAAAAAAATGATTCTAAATTCCATGTCTTGTTTGCACTGTTCTCCCCACTTGCAACGCCTGCCCCCTGCATCCCTGTTTGGCCAACCCTCCTGGGTGGGTCCCTGCTATGCACCTAGATGCCCCAGCTGCTCTTCTGCCCTCTGGTGCAGACCCAAGGCCACAGTGGACACCCAGAATATTCTGGGCAGCTGCACTGTCAGCTTGGCTCTGGGCCCAGTAAGTCTGAGCCCTTTTCTGAAGAATCAGCTGACCAGCAAATGCCCCTGGCTGACTTGGGAGTGGGACCGTTTCTTTATATGCAGCCCTAGTGATGTGATCCCAGCCTGCTTGGTAGGCAAGTGGGGAGGGAGGCTGAGAAGGACGGGGCCACTATCTTGTGGGCATCTGGAGCCCAATCCTGCTGGGAGCCCTGGGAACCAGTGTAGACACACAGCTCCAAGTACTTTCATCTGAGGCACCTGGAGAATTTACCCTTCCGCTCCCGTCAGTCCCGACTGCAGGCTGCCCCCGAGAGGCGTTAACTTCTCCCCTCTGTCTTGGCACAGTGGGCTTAGTGGCTGGAGAGAGCCCTCAGGTACAGGCTCTCTGTTCCTGTTAGCTGGAAGTCTGGTTGACATCCTCAGAAACGGTGGGCACTGAGGGGAAATGGGCCGACTTCCCTGGAACTTTCACAAGGAGAGGTCCTGAATTCCAGGAAACACCAGACTTCACCCCCCTTGTCAAATCCTCCCTTCTTGCCTCCCTTCCTATCTCCTTCCTTCTTCCCCAGACATTTCCTGAGCTCTGACTCTGCTAAGCACCCTTCGTGTGTAAAGTTGAACAGGATCCTATGGTTCCCCAATCTGAAACCTCTTTCCTATAATGCTCAGAGAGGGGATGTGACCTGCTCCACATGAAGTGTCAGAGAAGTTAGCAGCAACTTGGTCCTCCTCCTTGAGCTTCACAGGCTACTCTGAAGAGGGTTCTTCCTGGAAACTCCATCCCAGCCCATTCTGCTGAAACCACTTCCTCTGGCTGCAGGCTGGGTGGGGGGTGAGGGGTGGGGGTAGGGGGCTGGAGCAAGGATCCAGAGGTCAAGCTGAGCTGCTGGGTGTGGCGGCTGGCAGCCAGCGACACCTTTGTCCCATGACTGCTTCCGGCTGAATCACTAGCCAGGCCGGTTTGGCTCAGTGTTTCAAACTCATCCTTATGTACTGGAACAATCTCAGGAAGAAAAACAGCATTTTGCCTTTTCTTACAATTTAAAAGAAGGGGGAACATCACAAACATACTTTGCATCTCGCCAGAGAGCGGCCCATTTTAGAAGATCAATCAAATGCTTTCAGTCAAAGCCTAAACAGGTCCACATTTCCCCAAATTACATGGGCTGAAGGGAAGGTGGGAGAGACAGAGGAAAGAGTGTTGAGGCTACGGTGGTGGCGGAATTATCCACAGCGTAGGGGGAGGGGCTCCACTGTCTGTCTTCAGTGGGGGTGGGGCAGGGAAAAGGCTGGACAGGGTGAGGGGCTCCTTCTCTTGAAGGAGGGTCTTGGCTTGTGTTCAGAGGAGCTGCAGAGCCCCACGGAGACCCCCACTGGGAGTTTAGCCCACTCTCTAACTCTTGAGGAATAACGAAGCTGATCGTGAGACCCACAAGACAGAGCCACAACCCACAAGGGATGCTGCCAACTCAAGGGAGAAATGTCTCCCTGCAGAACAGCTCAGCGGTTGTCAGCCACAGCGTGACACGCTGATCCATCACGATCAATTGTAAGCTCTGTCATGGTTTTGTTACTAATGATTACTAAAGATGAAAATTTGGGAATGATTTTCAATTGAAAAATAAAGTATGAACACATGACTCTTCATCATCCCATCTAATGGCAGCTCCTTTCAAGTGGTAACCTTGGAGCTGTCCTTGACTTCTCCCTCGCAAACCCCAGGTCTTACCTATCAGCAAGTCTTGATGTTACCTTCAAAATATATCCAGAATCCAGGATTGAAATATGTGTATTACTGCAAGTAAAACAGATAGCTAGTGGGAAGTTGTTGTATAACACAGGGAGCTCAGCCAGTGCTCTGTGACAACCTAGAGCGGTGGGATGGGTGCTGAGTGGGAAGAGGTTCAAGAGGGAGGCTATAAATACATATACTTAGGGCTGACTCATGTTGTTGTATGGCAGAAACCAATACAACATTGTAAAGCAATTATCTTCCAATCAAAAAAAAAAAATACCCAGAATCCAAACATTTCTCACCTCCTATGTGGCCACCACCCCGGTCCAAGTCCACATCATCTCTCACTTGTTCTCTCTGCTTCCAGCCTTGCCATCCTGCAACCTATTCCTCAGAAAGCAGCTGGAGGGGAGGGATCCAGCTAAAACTCAAGTCATGTCATGGCTCTCCTCTTTTCAAAGCCCTCCAAAGTCTTCCCTAAAGCCAAAATAATCACAAGACCCATGCAACCTGGCCTCTGTACACTGACCTCACTCCCCATTCTTTTCTCCTGATCTCTCTACTCCTGCCCCACTGGCCTCCTTGCTGTTCTTCTGAGATGCCAATTATAATTCTGCCTCAGGACCTTTGCACATGCCATTCCCATTGCCTTGTACACTCTTCTTACATATATCCACATGACATCCTCCTTCATTTTCTTCAAGTCTGCTCAAATGTCACTTTCTCACTGACTTTTTTCCCCTGACAATCCTACATAAACGTTATTTAAAATTGCAACACTTCCCCACTGTACAATGATCTCTTCCTGCTTTATTTCCCTCTATTGTACTATATATTTTAAAAGATAATCATTTAAGTTTATTTTGCTTACTGTACAATTTCCCCACCCCCTACTAGGACTGAAGTTTCAAGAAGGTAGGGATTTTTGTTGTTGTTGCTTTTGTTCACAGCTGTTTCCTCAGACTCTTGAATAGTGCCTGGCACAAAGTAAGGGTGCGATTAAATATTTGTGAAATGAGTAATTGGATAGATTCATGATTCCTCCTTTAACAGAGTCCTTTACCCTGAGTTTTACTGTGTTTTCTTGAGCAGGAAAGGTGTGAAATTAAGTTTGTGTACTGAATGTTAACATTATGTGATCCTGGATTAAGCAAGGGGGTTTCCTGGGTATATGGACATCATCTGTCATATGTCTGGACTGTTGGGGAAAAAAAGGTTGACAGCACTAGGACTTATGAGTGGATTTACAATATCACATGAATCTTAATTGCTGTTTGACTTTGAGAAAGTTGCCTGCCCTTTCTGAGAGACAGTGGAGGGGCAATGGGACAGTCATTGCATCCAGAGCACTTTGGCTCCGGTTCTGATTCTCCCACCATGAGCTGAGTGACCTTGACCAAAGAACTTGATTTCAGAAATCGTTGTTTCCATATGTCCATCATGGGGAGAAAGAAGCCACTGGGTAACAGGAACAGCATCTATGAAGGTGAGATTTGGACTTGAATTCTGGCTCAGCCACTCCCTAACCATGAACTTCCTTTCTTTACCTTAAACGGGAATAACCCAGTCCCACTGGAATGTTGTGATGATTAAATAAGTTACTGAAAAGACAATGATATGGAAATAATAACAGCAGTTTTAGTACTTATATTCCAGTCTTTCCTATAAGTTTTTATAGATAACTCATTTAGTTTTCATCACAATGCTTTGAGGACAACATTATTATTCCTATTTTAAATAGGAGGAAACTGAGGCACAGAGTGGTTAAATAACTCACCCAAAGTCACACAGCAGAGCCACATTTCAAAGGTCTAAAATCAGCTCTTGCTCCCTGCTCCCTCTCTAGCGCTGAATAGAGCCACTTGGGTCCTTAACATCCTTTCGCACCAGTCAACAGAAGTTGGGACTTAGAACCAGCCAACACCCCACATTCTCTAGGCGTGGCCCTACACCTTTAAGTACCAGCGTTCTCCTGAGCATCTGAGTGGAGAGGTATGCCATGTGGCTGAATTTGAGTTGATTAAATCAAGGAGAAAATCAATTAAATTTAAATAAAGAAAAAAGATTGGAAATCAGGCACAATGCCTTCCTAATTACAGCACCTAATCACTGGCTGAAAAAAAAATAACCACAGAACATTTCATTTCATATACGGCCTTGTGTATCTGAAGTGAGAGGCTCCTAATGAAATGCACATTTCCCCACTTGACTAGTAATTGACTAGGCGATCCTGGCAGTTTCATGAGTGGAAATGATCAGGCGTAATAGCCAGAGCTTTTAAAGGGTGTGACAACACAGGATGCTTTGGGGGCTTATTGAGGGGTAGTTGACCCCAAGGTCTCCTTTCCTTGCAGTACAGCTCACAATTCTCCCGACAGTGAATGCAGCCACTGGGCAGGGCCAAGTGTGCAATGCAGCAGGCGAGCATGATTAAATGGCTTTTTTTCTGCACAGTCCGATGTCAGCGCAAACACACAGAGCTGGGGAAGATCACCGGCAATCAGCGGCCAAATGCCTCAAAGAAATTACTCTGACAAGTATCCCTGCCATTCAGATTCTGGATTATAGCCCTCTAATTGGTCTCCCTGTCCCCCATCTCCCTCATTCCAATCTTTCTTGTCCACTGCAGCTAGGGGCATCTTTATATAGGCACATCTCATTGAGTCACTTCTTTGATTAAAAACCTTCATTGGAGGCTCGTTGAGATTAGAGCAGTCTGGACTCCCTACCCTGGCTCAGGGTACAGATCACCAACGTGATCTGATTCCAGCCCATCATTTCTGTGGCCTTTGTTCCCTGTTCCTGCATCCTTTATTCCAAACATACTGACCCAGTAGAATTCTTTCAAATCTTTCCTGTACTCATGATTTCATGTCTTTGCATGTGCAGTTCCTTCTGCCTGAAACACCCTTCCCTTCACCTGACTAACCAGTCTCCCATGTGGCTAGACTTGCTTTTCAGACTAGCTTTCTCCTATCATGGCAAACATTACATGGAATAATAACTGTTCACGAGCTCAGTGAGGGCAGGGTCTTAGGTCTGTTGAACTGATTTCTCCCCAGAACCCAGGACAGTATCCAGCCCTGCTTAAAGACTTTGTTGAATGAGTGGGAGTAGACTCGCCTCGAATGGTTGTGATCATCTTCATGATGTAAAGCTTACTTCTTACAAGGTAACATATCTAGAACATCATCTCTCACCTGGTATGTTATCTTATCTTTTTTTTTTTTTTTTGACTACTAGTGAGTGTAACAAGGCTCAATGTTTGCTTGCTATTCTGTCCTTTTAGAATGTGGGGGCAGTGACTAGAGCTCCTGGGGACATCATCAACTCAGTTAATTGGCCAACTAGCCCTGTTTATTGTACACCTGTGATTGCCCAGCATTGAGCTGGACAGCTGAGCTTTAGAATGCTGACAAAGGTGAAGCATCTATGGTACAATAGCTCACAGCTCAGTGCAAAGCAGGTGTGCAAATGGATGCTTACAACACCAGGCCATAAGGAAGGATCAATTTCCACAACAGTTCCTTCTACAGGGCAGGGGACTGAGGTGCAGAAATGTGCCATGGCTTTCCTGAAGTTACAAGTAGGAAAACCATACATCCCACTTGCCTCCCCTCAAGATGCCCATGCCATCTTTAGGTGGAGGAGAATCTCCCAAGCCACCAGTGTAGAAGCCAGATCCAGTGAAGTCATTTTTGAGATGGGTAAGCCTGAGTGCATTTGGAAGCAGGTGAGGTTTAGAGAAGCATCAAAATTAGAGTTAGTGACAGATGCGTTTCCAAGAAGTGAAGGTCTGGAGACCAAGAACCATAAACACTGGGTCTTTGCTCCAGGTCCACTGAATGATGTTGGAGAGAAGTTCTCTTAAAATTCCTTATTGTCTGCAGTTTGGAGAAGGCAAGTGTTGAACCACTCATTGCATTTATTCATTCATTCAACAAATACCAGATATTTAAATGAGCCAGGCAATATGCTAAGTCCTCTGCAGACATTTTCTCATTTAATACACAACTCTTGAATTAAAGCTGATTTTAAGGTATTCTTCTAATATCTCCCCCTTTGCATATGGGGAACCTGGAGTCAGAAACAAAAATAACTTGCTAATGTTGTCAAAATTAATAATAATGATAAGTTAGCATTTTGTGGGTCATTTATTGCATGCCTGACATGGTGCTAAGTTAATACATCAATTTTAATCCTCATGACAAGTTGACGGAATAGGTATCCTTAATAGTCCATTTTACAGATGAGGTGATTGATATTTCAAAAGGTCAAGGAACTTGCCCAGAGTCAACAGATTGTGCCTGATGGAGCCAGAATCTTATTCTAAATCTGCTTTAGTCCCTAGCCCAGTACTAATCATTGTGGTCCCCGGACTGCTTACATCATAATCAGTTGAAACTTGTGTAAAATGCAGAATCCCAGGCCCACATGGCCCTCTAGAATCTGAGAGTAAGAGCGGGGAATCAGCATTTGATACAAAGTTTGTAAGTGATTCTTACACTCACTAAAGTTTGAAGACTTTGTTGCCACTCTTCATGAAGGGACTCAGCAGCAGTCAACAAAAAAGAAAATATTCCATTTGACTTTCTCACTCAGTTGATTTGGAAAAACATAATGAAAGGAAGAAAATCAGTGAAACTGTCCCTGGGTCCCAGGAGGGCTGCAAGAAATGTAAAAATGAAGATGGCAAAGACATTTTGATGCCAATACTCCAGCAGATGTGTTTACGCAAGTCGGTTTGATTACAGGTGCTAAAAATACCCCTTTAAATTTAGGAGCCCAGAACATTTTCCAGTGCTTTACCAAAAAACAGCTTTAAAAAAATTTTAATTCATTCCTTACCCCCGCCTCCTTCAACTAGTTATTAGTATTGATGCTGGAGTTCCAGTTTGTTATCGAGAATTATAATGGCAAATCATGAAGACATTTTCTCTGATTACACAGATTCTCAGTGTATTTGGCTCCCATCTCCCTGCCAGCCATTCCTCTGAATCAGCAAAGCACCAGCTGTACTCTTTGACTTCCTTGGGGTGGTTGAATACCAGACCTTGACAACTTCCCAAAATAAATTTTTCATCCAGAGGGTTCAGTCTGCACCTCCTTTCCCCAACCACTCTTGTTATGATTTTGTACTTTATGTCTTTGAATCATATAATGATGAGCCCTGAGAGGTTCAAAGACTCAATCCACAGAGAAGGAAACTAAAACACAGAAAGAAGGGGAGTAATTCACTAGAAGTGGCAAAAGCATGAAATAATGGGGCTAGTGCAGAGCCCCAGGCATCCTGCCCGTGGCATCTTCCCATTATAACAGGCTGCTTTTCCTGGAATGCTGATCTCCACCATGTACTAGCTTGTGATCTTTAACCAAGTTACTAAACCTCTCTGAGCATCAGTTTTCTCATCCACAAAATGGGAACAGTAGTGACACTCACCTCAAAGGGCTTTTGTGAGGATTAAATGATTTAATTCATGCAAAGTAGTAAGCACAGTGGGAGGTACATCCTAAACACTCCATAATGGCAGCTACCATCCTCCTTCTCATATCATCACGCAGTCCACAGCACATGCTGATCAGTGAGTGGTTGTACGTGTGTGTTAATCACTTAGTCACATCTGACTGTTTGTGACCCAGTGAATTGTAGCCCACCAGGCTCCTCTGTCCACGGAATTCCCCAGGCAAGAATACTGGAGTGGGTTGCTATTCTCTTCTCCAGGGGCTCTTCCCAACCCAGGGATCAAACCTGGGTCTCTAGCAATGCAGATTCTTTATCATCTGAGCCCCAGGGAAGCCCACCAGTGAGTGGTTACTAATACTAAAATTTTTTATCATTTTTTATCCTACTCATTTTTTTAATAAGAAGAAATAATGCCTTATAAAAAAAATAAACAAGTGTGTGGTAAATGTCAGTTGGATGTTTTATGAATGAACAAGAAAGATCCAAAATTACTAACCCCAAGTTTTGACTAACTTAACATTTATTTCCCTTGGAGATTAGGGATGCTGACCACTGGTTAACCTTCACATAACCCGTCAGCTCCTATGGAAGGGACACTGGCCTTGATCCCTGTTCCTCCTTCAAGACTCACTCAAAGCTCCCTGACCTTGGAGTCTTCCTCCGACCTTCTCTGAGCTTCTCCCACAAGGCTTGGCCTTAGAGAAGACCTTCTCTTTCACCCTATGTGGAAGTTCATTCTACTTGGCGTGGGCCTTCTAGGACTTCTCCCTTCCAGACCAGTGCAAGACCTCTAGACCAGTATCTTCACCGAAGACTCCCTTGGGAGCTATTTAAAATTGTCACTCTAAGGCAGGGGCCTGGCACTGATATTTTTTAAAACCACCTCCCTCCTTCCAGGAATCTATTTTCTTATAGAGCCAGAGATGAGAACTATTACTTTAGACCATAATAATATATATAATGTATTATATATAAAATTATATATATATATATATCTGATTTTCTAGCCCACCTGACTCCAGCCCACCTACTCCATTGGGAGTAGGCTTTACTTGTCTTCTCATCTGCAGCCTTAACGTAGGGATTAACAAGCACTTAATGTTTACTGAATTAGGTGGCAATAACCTTTTACACTGGCTTCCCATGTGACTCAGAGGTAAAGAATCCACCCCACCAGTCCATGGGGTTGCAGAAGAGTCAGAAACGACTTAGCAACTAAACAACAACAAACCTTTTATACTAATCACCGTGACCCTTGTTGGCTCATAAAGATGGTACTTCTGATCTATTTAATCTCTGAGTCTCAGTTTCCCATCACTACAATGGGGGTGAAAATCACATGTTTCTTGAAGCTACTTATGGTGAGCAAGCATTGAATGATATTATGTGGGTGAAGTGCCTAGGTGGAGTCCGGAATATCAGAAATGCCCACAAAAATGTGATCTATTTTTTTCCCCTTAACTAGTCCCTCAGCAGGCGGTCAGAGGAAAGGAAGGGCAGCAGCAGCAGTACTTAACCAGGTGGGCAATGTACACAACACCAGACACTGCCACACCCTCACCAACAGCATCACTACCGGCAACAGCGTTGTTAATAACGAGCCCCAACTCTGGGCAGACTCTTCTTCTCTCAAGCACTTTACATATATTATTTCCTTTAGGCCAATGATAAGCCTATTGAGACATGCCTGGGACTGGGATCTTTTGCTGCAGTGCTTGAACCTGGACAAATGTGGCCTGAGCAACTAAATACAAAGAAACTATAAGGGACTAAAAATAACTGTGTGCACACACAGGTGGGGCAAATTCTGGACAACAAGACACAAAGAGACCAAAAAGCCCAATTGCCACTTCTGAAGAACTGGGTAGAGTGTTGGGAGTGAAAGCAGGGTACTGCGCATGCCCTCTGCACACACCACCAAAGGGCAGGCAAACTGCCTAAGCCACTCCTCTGGCCCAAATCCTTGGTCATACCCCTGCCCTCACCCCATATAAGGAACCAGCTTGCACCTCGCTCAGGAGTGAGGAAGCGGACCTGTTACTTGTTCTCATTCCTTCTGCTATAGCAGGGGCCCCAATAAACCTTTGCCTGAATTTCCTGTCTGGCTTATGATCAATTTCTATTGATTAAGAAGACCAAGAACTCTGGTTGGTGGCATTATAAGGTAGGTATTTCTATGCTGGTTTTTAAATGAGAAAATGAAGGCTCCCAAAGGTTATTCAACTTGTCCAAGGTCACACAATTAAGTAGTCATGACAGTGTCAAACCCAATGTTTTTAACCACCTTCCTCATGTTCATCAGTGCACTTACCAATTTTTCAAAGACAGGCAATTCATTTTGCAAACTAGCTCCTGGTTCCTGGAGTGTCACATTCTTTCCTTCTTTGTGTGCCCAGCTGAGATGACTCATTCCTCCTATCTCATGTGTTTGGTCAAATCACCAGACAATGGACAAATTGGCTGTTACCTGTTTTCACCTTTCATTTCTTTGTTCTCCTTTGGAGACAATAATAATTGTGGACACTTTTGAATCCATCTGAGCTAGATTCAAATCAGAACTCTAACTCTGCGACTCTGGGGCAAATGTCTTAAATTAGCTGAGGTTCAGTTATTCCTTCTGTACAATGGAGCTAAGACTAGGGGCCAACTCACAGGGCACTGGTAAGGATTGGATGAGATGAAGCATGCAAAGTGCCTTGAACCTAACGAGGGCTTAAGATGAGCTAGTAAGTGGCAGTAACAATAGTTGTTGTTCCTCTTTAGAGAAGACAGTCTAGATGCCCAGAGGCCGGCCACCTGCCTGCAACCAGAGCAGACTGGCTGACTGCCTGGGTCCTGGAGATGTCCAAAATTTCTGTTCAATTACCTCCATCTGTGTGTAAAACAGTCCCTGCATAATGGACTGATTAATCTCCTTATCGCATGGAACACACAGTGTAATTACATCAGAGAATTCAGATCCCCAAGCGCAACATCAATCAACTCAGAGAGGGCAACTTCACCCTCCCTTCCCTAATAGCCTGGGGAAAAATAATATGTCTTGTCTCTGCCTCCCTTGCTCCTTCTTCCCTCTGATGTGAGGTTGGGACTAAGGATGCCTGTGTCAAAAGCTGCCTGGGGAGCAGGTTGGGAAGGAAGGTAAGGCAAGGGGACCTCTTTTGGGGGTTATTACTTCTTGGGTTCTGTGAAAGCTGTCACTCCACACCCCTTGTAAGTTGCTACTTGAGTTTGGACTGAATAAATATGGAGGTGGGATGGGGAGAAGAAGCCCCACCTTTAAAAAAAACAGGATGGCTGGACAGAACAGTAAAAATAACTATTCATGGTTGTCTTTTTATTGAACCCTAACTATTTAGCTTTTTAGATAAGAGGTTATCTCTTTTTGTCTCCTAATAACCTTGTGAGGTAGGTGCTCTTATTATTCCACAGAATGTAAATGAAAAAACCAAGGCTTGGAAAAGTAAAAGGTCTCCTGGCTAGTAAGTGGCAGAGCCAGGAATCAAAGGCTGCTGAGTCCAACTCTGAAACACAAGCTCTCTGACTCTGTTCCTGTTCCCATCCAGAAGCTCCGGGTCTGTACCAGAGGACACCTAGTGCCTCACTTCCCTCAACAAGAGTGTAACTCAGCCACCCTCATCCCCTTAGCCACCTGAGACTCAGCCATCCACTCATCAAATAAGTTAAAAGCATTAGCTATGTGCCGGACACTGGCCAGGTGCCAGAAGGGCAAAGATCTACACACTTGGAGCCCACTCTCAAGGTGATCTCAGTCTGATGGAGAGGCTGCATGCCCACACCTTCATTGAGAAGTTAATGATGGTGACAACACCATGGACGAAGCTCATAGACATTGCTTTGCAGAAGAAGCCAGACATAAAAGATGGAGGTGGTCCAGGGTATTTTTCTGTTTCTATGAAGTTCTAGATCAGGCAAATCTAACCTATCATGGAAAGTCATCAGGACAGTCATGACCTTTGGAAGCTGGGAACTAAGGAGAGATCTGAAGGAATTTTCTTGGTGGGAATATAGGTTTCAAGGGTGTGTATTTGTGAAAACTCATTGAATTGTACACTTAGATTTATGTGTTTCATTGTTTGTTATTTTTCTTGGGCTCCAAAATCACTGCAGATGGTGACTGCAGCCATGAAAAGATGCTTGTTCCTTGAAAGAAAAGCTATGACCAACCTAGACAGCATATTAAAAAGCAGAGACATTACTTTGCCAGCAAAGGTCCATCTGGTAAAAGCTGTGGTTTTTCCAGTAGTCACATATGGATGTGAGAGCTAGACCATAAAGAAAGCTGAGTGCTGAAGAATTGATGCTTTTGAACTGCAGTGTTGGAGAAGACTCTTGAGAGTCCCTTGGACTGCAAGGAGATCAAACCAGTCAGTCCTAAAGGAAATCAGTCCTGACTATTCATTGGAAGGGCTGATGCTGAAGCTGAAGCTCCAATACTTTGTCCATCTGATTGGAAGAACTGACTCATTGAAAAAGACCCTGATTCTGGGAAAGGCCAAAGGCAGGAGGAGAAGGGGATGGCAGAGGATGAGATGGTTGGATGGCATCACCGACTTGATGGATATGAGTTTGAGCAATCTCCAGGAGCTGGTGATGGACAGGGAAGCCTGACGTGCTGCAGTCCATGGGGTCACAAAGAGTTGGACACAACTGAGCAACTGAACTGAACTGAAACTCTCCCTAAAAAGTACTGTGAACAAATATCAAAAAATAACAATGGTGGCAGCCATTTGTTGTGTTTAGTATGTGCTGAGCCTTTGTGAGCATTAATACATTTAATTCTCATAACAGCATTACTGAGGCTCATAGAGGGTAAGCAACTTGCCCAGGATTACACAGCTAAAAAAGCCAGGGCCAGTGTTCCAACCCAGACCTGTTTCTGACACATAAATCTGTGCTTCCAGTCACTAAGATATCCTATCTTCCCTTTGTCATAGTGCTTTCCCTTTTGTAGACTTGGTGGCTACCTAAAATATCCCCACGTAAGACAGATTAATATCGAGCTCTTCTATTTGCAGCAGGGAAGGATAATTTGGGTACCCGGCTGCTCAACCTTCTTCGTGTTCTTTAAGGCGAGCTCAGAGATAGCTCCACAGAATACAATTTGGAAACTACTGACAGAGGTGGATGCTCAGGCTTCTCAGCTCTTAAATATGAGGAATCTATGACTCTGAAGGCTGTGGTCTGTCTTGTCTACAACTGAATCCCCTCTGCCTAGAATACTGCTCTGGTCCTATAAACAGATGAACAGTCAGGTGATTCAAAAGTCAATTCACTCAGTGGGCAGGTAGAAAGAAGTCAGGTATTTTTTATCCTCCCATTTGAAGAAGCTCCTGGACAGAAGAAACCTGTAGACATGTTTTGCTTGTGCTACACGGTACTTTCCAACACTCAAATTCATGGCCATTTCAAAATCAGGTGTTTCATGTACAAATTTCAATTTTAAGAAATATCAACATTGGAGATGAGGGACTTGCATTGCTCTCTCAAGGCAGCCGTCAGGCAGATGGCAACAGCATGTAGATGTAGGCAGCAGCAACCTCCTAACTCATCTCAGTCCCCACCTGTTATCCTCAAAAGCATTGGGAGTCCACAGAGCTGGTCACACCTGGGTCCAGCCTTGCTGGGCATCCATAACTTGGGGGACAGTTGGTAATCTGTTGGTGGCTTTCTATTCCTGGCAACTTCTAAGAAATAACTGGCCTGTATAAGGCTGGCCCAGAAAACCAAAGCCCACCCTTTCTCTTCCAGGCGAGAAGAGACAAGGTGACTTCACATCTCATTGGCTGGGGATGCTCCAGAAATTGCCCACATGAATCCACCCCCATGTCCTCATTTCCTGGTAGGAAAAAAAAAAACAAAAAACCAGCCTCCTACTTTCTCCCTTCTCACGCAGGACTCTTTGTTCTCAGGCTCCAAAATGCAGGCTCAGCCCCAGCCAGGCTCAGGGAGTGTCATGAAGCAGACACTGTGCTCTCCAGCTGCGGGGATTATATTTCAATCATGGAAATCCATGGAAATCCAAATGTGCATCAACAGCCCGTTACTGATCTGGCTCCTTCAGGATCAGGGAAGGCACTTTCTGTAAATACAGATTCCTGGGTCCTGACCTTGGGGACTCTGAGCTAAGAGGTCATGGTGGAGAAGGGATCGACTCCAGTATTTATATATATAGAAAACTCTTCAGGCTGGTGATTCTAGTGCCCAGCCAGGGGTGGGAGCCGTAGATAACAGGCTAAGCCACTCTGTGTTCCACTTGCTCTGCCTTCCATCTCTTTAAATGTTGACTTTTCTATTTGGGGCTCTCCTGCTTCTATTTTTGCCTCACCTTGAACTTCTCCCAAAGGAGATCTACCTAAGCCTGATGGCTCCTTCCCTGGTTTTCCCCCTCAGCTACCCTGAATTATAACCTTTGGCCTTAGCTTGGACCCCCTCCTTTCCCCTAGTTGCCAGGCAGAAAAAACACACTCCGGAACAGGATCTTTGGCAGGTGGCATCGCCCTCACCCACCATAAGCCTTGCATGGGAATTTCTTGCTCCTTCTCCCCACCATTGCCTCCTCTCCATGTCTAAGCCTCGCCTTCCTTTTAGGATCAGTTAATGGGAACAGTGCTGTTTTATCTCTTGGTTTTGGAAATCCATCAGCTGTTCTAGACACCTCCATGGCAGGTACTTGGAAGAAGTCAGTCCTGAGCAAGAGCGATAGAAGCCCTGTGGCAAGCTGTGTGTGGATTACCGTGCTCAGGGGTCCACGTGGATGGGAAGATAAATATCTAAAACTCCTATAGCCATGGAAACAGCGGCACTTCAAGGTGATTTTTGCACACACAAAAGGAAAAGAAAATGGAGTTTGGGTGAGGGCCCTACCCCCACTGTAGCTACCTAGTCTTTCTGCTTGTAGAAAGGGCCAGTTTAGAAAGGAAGGGAAGGAGAAAGAAACAGGATAGATGATTTGGCTGTGGGGGTAAGCAATCTGCACAAAGCCTGCTTTTTCTCTTTTTGTCCTCCAACTCCCAGGCTGGATCACAATAGTTGATGATGGCAGTTATGATGATGATGACAACTAACAGGTATTCAGGGCTTGCTATGAGTTGGCTCAAGTCAGACACTGTTCTGCAGGCTCTGTTTGCATTTACTCCTTACAACAGCTATGACAAAGGTTCTGTGTACCCATCACTGATTACAGAGGAGAAAACTGAGGCAAGAGGAAGTTCCAAAACTTGGCCAAGCTCACCAAGCAGTGGGAGGAGGTAGAAGAGACGAGTACTTCTCAGTCTGAATCTGAAGACTGACATTAAACAACAAGCTGTGCTGGCTCTGGTCATCCTAGGCCCTGTCCCAACTTGGACATCCCTGGTGGACTTATATTTTGTGAACATCTGCTAGGTAAGGTGTGTGCCACCAGCCACTTGCAGAACTTGAAATATATCCAGGGAGGCCAGATTTAATAAAAATGGGTCCTAGAATGCCAGGCACTGTGCTAAGAGATTTACAGCATGACCTCATTTAATCTCCCAACTACTCTATCACCCAATCTTACAGGCAGGGACACTGAGGTTCAGAGAGATTAACTCACATGATCCAAGTCACACAAGATGTGATGGAGGAGCTGGGATTCAAATCCATGCTTACTGGCTTCTAGAACTCAAGCTCTGACCCAGCAGATTCATGAAAAGGGAACAAACCATACTAGGGTAGTTTGTGTGTGCTCAGTCACTAAGTTGTGTCCAACTTTTGCGACCCCATGGACTGTAGCCCACCAGGTTCCTCTCTCCATGGGATTTTCGAGGCAAGAATACTTAATTGGGTTGCTATTTCCTTCTCCAGGGGATCTTCCCAACCCAGGGATCAAACCCATGTCTCCTGCATTGGCAGGTGGATCCTTTACCCCTACTGTCACCTGAGAAGCCTCCACAATAAGCTATAGCATGATGAAAAATACTGGGTCCCTGTGTCTTATTTGTACAAATGTTTACTGAGCACCGACTATGTGACAGGCATAGTACTAGGCACTGAGGATAGGATGTTGAGAAAATCTGCCTTCGTGGAGGTTACAGTCAAGTGAAAAATGCAAAAAGATATATAATTGAACAGAAGAACTAGGAAGGAAATGACCAGTCGTGGGTGGACATGAGGTAGGAGGGCCAGACCAGAAATGAGTGAGCGAGACAGGATGAGGGAAGATGGGCAGGGCAGGCAAGAGCTGACTTTGCAGAACCTGATAGGCAATGAGTACTGTTTGGACTTGATTCTGAGAGCAGTGGAGAGCTCTTGATGGGGATTAGGCAGGAGAGGAACATGGTCAGCTCTGCTCTTTGGAAGGACCTCTCTGGCCCTTCATACCTTCATTTGTATGATATTACAAATATGTATGTATGAACACACATATGAATGTGTGGAGTAGGGGCCAGAGCCACTGGTAGGAAAGCAAGTAGGAGGACCTGGTAGGGATTTTGACAAGAGATGATGGTGGGTTGAGGAAGGAGGAAGGGACTGTGAAACTTGTTCCCTGGCATGCATTCCTTCCCTAAATCCAATCAGTGCTGCTAGTCACAAGCAACCTCAGGTGAAGGGGTGTGGAGGATTTAGTGTAAATGCATCCTTCAACTTGAGGAGGCAACATTTCTACACTGGACCAGTGGTCCTCAAGCTTAGGCATGCCTCAGAAACACTTCTGGGGCTTGTGATGACTGAAGTGTCTGGTCCTACTCCCAGAGTTCCTAATTTGGTCATCTGGCCTGGGACCCAATAATGTACATTTAGGACAAGCTCCCAGGAGATATTGCTTCTGTTGATAGTGGGGCCACATTTTAAGAACTAGTAGTGTAGAGTTAAAAAGGCACCAGTGTGCAGCTATATTCAGGGTTGCAGCAACACTCAGGGTTGAATCCAGTATCTGCCTCTAATTAACCTGGGTGCTACTGGATTACCTCTCCAACATTCAGTTTTCTTCATCTATAAAATGGAACCAGTAATATCAACACTGTGAGTTTGTTGTGTATTTATAGTAAATCAGGTAAAAAGCTTATTATAGTATTTGTCACATAAAGGGGGCTCAATAAATAGAAACCGCTGTTACTGTTATTACTCAGACAAAAAGATCAAACCAACACTTAGCTAGGACATGTTAGGACTGGGACTAAAAATGGTACTTTCAATGAGCACACAAAACCTGAGGCCACTAAAGTGACGAGCAGCTAATATCAGCGAATAATAAAACTTTAGCAACACATATTAGAAGTTATTCTTTGCCAAACAAGATACCAAAGGCAGCCAGGAAACATACGTCTTCATGGCTGCTAAATGAACTTGTTTATTTATCTGTCTCAATTCAGTTCAGTTCAGTTCAGACTCTTTGCGACCCCATGGACTGCAGCCATCAGGCTTCCCTGTCCATTACCAAATCCCAGAGCTTGCTCAAACTCATGTCCATCAAGTCAGTGATGCCATCCAACCATCTCATCCTCTGTTGCCCCTTCTCGTCCTGCCTTCAATCTTTCCCAGCAACAGGATCTTTTCCAATGAGTCAGTTTTTTGCATCAGGTGGACCAAGTATTGGAGTTTCAGCTTCAGCATCAGTCCTTCCAATGAATATTCAAGACTGATTGCCTTTAGGATGACTGGTTTGATCAACTTGCAGTCCAAGGGACTCTCAAGAGTCTTTTCCAACACCACGGTTCAAAAACATCAATTCTTCAGCACTCAGCTTTCTTTATGGTGCAACTCTCACATCCATATATAACTACTGGAAAAACAATAGTTTTGACTATATGGACTGTTGTCAGCAAAGTAATGTCTCTGCTTTTTAATATGCTGTCTAGGTTGGTCACAGCTTTTCTTCCAAGAAGCAAGTATCTTTTAATTTCATGGCTGCAGTCACCATCTGCAGTGATTGTGGAGTCCAAGAAAATGAAGTCTGTCACTGTTTCCATTGTTTCCCCATCTATTTGCCATGAAGTGATGGGACTGGGTGCCATAATCTTAGTTTTTTGAATGTTGAGCTTTAAGTCAGCTTTTTCACTCTCCTCTTTTACTTTCATCAAGAGGCTCTTCAGTTCCTCTTGGCTTTCTGCCAGGGTGGTGTCATCTGCATATCTGAGGTTATTGATATTTCTCCTGGCAATCTTGATTCCAGCTTGTGCTTCATCCAGCCTGGCATTTCACATGGTGTACTCTGCACATAAGTTAAATAAACAGGGTGACAATATATAGCCTTGACGTACTCCTTTCCTGATTTAGAACCAGTTCATTGTTTTATGTCTGGTTCTAACTGTTGCTTCTTGACCTACATACAGATTTTTCAGGAGGCAGCTAAGGTGGTCTGGTATTCCCATCTCTTTCAGAATTTTCCACAGTTTGTTGTGATCCACACAGTCAGAGGCTTTGGCATAGTCAATAAAGCAGAAATAGATGTTTTTCTGGAATTCTCTTGCTTTTTCCATGATCCAACAGATGTTGGCAATTTGATCTCTGGTTCCTCTGAACTTTCTAAACCCAGCTTGAACATCTGGGAGTTCTCGGTTCAAGTATTGCTGAAGCCTAGCTTAGACAATTTTGATCATTACTTTCCTAGAGTGTGAGATGAATGCAATTGTGTGGTAGTTTGAACATTCTTTGGCATTGTCTTTCTTTGGGATTGAAATGAAAACTGACCTTTTCCAGTCCTGTGGCCACTGCTGAGTTTTCCAAATTTGCTGGTATAGTGAGTGCATCACTTTCACAGCATCATCTTTTAGGATTTGAAACAGCTCAGCTGGAATTCCATCACCCCCACTAACTTTGTTCATAGTGGTGCTTTCTAAGGCCCACTTGAATTCACACTCCAGGATGTCTGGCTCTGGGTGAGTGATCACACCATTGTGGTTATCTGGATTATTAAGATCCTTTTTGTATAGTTCAGAGCTTCCCTCCTAATTCAGTTGGTAAAGAATCTGCCTGCCTTGTAGGAGACCCCGGTTTGATCCCCGGGTCAGCAAGATCCCCTGGAGAAGGAAATGGCAACCCACTCCAATATCCTTACCTGGAAAATTCCATGGACAGAGGAGCCTGGTGGACTGTAGTTCATGGGGTCACAAAGAGTTGGGCATGACTAAGTGACTAACATTTTCACTTTCACTTTTTCTGTGTACTCTTGCCACCTTTTCTTAATATCTTCTGTTTCTGTTAGGTTCATACCATTTCTGTCCTTTATTGTGCCCATCTTTGCATGAAATATTCCCTTGTTATCTCTAATTTTCTTGAAGACATCTCTAGTCTTTCCCATTCTATTGTTTCCCTCTATATCTTTGCACTGATCACTGAAGAAGACTTTCTTATCTCTCCTTGCTATTCTTTGGAACTCTGTGTTCAGATGGGTATATCTTTTCTTTTCTCCTTTGCCTTTAGCTTCTCTTCTTTTCTCAGCTATTTATCTGTGTATTAAATGGGAAATTCTTTTATTTTTCCATCCATCATTCATCCAGCCAGCTGCTTACCCATAGATTTTTATAAAGTCATATTTTGGGCAAAAAACTGTTCTAGGTACTAAAAAGTTCAATGGACAAGACCCTTGGTCAAGTGGTCAATGCCCTCTGGCATTCTAATTGGCTCCTGCTTCCATATTTTATCCAAGGACTTTGACTCACCCAGAGCAGTCTACATCTTGGTAAAGGTAGGTAGGAGGCAGGAAAGGAAAAAAAAAAAAGAGCAGCAAGTCCCCAACTAACATGAAAACCAAAGGAGCGAGGGGGTTAAGAATTAAGACTCCAGAGACAGATCTGATATATAGTCCTGACGACCTTGAATAAGTAACCTTTGTGAGCCTCAATTTTTCTCTCTAGAAAAAAATGGGAGTGTGAATAGTGCCCATTTCATGGGGGTGCCTGTGAGATGATATGTAAGATATATAAAGAGGTTGGCATGATTCCTAGTATATATTCATCAAATGCTAAACAAATCACAACTATTACTGTTCACAGTGGAGCAGGAAACATAAGGTTCAATGGGGGCAATTTGCTCAAATCAATGTCTTCATTACCAGTTGAAGTCAAAATTGGCTTGGGGTTTTCCTTGAGAACTTCCTCCCCCAACCACCAAGAGACAAGAAAAGAGCATTCCCCCCCCCCCACTCCCTTTTCCACAAATTTCTGCCTAATAAATCAGTATCTGGTTTGAGGAACACAAAAGAAAAGCACTTATCATGTCTAATATTGGAAAGCACTTTCTGCATCCCCTTCTTACTTTACCCCAACAAAAACCTAAGCTTTAAATAAGCTAAGTTTTCTTTGCATCATTTTAAGAAGAAGGAAACAAGCCCAGGGAAGTTAAGTAGCTTACCAAAGGTCACACAGCAAATTAAAAGCTGGACTCTGGCTAGTTTTCTTATATCTTCTTCCCACAACACCACATGACAACCTGAGTTCACTTTCTTGGTTTGACTCCTTTTAATAAATAGGAAACCAGAGGACTTTGGCTGACTCCTCTGTTTTTTTTTTTTTTTAATACTCTACCACCACCATTGGAAAAAAAAATGTGTATGTGTGCATTTTTGGCTACTGTGAATTATTAATGACAATACCTTTAGTGTGTCAATTCCATTCCTTTGTTCAAAACATTCCTTTTGGCATTGGCAACAGCACTGAAATAAATAGTTTATTTGCCAATAACATAGCTTGTTAAATTTTAATCAAATAGAGTATTGTAAGCACGTAGTTACTGGGATAAACCCCTTGGGAATCAGAGAGATCACTTTAGAAATGAATTAATAATGGACCCTTTGGAAACCAAAATGAAATGGCCAGTGGATCCTTGAAGTGAATTACTCCTATTTGAGTTGTAAATCAATGGAGTTGAGTATAACCCTACTCCCATTAAAATCTCCTTGTTAACTATTTTTGGAAGATAATAGGAGCAACCCAAGGTGTGGGTATTGCTTTGCTTCTCGTTTTCTTTTGAAAAGCATAAGCTCTTCTTATGATGTTTTGAGCATGTTGTCCAATATCCTCACATGTTACATCCTGGGGATCTGACTTTAGGAATGGATCTGGCTTTAGGAATGGAGACGGGAGGCCACACCCATGACTTCCATGAATTTCTCTCTCTCTGTGTCTTCTTCATGCTCAAGAGAACAAGATGTCACTTTTGGTGTGTGATGATGCTCTTGTCACCAGGAGGATGAGTTGTTTCTGTTTTTGGAAAGGGTTTTAGACAGAACCTTTTACTCTTACTTGCATATCCCCCTATGGATCAATAGCTAGCACTTGGGAAATGATTATATGGTAATTTTTAGGACTGTTAATTAATATTTAAATTCTTTACTCAGGGATGCAGTAGTATTGTACCTACCCTTCCCCTTAAATTTAGGCCTGATGCCATGACTTGCTTTGACTGATGGTGTGAAAGGAATTGATGTGTGTAACTTCTGGATAGAAACCTTTAAAGGCAAGTGTGAAGTTCACAGTTTTCCCTTTCCCCCTGCCTAGTAACTACAGGCTTTTCAAATGGCAGAAGTTCATTTGGCCTGGGCTTGTGAGAAAGGACAGCATGAGCAGAGTTTCCTGTCAACCGACAATGAACATGTAGGGTGAGCATGAAAAGAAACCTTTGTTGTCTTAGGTCTCTGACATCTGGGGGTTGGTTGCTACTTCAGCACAATCTTTACTGATAGATGTAGGATAAAGTCTCATGCATACATTACTATGGATTTATGATCATGCATTTATGCACACATTTATGTTACATGTATTTATGACCATAAGATAAAATCCAGGACTTCTAGTTCTTTGGGGGGAAACAGAATATGACTTGTTCATCTTTGAACATCCATTGCCTAGCAGAGTGCCAGCTGTTTAGTGGATGCCAGCAGTGTTTTCTGAAGTAATGGTTTAGAAACATGGTAGCATAATCTCTGGAGTTAAATGGCTGAAATGATGATGATACCACTGCTGTTGCTGCTGATGGTGGTGGTGGTAGTGGTGGCAGCAACCACCTTATTGATGACACTAGCATCCACTGAAGGCTTACTATGCGCCTAGCCCTATGCTAAATAAGCTGACAAGCAATATATTATTCAGTTCTTACAGTAGCCCTTAAGTTAAATATTAATATTATCTTGTGTATGTGTATGTATTATGTGCATGAGAAAGCAGTGCCACGAAGTAGGTAAGGTAATTGACTAATGCCATTAGTAAGTGGCAGAACCAGGAGTCAAACCCAGATATGCCTATCCAGTAGATTCTCAATGAAGGTGGGAGATTTGGTCTTTGAGGACATTTGACAATGTCTGGAGACACTTTGAGTCCAGACACTTTTGGTTATCACAACCAAGAAATAGAATAGGCATTTGGTGGATGTAATCCAGAGATGCTGCAAACATCCTACAATGCACAGGGAAGATCCCCAAACGAACTATCCAGCCCAAAATGCCAATAGTGCCAAGAAACCTTTATATATTCTTATGGTTCTCTTAACCACCAAGTTACACTCTCTCCAAATCTACCTCTTCAGAAATCAGGGAGACTAAAGCTTAGAGATTCCCACCTCATCCTCCTGAAGACTTACTGGAAATAAATATACGTGTTTCTGACCTGATTACATTATAAAACACAGATTTATATACAACTTTTCAGGAGCACACATTTTCCAAAAAGTGAGAGATGCCCAAAAGGTATGTAACTAGTAACTTCAATAGGTAAGGATGGCTGGAATTGCAGCCAGTTAGCGGTTCACGGTTGAATTCCCTAAACACTTAAATCCTTTAATCAGTGCCCGCTGTCCTTGGTGCTGAAACACTGTCAGGCTCTCACTGACATGAAGCAGCAAAGCCCCTGGGTTTGAGCGGAAGTTCTGACCACGCGCCCAAGTGCTCACACAGGGCTACACATTTTTCCTTTTCTAGCCTCCCTATTTCAAGGACATTCTGCCCCCACCTCTGGAACAAGTTAGTTAGCATACAGGAAACTGCTATTTTTGAGTCCATCTTGAAGAATTTTTGGTCTGGGGCTTGACAGGGTGGTGATTGTTTTCCTTATATTATTCATTCCTTCAACCTCCAAGGGCTTTTCTGCCAAAGAGTACACAGCTCTGCCATATATGCTGATGTGCGCGCACGCACACACTCTCCACAATAAGACGTGGTGGGGGGCAACAGGCATGCTCAGATGAGATCAGGAAGTAGGGGGTCTGAAAGGGTGAGGTTGGGAAGTGAAGTAACAGAATATAGGGCTTCACTATAAAAGAAAACAACAACAACTAGCCAGTGACTAGGATGTTGTTGCCAGGTGAGGATTATGTTTCTTCCTCCCTTCTTAGACTATAGGCCTTATAAGGTTGATAAGGGCTTCCCTCCTAGCTCAGTCGGTAAAGAATCTGCCTGCAATGCAGGAGACCTGGGTTCAATCCCTAGGTTGGGAAGATACCCTGGAGGAGGAAATGGCAATCCACTCCAGTATCCTTGCCTGGAAAATCCCATAGACAGAGGAGCCTGGCAGGCTACAGTCCATGGGGTCACAAGAGTCGGATACAACTTAGCGATTAAACCACCACCAAGGTTGATAAAATGCTTTATAAGAGTAGGAGTTAGCATTGAAACATGTATATTATCACATGTGAAACAGCGCCAGTCCAGGTTCAATGCAGGAGACAGGGTGCTCAGGGCTGGTGCACTGGGATGACCCAGAGGGATGGGATGGGGAGGGAGGTGGGAAGGGAGTTCAGGATGGGGAACACATGTAAATCCATGGCTGATTCATGTCAATGTATGGCAAAAACCACTACAATATTGAAAAGTAATTAGCCTCCAATTAAAATAAATAAATTTTAAAAAAAAGTAGGAGTGAGCTAATGTCATCCCAGAAGCCTGTCTTTGAAGGTCATTATGTCCTTTAGGAAGTTGGAGGTCCTGGAATGTGAGATGTGGAGGATCCAGCATAGAGGAGTAGTTTTCTGAGGCATAGGATGGAATGGAAAGTTAATTGTTAGGGAGCTGAAGCCCTGGTCCTCATATTTATGCTCTTTGGGCTATTCTTCAGAGGGGCTCCTGTCAAAGAAGTTACAGACAATGCATGGAGGAAGTTGACTAAGTCCCAATCAGCTAACTTTGACCTCATTTTCTTAGTCTCTGCTAAAACACCTTAGGGCCTGAGAAATTCTGCCTTGTGTAGGTTTCAAAAAATAGGAGGACTGATTCTGCCATTTGAATGTGTGTGTGTATGCACACATCACACTCAGATAAAATTACAGAACATTTGCAGAGCTCTGACCCCTGTAAAGAATATCTGAGGTACAGAAAGGCCATCAGAGACTTTGGATAACAGGATGAGAGTGTATGAGTCTACACACATGGGCTTATAGTGCACAAACATATACAGTTATCTATGTTAGTAAAATGTGGGAATGTGTGCATGGATAATCATGAAAATGTCCATCCATGTTTAGCAGTGTAGGATAGGAGTGTCATATCCACAGTAATTTCTCCTTTGGATCCACAGTTCTTCTGGGAAGTTCTTTTTTTTTTTTTTTAACTTTGTTTTTGCTGTTTTGTCCATCTGTCCATTGAGGTGGTTAACTCCAGGGGAAAGGGGTTTTTGCACCATGGGCTGATAGGAGGAATGCTCACAGGTCCCAGTCATCTTAGATTCTGTTTGTTCTCCATTGAAACAGTGGCAGACTCCATTTTTGGGGGGCTCCAAAATCACTACAGATGGTGATTGCAGCTATGAAATTAAAAGACACTTACTCCTTGGAAGAAAAGTTACGATCAACCTAAACAGCATTTTAAAAAGCAGAGACATTACTTTGCTGACAAAGGTCCATCTAGTCAAGGCTATGGGTTTTCCAGTGGTCATGTATGGATGTGAGAGTTGGACTATAAAGAATGCTGAGCACTGAAGAATTGATGCTTTTGAACTGTGGTGTTGGAGAAGACTCTTGAGAGTCCCTTGGACTGCAAGGAGATCCAACCAGTCCATCCTAAAGGAGATCAGTCCTGAACATTCACTGGAAGGACTGATGCTGAAGCTGAAACTCCAATACTTTGGCCACCTGATGTGAAGAACTGACTCATTCGTAAAGACCCTGATGCTGGGAAAGATTGAAGGCGGGAGGAGAAGGGGACGATAGAGGATGAGATGGCTTGATGGCATCACTGACTCAATTACATGAGTTTGAGTAAACTCTGGGAGTTGATGGTGGATAGTAAGGCCTGGCATGCTGCAGTCCATGGGGTCCCAAGGAGTCGGACATGACTGAATGACTGAACTGAACTGATACTAATAGAATCTCAAAGCTGAAAGCACATCCAGTCACTTCAGTTTATAGATGGAGAAGCTGAGGTACAGAAAAGTGAGTCAAATCTATACAAAATCACATAGTAATCAGAGTCAGTGCCTAGACTAAGCCCACCATAGGCTTCTTCCACTCTCCTCCTCATGCTTCCTCAGCACCAGGGGATTGGATTGGCATCAAGAGGAGAACTTACTTATAATCCTGTCAGCTCAAGTCTCCATCCAATCCCCAGCATGAAGGGACCTTGCACCCTCTCTGTGTTCCCCAGATATGCTGAACAATTCTGTCTTGGAGTCTGGCCTGCTCTGGGCTACCAGGATCTGAGCTGGTAGTGGGCAAAGATCTCCTGGGAGAAATATCCAGAAGAGAGGTCAAGAACCCGGTTGGCATTGACATGAGACATATGGAAGATGTGTCTCCCCACTGCCTTTAAGATACCAACATGCCCCTGTGATGCTCAGGAGAATCCAGTCCCTCCCTATACCTTCCCAGCTCTCTCTCTTTCAGTTCCCAACTTGCATCCATTCTCTAGCTGGGGTTGCATTTCCCAAGATAGGCCAGGCTCTCTCTCACCTCAATTCTCCCCACACATTGTGAACAGCTTCCACTATTCATCTCCTTTTTCCTGGCCAACTCTTGCTTATATCTCAAGTTTGTCCTAATCATTCCCACCTCTGGAAGGTTTCTGTGGCTCCACAAATCCGTGATAAGTGTTCCTCTCCATCACTCTATCACCCAGGGAGAGAGAAACAGGGAAATTCTTATCTGGTACCTGTGTCTGGCTGCTCAGCCTTGTAGCCCCAGAGTCTTACTAAGTGCCTATCAGAATGAATGAATGAACAAATAAACAAACAAACATCCTTCTGAGTCTCTTCAGCAGAGTGGCAAGGGACTGAGTGTGAAGTAGAAACCCTGGGGAGTATGCAGAGAAGAGGACATTTAATTGGTGGAATAAATGTTTCTTAAGCCAAGACCCGAATGGAAATGATTTCAGGGCTGAGGACTATCCCAGAGGCTCTGAAATGTTGCTTTGTTGTTCATAGGCCTTGTGCTTGCTGGGCACGCAGGAGGGTCGGGCGGAGGTGTCTCCAGCTAAATAGCTGCAATCTAGGGAGATGTAATTGCAGGATTTGAAGGCAACTTTTCCATGTCTGGCTCTGCTCAGGGGAAAGAGTGATCACAGGCCTCTCTACTGGAGAGCCTGCCAAGTATCAGACAGCTGCAGGTGGGGTGGATGACACTGAATTTGGCTGCCATGGGCAGGGCCAACCTTAGACAGAAGGTGAAGGGTGTTAAGGGCACAAAGTATATGGAAGAAAAAGATAGGAGGGATGAAGGCAAAGGCAGAGGAATGGGGCTACAGGGTGTGCTCCAGGAGAGGGAGTAGCTGGCTGGTCTCCAACACTAGGGATAATGAGAAGAGGTAGGAAGAGGAGAGAGATTTCTGACAGCAACTCATTATTCTGAGGAATGCTCGTGTCATTATTTCTGGAAATTTATTTTATGATGGACCTTCCTCAATAGAAGAGCTATACAAAGGACGAGATGGGTTATGATCTTGGGTTTTTAATTCAAGCTGCCTAGATTTTATTAATAATTCTAGCTTTTCTATCTATGGGCTGAATGACCTAGGTAAGTTATTTAATCTCTTTAAGCCTCTACCTGCTCCACTGTAGAATGGGTACACCATTCTGCACCAGTGTCAGGGAGTATCTAGCTCTTTGTTGTTGTTGAGTTGCTCAGTTGTGTTCAACTCCTTGTGATCCCATGGCTGCAGCACGCCAGGCTTCCCTGTCCTTCACCATCTCCTGGAGTTTGCTCAAACTTCATGTCCATTGAATTGGTGATGCCATCCAATCGTCTCACCTCTGTCATCCCCTTCTCCTCCTGTCTTCAATCTTTCCCAGCATCAGGGCCTTTTCTAATGAGTCGGCTCTTCACATCAGATGACCAAAATATTGGAGCTTCAGCTTTAGCATCAGTCTTCCCAATGAACATTCAGGGTTGATTTTCTTTAGGATTTGACTGATTTGATCTCCTTCCTGTCCATGGGACTCTCAAGAGTCTTATCCAACAGTGCAGTTCAAAAGCATCAATTCTTCAGTGCTCATTCTCCTTTATGATCCAACTCTCACCTCTGTACATGACTACTGGAAAAACCATAGCTTTGACTATATGGACCTTTATTATTAGGGTTTAAAATGAAATAGTCTACATAAGGTACTTAATACAGCATCTGGGACACAATACAGGCTCAATAAAGGCTAACTAATATTATTCATGTCTTATGTTGTTATTATTTACCTATGCATTCCTAATGTCCCCACCCCCAAATGTCTGGTATATAGTAGATCTCAAAAAAGTATGGCACAAATAAATGAATGAATGGATACATGAATAGACTGAATCAATGAAATATTTTTATGTACTCAGTTCCTGCCATGAGGTGATTTTATATGTGCCTTGTGTCTGGTGTTCCCTCTGCCTGGAACATCCTTCTTCATCTTCTTTCCTGGTGATCATCTATCTGTAAGTTGAGATTCAGCCCAGAGAGTCTATCTTCTCTATCTATCTATCTATCTTCCAGATGCCTTCCTGGCATCACTTGGAGTGGAAGGAGGAATCATGGTCGTATCTCTAAAGTGGCTATGAGTAACAGAAAGAATCATGGACTTTTTCATTTCTGTACTGTTTCTAGCTCTATGAGTGATGTTGGGAAATCCACTGATACTTTTAAAAATTGAAATATAGTTGTTTTACAATGTTGTGTTAGTTGCAGGTATATAGCATAGTGATTCAGTATTTTGCAGATTATTTGCTTCTGTCTTGTCGTATGTGTAATGGGGATGATGATGTTTACCATATAATATTGTTTTCAACATGTTTCTCCTTCCAGAGTATTTATTGAGGTCCTCTTATGGATCAGGCACTGTATTGGGCTCTGGAGAAAACTCAGTGAACAAGACAGGCAGGATCTCTACTATAATGGAGCTAACAATTCAGCATGGAGGATAGACATTAAAGAAATAAGTGTTCTGAAGAAATATGTACATCAGTTCAGTTTAGTCCCTCAGTCATGTCCAACTCTTTGCAACCCCGTGGACTACAGCACACCAGGCTTCCCTGTCCATCACCAAATCCCTGAGCTTTCTCAAACTCGGTCCATTGAGCCTGTGATGCCATCCAACCACCTCATCCTCTGCCGTCCCCTTCTCCTCCTGCCTTCAATCTTTTCCAGCATCAGGGTCTTTTCCAATGAGTCAGTTCTTCACACCAGGTGCCAAAGTATTGGAGCTTCCACTTCAGCATCAGTCCTTCCAATGAATATTCAGGACCGATTTCCTTTAGGATTGACTGGTTTGATCTCCTTGCAGTCCATGGGACTCTCGAGAGTCTTCTCCAACACCACAGTTCAAAAGCATCAATTCTTTGGTGCTCAACTTTCTTTATGGTGCAACTCTCACATCCATATATAACTACTGGAAAAACAATAGTTTTGACTAGATGGATCTTTGACGGTAAAGTAATGTCTCTGCTTTTTAATATGCTGTCTAGGTTGGTCATAGTTTTTCTTCCAAGGAGCAAGCGTCTTTTAATTTCATGGCTGCAGTCACCATCTGCAGTGATTGTGGAGTCCAAGAAAATGAAGTCTGTCACTGTTTCCATTGTTTCCCCATCTGTTTACCATGAAGTGATGGGATCAGATGCCATGATGTTCGTTTTTTGAATGTTGAGTTTTAAGCCTTTTCACTCTCCTCTTTCACTTTCATCAAGAGGCTTTTTGTTCCTCTTCACTTTCTGCCATAAGGGTGGTATCATCTGCATATCTGAGGTTATTAATATTTCTTCTGGCAAGCTTGATTCCAGCTTTTGCTTCATCCAGCCTGGCGTTTCGCATGATGTACTCTGCATATAAGTTAAATAAACAGGGTGACAATATACAGTCTTGATGTACTCCTTTCCCAATTTGGAACCAGCCCATTGTTCCATGTCCAGTTCTAACTGTTGCTTCTTGTCCTGCATACAGATTTTTCAGGAGGCAGCTAAGGTGGTCTGGTATTCCCATCTCTTTCAGAATTTTCCACAGTTTGTTGTGATCCACACAGTCAAAGACTTTGGTGTAGTCAATAAAGCAGAAGTAGATGCTTTTTCTGGAACTCTTTTTCTTTTTCTGTGACCCAATGGATGTTGGCAATTTGATCTCTGGTTCCTCTGGATTTTCTAAATCCAGCTTGAACATCTGAAAGTTCTGGGTTCATGTACTGTTGAAGCCTCACTTGGAGAATTTTGAGCATTATTTTGTTAGCATGTGAGATGAATGCAGTTGTGCGGTGGTTTGAACATTCTTTGGCATTGCCTTTCTTTGGGATTGGAATGAAAATTGACTTTTTCCAGTTCTGTGGCCACTGCTGAGTTTCCCAAATTTGCTGGCATATTGAGTGCAGCACCATCTTTTCAGATTTAAAATAGCTCAGCTGAAATTCCATCACCCCACTAGCTTTGTTTATAGTGATGCTTCCTGAGGCCCACTTGGCTTCGTATTCCAGGATGTCTGGCTCTAGGTGAGTGATCACACCATAGTGGTTATCTGGGTCATGAAGATCTTTTTTGTATAGTTCTTCTGTGTATTCTTGCCACCTTTTCTTAATATCTTCTCTTTCTCTTAGACCCATACTGTTTCTGTCCTTTATTGTGTCCATCTTTACATGAAATGTTCCCTTGGTATCTCTAGTTTTCTGCAAGAGGTCTTAGTCTTTCCCATTCTATTGCTTTCCTCTTTTCCTTTGCACTGATCACTGAGGAAGGCTTTCTTATCTCTCCTAGCTGTTCTTTAGAACTCTGCATATAATTATACATATTTGTGATACGTACAACAAAGGAAAGGAGATGGTTAGACTAGGAAAGACTTGCCTGAAATCTGAATTTCAAGAAGGAAATAACCATTCAAAAGAGACTTGAGTAAGAACATCCCAGGCAGAGACAGCAGCATGTGCAGAGGTCCTGAGGCAGAAGAGAGAGCTGGTGGAGAGGTGGGCAGGTTGAAGAACTGAAAAGAGGTGCAAAGAACATGGGCAAATTGGGAAAGGGGAGGAGAGGAGTATGATAAGATTCTAAAGGTAGGCACGGAAACCAGGTCTGGCAGAGCCTCGTAGGCCACAGCAAGGAGGTCATGAGTGACAAAAGGGATGTCAACTCTCTTAATAAAAGGTAAAGATGCATGAAATGTCACATTAGACCCTGGCTATGAACCTGTAACTAGCCATTTGGTTTTTCCATTGGCAAGATGAGAGAACATCATCTGTCCTGCCACATGTCTTATACCTGGGTATAATGACAGGTGTGACATCTTTTTTAAGTGACATCTCTAGATGACAGCATGCCCTACCCAATCCTTACTGTGGCTGCACCAGGCACTATGGTCCTGGTTATGCCAGCCCTGAGACAAGGCTGAGCTATTATCAAAGGGGAGGAAGCATCCTGCAGACTGTTTTGGAGCCATGATGTGTGTGGCTATTCTGGGCCTGGTGGGAGGGAGGCTTGGAGGGGGGACTGGCCGGAAGAGCAGAGTTATTTCAGGACACTGCGGCACACAATTTGTAGCCTGAGTGTACAAAGCAAATCTGGATAGACTAAAGGGGCCAGAGACCCTGAGTCGCTGGAAACTGAAGGGCGTCCTCAGATGGCCCCAGATGAGATGTGATTCTGTTGTCAGGCAACATGGCATGGGTCCCAGAGGCAGACAGGGCTGGGACAGATGCCTGCTGTGTGACCTTGGGCAGGTGCCCATTAGGTGCCAGGCATGTTGCCAAGTCCTTTACATGCCTCAGCTCACTGTGTCCTCCCAACAATGTTACGACATATCCTCTGGGTTGTTCCCATTTTACAGATGAGGAAACTGAAGCTTGGAGAGGCTAAGTGACTGGCCACGGCCCTGTTGTTATTAGAGGCAGAATCACTTTTTGCACTCAGCTCTCCAGATTCCAATCTACCCTGTGTTATCACCCCTGCCTCTTATTACCCATGACAGAACAGGGTTTTCTGGACAACTAAATGAGATGGTACATGTAAAACACTCAGCACAACTTAACCATGTGACCTCTGGCACATAGGCATCCTGGTAAGATGTCACCTGAGCTCTTCAAAACTGCTTATTTGAAAGTATGTACCAAATGTGAGGCACTTTATTTTTGTAGTGAGATAAAGGCAGGTCTTAAAAATCCAGCAGGGACTAGCTAAATTGGGATTCTGACATGGGTACTAGCCTTTTGGAAAAAAACCTAGGCTAAAGTGCATGTGTGTATGTGTGTGTTTTAATAGAAACCATGGAGGGAGAAAATCAGCAATGTTAATTACATATATAAATAGCACTATTGCACGTCCTCTTTAAAGTAGTCTTGCAAAGTGTGATGGCAAGAAATTACTGTCTCATGGAACAGTCATAGACATGGAGACAGATTAGGATTTATAGGGTTGTCCAAAGCCACAGGGAAAACCAGTGGGAGAGAAGTGATGGAACCCCAGTCTGCTCCTTCTTGGTGCAGGCTTCTAGCCCATGAACCTTCTCAATGAAGACTGTAAATAAGATTTCATAGTTTTCCCTGCTGAGCATCTATTCTCTGCTGTTATGATATGAGCAATGGATTCTTCTTGAGTGACCATCCCCTTCTCTACTCTTGGTCCATTTGATTCAGGTGAAAGTAACTTTATCCCATCTCCACAAAGAATCTATGATCCAGTCCTGGCAAATCAAAGCATCAAATGCCCCTGGCCACAATGACAGGCTCATAAATGGGCACCTATCCAAACCATACCAATTAAGCCAGTGAGACTCAAATCTGGGGCATCTACTGAAACCACTGGGAAGGGACCCTCCTTCCTAGAGGTTGCTAAAAAGGATATGATGAAACCTTGGAGATCCTGGTAGGCCAACCCATAACTCCAAGAGGAGAGGATGCCTAAGAAATGAATAAGTGGACAACAGTGTTTAAGCTCCTGAATCTAGCTAGACCAGAAGCTATTTAACTCTGCAGTTATGAGAACATTCTCTTTATTACTGGAGCTACCTCAGTGTGGTTTACATCCCATCCTGTAACCAAAGGACTCTCAAATAATCAACCACTCTCATCATCTACAAAATGTAGGAGCTCCTGGCACCCATCAGAGAGGTTAAGTGCATGTGTACTAGAGTTAGGCTCCTGGGTTTGAGGACTGCCTCTGCCATTTTCTAGCTGTGTGATTTTTGGTAAATCACGCTATCTCCCTGTGCCTCATCTGTAAAGTGGGAAGATAACATCTACTTGGGTAAATCACTGGGAATATTAAATGAGATAATATGTGGCAAGTACTCAATAAATGTTACTGTTGGAATGTGGACCAGAAAGAAGTTGTTTTAGCCCAAACCAGGGACCCTTAGAGGCACCATGTGTACAAATTGACTTGATGGTCACAAAATAAGCACTGTGAGAGCTGTCACTTTTTGAGCCCCTAACTAGGTGCTTTATATGCTTATTTTACATTAACCATATGAGATAGGTAATTTACTATCCCCGCTTAGTTGACTACAAAACTGAGACTTGGAGAGTCAAAAAGCCTTATTTGAAACAACACAGCTAATATGGGATGGAGCTGGCACCTAGCCCAGACTTGCTTTCTTCAAGGCCATGTCTCTTTCAAAATATGTTTCCTAAACCTCAGTTGCTCACACAAGACCAACCATGATTGTTGACTATTTATCCATGTGTTTTTTACACTCATATTTGCTTAATATTAGTCTTGAAATTGACTTGCTATTTATTTAATACATTTAGTTAAAAGAGAAACCTAACATCACCACTATAAATGGAAAATGAAAGTCCTTCTCAGGGACAAAAGACAACCTTAAAAATAGTTAGGATGAAAACAAAGAACATTATTAAATTCCAACCATACACTCTACCTGCTTTGGGCTTCTGACTCTGACATCTGCTTCCTCTTTTGTTAAGAAAAGATTAGCAAGTGTTGAGAGGTGTTAAAAACATAGCAGTCCCAAATTTAGACAACGCTTTGACAATCGGAAGGATAGAAAGTGAATTGGAAGGGCAATCGTTTTCTCACTATGTTATTACATATTATTTCATGCTGTGTCCGTGGGGCCACCTAAAATATCTCAGACAAATAATAATATGGGTCCAAAACTTTGGAAAACACAGCACCCCAAACTCCAATTTACCTATCCTCTAAGGACCCTCCCTTTCTGTACTTCACTGCATTCTCTCTCTCAACCCTTGTACATCCTAAATTATCAAAAAACCTTCACTTCCAAGAGTCTTTCCCCAGGTAAGTCTTAGAAGTACTATACTGCACGCTGACATATACACCTACTCAAATACGCCCACCTGACAGACACATATGGTCCTTATCAGTTGAAAATCACAGCCCTGCCCTTCTATACTGGATGAGCCAGCACCCACCCACCGCTACACAGGATCCATCTACATTCACACTACAAGAACAGTCACTGTTGTCCCAGTGATATATTCTAAACAAGTCAGGTGATGTAATTCTCCTTGGGTATGTGGCACCAAAGAGATGACTGAGGCACACTGCTTCTGATTCAGACTCCTAGGGAGAAAGACTTCACATTGAATCAAATATATTCCCAAGAGTCAAAAGGAGGAAAATGATAAATAAATGCCTACCAAGCTCTGAAACGTACCCTCTTGCTGTGTGGCCTTAGGTAAGTCAGTTAGCCTAGATCCAGATACACCAAATGACTCCAAACACTAGGACCTGCCCATGGTCACATAGATAGTGATAAAATTACAGACAGACCCAAGGACAGAGAGATTGATCATCCATTCTGTGCCTGGCTGCAGCATTTACCAAAATGTATTGCAGTGAACATTGGTGCTACATGAATAGTTGCTTGCTCCTTTAAAATGGTATGGGGATGGGACTGTCTACCCAAATGGAATTGAGAAACACCAGGTTAAACAAAAAGGACCAGGTTTTGCTGCCACAGGATTTATCAGAACCTTTCATGTCTTAAGTGCAGTGTGGAAACCCAGGGAGGGAACATGTTATATAGTCTTTCTCAAAAATGTGTGGCCACAGAAAATTTGTTTTACGGTAGTGGCTAATAGTCCATGGAGTACTTCGGAGACACAGCTCTGTGGAGTAATCTCAGTCAGAATGCCTTCTGTGAGGGGGAGGGAACTCCTTCCAGAAAACTCTGATGGTTAGAAAATTCTTCCATATTACAGGGAAAAAACTTAATTGAAGGAAAAACAACAACAACAACAAAAGAAAAAACAGCCTCCCTGTAACTTGTACCCTTGAGTTCCATTTCTGTTCCCTTTTGAGGCACAAAACTTTTCTGAGCCTTATTCTTTTCTCCTATAAACTGGGAATGACTCTAGCCCTAATAAAAATCCCCAAATTGGAAGAATTACATAGTATAACTCAACTTTTTAAACTATTGAGCTACCATCTGTAAAGTAGAATCACAAATTGCTTCAGGCAGAAACCCTTAGGACTAGCCCTTGTGGAGATAGATCATTCAGAACAGGATTTCCCACCCTCCGCACTATTGTTTTGGGGGACCATCCCATGTACTGGGATGCTGAGTTGCATCCCTGGCCTCTGTCCACTAGGTACCAGCAGCAACCCCCCAGTTGTAACAACCAAAATCATCTCCAAACATTGCCAAATGCCCCTTGGGGGATAAAACTGATCTCCATTGAAAACCACTGTTCCACCAACAAGCTTACTGTGAAGATGGAGACATTCTGTAGTTTGTATCTGTAGTGTGCAAAACGTCTGTGTGTGTTTTGTCACTTAACTCTAAGTGACTGCACAGACTGTAGCCCACCAGGCTCCTCTGCCCCTGGGATTTCCCAGGCAAGAATACTGCAGCGGGTTGCCATTTCTTTCTCCAGGGTATCTTCCTGACCAAAGGATTGAAACCCACATCTCTCGCATTGGCAAGCAGATTCTTTACCACTGAGCCACCTGGGAAGCTCCACTATCCAATAGGATTGCTACTAACCCACATGGCTAGTGAATACTTGAACTGCAGCTAGGGTTACTGAGGAAATGGATTTTTAACTTTAATAATAGATTTGATATTAAATAAATAAATAATACATTTAATATTTTTAATTTTAAAAATTAAATATATGTAGCTAGAGGTGATGAGTAGCTATCATACTGAACAATACAATTCTAGATAATGTAATCTGAGGTCCATTTACTATGCCACAAATATTTACTTAGCATCTACTATATGCCAACCACAATGTTCTTTACTGGATCTATAGTAAAACATGACAGATATGACTCCTGGTCTCATCCCGTTGGTAGATACCTTCAAGCAACCTAATATACCAGACGGTGTGTATTTTGGGCTTGCATGCAAAAGATATCTCCTCCACAAGTCTGTCCCTCTGCCTGAAACCCTACCACGTCTACTTCACTGAGTTGCAAGGTCTGCAAAAGACACATATGTTATCTCAAGAGGAGAACTGATGAACATCCACTGATGTGTTAGGATGGGTTTGTTTATGTGATTAGCTACACTGAACAAACCCCTAAGAGCTCTTTGGAAGCAGAGACCTGTCTTCCTCATCACTGTCATCATCAGAGCCTGGTGTGGAGCCTAGCATAGGTGGGTGATAACCAAATACTTCCCGAAAGCAGACTCAGAACATATTCAGAACAGTCTGTTAAAGATGGTGAATGTTCTAAAAACCATGTCATGTCAAGAACAACCAAATGACCCAACTGAACTTATCAGGACAGTATCCCAGTACCTGGCACAAAGTATTTGCTAAATAAATATTTGTTGATCAAACATAGAGGCGGATGGGTTGAGAAAAGTGCAAAGCCTGTGTCAGTCCCTGAGAAGTGAGGCTCACATATGAAGAGGGTGTGATTGGCATAGATAAGAGATTCCCTAACTGGAGCATAAGAAGAGGAAGAATTTATCATTACTCTTACTATTACTGTTTGTTAAGACCCAGATAACCATGATGGTGTGATCACTTACCTGGAGCCAGACATCTTGGAATGTGAAGTCAAGTAGGCCTTAGGATGCATCACTATGAACAAAGCTAGTGGAGGTGATGGAAATCCATCTGAACTATTTCAAATCTGAAAAGATGATGCTGTCAAAGTGCTGCACTCAGTCAGTCAGTCAGTTTAGTCGCTCAGTCGTGTCTGACTCTTTGTGACCCCATGAACTGCAGCATGCCAGGCCTCCCTGTCCATCACCAACTCCCAGAGTCCACTCAAACCCATGTCCATTGAGTGGATGATGCCATCCAACCATCTCACCCTCTGTCATCCCCTTCTCCTCCTGCCCTCAATCTTTCCCAGCATCAGGGTCTCTTCCAATGTGTCAGCTCTTCGCATCAGGTGGCCAAAGTACTGGAGTTTCAGCTTCAGCATCAGTCTTTCCAATGAACACCCAGGACTGATCTCCTTTAGGATGGACTGATTGGATCTCCTTACAGTCCAAGGGACTCTCAAGAGTCTTCTCCAACACCACAGTTCAAAGGCATCAATTCTTCAGTGCTCAGCTTTCTTTATAGTCCAACTCTCACATCCATACATGACCACTGGAAAAACCATAGCCTTGACTAGACGGATCTTTGTTGGCAAAGTAATGTCAATACACCAGCAAATATGGAAAACTCAGCAGTGGTCGCAGGACTAGAAAAGGTCAGTTTTCATTCCAATCCCAAAGAAAGGCAATGCCAAAGAATTCAAACCAGTGTACAATTGTACTCATCTCACACACTAGCAAAGTAATGCTCAAAATTCTCCAGGCTAGGCTTCAATAGTACGTGAACCTAGAACTTCCAGATGTTTAAGCTAGATTTAGAAAAGGCAGAGGAACCAGAGACCAAATTGTCAACATCTGTTGGATCATGGAAAAAGCAAGAGAATTCCAGAAGAACATCTACTTCTGCTTCATTGACTACGCTAAAGCCTTTGACTGTGTAGGTCACAACAAACCGGAAAATTTTTAAAGAGATGGGAATACCAGACCACCTGACCTGCCTCCTGAGAAATCTGTATGCAGGTCAAGAAGCAACAGTTAGAACTGGACACGGTACAATGGACCAGTTCCAAAACTGGGAAATGAGTATGTCGAGGCTGTATACTGTCTTATTTAACTCATATGCAGAATACATCACGTGAAATGCCAGGCTGGATGAAGCACAAACTGGAATCAAGCTTGCAGGGAAAACTATCAATAACCTCAGAAATGCAGATGACACCACCCTTATGGCAGAAAGTGAAGAGGAACTGAAAAGCTTCTTGATGAAGGTGAAAGAGGAAAGTGAAAAAGCTGACTTAAAACTCAACAATAAAAAAACTAAGATCATAGCATCCAGTTCCATCACTTCATGGCAAATAGATGGGGAAACAATGGAAACAGTGACAGGCTTTATTTTCTTGGGCTCCAAAATCACTGCAGATGGTGACTGCAGCCATGAAATTAAAAGACACTTGCTCCTTGGAAGAAAAACTATGACCAACATAGACAGCATGTTAAAAAGCAGAGACATTACTTTGATGACAAAGGTCCTCCTAGTCAAAGCTATGGTTTTTCCAGTAGTCATGTATGGATGTGAGAGTTGGACCATAAAGAAAACTGAGTGCCGAAGAATTGATGCTTTTGAACTGTGATGTTGGAGAAGACTCCTAAGAGTCCCATGGACTGCAAGGAGATTCAAGCAATCAATCCTAAAGAAAATCAGCCCTGAATATTCATTGGAAGTACTGATACTGAAGTGGAAGCCCCAATACTTTGGGCACCTGATGCAAAGAACTGACTCATTGGAAAAGACCCTGATGCTGGAAAAGTTTGAAGGCAGGAGGAGAAGGGGATGACAGAGGATGAGATGATTGGATTGCACCACTGACTTGATGGACATGAGCAAGCTCAGGGATTTGGTGATGGACAGGGAAGCCTAGTGTGCTGCACTCCCTGGGGTTGCAAAGAGTTGGACACGACTGAGCAACTAAACTGAACTTATGGGCTGAACTGTGCACCTCCTCCATTCATATGCTGACATCCTAACTCCTGGTTCTTCAGAATGTGACTATATTTGGAGATAAGTCCTCTAAAGAGGTGATTCAGGTAAAATTAGTCATATGGGTGGGTCCTCAACCAATATGATTATTGTCCTTGTAAGAAGAGATTAGGACACAGACAATGGCCCATGAGCGATAGCCATTGGAGGACACAGCAAGAAGGTGACCATCTTGAAACCAAGGAGAGAGGCCTCAGAAGAAACCAAATCTGCCAACACCTAGACCTTGGACTTCTAGGCTCAGAACTGGGAGGAAATAATTTGTGTTATATAAGCCACCTGGTCTGTGGTGTTTTCTTATAGCAGCTGGAGCAGACCAATGCATTACTGATCACCAAGGTCCAAAACAGAGTGGATATATGCATATAGATAGCTGATTCACTTCATTGTACAGCAGAAACAGATACGACATTGTAAAGCAATTCAAAGTGTGAAAGTGTTAATCACTCAGTCGTGTCTGACTCTTTGCAACCCTGTGGACCACAGCCCACCTGGCTCCTCTGTCCATGGAATTCTCCAGGCCAGAATACTTGAGTGTGTTGCCATTCCCTTCTCCAGGGGGTAAAGCAATTACACTCCAGTAAAAAAAAAATGCATAAAAGTTATCAAGAAAAAAAAGCCCGCATCAGGCTCTGTATTAAATGTTCCATGAGCACTATCTCCTTAAATCGTTGCTCTCGCACCCTTAAGTCTACTCTCCCTCCCCTGCAGCCTGATCTGGCTCCTTTCAGTGGGAGTCAGATTGCGTCATTCCTCTTTTCAAATCTGGGCTTCCCACCTCACTCAAGGTAAAAATCAAGGTCCTTATAATCACCAAAACTCATCGAATGAATCAGTCCCCTGTTGACTCTCTAAACTCATCATTCTCCTCTCTTCTCAAACTGCTGTACCTATACCAGCCAAGTGTGTTCCCACCTCAGGGCTTTTGCATTTGCACATCTCTGCTTGGGATGCTTTCCCCCTAGATGTCAACTGGATTGTCCCCACATTTCCTTCAAATTTTTGCTCAAATGTTTAAGGCAAACCTTAAACACCAGATGTACAAGAGAACCAAGGGCCCCTGCCCAACACCAGGCTTTCCCTAATCCCCTTTCCTGATTTCATTTTTCTCCCCAGCACTTACCACCATCTATCATACTGTGTATTGACTTGCATATTAATCTATGGCCTCTCTCCTTCCACTAAAACATAGAATCCATGAGGGGAAAAACTTTCTCATATTTATTGTTACACTGCTACATCCCTAACATCTCACACAGCATCTGGCACATAGTAGGTATTCAATAAATATTTCTTGAAACAATGGGTCTTCACAGCCTCTTTGTATTCACTTGCTTCAGTCGTGCCTGACTCTTTGTGACCCCAAGGACTGTAGCCTACCAGGCTTCTCTGTCCATAGGATTCTCCAGATAAGAATATTGGAGTCGGTTGCCATGCCCTCCTCCAGGGGATCTTCCCAACCCAGGGATCAAACCCACATCTCCTGCATCTCCTGAATTGCAGGCAGATTCTTTACCACTGAGCTACTGGGGAAGCCCCACAACCTCTTTATGGAACAGTTATTATTACGATGCTCATTTTACAGGCAAGGAATTGAGTCTCAGAGAAGTCAGTTCACACATTCTAGATCAAATAAGGAAGGAAGCTGCAGGTCCCAAAGTCAACATGAGACACAGAAGTAATCTGCTGAAAGCCACACAGCTAGAATTCAAAGTCAGACCTCCAGACTTATCCCAGGGCTTTGGAGTCCCTTCCAGTTCCAAGCAGTTCCAAACTTCAGTGTGTACAAAAGCCAAGAGATCTCTTTTCCCTGGAAAAGGGGTCACTTTTGCATGTTCCTCCTTCTCTTCCAGGGATATAATGGGAATAAAGACAATACTTTAGCTTCCGTCTCCTTTTGTCCAGTCTAGACTGGGAAGAAATAAAGGGGTCCTAAATTCAGCCCTGGGATAATTAATGGTGCCCAAATCAGGCTTCTTTTCCCCCTGGTGGGTCACTGGGATTGTTAATTATTTTCTTTATAAAAATAATTAGCCCTAATCAAGACAAGAGCTCTTCAGAATTACAGCTCATTAGCTGTGTGTGCATTTTTCAGTTCCAAAAAAAGTCTTGTGGCACTGATGAAAATTACAGGTCCCTGGAATCAGCATTAGAGTAAATCCAGCTTGTGTTCCCAGCCAATTACCATCAGCCACGTTGACTTGGCTTCCGTAATTACAGATGGAGATGGAGGATGTGTCTGTGTGTGTGCTTGAGTGTATATATCTGTCTGAGTGGGGCTGGGGGGGTGGGGTGGTGACAAAGTCCTGGGAGTTCCAAAGTCTAGATCGCAACACATTCTGTTCTTCCTCCTTCTCAAAAAGAGGCATCTGCATCAAACATGACGCTAAGGGCTAATTTAGAAGGCAGAAGCTAAACTATGGTGTTGGCAGTGGGGAAGGGGTAGGGTGGGGGATCTTTTCCTTTGGAAAGTGTGTCGATGTGGAAAGATTCCTCACCAGGGATTCTGGAGTCTTGGGACATCTTAACCCAGCAGACAGATCTGGGTTCTAATCTTAGCTCTGCACCAACTGCTTGTGACTATGGGTGTGTCTACCTATTGGTCCTCAGTGCCCACATGCATATACAGCTGAGCCCAGCAACACTAATAATGAGAGCTAACTTTTATCTAACACCTACATGGCTTAGACCCTGATACAGTGCCTGTGTATCATCTCATCTGATCTTCATGAACAGTGCTACGAAGCAGGAACTAGTGTCATTCCCATTTCACAGATGAAGAAACTGAGGCACAGCAAGCTAATTAACTGGTCCAAGGTCACTAATGGCAGAACTGGGATCTCTACCAAGGCATTCTGATTTATAGGGTTTATATCATAACCACAATAAAGGATAGAATGGTACAGAGACAGACAGAAATGGTACAGACCTAACAGAAGCAGAAGATATTAAGAAGAGGTGGCAAGAATACACAAAAGAACTATACAAAAAAGATCTTCATGACCCAGATAACCACTATGGTGTGATCACTCACCTAGAGCCAGACATCCTGGAATACGAAGCCAAGTGGGCCTCAGGAAGCATCACTATAAACAAAGCTAGTGGAGGTGATGGAATTCCAGCTGAGTTATTTCAAATCCAAAAAGATGATGCTGTTAAAGTGCTGCACTCAGTATGCCAGCAAATTTGGAAAACTCAGCAGTGGTCACAGGACTGGAAAAGGTCAGTTTTCATTTCAGTCCCAAAAGAGGCAATGCCAAGGAATGTCTAATTGACTGCACAATTGCACTCATCTCACACGCTAGCAAGGTAATGCTCAAAATTCTCCAAGCCAGGCTTCAACAGGACATAAACCATGAACTCCCAGATGTTCAAGCTGGATTTAGAAAAGGCAGAGAAACCAGAGATCAAATTGCCAACATCCATTGGGTCATCAAAAAAGCAAGAGAGCTCTTGAAAAACACCTACCTCTGCTTTCTTGACTACACCAAAGTCTTTGACTGTGTAGATTACAACAAACTGTGGAAAATTCTTCAAGAGATGGGAATACCAGACCACTTGACCTGCCTCCTGAGAAATCTGTAAGCAGGTCAAGAAGCAACAGTTAGAACTGGACACGGAGCAACAGACTAGTTCCAAATCGGGAAAGGAGTACATCAAGGTTGTATATTGTCACCCTGTTTATTTAACTTATATGCAGAGTACATCATGTGAAAAAATGCCACACTGGATGAAGCACAAGATGGAATCAAGATTACCAGGAGAAATATCAACAACCTCAGATATGCAGATGACACCACCCTTATGGCAGAAAGCAAAGAACTAATGAGCCTCTTGATAAAAGTTAAAGAGGAGAGTGAAAAAGCTGACTTAAAACTCAACATTCAGAAAACTAAGATCATAGCATCCAGTCCCATCACTTCATGGCAAATAGATGGGGAAACAATGGAAACAGTGACAGGTTTTATCTTCTGGGGCTCCAAAATCACTGCAGATGGTGACTGCAGCCATGAAGTTAAAAGACACTTGCTCCTTGGAAGAAAAGCTATGACCAACCTAGACAGCATGTTAAAAAGCAGAGACATTACTTTGATGACAAAGGTCCTCCTAGTCAAAGCTATGGTTTTTCCAGTAGTCATATATGGATGTGAGAGTTGGACTATAAAGAAAACTGAGCACCAGGGAATTAATGCTTTTGAACTGTGGTGTTGGAGAAGACTCTTGAAAGTCCTTTGGATTGCAAGGAGATTCAACCAGTCAATCCTAAAGGAAATCAGTCTTGAATAGTCATTGGAAAGACTGATGCTGAAGTTTAAACTCAATACTTCAGCCACCTGTTGCAAAGAACTAACTCATTAGGAAAGACCCTGATGCTGGGAAAGATTGAAGGTGGGAGAAGGGGACAGCAGAGGATGAGATGGTTGAATGGCATCACCGACTCGATGGACATGAGTTTGAGTAAGCTCGAGGAGTTGGTGATGGACAAGGAAGCCTGGCATGCTGCAGTCCCTGGGGTTGCAAAGAGCTGGACACGACTGAGCGACTGAACTGAAGTGAACTGATAGCATAACCACAGTGCTCTAATGCCCTTCTCAAATCCTAGCTAAGAAGAAGCTTCCCAACTCTGCTGCGTTATCTCGGTGTCTTCTTTTTATTAATAATAAAAAATCACAATACATCAAGCACTCATTATGTGCCAAGCCTTTTCTAGATAACTTTTCATATATTTTTATGTCTGTGGTCTCTCACAGCACCCTTATGATATGATATCAGGATGACCCTGATACATATTTTGTAGAAAGTGCAGCTCAGAGCCATGAATGGTCTTGGCCAAATCTGTAGGACTGAGTCTGTTTGGTTCCAAAGCCTGTGCCCACAGCCACCACACAACACTATTTTGACAGCCTGTGATGGAGGCTCCAGCCCTGATCTGGGAGGAGGGAAAGTACCCTTGGAAACTCTGCTTCTGACTCTGTTCTCTTCCCGGAGTCGCCATCTCCCCATCTGTGAAAGGCTCTGGTGTTTGCAGCTCAGATGCTACCATTATGTCTCCCTGACCCCAATCTCCTCATCTCCTGGCATAGGGGTGGTGGGGTGGTGGGAGGGTAGTGTGGTGTCCAGAAGGAGCTTCTCAGCTAAGCTCTGACCCCTGTCATGCACACTGAGGTAGCACCAGTGACCTAGAAGTGTTTCCTTTGCAGTGGACTGGAAAACAAAACAACCCAGAGGGTAGCAGGCCCTTGGTGGCACCCTTGTGTCAGGAGTCCAGAACATGTCCAGCTCATGGGTCCTCAGGGGTATCAGGAGATGTCCAGGACACAGTTCTGTGTGTGTGCGTGTGGGTGGATGGTGGGGGGGGGGGGCGGTGGTAGGTGTGTGTGTTTGCAACCTTGTTCCCCTAGACAATTTTCTTCTCCCCTTGTCCTCTCTCTCTTAGTCATTCTTTTCATTTGCCTCTCCTTATCTGAGCATCCATCCTCCATCACCTTCTGACTTTCTGGGCCTCCCAGGTCTCCCTGGCCTCCCATTTGCCATGTTTATTTTTTCCCCTTATCTCTGCCCTCCCCTCAGCCTCTCCCTGCCCCTTGCTTCCCCTCCCACTCCTCTCTCACCACCCCCCATCTCCAGTCTTCCCTCTGGTCCTTTATTTCTTTTTCTCTCTGTCTCCTCTCTTTCCTCAGCTCTTATCGCTCTCCTCCATCTCTCCTCTCCACCTCCCTCTCCCGTCTCCTTTTTTCTCCCTACCCTTCCTCCCTCTCCTCCATGCATTCTCTCCTGATTCTCCTGCCTCTCCCTCTCTTTCTCATCCTCCATCACCCACGACCTCTCGGGCCTGCTGTTTGTTGCTGCCTGTAAAGGCTGGCAGTGTCCTTGGTGGGTGGTGGATCACACACATCAGAGGTTAGAATCAAATCAAACTGTGACTGAATTACACTAATAGACCAATTAAATGCTGTTTAAAAAGTAATCCATAGCATCACTCATACATATTGCAAATCCTGTTTCTCTCTCCTCCTGCCTTCTCTTGTTCCTGCCCCATCTCTCCCCTTCCTTCTCAATCCTTTCTTCATTTTCAAACACTTTCCTCTTCCCTCTCTCACCAGCTCTGGCTGCTTCACCCACCCACCCCACTGCATAACCTGCTTCCCTAACCTGGGATTCCAACTGCATTCTAGGCAGTTGGTCAGATGAAAAGAGCTGAAATGCAAATCAAGAGACTTGAGTTCTAGTTTTCAGCTTTGCTGCTCACTGGCTCTTCTGCAAAAGTCCCAGAATCCCTCTGAGCTCTTGTCTTCTGCCAAATTAAGGTATTGGGCCAAGCGATTTCCAAGGTCATTCCTAGCTTCTGAAGTCTTTGATGGCCAATGCTGGCAGATGATGCCAATGATTCCTAGAGCTGAAGATCCTGGAGAGATCATTTGGCCCTGCCTCCCTGCCTTGAAGCAAGACCCCTGGGAAGAGTCAAGCCAAGCTGAGCAGATAGAGCACAGCTCATTTTTTTCAGATTTTTTTTTTTATGTGGACCATTTTAATAGTCTTTATTGAATTTGTTACCATATTGCCTCTGTTTATATTTTGGTTTTTTGGCTATGAGGCATGTGGGGTCTTAGCTCCCTGACCAGGGATGGAATCCACACCCCCAGCACTGGAAGGCAAAGTCTTAAACTCCAGGGTCCCTCCAGGGACCTCCCGGGAAGTCCCAAGCTCAGCTTGTTTTGACGGCCATTAATTCACCCTCTCTCCTGTCACTGAGAATGCTCTTCACCCTCGGACTACCATCCAAAACATCTAGTCACCTCTGTCCCCTTATTTCCATTTTGCAGATGGAAGTCTCAACACTAGATGATTTTCAATCAAGAACCAAATGAGGCATTGGTAGGGCTCCATTTGTACACATGGCACCTCAGACCTCCCTAAAAACACAAAGGCGTCTTACAAAAGCTGAAGAAAACAGAGGTTTTATTCTGGGGACAGACCACCTTATTACCTTCCTCTCCTGAGTGCAGCTTAGAAATGTCCAATTGCTGGCACTTAAACTTGTGAATGAATTTGATTCACTAGAGAACAAGAAGAGAGCAGCTTTCCTTTTTCACCCACTAGAAAAAAAATTTTTTTTTAAAGTTCATGGGCTCCATATCAGGGCTGACTTTTGAACTTGTATGGTTCATTATTTTATCCTTGAATTGAAATGTCATTGATATTATAGAAATTATATGAAAATAACTCATTTAAGTAAGGTTAGGAAAGTATTTTCACATCTACCATTTCACTGGATCTTTATAATATCTCTGTTAGATGAGTCAGGGGACATTATCCTCACTTGACAGATGGGGAAACTGAAGTGTAGACACCTTAAGGGGCTCCAACAAAGTCACAAAGACTTAGATTTGTGATTGTAACCCAGGTCACCTCATTAGACCCAGACAGAACTGGACTTGAGTCCAAGCTCTGTACTTATTTGCTCATATGCAAATAGTGTTACCCTTCTGTGTCTTAGTTTCCTCCTCTGAATGATGGAGGTAAAATGAAATCCTCTCATAGAATGAGAATTATTATGACAATCAAATAAGCTAATACATGTAAACAGTCATACCAGCCATAAAACATGAAAATTATAGGACATTTGAAACATGTGAAAAAAAATGAAGTTATCCATAATCTCATCACTCAGAAACTCCTCCGGTCAGGCCCACCTAGAGACACTCCCAGGTGTTCTCAAGGGCATGCCCTTTGCCTAGGCCAAAATATAAACAAGGCTTCTTGGTGCTGTGCAGTACGTCACCACTGGCCACTGCACTGTTGATCGCGTTTAGTGGTCTTTCCCGCTGTGTTCTGTGGGGAGCGAGCAGCAGAACAAGGAGTGACTGTGGTGCTGGTTGGTGATGAGAACTGTTAGCCTGCGGTGCTTGAGCCAAGCCCCACCCCTGACTTCCTGAACTGCTTCAGGGGCTTGTTTGGCGCTCTTATATCTGGAGTGTTGGGATGGAGGACGGAGACAGATGAGACTGCTCTCAGTCACTGAGGCTCATTATCAAGAAAACAGCTGGGTATTGAGAGGCCAATTCAGCTCCTCCTATTCACCCTCTTGGCTTCTGTCTTCATAGAAGGTGAGGGAGAATCGTAATGGCTTTCCAGGGAGAGCTCATAATAAACTAATTCTAACTGGGAAGCAAAAGTTCCCATTAGCAAATTCCTGGGGACATCATTCCCTACCTGGAATTCCAGGAAGATGTACATATGAAGAGGATAAAAGAAGAAATGCAGAGCATGAATTCAGGAATGGGAGACAACAGAGCATGTTGAAATAATGAAGAAAACTTCACTATGCTGAAGAAAAACTTCTGCTGGCAAATCAAATATACTCAGCAAACTCCAGGAAAAAAGAATGAGAAAAAAACAAACACCTAGAAATCTTAGTAAATGTTTTGAATTTCAAGAATAAAGAAGCAAAGATATAAGCAAGGCTGGGGAGAAAGGTTAGTTATCTGCTCAGTCACTGGACTATGAGTAGAGTAGCAGAGTAGAGACAGTGGGAGGGCTCGCCTTGGTCATAGCTGTGTCCCCAACACCTATCAAAGTGAATGACTCATAGTAGCTGCTCAGTAAATGTTGGTTGAATGAATAAATAAATATTTGTAATACTGTTATTAACACGTGCCCAAGCTAGTCATTCCTACAGTATTTCAGCCACAATCATACTTCATTGACCTGCTGGATCAGTGTGGAATACGACTACCCTTATTTTGCAGTTGAGGAAACTGAAATGCAGCCAGAGGATGCTACTGCCCAAGTTTACATATCCCGCAATGGATGGAACCAGAATGGAAACCCAGGTGTCACAATCACCACACATTGTCACAAGCGCCTTGGACTCTGGTCTTGAAGGTTCAGAAGCAGCCCAGATACACTTTCACGCCTTCCTTCTCCTTCTCTTTAGTGAATGTGTTATAGGGCTTTACCATGTGCCTGGGCAACACATATATAAACCAGCTGTCCCCGTGATGATCAGAGTGTGGAAGGCCTAATAGATACCCACAGGGCACATATATAAATAAATCAGCCCATGCTGACCCATGGAGAAATTCCATGTGATAACTATTGTGGTCCATGGCAACAAAATCTTGATTCACCCAGTCCTGTTTTCCTTGGTGGGCCTGGGATAATCTTTCACCCAGACTGTAATGTGATGGGGAGGCAAACAGACATCTATAAAACATTCAACAGAAATCCAGTTTTCATTCTGAGGAGTTAGTGGTGCCCTGTCTCTCTCCTTAGTTCCTAATCTCCCCTCCAGCCCTACCCAGAAGACCCCTACTTTCTGTTTTGCATTTGGGATGGAGAAATCTATTTTCTGATAACAATCCTGAACTTTCAGGGTACATTTCCCCTCATTGGGTACGGCCTTTTGCAGTCTGAGTGGATTTCATTCCAAGACCTCTGTCTCTGTGTGTATGTATGTGTGTCTCCTTACCCTTCTCCTTCCCTCCCTCTCTTTCCCCTCTGCCTCCCACTCCCCTTTGACCAAGAAATGCCAAACCAGTGAGCTTCCCAAGAAAAAGAGGTAGAGTCACTTCTTGTTTTCACCAGCAGGGGGCAAGGATATCTGCCTTCCCTTGGCTATCCACCATACTCATTTCTCAGACCTTCTGAGAGTGAGATTCCAAAAAATTTGGGGTGCCCTCTCTCCCTAGAAGAGTGGGTGGCAGAAGTGAAAAGAGCTCACCCAGAAGAGCATTTGTAGCATCAGTGTGTTCCTCAGATATCACTGGAGGACCTGGGACCAGCCTAGGAACCCCAGACATAGTTGGCTACAGCAGTGGGAGGTTATCATAAGGCACGGGTGGGCAGCACAGACCGTTGTGCAGCTTCATTCTCCTTTCTGTCCTGTGTTTTTTCCCCTCTCCTATCTTCCTTTCCTTTCTGCACTCAACTGCTTCTTTCCTTCTTTCCTTCTCCTTTAAAGTTGGACAATTATTCACTTGAGCGCTATTCAGAGTCAAGCCGGCAATCAAGAACTCCCCAAAGGTGTCATCCATCTCCCTCTGCTTGTGGTCCCCACGCTGCCATTGAGACGACCAGCAGACTACAAACAGAGCGCCCGGCACTGCAAACCGCGCTCTTCCTTTATCCAGCCATGAGACGTTGTGCTTAGGCTAGAAGACGGGGAACCGTAAACCTCACAAGTCAGATGAAAACTGAAGAACATCAGCAAGGTGTAGGGTTGACAGGAAATGCACGAAGAAGGCCCAGGCTCAGCTACAGGCCATTGGGTGCTCAGAATATCGGGTCTGGAGGCAAAAGGAAGACAGCCTTGCCAGACCCTACAAACACCTGCTGGAAGCCAGGATGGGCCACAAATCATAAAGGGATAATTTTGGAAGCCACTGGTACCTTTAGAAATTGAAGTGGAGCCAGTGGTCACATGAAGTAGCGCTGATTCATACTTGGAGAGTGAAAAAAGGCAGGGCACTGCTGGGATCTCGCTGACCACTTCTGGCTTTCCCACAAACGGGAAAATCTTTCACACAGGCAAAGCGCCTCACCAGAGATATCTTTGGCCCTGGCTACCTCTCTTATCTATCCAAACAGCTGAATCTATGAAAAGGAAAAGGAAAATAACAATAAATCTGAACGTTTCTGTTTTCTCTTCATCTGGCCTGATGTATCCAATAAAAGATCTACTAAATACCTCTTAGAACCCATACAAGCTTCCAATTTATGATAAGCATATATCTTACTCTATAAGTTTACACAAACAGAGAATAATGTTTGGCCATGTGGAAAGACTCCAAGTTTAGAAAATGATGACAAAGAAGACTCAATAATATAAACCTACTAGAAGGAGAAAAGTTTAGAAATTTTCTTGATAAGATGAAAGAGGGTGTTGCATCTATGTAGCTAGAAGAGATAATCATAGAGGGGTACCTAATAAATCTGGAAAATGCCATAGAAATGAAAAACATTGGCTGGGTTAAAAGTAAGATCACAATAGAGGCATTAAAATAGTAGATGCATATTATGAAGAATCAAAAATAAAGATAAGCTCAAGAAAACTCCCCTAATTCAGAAATAGGTAAGTGAAAAGGAAAACAAAAAGACACAAAGGTGGATCCACAACATTCAATACTGTAGAAGAGAAGGAGCTGCAAGAGAATCAAGATACAATGAAGAAAATGTTGCTGATCCAAAGAAGACATCAAAGAAAAGACATGGTACATATATACAATGGAATACTACTCAGCCATAAAAAGAATGAAATAATGCTATTTGCAGCAACATGGATGGTCCTAGAGATTATCATACCAGGTGAAGTAAGTCAGAAAAAGACAAATACTATATATATCACTTATGTGTGTTAGTTGCTCAGTTGTGTCCAACTCTTTGAGACCCCATGAACTGTAACCCACCAGGCTCCACTGTCCATGGGATTCTCCAGGCAAGAATACTGGAGTGCATTGCCATATCTTTCTCCAGCTATCACTTATATGTGGAATCTAAAATATGACACAAATGAACTTTATGAAACAGACTCACCGACATAGAGAACAGACTTGTGGTTTCCAAGCGGGAAGGGGATGGAGGAGGAGAGATTAGGAGTTTGAGGTTAGCAGATACAAACTATTATATAAAATGGGTAAACAACAAAGTCTTATATTATAGCACAGGGAACTACATTCAATATCCTATGATAAGCCATAAAGGAAAAGAATATGAAAAGAATGTATATAAATGTATAACTGAACTGCTTTGCTAAATGGCAGAAATTAATACAAGATTAAAAATCAATTCTACTTCAATAAAATAAACTTGAAAAAAAACAAAAACAAAAACCAAAGAGGATATCAAAATTGCCAACAGGCACATTAAAAGATGCTCATCACTAATCATCAAGGAGATGCAAACTAAAGTCACATGAGACACCACCTCCTACCTGTTAGAATGGCTATCATCAACAAGACAAGAGACCACATGTGCTGGCAAGGATAAGGTAAAAAGGGAAACACTATATATTGTTAGTAGGAGTCTGAATTAGTCCAACTACTATGGAAAACAAAATGGAGTTTCCTAAAATTAAAAAAAAAATAGATCTACTATTCAATCCAGCAATTCCACTTCTGGGTATATACCCAAAGAAAATGAAAACAGGATTTTAGTAAGATATATGCACACCTGTGTGTATTGCAGCATTATTCACAATAGCCAAGCTATCAAAATGACCTGAAATTTCATCAATGGATGAGTGAATAAAGTATATATACACAATAGAATATTATTCAGCCACTAGAAAGGAGGCTATCATGCCGTTTCTAATGACATGGGTGAGCCTTGAACCAATGACATGGGTGAGCTAAGTGAGATAAGTAAGACTGAGAAAGACAAGCACTGTATGAGGTCACTTATACGTTTCATCTTAAAAAGTCACACCTGTTTCTTTTAAAAAGAAAGCAAAATGGTGACTACCAGGGAATGGGGTATAAGGGGTAAGACTCATGGTATATGTAAGGGTACAAACTTATAATGAGTAGTAAATAAGCCATAGAGATCTAACGGCCAAATCAAATTTTATTAGAATATGTTAGCACACCTCAAAAAACTAAGTGGGTAAAAATTAGTAAGTTTGAATAATATGTATGTATTAGATGTTTTGCTTTCTGAAGAATAAGCAAGGTTCTTGAACATAGGTGGGTAATTTGTGAAAAACTAAATCCCAAACATAGAAATTCTCCAACCATGGCAGAGGTTGAGATGTCCTGCCCAGATTCCCCATAAAGAATGAAGGGTTTATTCTCCCAGGCCCTGGAAGTCCTGCTGGCAGACAGCACTCAGCTGCCAGCTCCATCAGGGATTGTCTCCACTGCAGTGTACAAAGCTCTGCATCTTCCTAAGGCAGCCTACATTCATTATTGATGTGGGGGATAAAGGATCATCTTCTCACCCCCAACTCCAGACAACTCTGAAGGGTGCTCCCTGCTTCAGAGCTCTCTATGGGATCAGCTGAGGTCTCCACTGAGACTTCTTTACAGACCAAAAGGATGCAACTTCCTCTGTGTTTTCTTGCCTTCCTGTTTTCTTCCCTTCCTTTCCACAGGTGTCACTTGACCCCAAGGTCACTCTCTCATACATTCCCTGGATCTAATCTCCATCTCAGATCCTGCTTCCCAGGGAATCCAACCTGCAAAACACACCTGTGACTTGCTTCTAAATAGATCAAATATGGCAAGAGTGATGGAGTGTTGTGACTATGACTGAGTTATGTAAGATTGGAACTTCCATCTGACAAGCAGACTCCTCCTCTTGGTGGCTTTAATCAAGATGGCTGCAATGCTGTGAGCCATACTATGGACAAACACCCATGGCTAGGATCTGAGGGAGGTCTCAAGTCAACAACTAATAAGGAACTAAATCCTGTCCAGGACCACCTAAATGAACTTGGAAGGAGATTCTGCCCCAGTCAAGTCTTTGAATGAGACCTCAGCTCTGACTTACACCTAGATTGCAGCCTTGGGAGAGAGACCCTGAAGACGACCCAGCTTCCATGGAAGACAGTTTCCATAGAAACTATGAACTAAAAAAAAAAACAAAAATGTGTTGTTTAAGCTGTTAAGTTTGCATTGTGTTAATTTGTTACATAGCAATACATAATGAGTGCATAAGGATTTACTATAAGAAAATAATCATGGATGTGCAATGAGCTGAACTCAAAGAAGTTCACTGCAAAATTTCTATAATTGAGAACATTTGGGAACAGCCTAAATGTCAATGAATATCAGACTGGAGAAATCAATTATAATACAGGTGAACCATATAAAACTGCCATTTTTATAGGTTAAAAAAGGTCAAATATCACTAATTTTATATGTCTCAACCCAAGGTACTCATGTAGCATAGACATTAAAAAATATTATTCATAAAAATAGTTTTCAATATGGAAGAAAGCTCATGAAAATTTCATAACATTATTGAGAACAACAGTTCTTAAAACTATGGATATATGATTTTAGTTTTGGAATAGAAAGAGATGTACACAAATGCATGTGAAAAAGACTTGCAGGGATATCAATAAAAAGTTAATATTTTTTTAAAACGGTGGCATATTTGGAGTGACTTTTATTTTCTTTCTGTACTTTCTGCAATGGACATATATAATTTTTAATGATCAGAAAAGCAAAGTTAAATTAATACAAGTCATAGGTGGAACAAATTCCTAAGCCAGAATTAAACTTTCAGCTCAGAACACAGATCCTTGTTTCTCACAAATCATTCTGCCTGATTTCCCGGGTTTACAGAATCACTGGGAATGCATTTGTAAGTGCCTTGTGATATTATCAACAGCTCCTCTGGATTAGCTTGCTGGTTTCTGAAAATTTGTCATCCCTCCCTTGTGGATAGACTCTTTCTCATCCTGTGGTTCTTTGAGTTGTTCTTTACAAATCCCCTGGCTTCTGACATTTCATGATGCTGGGCGGTCGAGGGAATTTTGAGGAAAATGTGTGTTCTCAAAGAATGTGTAGACACCAGGTGTTTTTCTCTCCTGTTTCAGTTACCTCTGACCTTCTCTCACTGTTCAGTTTCATCTGTTACCTAGCCAATGACTCTATTATAGAAAGTTGAAACGTTCCCCAGCTTTGTACTGAATGGCTGATGGATTTTCTCTCTCAGACCCTGGAAATGCCTTGGGACAGCTGTGTGGGCCCCTGAGGGATGGGCCATTATCTGAGAGCTCAACCTCACTGACAAATATCCCCTTACATCAGAATGTGTTCCTAACTTGTTTACCTTGTACAGCCTGCTTACTGTATCCTTGACCACGTCATCTCTGCATTTAATCCAAGGCTCCCACTCCCTGGAGGAGAAATGGTTTGAATGATGTGTTTTTGGCATATTCAGCAACTTCATTACAATGAAAGCATATGTTATCACTGCAGGAAGAAATGGGGGTGTAGGAGAAGGGTCAGTTGGTGACTATGAACATTTTCTCGCGCTGACAAGGGACTTAAACTACTTCAACTTCAAAACAGCCTAAGTTTTAACAAGATGAATTCAGGCTAACCATGAAGAGAAGAGCCATTTCTGTTTGATTCACCAAGTACCTAGGACCACGCCTGGCACACAGTGGGCTCCTAATGGATGGTTGTTGAATGACTCAATGACTGGATTAATGGATGACATCATGAATTACTAGCACATTCTTTCTTAATTTGGGATTTCCATCTATCCTAATCCAACTTCAAATCTTGGCAACCACAGAGAACAAACTTCTCTTTTGCATATCGTTTTTTGAAATGCTTGCTCACAATGCTTGTGTCTTCATGTCTGCATTGACTGCTTCCTTGAAGCTGAACAAGCCCGGTGGCTTCAATCACAGAACATGATCATTTTTCAATCAATGTCAAAGGAAAAATCGCTGTCCTTGTCCTTTGCTTTGATTAACAAAATTAGAATGGGAATAAGGGAGCAGGTTCTGGTGGGAGTATATCCAAGCCATGTTGCACATTCTCACTTGAGGGAATAAATGGGTATGATGTAATGCCTACCTATCCCCTGGCATGAAAAAAAGATAATATAAGTCGTTCCTCTCCTTTGGGTATGGGACATAGTATTTCCTCACCTGTGTTTACCTTTTTAGCTGTTGGTTCGCTTAATCAGTTCCATCCTGTCTCTGAGATCCCTGTTATTTACCTACTCCAGGATATGTATTCTGTTCAGACCTCCCTTTTATGGAGCAACCCTGACTATATTTCCTCACCACAATGCCTCTCATTACGTAGAAATTCAATGCAAAGGTGTTTGCACAGCTATAATGTGGCAAGTCAAGTATTCCTTTGGTCATGTCTATAGCTTAGGATCTTTGGAGAAGGGAAAGGCTACCCACTCCAGTATTCTGGCCTACAGAATTCCATGGACTGTATAGTTCATGAGTCGCAAAGAGTCAGACATGACTGAGCGACTTTGACTTTACCCCTTCATCCTTCATAGCTTACGATGGCCAATATAAATCCATTTTTTTTCAAGGTAACTTCCTCCTTCAGGAAGCTTTCCCTGAACATTCCAGCCCACAGTTTCTTTTCCTCCTGAGTTTATGGTGCATTTCTATCTTGAAGCAGCATAGTGCAACAGACAGAACATGGATTTTGAGTCCAGCTTGAGCCAGGTTCAAGTCCTAGGACTAGAACTTACCCTCTGTAAGGTATGGGTAAATGAGTTTTCCCAGTACAAGCCACTTTTTCCATCTGCAAAATGGGGGTGGCAACCTCTCTTTTACAGTTATTCTAAAGCAGTGGCCCTGACAGTGTGGTTCTCAGACATTCAGTATCACCTGGGAACTTGTTAGAAAATGCAAATCCTAAGATACCTCCTCAGCCGGAATCTGCTAAATCAGAAACTGAGGGTGGATCCCAGCAATTTGTGCTTTTAACAAGCCCTCTAAGTGACCCCATTGCTCAAGTTTGAGAACCATAAGGATTAACAATAACATGTGCAAAGCACCTTCACAAATGTGTTTAAGAATCCTCACTATTACCATCCTGTATATCCATCATTTGGCTTGATGCTGCCTTGCACTAATGAATGTCTGTTAGGAGAGGCAGACTAGGATATTGGTTAAGAGCACAGGCTTTGAAGTCAGAAAGCCTTAAATCTCATTTCTACAAGCTTTGTGATCTTGGGTGAATTAGTAACCTCTCTATGCCTCCATAGCTGTAATATGGTGACAATGACAGTAAAATAAAAGAAAGTACTCTGTTGTTTGCTGTGAGGAACACATATGATGTATTGAATACTTATCCCATTGTCTACCATGTAGCAAGTGCCCTTCAAAAGTGATCTAGCATTCTAGTCTCTAGTCTCATTTATGCTCAGTTATATCATAGATTCCTTAAAAGCAGGGCTAACATTCAGTCATTTATGCCCTCCACAATGATGGGCATTGTGCACAGTATACAGTGAGGGCACAATTAATGCTGTGGATATCTCACTGCCCCATATACTAGTGTCACACAGGGCAAGAGCTCGAGTTTTATCATTACAGGTGATTCAAGTTGATATCCAAGAGGAAACTTCTTATTGACAAAGGAAAGGAAGATCTGGGGTTGTGTCCCTACTCTGCCATCCATCAGCTATGGGACTTCAAGATTCCATTTCTTTACCTGTAAAACAGGGATTATGTTTTGTTTGAGTTTAGGAACAGAAAATCCTGATTCAGATCGATGCAAATCAAAAATTAAATATGTAATCTTAGTTTCAAGAAGTCCAGTGGTCAGGTGGGTTCCAGGACTGATTTACTCAGTGACTAAATGTCATTCAGAGCCCAAGTTCTTTCCATCTTTTTGCTCCTCCAACCTTGGTGTGAGGACTGTGCTCTCTGGCTGCCCTCTCTTGATTTCAGGTTGGCTGACTGTCCCAGATATCCCACACAGATACCAACATGCCCAACGTGCCCAGAGAAAGAAAAAGATTGTCTTTAAAGTCTTAAGAAAAAAAAAAGAAAGTCTTAAGAAAAAAACTTCTTAAGAGGCCTGTTCCTAAAAGCTCCCCAGCAAACTTCTCATTATGTCTTATTGGCTTCAACTGGGTTACATATAAAACATCTTCAAACAACTGCAGGAGAATGGGATTAGTTTAGACCTATCACCTGGGGTGGTGTGGCTGAATTGGGAAATCAATGGCTGGGATACCAAGGCAGGGACACAGGGAACTCCTCTGATGGTCGCCAACTTGGGCTGGAGGGCTCCCAAGAGCCCCAGACTTTCCCCAGATGGCACAACAGGCTAGGCTGCTTCCACTCGACTTTTCTTCCTCTCCTTTTTCCTCTGTTCAAGGTCCAATGCTCTCCCAGCCTTTCCTGCCCCCTTCCACCCCATGTGTCTCTTGGGCAGTTTCCCTAGTAAAGTCCTTATTGTCTTGGCATCAACTCTCACCACTTATACCTACCCCAGCCCCCGCTGCATGAGATATGACAGGCACCCTGAAACACACACAGCTCCCCCTTACCTCCTAGTCTTGCACACACTGCTCCTCTGCTACGACAGCAACCCCACCTCTATACTCCCTATTTGATTAGAGTCTCATTTCTTTTGGAAGTCTTTATGTCTGTCCCCCGACACACACACACACACACATTAAGGTTACATGCCATTGCTCTGGACACCTAGACTCTTCCCAAACCTCCATCACTCCTCAGTCTGTGTTGTAACTCTTGACTCAAGTGCATCTCCATAGAATATCAAGCCCTGCAGGGGGCAGGACCATGTCTTCTCATTTCTGCTATTTGTTTATTACCCAGAACAGGCCCTGCCATGCAGTGTTTAATAGCTAATGGTCCCCTTCTCTTCCTATGGCCCCAGTACATGGCTGGGAAGAGTCCCTGCTAGGGCTCTGGAAGACATGGATGTTATGCCTCCAGCACTAGCCTGGTTTGGATGGAGAGGGATCAGAAAAGGTCCTATGGCCCCAAGAACCAGCTCAGAGACCTGGCAGCTTGGCTGTCCCTCCACTTCTGCAGGAACAAGTCTCAGCCCCAGGGAGGCTCAGTTTAAATGCATGTCAATCACGCTCTGGCGAATCCTGGATTGAAAGATCAAAGCTGACAGGCTGCCTGTTCAAGGCAGAAACCAACCAGGACATTAAGGAGAAGTTGGGTGTAGAATATGCAACAACCTGGGGCTTGTGAGGGGCAGGGCTTCTGTATATGTGCAACTGATGAACTGCCCAAAGGTGCCCACCTAGGGGGCTTATAGAGGCTGAACCCAGCCCAAATTCCCTCCGCAGCCTGTGTGCCTGGCTGTCAGTGTGCATCAGCCAGAATCCAACCACCCGGAGAAGGCACCTTTGGTGACTGCACAGAGATACACCATGAGCCAGCAGCGACACTAAGGCAGGGCCAGACGCTGAGAAAGAGTCTGAGGCCAGAGCCAGCACAGTTGGGAGACCAGGGCCTGAGGCCTGCTGTTGGGATGATGCCGAGGCCTCTAGCTCTGCTTCTGCTTCCCCAAGACACAACAAGCAGCCCTTGGCCATCTGACCTGAGACCTGTGACCTTTCCCTTTATCATCCGGTTCTCAACAGAGACCAGAGGAGTTGGTATGCTTTATGGGATCTTGGCTGTCATAGTTTCCCTCAGCTAGGGGAACTGTAGTCTGGAAGGAGTGAGAGAGGAATAAAGATAACCCTACCAGCAAATACAAAGCTTTTAGCAGTTTCATCCTTTTGCAAAGGCAACCAGTTGCTCTCCATATTGTAATCCAAGAATGTGTCCTTGTTAACCAGAATTCTGATTGTGTTCAGGCATCTGGGCTGGGGGAAGTAGGTCTGCCTCACTAGGGAAGGCTAGGTCCTTCTGCAGCACCAGAGAATGATTCTTGATTGATCAAAGCCATTCTCCTTGCTGGTGACTGGCTTAGGTATATGTGTTAGTCATTCAGTCATGTCCGACTCTGCAATCCCATGGACTGTAGCCCACTAGGCTCACCTGTCCATGGAATTCCCCAGGCAAGAATACTGGAGTGGGTTACCATTCTCTTCTCCAGGAGATCTTTCCAACTCAGGGATCGTACCCCGGTCTCCTGAATTGCAGGCAGATTCTTTACCATCTGAGTTACTAAGGAAGCCTGGCTTAGGTATAAGCATGTGATATAATTCTTGGAGGCCTTGAGGGAATTCCTACTGTACTATTGTGCTATTCCTAAAATAGTATATGAAAGAGTATGCTCTGTCTCATTGTGTCTGTATGTAATGGTTGAAGATGCTGCAGCCTTCTTGCAGTGTTGAGAAAAAGTACTGTTAACACCCTGAGAATGGCAGAGTCAAACCTGAGGTCTAGTTGAGTGGCTGAGTTAACCTACTCTCCCTTAGGACTTCTGTTCAGTGGGAGAATACATTTCTCTCATTATTTTAAGCCATTTTTCATTGTGTTTTCTGGGACCTGCTGCTGAATACACCTTCAGTGGTACATGTTCTCTGGGCTACCAATTGAGATATGTGTGTCTGTGTGTGTGTGTATGTATGTGTATAAAACAATGCCTTATAAATTTCAAAATCCCTCTGCCAATATTAGGTAGGCTATAGCTAGCAACTCAATTCCATGATATATGAAAATTACATCCAGTAAAGCTTCCTTATTTCATATCAGGTAGACATTCAACTACTTTGCAGTTAGGAATTTCTGCTAGGCATCTGGCTTACATTTCTACTGCTGCTTTAGAGACTCTCCCTGTGAAGGAAGTCCCAAGGAGATCACCTCTTTGCTTAAATAGCCACCTAGAACCTTTGCCCCATGGGGTGATAACCCTAGCTAGCTATGGTAAGAGCCCTAGAATCTGGACCAGTGCGCAGCACAGAATGAGCCTTGGAAAAAGAAGGTTTTTTAAATGAACAACTAACCATAAGGTTTTTACCAGAGAGTTGAGGTTTCACTATAAGGGAAAGAAAAACCACCATTCTGCTCTTTTAACTGCGTCACAAACACGTCCTTTCTACTAACTTCAGCTCACATATGAGCTCCCTAGTGAAGTGCAGTGAAGTCGCTCAGTCGGGTCCGAGTCTTGGCTCCTCTGTCCATGGGATTCTCCAGGCAAGAATACTGGAGTGGGTTACCATTTCCTTCTCCAGGGGATCTTCCCGACCCAGGAATCAAACCCGGGTCTCCCGCATTGGAGGCGGACGCTTTAACCTCTGAGCCACCAGGGAAGCCCTGAGGGCCCTAGTAGGGCTGGACAACAGCCAGGATTCTCAGCCCTTCATGAAAAAGAGTCTGGCATCAGTGGCCACTGGGGGGCAGTGATGCGCACACTCCCTCACCTGTCTGATCCTTGGGAGGCTCTAGTCTGCTCAGGCTGATCCAAGGTGTCCCTGGAGTTCTTATTCTCTGAATCCAAATGCTGATGAATGTACACCCCTCCCCTACCCACAAATCAGCTTATCACTCCTGATTGTCATTCTGCCTCAATTCTGTAACTTCTCTATTGTCTGCCTTGAATTATAGGTAGTCATTTGCCTAGAGATTCCATCTCCTCTATGAACACAGGTTAGTTCTTTTTTTTAAGTAAAAGATAACAGACTTACAGTAGAGCTCCCTAGTCATCAAGGTAGAGCTAGATTAATGCATTTCTACCAGATTAAAGAAACAGAATATTCCCAATACTTAGAAGCCCCATGCCCTCCCCTACTTCTCATGCTCATTTCTGCTTTCTCATCTCCCTCTCCTGACTTTTCTGACTTCTAGAAGAGTTTTGCTTGTTTGGGGGCTGAGTATTGTGGGAGAGGGGAAATAACTCCATCAATCTCTCTTGATAAACAGAGTGCTTGAAGAACTATGGACGGAGGTTCATGACATTGTACAGGAGGCAGTGATCAAGACCATCCCTAAGAAAAAGAAATGCAAAAAGGCAAAATGGTTGTCTGAGGAGGCCTTACAAATAGCTGTGAAAAGAATAGAAGTGAGAGGCAAAGGAGAAAATGAAAGATATACCCATTTGAATGCACAGTTCCAAAGAATAGCAAGGAAAGATAAGAAAGCCTTCCTCAGTGATAAATGCAAAGAAATAGAGGAAAACAGTAGAATGGGAAAGACCAGAGATCTCTTCAAGAAAATTAGAGATACCAAGGGAATATTTTATGCAAAGATGGGCACAATAGAGGACAGAAATGGTATGGACCTAACAGAAGCAGAAGATATTAAGAAGAGGTGGCAAGAATACACAAAAGAACTATACAAAAAAGATCTTCATGACCCAGATAACCATGATGGTGTGATCACTCACCTAGAGCCAGACAACCTGGAATACGAAGTCAAGTGGGCCTCAGGAAGCATCACTACAAACAAAGCTAGTGGGGTGATGGAATTCCAGTTGAGCTATTTCAAATCCTAAAAGATGACATTGTGAAAGTGCTGCACTCAATATGCCAGCAAATTTGCAAAACTCAGCAGTGGCCACGGGACTGGAAAAGGTCAGTTTTCATTTCAATCCCAAAGAAAGGCAATGCCAAAGAATGTTCAAACTACCGCACAATTACACTCGTCTCACACAATAGCAAAGTAATGCTCAAAATTCTGCAAGCCAGGCTTCAACTGTATGTGAATGGTGAACTTCCAGATGTTCAAGCTGGATTTAGAAAAGGCAGAGGAACCAGAGATCAAATTGTCAACATCTGTTGGATCATCAAAAAAGCAAGAGAGTTCCAGAAAAACATCCACTTCTGTTTTATTGACTATGCCAAACAAAGCCTTCGACTGTGTGGATCACAATACACTGTGGGAAATTCTGAAAGAGATGGGAATACCAGACCACCTGACCTGCCTCCTGAGAAACCTGTATGCAGGTCAAGAAGCAACAGTTAGAACTGGACATGGAACAACAGACTGGTTCCAAATAGGGAAAGGAGTACGTCAAGGTTGTGTATTGTCACCCTGCTTATTTAATTTATATGCAGAGTACATCATGAGAAATGCCAGACTGGATGAAGCACAAGCTGGAATCAAGATTTGCCAGGAGAAATATCAACAACCTCAGATATGGAGATGACACCACACTTATGGCAGAAAGTGAAGAAGAACTAAAGAGCCTCTTGATGAAAGTGAAAGAGGAGAGTGAAAAAGTTGGCTTAAAACTCAACATTCAGAAAACGAAGATCATGGCATCCAGTCCCATCACTTCATGGCAAATAGATGGGGAAATCATGAAAACAATGACAGTCTTTACTTTTTTGGGTTCCAAAATCACTGCAGATGTTGACTGCAACCATGAAATTAAACGACGCTTGCTCCTTGGAAGAAAAGCTATGACCAACCTAGACAGCATATTAAAAAGCAGAGACATTATTTTGCCAACAAAGTCTGTCTAGTCACAGCTATGGTTTTTCCAGTAGCCAGGTATGGATGTGAGAGTTGAACTATAAAGAAAGCTGAGCACCACAGAATTGATGCTTTTGAACTGTGGTGTTGGAGAAGACTCTTTTTTTTTTTTTTTTTTTGGAGAAGACTCTTGAGAGTCCCCTAGGCTGCAATTTGATCAAACCAGTCCATCCTAAAGGAAATCAGTCCTGAACATTCATTGGAAGGACTGATGCTGAAGCTGAAACTCCAATACTTTGCCCACCTGATGAGAAGAACTGACTCATTGGAAAAGACCCTGATGCTGGGAAAGATTGAAGGTGGGAAGAGAAGGGGATGACAGAGGATGAGATGGTTGGATGGCATCACCGACTCAATAGACATGAGTTTGAGTAAGCTCTGGGAGTTGGTGACGGACAGTGAAGCCTGGCATGCTGCAGTCCATGGGGTCACAAAGAGTTGGACATGATTGATCGACTGAACTGAACTGATCCCGCTTGAGTTCTTATGACTGGACTAATAATAAAATTGACACAAGACAAATCCACAAGAGAAAAAGACACCAATTTTAATTCATGTGCACAAAGATCTCATAAAAATGGGACCCAAGAAGGGGCCAAGGCAGGCAACTTTTATACTTTTTAGACAAAGAAACAATAAATTTGTGAGGAATTGATATGACAAAGAAAATTTGGTTTCAGATGTTTAATTAGTGAAGAATCTAAACAGAGTTTGAGCTTAAGTCAGTAAATTTTAAAAATAACAAGGATTGTTTACACAGACTCCTCAACCCTATATCTCTAGTGATAAGGGTGTCCCTTTGACTTCTCTTAAAGGGAGTTCACCTTTCACATGAGAGATTTATTTCCTGCTTTTGGGGAGACAGAATGGAAGGCCAAAGTGTCCCTCTTGAGTTAGGCATTCCTTAAGTAACTTTAATTAAAAATAACCAATATGTCTTTGTGGCATATTTGGGGGCAGCCAAACAATATAAACAACAACATAAATGGAATATGGAATCATATAGTAGGTACCCTTTTGTACCCTTTTTTTTTTCCTTTCAACACTAAGTTTGTAAAATCCATCACTGTTGTTGCCTATAGTAGTTCACTCATACCCATTGTACAGATGAAGAAACTAAGGCTGAGAAAGAGCAATCTCAAGAAAGGTCCTCAGACAACCAATGGAACCCAAAGCTCCTTTCTGTTGCCTCTGTGAATCACCACCTTCTTGCTGCCACAACAGCGCCCCTCTGTGGGGAGGATCAGCCCCTCCTTTTCCTGTCCACCCAATAGGACTATTTCTCTTTGAAAAAGACCAGCTTAATCACCTCCCCACCCTACCCCCTTTTTTTTTTCCCAAAAGTCTTTACTCATTCTTGGCTCCGAGATAAAATCCTCTTTTTTCCCCCAGCTCATTCCTTCCTGTGCTCTCGATAGAAAACTTCTCCAGCTCTGCTGGCAATTACCACAGAGAGAAATCTCATCTATTTTTGGCGATTCATTTGCGCTTTCATACCGGGCCTGTCTTTAACACACCTGAATGGCCCTCTTCAGGACAGCCTGCCCCCTCGAGCTGCAGTTTTTCAATGCCACCAGCACCGACTCACACCCCCTCCATCCTGACTCTTATCCTTTCCACGATTTCATTCCTTGCACTGTTGGAAATGGATCATTCAACCCAGACTGTGCTGATAAGAGGAATAGCTCTTCCCTGCCTGGGGCCACTGGGTTTACCAACACTTCAATGTAAGCATCTTCTACAAGGATTTAATTTAGATATTTAGACAAGAGATGTTTATCTACCACACTCGTTGCTTTGTCTCTGAGTAGAGTGGGAATGATCATTTGGTTTTAATCAGGAAGTAGGTGAGAGGGTCTGTGTATGTAGGTGCAGGGGATAAAGTTGGAAAGGCTGAATGTCAAGACTCTCGTCCAAGGTATCTGACTCACCATCTGACCTTGAGAAAACCAGTTCCCCACTCTGAGCCTCAGGGTCCCACCAGTAAAATAAAGGGAGTGCATGCTAAATTGGAGAGGAGGTGATTGATCCAGCAGAGTCCACGAAGGAACACCGTTCTTAATTGTGCAAGTTGCTGTCTGCACAGGGTTACCCTGTCAAAGGGCTAAGTAGACGGCTGAAGTCCACGCAGAGAAAGGCGTTCCCTTCTCTAATTCAAGTTGCCTTGCCATTAAGCAGCAGCCCTGGTGCTGCTGTGTGTGCATGATTTTTCTGGGAAAAGCGTCTATAGTGTTACAGCTTCTCAAGGCATCCCAGTCACCCTTAAGGACTGAAAACCACTCATTTACAGGTCTCTCCAGCCCCTTGCTTCCGTGAAATCCGGTGAGTTTGTTGATATTTCCTTTCCCCTTCAAATACCCTGGCTTTTAGCTCTGAAATGATCCATAATCACAGAGCCCTATTTTTCAAATAAAATCATTAGAGAAGGGAGGTCTTGTCTGGGACAATTGTTTATATCCTGATGAAGTCGTTTGACCCCAGGGAGGTGGAGGGAGAACAACCACAAGTGGAGGAAGGAGCTGTCAGAAAAAGTGGGGTAAAAAATTAATTAAATGTCTTATTTGGGAAGGAGGCAACAGGGTACAAAGGCAGCTGCTGGCAGAGAAGGCAAAAAGCAGCTGCTGTTTGGGGCTGAAAGTGAGAATTTAAAACAAACTCAGCTGAGGTGGGTGGATGGTGGGAAGATGCTCAGGGGAATTCAAATCCTGGGAAACCTCAGGGATTACTTGAGTCCCTCTTACCCACGCTGATGGGAGGAAGGAAGATAACAGGCTCGGATCTGCAGGCAGCCCCACCTGCAGAAAATCCATTATTTCCACCTAGGGACGACCAGTGTGTCTGTGATTAGGGCTTAACTGTTCACACGGCACAAAGGATTTTGTGCTCACCTTTCTCTCTCTCTCTCTCTTTTTTTTAAAGCTTCTATTAAATATTTAAGGAGCTGGCCCCCAGAACATTTAAATTAGGATTAGGTTCACAACAAATTGATTAACATACATCTTTGCTAGGCAGGTCCTCTCTTCTGGGAATGTGGAATTGGGGCAGGGAGATTCAGGGGATCAGTTGTGGGTAGCAGACCTGAAAGATTATGGAGAGTTGAGGGCTCAATCTGGCAATTTGGAGCAGTTGGGTTCTGGGGTATTCCTTGAGATAACCCTCTTTCTTCTTGTGCTTCACTGATTCAGTTTTGGTTTCCTGCAACCAAACAATCCTTAACGAGACACAAACTTCAGCCACTACTGTGGGGTCAGTGATGGCAGACAGAAGCTCCAGAATCTTCATGACTACTAGGTAGCTTGAGAGTAAGTATGCTCCACTTTAAATCAATCTAGGATATAAAATTCCAATTTACAACAAAGCAAATTAGAGTAACTTTTTCCATTACTCTAGAGGATTCCTTTTCAATCCAGTTAAACCCATTTACAGTTAAACCCATTCATTCTGGTTTTCATCCAGAACACATGCATTTCTCTCGCCCTCCCTCTCTGCTTCTCTTTTTCTCATGATGCTTATAAAGGTTATCATGCTTGGAGCTCATACCATGTCCTAGCTGTGTTAAGCCATCTATTGACATTATTTTAATATTCACAACAAACTGCTAAGTTATTCTCTTCCATGTTTATGATGAGGGAATTGGGGTTCAGATAGGTCAAGTAACCTGCTGGAGGTCACACAGCAGGTAAGTAGTGGAGTCAGAATTTGAATTCAGGTCAGCTTGAGTCCAAAGAATGGGACAGAGTGGAGCCACCATTCTGCTGGCAGGTGGGAACAGAGGGCTGGGAGGAGGGAAGGGGAATGAATTCACCAGTAAGTTGGATGAGCCTTGAGAGGGTGGGATTGAAGGAGGGCCTCTGCTAACTGAGGGAAGAGGAGAAGGACCCACCCTCAAGGGATGCCAGAAACCTTCACTCTGGACTCTGTTCAGTGGGCTCCACTTTTGTCTGTTGCTTTTAAGAGTCTCCAACTCCCTAGGTTCTAGTCTCGTTTTGTTGGCATAGCCACACTCACCACGTGTGTCTCTGCCCCTGCTTCCCAGAACCCCTCCACTCCTGCCAGGTGGCTTATAATAACAGGCATTTATTCTGTCATAGTTCTAGAGGCCAGAATCCAACATCAAGGTGTTGTTAGGACCATGCTCCTTCCAAAGGCACTAGGCGAGGAGCTTTCCTGGCTTCTTCTAGCTTCTGGCAGCTCTGGCTTTCCTTGGCTTGTAGTAGCATCACTGCAACCTTGCCTCCATCTTCACATGGCCCTCCTACCTCTAGGTCTGTGTCTCTTCTCTATTCATAAGGACAGCATTCATACAGGATGAAGGGCACACTTTATCGCAGTATGATCTCATCTTCAATTACATCTGCATTGTCCCTATTTCCAAATAAGGTCACATTCAGAGGTTCCAGGTGGACTTGAATTTTAGGGGGAGAGGACACTATTTATTTAGACCATTACTGTGGTAAAAGAGGGCCTCTTGGAGGAGACAGTCTTTATACTGACATCTGAAGAATAAGGAGGACCTGGTCATGCACACATCTGGGGGAGGAATAGTCTAGGGTGAAGTGTGAAGGCCCCAGCTCTGGGGTGAACATGGTACATGGAAGGGCCAGCAAGACCCCTGTGGCTGCAGCAGTTGGGGGAAGGGGAGAGTAGGGGAGCACAGAGAGACAAGAGGTGCTAAAGGAAGCTGGGACCACTGCCAGCAGCTTGGGATTTTGTTCCTAGTGCAGAAGGGCAGGTTTTGAGCAGAGGAGTCACATGAACAGGTTTGGTTTTTAAATGATCAGCCTGGTGGCTACATAAAGCACAACCCAGAGGGAAGAAACAACTGTAAATGGCAGTGGGGATTTTGAAGACTGTCCCTGTGAGTCCAGGTGAGAGATAGTGGCAGCTCTGACTAGTTAGGGAGCTGAGGGGATGGCGAAGAAGAGACTCGGGCTATATTTATAGCTGACAGCCTTATAGATGGATTGATTAAATGTTGGGGAAGCAAAGGATGATCTTGCTGTCCTAAGTGTTATGCTAAATGTATATCCACCTACAGCTGGAATTTACGCTCAAACACATGCCCTCTTTCCAAGCCCAGACTTGGAGTTCAGGCTCATTCCTGGTCTCACTGCCTTCCCTACTTGGGGTTGATTACAAATTATTATTTCTAAATTCCCCCATTGTTGGGCACTTAGGTTGTTTCTGATTTTTCAAAATTACATCAGTGCTACAATAAACATTCATCCAATTGCTCAGGTCCTCAACAAATTTCTGGAACAGAATCTGGGCATGTGTCTGAGGGTTTCTCCAGGCTAGAAGAGGTGTAGCTGGGTTGTAGGTTGTTCTCTCTCATGGGATTATAGTTTTTTGCCATGGAGTGAGAGACCATAGGTGCGCTAGTTCCTCACAAAGCAGAGAAGCCCTTCCCTTCCCACCTTCTGAGGCTGAACAACCCCAGAGGAGCTCTCCTCCCCAGCCACTTCCTCACTTCCTGTGCTTTCCTAAATTTAAAACTTGCAGGGTTCCTGTAGACCATATGCTACCTTGTGTCTGGTCTTTAAAAACATGAAGTGGCATTTGGGGAATGAGACCAGGCTGCCAAATGTAGCCTGGATCTGGGAAATAGCCAGACCCTCCTTGCAGACGGCTTTTCTTTTCTCTAATATGTGCCCTCATCTGAACCCAGGTCCAACAGGAGAAGAGATTAGATCTTTATACCTGTTCTGACTCATAGTTCTCCATCTGTTACAGTTAAGCATTCTTGGGTGAGAGAGGATTGGAGTGGGAGATAGAATCTAGCTTCACTTTTTATCCTTTCTCCAAAAGCTACCTATGATTTTTTTTTATCTGCTCTGACTCTCAATTCTCATCCGAGTCAACAACAAAGTATAAGAGGTGACACACATGACAGAAGAATAATTTCCTTACTATGCAAAGAGCCCTTGCAAATTAGAAAAGAAAAAAGAGAATAGCCTAATTCTATTAAATAAAGACATGGAGGAGTAAAACAATCATAGAAAAATACAAAACAGCAAACAAATCTGCAAAGTTGTGCAGCCTCGCTTGTTATCACAGAAAGGGGAACTAGAACACGCACATACTACTTGCTCAGGATGACATAAATGAAAGAGCTTGACCATTCCCAATCTTGTAAATATCAGGAAAAAAAGACTCTCATACCCTTGGGAAGGGAGGGTGCAAACTTTGGGGAGACCAATAGGACATTTATCAGTATCTTCTTTTTTGCCCCCATCTCTCTTTTTTTTTTTTTTTCAAAAAAATTTTAGGACAATATTGTATGCTGGGAATTTTAACAATTCCATTTCCTCTGGAGGAGGGAATGGAAAACCACTCCCGTATTCTTGTCTCGAGAGCCCCATAAGCAGTATGAAAAGGCAGAAAGATATGACACTGGAAGATGAGCCCCCCAGGTTGGAAGGTGTCCAATATGCTACTGGGGAAAAGTGAAGGACAATTACTAATAGATCCAGAAAGAAATGCAGCTGGGCCAAAGCTCAGCTGTGGATGTGTCTGGTGGTGAAAGTGAAGTCCAATGCTGTAAAGAACAATATTGCAAACTCCGGAAAATAGTGAAGGACAGGGGAGCCTGGTGTGCTGCAGTCCATGAGGTCGCAAAAATTAGGACATGATTTAGCAACTAAACAACAACCACAGGAATTTATTACAGATAGATAGATATAGATGGATAGATATAGAGATATGATCTCCAAAGTAGGCAAAGATACACCCAAATTCTTATTTTAGTATTGTTTTTAAGGCAAAAATTCTGAAAACAACCTGTGAATCGATAGGACATTGATTAAATAAAGAATAACACATCTATACAATAGAATACAATGCAGTGATTAAAAACAGAACCAGGCAGCTCTAAATTTACTGAAGTATTTTAAAACCCAAGATATAAAGTTTAGAAGAAAAGGCAAGTTTCCCAGCATAATGCACTGTATTTTCATATAAACGAGCTTCCCTGGTGGCTCAGATAGTAAAGTGTCTGCCTACAATGTGGGAGACCTGGGTTCGATCCCTGAGTCAGGAAGATCCCCTGGAGAAGGAAATGGCAACCCACTCCGGTACTCTTGCCTGGAAAATTCCATGGACGGAGAAGCCTGGAGGGCACAGTTCATGGGGTCGCAAAGAGTTGGATATGACTGAGTGACTTCACTTTTTCATATAAAACATTTCTGGAAGAATGTATAAGAAAGCATAGCAGTGATTTGCGTCTAGTAGATAGAAGTAGAAAATGAAGATGAACAGACTTTCACTTTTATATACTTCTACAGTGCTTTTCATCAACTATTAACCAAGTGTTACTTTTCTGAGTAACACTTGTTTAAAAAATATTTAATGATTCCATAGTGGACTTAAAACCTGAAAACTGGAACCTCTGAGCTCTCACTTCCGTTCACGCCCTGTTTGCACCAGCGCTGCTCCAGTTGTGCAGCCCTGTGGACTGTAGCCACCAGGCTCCTCTTCCATGAGACGCCAGGGATCTTCCCGACCCCAGGGATCGAACCCGCATCTCCTCCAGCTCCTGTATTGGCAGGTGGGTTCTTTACCACTAGCACCATCTGAGAAGCCCAAAGGTTCAGAGAGGTTCTACCCAGACTGAACTCAGATTGCTGAAATCAAAGCCCAGAGTGTGAGCCATAAGACAGGTAAATCTCTGGGCCTGATTTTCTCATCACTGAGCTGGAAGCGCTGCAGGTCTCTTATGTGTGTGTGTTCACGTCAGCGATTCCTATGCGGAATGGTTTTTTTAATTGAAGGATAATTGCTTTACAATATTGTGTTGGCTGCTGCCATTCAACAATGTGAATCAGCCATGAATATACACATATCCCCTCCCTCCTGAGCCTCCCACCCACCCCCACACCCCACCCTTCTAGGTTCTCAGAGCACCGGACTGAGCTCCCTGTGCTATCTCGTTACTTCCCACCAGCTATCTATTTTGTACGTAGTAATGTATATATTTCAAAGCCACTCTCTCAATTCGTTCCACCCTCTTCTTCCCCTGCTGTGTCCACAAGTCCATTTTCTGTCTGCACCTCTATTCCTGCCCTGCAAGTAGGTTCATCAGTATCCTTTTTATATATTCCATAGTCAGAAAGACAAAAACAAATATCATATATTAACACATATATATGGAAGCTACGGTTTCTTGGTGGTATTGTCCCTGTTGATCTTTTTTTATGCTACTGGAGGGGTAAACTGGTAAACAGAAAAGCAAGCAGCTTAATTATTTGGCTCTAAAATTTGTTTTGTTTGTTAATCACTTGCAAACATCGATCTGATATTCTTGGAGATCATGTCAATTACCTAAAGAAATAATAATGAAGTTTCCCCACTGTGAAGGCGTATCTGGAGATGTCAGAGGGCGATCCAATTTTCACCTATCCTTCTGCTAATTCCACCTGTAGCCTAGTGCATGCTGGGAGTAAATAGCATCACCTCCCGGGCTGATGTAAAACACCTGGTGAGATTTTTCTCCCGCACCTTCCCTCAAGTTGAGAAGGTAATTGAGTCATTCTGCCGTCTTGGGTAGGCATAAATAAAGACATAGTAATGTCAACAGAGGAAATTACTAAGCAGGGGAGATATTATTAATAGTGACGAGAAAACTAAAAATGCTTAGGTGAGAGGTAACTGACAAAAAATATCAATAAAGGAACTTTGCAGGGTCTTTGCAGAGAAATAGCAAAGGACTGTGGGTTAAAGGACAAAGATGGAGGCCACAGTGAGAGGGGAAGAAAGAAGCTGGAAGAGTTGGCAGGAGTGCAGCTGAAAAGAGAGGGAGGGCCTCAGGAGCAGACAAAGAGTACCTTGAAGGAGTTTGTTGGGTGGTTAAAAAACAGGTGAGGACAGACAAATTGAAGGACAGAAAGAATAAGAGAAAACTGTTCTTATGATTGTAATCAATTTGCCTTACAATTCCAAAGTGGGAAAAGGAGGAAGAGTAGAAAGGGCTGGATCTGGAGGCAGGGAAGATGATAAGCAGAGAACAGTTCAGAGAAAACTTAGTCTCAGAGGAGTGTTGCTAAGTCAGGGGATGTCCTCTTGGGAACTGTGTCATGGGAACACTGGTTAGAAAGACACCAAGTGAATCCCAGCTCAGATGCACTGTTACAGTGGAGTGTGGGAGCTCTCCATGGGCAGGTCTCTGTGTTTGATTCATCTCTGATCAAAGGAAGTGGCCCATCTTGAGCACGTGGTGAACACTGGCTGCACGAATGAATGCGTTTCCTTCCAAGAAATTGAAAAGAAAGACTCTGCCCCTCTTCCCCATGGAACTACTATTGGCTTATATCAGGATCTTGGCTAAAATACAACTAATAAACAGTGTTACCCTAAACATTGTAGCCATGGTGACTGAATTTGCCACATTAGGACACTGTGAAATGCCTGCTGACATTCTCGTAGCTCAGTTCAGTTCAGTCACTCAATCGTGTCCGACTCTTTGCGACCCCATGGACTGCAGCATGCCAGGCTTCCCTGTCCATCACCAACTCCCAGAGCCTGCTCAGATTCATGTCCATCGAATCAGTGATGCCATCCCACCATGTCATCCTCTGTTGTCCCCTTCTCCTCCTCATAGGTAATCCTCAAATCCAACCTAGGAGGAGGATGTTATCATTACCCCCCTTTTACAGATGAGGAAAGAGTTTAGAAAGGTGAAGTGGACTGCTCAGGGGTGCCCAGCTAGGATTTGAAACCAGATCTATCAATCCCAAAGTCCGAGGGCTTTGCACTAAGGTGCCAGAGATGGACAATGGCCCACAAGGGGAGGCCCTAGCCTCCCTATTTTATAGATGAGAAGACTGAGACCCAGGTAACTAAAGCAGATTGTTAGAATCCAATCATGTGCTCCTTCTGCTGTGCAACTCTGCTCCTCCCTAATTCCACGGGAAGGCAACAGACAAGACTCAATGTTTTTTTTTTTTTTTCCCCTTTAAATTTCCAAAACCCTCCAAAGTTGTCTGAACAGTTCTGATTTTCCAGCCATGTTGGATATTTCTGACTGGATCAATGGGCCTCAGCTAAGTAGTGGTTTTGCTCCGTAGGAGACATTTGGCAATCTCTAGAGACATTTTTGGTTGTCACTACTAGGAGTGTGGGGTGGTGGGTGAGGGGATTCTACTGGCATCTAATGGGTAGAGGCCAGGGATGCTGCTAAAAAAACCATGGTGCTACTTATGTACCGCCACCTTTTTAAAAACTAATGTTTATACACATAACTAGTACAGGGGAAAACCTTGTGATTTATGAAAACCTCATTAAATACATAAGCCACAGAGACAAAGCTAAACATCCACCGACTCCGTATGCCCTTCACCTGCTGTGGCACTGTCAGCAGTCAGTCACCCTACAGGGCCTAGGACAGTCCCTACAGTGAAGAATGCGTCACTCTTTTTGAAACGGATAAACACCTCTTCAGTCTCCCATGTGAGGGCTGGTACTTTTCACCGTCAATCACTTAGTATACATAGACTGAGCAATTCATCTCAAAAAACATTTTCTGAGCACCTGCTATGAACCAGGCACTGAGCCTACAGCTGTTCTGCATGCAGAATATTCTCCCTCATGAAACATTAGAGCAAATAGCTATGGTCATGACACACACCACCTCAGGAGCTAAGAAACAAAGGGTGTAAGTGTAGAATATTATTCAGCCCTAAAAAGAAATGGCCACTGAACCATGAAAGGACACGGAGGAAAGTAAAGTGTATATTAGTAAGTGGAAGAAGTCAATCTGAAAAGCCTGCTGTATGATTCTAATTAAATGACATTCTGGAAAAGGCAAAACTATGCAGACAATAAAAAGATAGGTGGCTCATCCATATCATTTCCACTGACTCAATTTCGTTCCTTTTTATGGCTGAGTGATATTCCACTGTGTGTATGTACCACATCTTCTTTATCCATTCACCTGTTAATAGACACCTAGGTTGCATCTATGTCCTAGCTATTATAAACAGTACTGCAATGAACAGTGGGGTACAATATGCCTTTTTTAATTACAGTTTTCTCAGGGTATATGCCCAGTAGTGGGATTGCTGGGTTATATGGTAGGTAATATAGAGTGAAGTAAGAAAGAGAAAAACAAATATCATATATTAACACATGTATATGGAATCTAGAAAATGGTACTAATGAATTTATTTGCAGGACAGGAATGGAGGCGCAGATGTAGAGAATGGACTTGTGGCCATATGGGGGGAAGGAAGAGAGAGTACAATTGCCATATATACACTACCATGTGTAAGACAGATGACTAGTGGGAAGCCGCTGTATAACGTGGGGAGCCCAGCCTGGTGCTCCGTGATAACCCAGATAGATGGAATAAGGGAATGGTGGGAGGGAAGTTTAAGAGGGAGGGGATATGTGTATACATGTCACTGATGCATTTTGTTGTATAGCAGAAACTAATACCACATTGTAAAGCAATTATATTGTAATTAAAAAAAAAAGTTAGTGGTTGCCAGATGTGGGGGAGGGGACAAGACAAATAAATAGGAAGACCACAGACAGTTCTAAAGCAGTGAAAGTACTCTGTATGGTATTATAATGATGTGTAGATGTTATACATTTTTCCAAACACATAGAAGGTACAATACCAAGAGTGAACCCTAAAATATGGAATTTTGTCATTGCAATGTGTCAATATATGTTCATCCTTGGTATAAAATACACTATTCTGGTGAGTGTTATTGATAATGGGGGAGACTATGCCTTCCAAACAAGGGCCTGGAAGGAGTGGGTATATAGGGGCAGGGGGTATAAGGGAAATCTCAATTTTCTTATAAACCTAAAACTGCTTAAAAATAAAGTTTTTTAAAAGTTAAAAAAAAGGTGGGGGGAGAACTAGTGTGACTGAAAAGTGGAAGGGGGAAAAGTTGATTGTAGCAAATGGCATTTGAGCCCTATTCACACTTTATTTTTTTTTATAATTAGTTTCCTTGTTTATTGTTAGCAGCTCCCTGCACCCTGATCTGTCTCAGATTCTCCTATTTCTCTGACTCCTAGCATAGTACCTGGTATACAGCAAGCACTCAATAAATATGTGCTCTCTGAATGCATGATATTATCTCATTCAACAACTCCGTGAGTAGGTATTACCATTATCACTATTTTACACAGAAGAACCTCAAGGGTCAGAGAGAAGTACTTGGCTCAAGGTCACACTGCCAGCAAGAGCAGAGGACAATGAGAACCTAGAAGTGCAGACCCCAAAGTTCTGCTCTTGACACCAGGCTTCAGAAGGCAGCCCTGATGGCTTAGGGAGTGAAAGTTATGCAGGGCAGAGGGATTCAGGAAAGGAGAAGAAAACTGTAACTTCTGCAAATCTTCTCTTCAACCTCTGGATTTGAGAAAGTCAGGCTCTTTGGGGCTGGGATCTCTGTGAATCTCCTCCTTCATCCCTCCCCATTAGCTAGTGCATCCCATCCCTTTCTTGCCCCCTATTCTCCAATTTAATGGTCTCTCTCTCCCCTGCCTGCCTCTCTCTTCCCCATCTTGTCCAATTCCCTGGGGCTGCCAAAGATGCCATTCGGTGGGATAATTAAAGTTCCCCTCCTGTTAGCATCTCACTCCTGAACCCTCCCAGCAGCTGTTCAGCTGGAGCGGGTCTGCGAGAGCTTTACTTTACACAAAAGCTTTACTAATAATTGTGTCTACAAGCTGCGTGTGTGTGTGTGTGTGTGTGTGCGCCCGCGCGCATGTACACAGCCAGCATGCGCCTGGCCTAGCCTCACCCCACCCCCTTGGGTGGGGGCCACGGATTCATTACAGATTTTTCTTGGTGGCGTAGAGAGGAGGGAGGGGAAGGGGACCAGATGGCAGACAGGCGGGTGGCGGTCGGCCCTGCCTCCCCCTCCTCATCAAGCAGATGCCCTAGGAACAAGGGCCTAGGAGGCAGAGGCAGGATTAGAGGGGGAACTCTGTATCAATTAGTGTCAAAGGCCGGGGAGAGCTGGTGGGGGAGGGGCAACCAGTTGGCTCTGGCTGGTGGGGGAGGGGAGAGAGAGCTCATCGATGGAGGAAAGGGGTGGGGGGGACCAGACCAGCCTGCCACCAACAAGGAAAAGGGAGTGAGGACAGAACCACCCTCAGAAATCACCAAGGACAGCACTATGCTTTCAGATAGGTAAACTGAGACCCAGGAGAAGGGGCTTCCTGGAAGTCTTAGCACCTGCATTGGGGCTAATACTACTATTAGAGCTCTAGTATTATTAGATATTAGAGAACATTAGATAATATTAGATAATGATAGATGAAAGTGAAAGTCACTCAGTCGTGTCTGACTCTTTGTGACCCCATAGACAATATAGTCCATGAAATTCTCCAGGCCAGAATCCTGGAGTGGCTAGCCGTTCCCTTCTCCAGGGGATCTTCCCAACCCAGGGATCAAACCCAGGTCTCCTGCATTACAGGTGGATTCTTTACCAACTAAGCCACCAGGGAAGCCCAAGGATACTGGAGTATCCAGATTCTTTACCTGCTGAGCTATACCAGATAATAATATTAATAAAATTAGTAATATTCTTATAAGCAGTAATGTAAAAAATCTTAGAAGCAATGAAATAGTACTAGCCTCATTGCTGAGCACTTACTTTGTGCCACATACTTGGTGGGCAATTTCTTACCTAATCTAATCTCTCCAATAGCCTAATAAGCCAGATCTTTGTCTTGTTTTATGGATGAAAAAATTGAGGCTCAGAGAGGGGAGTGAAGCTGCCCAAAGTCACACAACCAGTAAAGATGGGGCTGGGATTCTGACCCAGGACTGAGCCAACTGAACAGTCAACAAGTACAGCTTGTCTGGACTTGCCCTTGGAGTGAGGTTGGGTCCATATTGGTTTTGAGGTGCAGCATTCTTGAACCTTCACTTCTTTTACCCTAATAAGTAGAACTGAATTTAAAATCCCAAGACCAGAATTCAAGTTCAAGCTCTTATCGACAGGCTGTGTGACCTTGAGCTTCCCCATAGCTCAGCTGGTAAAGAACCTGCCTGCAAAGCCGGAGACCCCGGTTCTGTCCCTGGGTCGGGAAGATCTGCTGGAGAAGGGATAGGCTACCCACTCCAGTATTCTTCGGCTTCCCTTGTGACTCAGCTTGTAAAGAATTCACCTGCAATGTGGGAGATCTGGGTTTGATCCCTGGGTTTGGAAGATCCCTTGGAGAAGGGAATGGCTAGCCACTCCAGTATTCTGGCCTGGAGAATTCCATGGACTGTATTGTCCATGGGGTTGCTGAGCCTCTTTGAATTTGTTTCCTTCTCAGTCCTACGATGTCATCCAACAACAGTGGATAAGTTACTTCTGATTAATGCCTATAATGGAATACTATGCAGGCTTTTTACAATGATGAGATGGATGGGTATTTACTGACATAGAAAGATACTCAGACTATATTGCCAAATTAGGAAAAAAAAAGCCTGAAATTTTAAAATGCCCAATATTTATCCCATGTTGATTAACACATATATACAGAGAGGAAGAATGAGATGAGAAGATGAGAGAGGAAGAGAAAGAAAAAGAAAGAATTAGTGAATCCAGAAGGATAAACTCCAAAATCGTCACAGTGGTTATTCCGTGCAGTGATCCTTTCTTTTTTGTATGTCAATATTTACAAAAACTAGTATGAATACAAGTGATAATATTAAAAGGTTGTTCTGTCATCAGTCTTGCCCAGTCCTGAGTACTGTAAGCACCAGAGTCTGGCTTTACATACTGTGAAGTACCTAACATATAGGAGGAATGGTTTGTCTCCTGGGGTGTGGTAAGATGGGGAGGGGAGTGCTAAGATGTGGGTCAGGGTCTTGTCCACGGCTCAGTTAGAGACCCAGCAACATCAGTGGGTCAGGTCAAAGTCATAAGGAGCCGGAGTCTGAGGGCTGCTGGGGAGGGAAGGGTTAATGTGCAAATCCATAAAGCTGACCCGGGGGTGGCCCACTTAGGAGACCATCTGCCAGCAGGCCTACAGCTGCCAATCCAGGAGGCCTGCCTTCTCCCAGGCTCCTCCCAGCCTGCACAGCTCAGAGCGGCCCAGATGCCTCTGCCGTGGCCTCTGGCTCCAGACAGGGGATCTGGCTGGGCAAAATCCTCATATCTCTCTCCCCAGCTCCAGCAGCAGCACTGGCATCTGAGGTGACAGAGATTACCAACTTTCCCAGGTACTGGTCTCCTGTGACCCACAGACAACCAGGTAATGGTTTTCCCATTGTACAGTGAGAAAATGGAGTCTCAGAGGCAAAAAGACATGGGCAAGGATACAAACCCTTGGGAGACAGCTCAGGTTGCTGGAGGAAGCAGCAAGCCACTGCTCCATCCCCTGATATTCTCCTGAGGGCACTGACTCCTCCAAGAGCAGTTGAGGTGGGTAGATGAGGCACCAAGAGCTCGGAGCAATGGGGCGGGGATGGAGGTAGGGCAGAACAGGAAACAGAAGTCCAGGAAGCTGGGTTTGAATTCCCCGCTCTGCCTCTCTGCTCTGCCTCATCTGCTGGTCTATCTAGACACTCTCATAGGAACCTTCCAACTCTCTGACTGTGGGGAATCCAAGACTTCTGATAACTTCCAAGAAAAAGAATTAGATGAGAAACTTCCCCCCACCCCAACCCCATCGGTACCCACTCTGGAGTCAGATATTGGTCCTGATAGCCAAAAGAAGGGAGAGAAAAGAGTTAACTAGAGGGGCAGATGGAGAAGGGACAGAATCCTTGCTGGAACCTGCCCAAATGTCAGATTGAACAGCTCAGGACTGGAGGCCAAAGGAGGCAGAGAGAGACCCAAAAGCTCCCAGAACAGATGGGCCAGCCAGGGCGCGAGGGGAATGAAATGGCCGTCATAATCATAATATCTCAAATTCCTCTGGTGCATTCCCATTTTCAAAGCTCATTCAAATCCATTATCTTACTGGAATCTCACAACTCCTCTGGACAGTAGATGGCCAGGGGCTATGAGGCCCATCTGGCAAGATGAAGCAACTAAACTCAGAGAGGCTACGAGGTTTGCCCAAGGTCACACAGCTCATTTGCTATTACAACAGTCAAAAAGAGAAATGGGTCTCCTGAATCTTAGTTCATCCATCAGTGGACCTGTGATTTGATCCCCCCTCATTCCCCAACTTGGGGGCTTGGAATGGTGGTATGTATTAGTAATAAAATAGCAACAACAAAAACAGTAATAAAACCAACATGCATTAATCACTTTTGACATGATAGGCACTGCTTTAAGCTCTTAATATATATTACCTCATTTAATTCTCACTTTGACCCTGGGTGAGGTAGATACTATTAATTCCAGCTTACAGACAGAGGAGACAGGATCACATGAATGAAGTCACTTGCTCAAGGACAAAGTTATAAAACACTGGAGCTACGATTCAAATATAGAACACCCGGCTCCTTCACCACCATGCCAATGGTGCCCAATCATCGCTGCACATTAGAATCACCTAAAGAATGTCTAAAAAATCATGATGTTCAGATATCACCTTGAATCAATTAAATGAGAGTGTCTAGGTGTGGGACCCAGACATCAGTATTTCTCAAAGATCCCCCAAGCGATTCCATTGTGCAGTCCAGTTTGGGAATCAACACACCACATTCTCCCCAGGGACTGTTGCGTTTATCATCTCAGAAGAGTTCTATGACAGCTGAGTTTCTCTCAGTTTCGCCATCTGTAAAGTCGAGACCCTTGAGGTTTGACAGACTAGAATCTATCCTCTCCAGGCTCAGGGCAGGAGAGTGTTAATGCCCCAGAACTTTGAGCTGAGAGTTCTGGAAGGCAATCTGCTTCTCCAGAGTCAGCTAGAGCTTGGGGACCCTACACCCAACTGAGCCTGTTGTAAAACTTTTATTATGTTTATTTCAAATCAGGCTTTTGTGCAACTACAAACACGAATCTGCAGCCACAGGGAAGTGATGCTGCTAGCCACGTTCGTCATCGTCTCTGGGTGAACCAGTTGGGTGTCCTCCACAAAATACAGTGAAATCATAATGGAGTGGGGAGCCTGGGGTGCTGCCAAGGGAACAAAGGAAAACAGATCCTGGAAGAAGATGCTGTGGCTTGGTGGAAACTGGGACAGTTTTATTTCTCTCCCAGACCTGTAAATCATCCCCACCCCTGCTTTGGAAATTGTCCTCCAGTTCCTCCTCAGCAGGAGGCAAAGTGCCTTCTTTGCTCTCCTTTATAGAGGGAAGGTGGTCTCTTCTCTGGGTTCAAGTCCTGGCCGTTGAATGACTTTGCAATGGGCTTGGACCAGCTGCTGGTCTACCCTGGGGAACTTCCCTGCCTATAAATAAGGAGGCTGGACCCCCACCTGACCCTGACCTACCTAGTTTTGTCATCACAACTGTCAATCGCAGGATGGATAATAGAGAAACCCAGATGCATGTAAAAATGCAAAGACAATCAGGCCTTCTCCTCTGAGAGCTCTCTGCACCACCCTCCGTTTCCCCACCAGAAGCAGGTGCCATTGGAAGCTGCGGTACTTTCCTGACCCCCTTGGAACTCCAAGTCCTGGTCCACAAATGCTTTGGGTTCAAAGCAGGGACTTGCAGGATTGTGACGTCTAGGATCAAATGTCCTGGTGAACAAGGTCCCAGAGGAGGTGGGAGTGACCCCAAAGGGCTAAGCTGAGGATGGATCTTGGACCCACAGGACATAAGAACCATAGGATCCTATGGTCTCAGGATCATAGAGCCAGGGGCATAACAAAGTGTGTGGGGCCCAGAGATTACACAATTGGCGAGGGGGCTTCTTTAAGAAAACAGCCTGAAACACTTCTATCATACTTTATTCTCTAGACTTTTCAGTTGTGTATCCCAATCGCCCCTTCATACTACAATTTTGTAATATTGTCATCTACAGAGGCAATAGGAAGATAATTCTGCATTTTCTCTGTACTGGTTGCTTAGAAGGATTTGAAGATCATGCTTTTGAGAGGTCCAAAGGTCCCAGTGAAATATGAAAGTGAAGGGGGTCTCTGGCACTTCAGGCCATTCTGGCAAGCCTAAAAGGGCTTGGGAGGATAGGGGTGTTCCAGGGTCCCTGATATCTTTCTACCTCCCATGAAGAGGGCTTCCTTTTGGAGTTGTGCTAGGAGTGGTATTTATCCACACTGAGCTCTTCATGCATAGAAGATAGCTCATTTTTACTTGGCTATTTCCTGTCACAACTTCTACTGACTCTCCTACTTAACAATCCCACAACCTTAAGGGAAAGCAAGTAGGGGAAATAGGAGCAGAAAATATATACAAAATGGCCCTGATTTTTGATAGGCAGAGATATACTCAATTGCTGGCTTCAATCTTTTTGCAGCATTTCCCTGAATGAGTTAAGAATCAAAGATCCACAGGGCCCGGGGGGCTGGGGCTCAGGACATGCCTGAGGCTATGAGGGCACAGAGCTTGGAGGTTTAGGGCTTGGACTGGATGATGCTGTTGTTGGGGGGTAAGGGTAAACACAGAAATACAGCCCACGTGGAAGCATTCAATCTACTGACTCCTGGTCCCTGGATCACAGGTTGTTTACCAAGCCTAGCAAATCCTTCCCACAATTCTCTTCCTCCCTGGGACCCAGAGATGATGGGTAGCAATGCAGTACAGCAATTCAAACTCTGATTCATTCTTTCCTGGCTGTGTGACCTTGAATGAGTGCTCTTACTTTCTCTGAGCTCTGGATTTCGCAACTGTAGAATGAGCTTCTACCCACTAACAGAAGCAATATAATTCACATACTGTGTTTCAGCACAGTGCCTGGTGTTGGCATAAACAATAAATGCTGGACATTAATGGTTCCTGTCTGGTATGGCCTTTCTTACCACCAGAGCCCAGTGAGAATCCCCTCTCTTGCCTGTGATCCCAAGGAATGCCTGAGGTTGGCTCTGCTAGTATCATTTGCTAGGCCTGCACCAGTTACAGTATCTAGGGTAATTGAGAAATAGACTCAAACTTGAGCTATTGAGACCCTAGAGAGACCATAGCGTTAGAAGTCGGGCACTGTCACTATGTTGTTTAGTTGCTCAGTCCTGTCCAACTCTTTGCAGCCCCATAGATTGTAGCCTGCCAGGCTTCTGTGTCCATGGGATTTTCCAGGCAAGAATACTGGAGTGGGTTGCCATTTCCTTTTCCAGGGGATCTTCCCGATCCAGAGATTGAACCTGCATCTCCTGACTGGCAGGCAGATTCATTACCACTGAGCCACCAGGGAAGCCCATCTGTCACTATACAGGAAAGGAAAAACTTCCTGGAAAGACCCAAATAAAAATACTACAGTTCTTTACATCCCCCTACTGACTAGGACAATAAAGGACAGAAACGGTATAGACCTAACAGAAGCAGAAGATATTAAGAAGAGGTGGCAAGAATACACAGAAGAACTATGCAAAAAAGATCTTAATGACCCAGATAACCACAATGGTGTGATCACTCACCCAGAGCCAGATATCCTGGAGTGCAAAATCAAGTGGGCCTTAGGAAGCATCACTATGAACAAAGTGAGTGAAGGTGATGGAATTCCAGCTGAGTTATTTCAAATCCTAAAAGATGATGCTGTCAAAGTGCTGCATTCACTATGTCAGCAAATTTGGGAAACTCAGCAGTGGTCACAGGACTGGAAAAGGTCAGCTTTCATTCCAATCCCAAAGAAAGGTAATGCCAAAGAATGTCTAGATGACCACATAATTGCACTCATCTCACACACTAGCAAAGTAATGCTCAAAATTCTCCAAGCTAGACTTCAACAGTATGTGAACCGAGAACTTTCAGATGTTCAAGCTAGATTTAGAAAAGGCAGAGGAACCAGAGATCAAATTGCCAACATCTGTTGGATCACAGAAAAGTAGGAGAATGCCAGAAAAACATTTACATCTGCTTCACTGACTACAGTAAAGCCTTTGACTGTGTGGATCACAACAAACTATGGAAAATTCTTAAAAAGATGGGAATACCAGACCACCTTAGCTGCCTCCTGAAAAATCTGTATACAGGTCAAGAAGCAACAGTTAGAACCAGACATGGAACAATGAACTGGTTCCAAATTGGGAAAGGAGTATGTCAAGGCTGTACATTGTCACCCTGCTTATTTAACGTATGTGCAGAGTACATCATGCGAAATGCCGGGCTGAATGAAGCACAAACTGGAATCAAGATTGCAGGGAGAAATATTAATAACCTCAGATATGCAGATGATACCACCCTTATGGCAGAAAGTGAAGAGGAACTAAAGAGCCTCTTGATGAAAGTGAAAGACAAGAGTAAAAAAGCCGGCTTAAAACTCAAGATTCAAAAAATGAATATCATGGCATCTGGCCCCATCAAAAAACTAAGATCATGGCAACCAGCCCCATCACTTCATGGCAAATAGGCAGGGAAACAATGGAAACAGTGACAGACTAATTTCTTGGGCTCCAAAATCACCGAAGATGTCAGTGACTGAAGCCATGAAATTAAAAGACGCTTGCTCTTTGGAAGAAAAGCTATGACCAACCAAGACAGTATATTAAAAACAGAGACATTACTTGGCTGAGAAAGGTCTGTCTAATCAAAGTTATGGTTTTTCCAGTCATCATGTATGGATGTGACAGTTGGACCATAAAGAAAGCTAAGTGCCAAAGAATTGATGCTTTTGAACTGTGGTGTTGGAGAAGACTCTTTTTTTTTTTTCTTTTTTTTTTTTGGAGAAGACTCTTGAGAGTCCCTTGGACTGCAAGGAGATCAAGCCCATCAATCCTAAAGGAAATCAGTCCTGAATATTCATTCAGAGAATGAAGATGATTCATTCAGAGATGCTGAAGATGAAGATCCAATAAACTTTGGCCACCTGATGCAAAGAACTGACTTATTGGAAAAGACCCTGATGCTGGGAAAGATGGAAGGCAGGAGGAGAAGGGACGACGGAGGATGAGATGGTTGGATGGCATCACCGACTCAATGGACATGAGTTTGAGCAAGCTCTGGGGGTTGGTGATGGACAGGGAAGCCTGGCGTGCTGCAGTCCATGGGGTCACAAAGAGTCAGACGCTGACAACTGAGCAAGTGAACTGACCTGACTGACTAGATTTGCCCCATGAATGGGAAACAGACCTTTCCAGTTAACTGAGTTTCCATCCCATCCCAACTGGCCAACCAGACTCCAATTTTCTGACAACCCTGATGTGCTTTCTCAGAATCTCCAAGAATTCTGGGAGAATAAATCCATCTGAGGTCAAAACACTGCTCATTGAGAGCAGAGAGTTTATCTAGTTCACTGTCACAACCCAAATATCCAGCACCAAGTCTGGCACATAAAACACACCTGATGAATATGTTACTGAATGTGTGAGTGAATAAATGGAATACTAAACTTTTAAAGGGCTTTCCTGGTGGTTCAGCAGTTAAGAATCCATCTGCTGATGCAGGAGGCTCAGGAGACATGGATTCAACCCCTGGGTCAAGAAGATCCCCTGGAGGAGGAAATGGCAACCCACTCTAGTACTCTTGCCTGGGACATCCCATGGACAGAGGAGCCTGGTAGGCTACAGTCCATGGGATTGCAGAGTCGGACATGAGTGAGTGAATGAGTACAAGCGCAAGCAAACTTTCAAAGGAAAAAACAAAGGAGATTTTTCCCAAAGATCAAAGAGAAGCTTTCTGACAGTTGAGTATTTTTCTTTGATTTCATTTTTGTAATATTTAATAAGCACTAATGACAGGCCAGGCACTGAAAATCACTTTTCCTATCACCACAATTAATCCTCCCACCAACACTCTGAAAGTTACCCTTCACATAGGCAGTGTGGTCTAATGGTTAAGAATACAGGCTTTAGAATTGGATCCATGTTCAACCCCTGGCTTCAGCACCTCCTAACTGTATGGTTGTGAATCAACTACTTCTCTCCTTGGGGATTTCCTTCTCTGTAAAATGGGAGTAACAAAATATACTTAATGGAGTTAATTGTTAAACATGTTAATGCATATGAAGAGTTTACTACAGTGCCTAGAACACAGGAAATGCTCAGTAAATAGTGACTGTTGTTTTTCCTGCCTTCTTCCTCTTATATGGAGAAAGAACTTATCAGAGAGGCTTCAGTCTGTGATTCCAGGAATGAAAGGCAGTTCCTGTGTATGGGAGAGGATGGCATCAAATTCCCTTCCCTTTCTACCCAGACCTGCTACAAAATTACCTGTCTAATTCTTGTAGCATGTAGGAGGGACCCTGTAACTAGCTTTCACCAATGGAATATAAATAGAAATAATGGATCACTTCAACGCAGAAGCAGTTAAGAGCAAGCATGACCTCTCTGCCTTGGTTCACCTTCCTTGTCTTCTAGCTGGAGCATAGCCTGGAAGCCAGGTTACAGAGGTAGGTCCCTGATTGGCTTTATGAAGCAAAGCCCTTCTTCAACCCATCTAGGACTAAGATATGGACAAGAAAGGACCGAATCATGTTAAGCCATGGAGATACCAAGTAGGTGCTATTTTTGCCTACCTTAACTTCACTATTTTTATTTAATGACCTTCTTGTATATCTCCAAGATTATATCTATTCTGCTTTTGAGTCTAAATGATATAAGTAGCCAGTAGATGCTTTCTCATGGTGAGAGATTATGTTCCTTGGGAAAAAGGAGCTCTGGGAATCAGTTCCAGTGGGTCTGAGGGATTCCTAAGAAAGAAGATGAGATGTGAAAGGAAGTCCCCATCTCTCCAGCTACACTACCTCCCAGGTTCTCCCACTGAGCAAACAACCCCATGACTATGGAGAATGCTAATCTTTCATTTGGGTTAGGTTCTGGCAGACTGCCTTCATCTCTAGCTGTTTCTGGAGAAAACTCAGAACAGGCATAATTACAGCCCAAGGATAGGGCCGTCCACAGCAAGATGACTTGTAATCACAAACTAGGCTCCAACAGTAAATACATTTTCTGTGTTCTTCTTCTTGCATCTCTTTTTTAGGAGATGTCTCTCACACCTAGAAACAGTTTAACCCAATCCTGGCTAAAGCTCTGGTCTGGAATTACCCATATGGAGGTCTTTAATACAGAACTGGTCACTGAAAACATGGGGTCCACTGGGGTTAAATATATTGGACATTTCATGGCTCCTGGGTCTGAGACCCTTTCTTTCTAGTGACTAGTTGTGTAGGAGGGAAACAAGGGTGCTAAGAATAAATGGTGCTCCTCCTTAGTTATAGATGACTAACTGTAACTAATTACATCTTGTTACAGATGTCCACACTAACCAGTCAAGCCTAAAGGAAATCAGCCCTGAATACTCATTGGAAGGACTGTTGATAAAGCTGAAGCTCCAACACTTTGGTCACCAGATGTGAAGAGCTGACTCATTGGAAAAGACCTTGATGCTGGGAAAGATTGAAGGCAAAAGGAGAAGGGGGCAGCAGAGAATGAGATGGTTAGATAGCATTACCAACTCAATGGACATGAATTTGAGCAAACTCTGAAAGATAGTGAACAGAGGAGCCTGGCATGTTACAGTCCATAGGGTTGCAAAGAGTTGGACACAACTTAGCAACTGAACAACAACAACAATCCTTAAAGAGAACCCACAAGAGAAGTATTTGCTCATTCCTATAAAATGGTAGATGCAGAGGTGTGCATCTAGGTGCTTCTTTGATGTGTCTGACACGTTAGGCTCTTTTCTAACTTATCATCTCCAATGCTCACAGTAACTTTATTGGAAGAAAATTATTCCCCTCAGTTTCGAGATGACCTGGGGAAGTGAAACATACAAGTAAAATGGTACAAGTGCTGGAGCTACTTGGCTGTACAGTTCAAAGTATCACACATCATACACACTGTACAAAGGAGAGTCAGAGCAGAGCAGAAAGTACCTTCCTAACTCCTGGAACCATTTTTGATGTGTCAAAAGATGTGAAGAAAAAGGATACCTGCTCCACCCACCTTGTAGTATTAAAGCACTAGAGCATGGCTGAAAGTCACAAATATACATAAAATATTTGAAAAATGTAAAACACTATATAAAAGTAAATTATTAATTACTAAACTAGTTAACTGATTGACAAAGAGCCTGTATAGCATGGAGGTTAAACACATGGGCTCTGAAATCAGATAGGACTGCATTTGATGACATTTTGACCTTACTGAACCTCAGTTTCCTCTTCTGCAAAATAGAGATAAGAACATTCCCCATCTCATAGGGCACTGTGAAGCTTTAATGAGTTAGTATATATGAAATTCCTAGTAGAATGTCTGACTCACACGTTATTATTCCAAAGAACTCTATCAAGTCTTGGTTTTTTTCCTTCTGTGAAATGGAAAAAAAAAAATTCTACCCATATCACAGAGCTTTCATAATTTGAAACTCTTTTAAGAATGTGACAATTCTGCTGATAAATAACCCCAAACTTAACAGAGGCTGGACACAGCTGGGAAAAGATGTGGTGGGAGAAGATTGGGCTTCCTGAGGCCAACCCTCCCTGCTGCCTCCCTGCTCCGCAAAGCACTCAGTTGCTCCAGGCAAGATGAAGCTGGCATCCATCGCTCTGGCTCTGAATTCCAGAGCCCCCAGCAGCAGATCTGGCTCCTGCAGCCTCCTAACATCCTGCTGGCAGAACACAAAGCCAGAAATAACTCCCTGGGTTATTAACACCCCTTCTCCTCCTTCAACTCCCTGACTTGCCTAAGGAGATCATGACATGTGTCCACTTAACATGGCATCTTGAGGTTCAGCAGTGGGCAGGCTGGCCCTTGTATCCTGTCTTCACCAAAACTGTCTTGTTTTCTGAGTCCCACCCAGTAGCCAACTCCTCTAGCACTTGTTGATTCAACAGATATTTACTGTAGTCCTAGCTTGTGCCAAGCACTGAACTAGATACTTTCCCATTACAAGTGCAGCAAAATCTCTTTACTCTTTAAACCACCCCTCCTGGGGTATATAATACAATGCCTATTCATAGTTCTAAGTAAATATGGATTGGGTATCAGTTTTGTCCTGGGTCCTGTGCTAGTGGCTGATAAACAAGACAAAGCCCTCTGGCCAAATATATACATTCACACACTAATTAACCGGTTCCAGGATAGCTCTTCTATTGACATTTCTATTAATCAACCCAATGGTTTATGTATTTAACAGTAGCTATCAGAGCTGGTTAGTCACTGTCTAGCTTCTCTAGCCTTGGGCAAGTGACTTTCCCTTTGTGAGGTCCTGCTTTCTTATCTGTATAATAGGGGGAAGGGTGTTTTATGATGAACATTAATTGAAAGAATGAATGGAAAAAGCATGGCACCTAAGTGTTCAGTGGTTAGTATCAATAGTTGATCTGATCCTTCCCAAAACTGTAGCATTCCCTTCCTGGGAAAGATAAATATATACATGCATAGTGCCACTTTCCTTTCTTGCACCAATGACAAACATCACTAATGGATCAAAGCACTCTTTGTTATTCATCTCAGATGTAGCCTCACATACCCATCTCAACACAGTGATTCAGGCAAACACTACTAACTGATGAAGCTCTTGACCCTCTCTCTGGAGCTTTGCCATTCCTGCCCTTACTCACTCAGTTGTGTAGGTCTGTAGTTTGGCTGACTCTAATGAACAGCTCTTTCCTCTCAACTTTATTCTTGGGTGTTGAGTGTAACTTCCTTAGAGACTGAACTGCATGGGCATAGGCCCAGATGCCTGCTGGTGGTGCTCATTATATGTATGTATTGACTGATAGGCCTCTGATCAGCAAAACTGGCTGACTTGTTGTATGATCTTGGGCAAGTCAATTCTCACCTTTGGACAATTTTGATATTATTTTTCTCACAGGTAGTAGAACATAGTGGTTAAAATCTTGACTACTGGGCCCTTACAAGCTTGTGTTTGAATCTTGAATCGACTTCCTCCCTGTGTTACCTTGGAGAAATCACATCATCTTTCTGAACCTGGGCTTCCCCATCTGTTAACTGGAGGTGATTTAATAGCACCCATCTCAAAAGCTTAAGGGGCTTAAAGAAAATATTGCATGAAAATGGGATACTATTTTGAGATACTGATCTATGTGTTTTTCCCTCCCCTCATTTTCCCCTTTTCTTTTTTACCTTTAAGTAAATCATGGGTTCTACCCTCCTTGCCTCAGGGAAGGCATATGTCAGGGTTGAAAAAAGGAAGAATATGAGAGTGTTTTTAGCTTTTGCTTTTTAGAAAAGTCAAAGCTTTTAAGGAAGGGGATTTATGGACTTAGGAGAAAGTCCTGGAGAAACACAAAAGAAAAAAGATTTCTCCAGAGCAGAAAGAGATAGTCTCTGCTGGGGAGAGGAGAGGTGAGGAGAGAAGTAAAGAGGGAAGGGGAGGAGGAAGAGGGAGAGAGCTGCAAGATCAAAAAGGTGCCACATGGGCAGAAACGATGAGTGTCTCCGTGGTATGTGTGTGAATTGATGGTCAAGCTGGGCAACCTTGGGCAAGCAAAATAGCCTCTCTGGACCTGTGTTCTCACACTATAAGGCTGTTTTTAATCACCCTGCAAGTTTATTACAAGGAAATGGGCTTACCAAGGATCTATCACGCTTAACCTTGTGCTTAACATGTATCTATTCTCCTCTGCCCTTCCTCAATACCAATGATTCAGCTTGTGGTCCTCTGAATTGCCATCTTTGGGTTTAGTTCTGGGCAAGAAAACATGGTTAACTACCAATATCTCTTGTCTCCTTGTCTTGAAAGGTTATCCCTCTTCATGGATGGTTCAGTAATCCTCTTGTAGGGAAGAGCACTTCTGGCATGAAAGGCACTTTCCATTGCCTGACTCTCCTTCTGAGTAATTGCCCAGTGTGAAAAAGGACCATCACTACCCCCAGGCATCCCTTCACCCAGCCCCATGAGGTCAGCCTCACTGCTGGGCAGTCCCTTCTCCCTGTGCTTGAGCTGTCTTGGGTAAGCTTCCACTGAAGTGATCATCTAGAAACTTAAAAGCAGGAGAACAGCTAGCCCTCACCAGTGACATTCCCCATATCTTGGCTCTGGGGAAGAAAGTGTTGGGTAAGAGAGAAGACTGTGGCAACATGTATAGGGGTTATAATCCTAACTCTGACCCTTATAAGGTGGTAACTTTGGCAAAGTTGCTTAAAGCCTTTGAGCCTTACTTCCATCTGCAAAATGGGGACAGTGGTGTGTATCTACTGCATAGGACTGGGGAATGAATACAGTGAAGTGATACCTACAAGTGGCTCAGCACAGAACTTAGTTTATCAATTGTTGTTGTTTAGTCACTAAGTTTTGCAACCCCATGGAGCCTGTCAGGCTCCTCTGTCCTCAGGATTTCCCAGAAAGAATGCTGGAATGGGTTGCCATTCCCTTCTCCAGGAGATCTGCATATCCTGCATTGGCAGGCAGATTCTTTACCACTGAGCCACCAGGGAAGCCCTAGCTTATCAATAGGAAATACCCAAAATTGCATGGCATTACTACTAACTTGTTAACCTTTGGCCAGCCACTTTACCTGTTCAGACTTCAACTCTCTTTTTTTTTTTTTTTAAACATTTATTTGTTTATGGCTTCCCGGGGTCTTTGTTGCTGTGTGCAGGCTTTCTTCAGTTGTGCGTGGACTCTAGGGCTCACCGGCTCCGTAGTTGTGGTGCTCAGGCTTTGTTGCTCTGTGGCATGTGGAATCTTCCTGGACCGGGGATTGAACCCGTGTTCCTTGCATTAGCAGGGGGATTCTTAACCACTAGACCATCACGGAAGTCCTTCAACTCTCTTTTTGACAAACTTAACTTCTGCCCTGCTAATTGCTAGTTATTTATAGACATGTCTCTTCTACTAGAATGTAAGCAACTTGAGAGTCATCTTTATCTATTACTATGCTTTACATATAGTAGAAACTCAGTCCTGGGTGAAGGTATGAATGGATAATCAGAAGGGATTTCAGATGTGAAATCCCTTTGTACAAGTTTTAAAAAAGGATCATAGCAATTGTGATTCTTTGTTTCTGATAAAAATGAATAAGTACAATCATTTAAATCTCAATAGCAAAAGGCCTCAGAGAAAAACAAACAAATCTAAGTTGTCTAAATTCCTTGGGACCACGATGTTTCAGGTGCCTTAAAAGAGAACTAGGACTGGGAGAACAAGTTCAACCAGGATTTATGCCTGTAAGGTATTGAAAAATAAATTATTTAAGCTGCTATTTCTTATCATCTGTTAAATGAAATTACTAAAACTTACTTTACCATAAATACAGGGAAATGGTGAAGAAGGCACAAAGTAGGTGCTCAATAAATATTGGTTAGTTGGTTGACTGAATGAATGGATGGGTTGGAGAAGAAAATAGTTAGAGAAAGGATGAAGGAACAAATAGCTGGAGAATACATAAATGGGTGGATGAAATTATGAATAAATAAACTAATGGTTCCTTGATCAATGGTTGAATGCAGGGTAGATGGATGGATGGATGGATGACTAGGTCGTGGATGGATAAATAAATGGACAGAGGAATAGATGATGAGTTAATGGATGGATAGGTAGGTGTGTCAGTCAAGTTCACAGCAAGCATGAAGTATTGTGCCTGTGAAGAATGACCATGATTGCATAATGGAAGCACCTAAACAGGTCAGCTTGGGGTAGTTATTACAATTGTAAGCCGCAAATTTCTCACTCAAGAAAAACTTATTCTCTATGTTTATCTCCCTTTCTTCCTTAGGGAAACTTGCTTCCAGGAAAGCTGCTTCATTAATGTAGCATCAAACTCCTTCAGTGAGTTTGCTCACCCCAAAATAAAATTTGGCAGTACTAGTGGACATACATCTTGAGTTATATTCTCTCTCGTGCATCACTGTGGCACTGGGATGGAACAATGTAAACAGCTTGTCAAGAACTTCCTTGTTTCCATATGGTGCCCCTAATTTTTTTGACCTTTCCTTCCTATACCAGGAGATTGGCAGAGCAGGTATTTCCAGCCAGAGCTAGTAAGAGTTACCAGCACAGGATTCAAATGGCACTTCTGACATCATTTAGCTATGTGAGCTTAGACAAGTTACTTACCTTCTGATCCTTAATTTTCCCATCTACAAAATGGAAATTGTCATAATATCCAACTGCCTTAGAGTTCAGTGGATTAAGTGATATACTGCAGATAAAGCATTTTTCATAGTAAGTACTCAGAAACTATGGTTAGGAGTTAAAACTTTGATAGATGAAGAGTTGAAACACTGACATTCATGAGCTCAGTGAGGCAGAGGAGTGAATCTTGGGAGTGAGGGGACCTGAGTTCTGATTCACTATTTGACTCTGGACAGGCAAGTACCTTTTCCTTTCTGAGTCTTACTTTCTCCATCTGTATAATAGGAACCCATGAGCTCTGAGATTTAGGAGAATAATCACATTGACTTTTGGTACTTTTCCTCTACCAAAATTATTCTCTGTTGAACATAAGCCTTAATGTCCTAGGGCAACCATTCCAAATAGTCAAACCAGGAACCAACAATTATTCAAGTTAGAGATTTCCGTCACCATGACACAGACGAGGGCACTGAGACTCAGAGGAGTGACGTGACTTGCTCAAAATCACACAGCTAATAGATGGTGGGATAGAATTCAAACTGAAGCTTATTAACTACAGAGCCAGAACTCATCCAACTGTGTAACACTTCTCCCTTGACATGTGTCACAGCAGCGTTTTCTTGGCAAATGGAATGGGAGTTGATGCCTTCCTTAGGGCTGGATGAGCAGGATGGGTGGAGGAGCATGCTGAGCAGGACGACTTTCCAAGGAGAGGGAAGGAAACAGGGACTTGTGGACCAGAGTGGGGATAGCAAACATCAGGTGGCTTTGATGGCATCTCGCCCAAGCCACAAACTGGAAAACATCAAAACATCTAGGAGCACTTAGACCACAGTCTGCAGTTCCTGCATTCAGACCACCACTGGGGTTAGTCTGAGAGTTGATTTACTAAAGAACCATAGACACTGTAGGTCCAGGGTGTAGGCCATAGACACTGTAGGTCCAGCCAGTGTTTTGGGATGGGGATGGGTACAGGCAGTGGATGGCAATCATATTGGTTCTTTTCCTCTTCCCTAGAACCCACTAATGCTCTGTGATGAACCCACTGTCTATGGCACTAATTGCTTGTGTGGCTGTAGGCAAGTTACTTAACTACTCTGGGTTGGATTCCTTCCATAAAATGAAGTTAGTGTGGGATGAAAAGACTCTTAAGTGTCTTTTATAGTGGTGGCACTATAGTCTCTCATAGCGGCGACATGTCTTTTCTTGGGGGAGGGGTTATACATAACCTTTCCTGTGGAAGAAGGAAAGTTTCTAGACTTATGCTTCATCCACTGAGGTTTGGAGACTGATTTCCCTCTGTTGGGCCCCTGCAATGATGAGGTAAGTTTCCTCCTAAGGCTCCTGAGCTCTGAGCTCCCCCTTGCACTTTTGGGGACCTACTCCAAACTCTCCTTCCCTCCTTGGCCATTAAAAGGGATGTCACTCTAAGGGAATGTCTCCACTCAGGAAAAGGCATACACTGGGGCAGCTGAAAAGGGCCTGAGGCTGGTACACTCAGTATAGAGAAAGAAAGGGGCTTCAAGGGGGTGACACTGGTAATGCAGCCTGGTCAGTGACCAGAGGTGGCCGTACCTGTCCTCCCCTTGCCTAGTGGATCCATGCTCAGGGCACAAGTTTCTTGGATTACACTTTTTTTTTCTGCAGTAGGATGGGGACACTGAACTTGGAATCAAGAGACCTGGCATTTATTCTGGGTCTTTACAAGGCCTTGAGCCTCAGTTTCTTCTTCTGCAAAATGGACATAAAACAGTCTCTTAACTGTTGTGAGACTCAAATAAGACCAGCAGTAATAGTTAAACCACCACTACCACTGCCACCACAATAATAATGTGTCATTATTTCATGATGTTACTTTAAGGCAAGTCATTTCATGTCTCTGAGCCTCAATTGCCCCATTTGTAAAATGGGAATAAATTAATTTTTCTGCCTTCTTCAAAGAACTCTGAGCAGTGTGGCATCTTAGAACTAGGTGTTGGATGACCCATATGTCACCTGTACCTCTGGCATTAACATTCTGATGTTCCACAAATTGTCCTGCACACTCTCTGTGCCCCTGTCTCCCCACTTATAAAATAAAGAGGCTGCACTCAAGTTCCTCAAATGTTCCCTATGGCCCTTCCAACTTGACTGCAGACTAAACGCCACAGTGAACTGACACTGACTTACCAAGAGCTGATCACTAGGATGTGCTTTTGTTGTGGTGGCTTCCTGATAGAAACAACTGTCCACATTTAAAGAGTTGCCCTGAGCCTACCTACCCTCTATGGGAGTCGGCTGGGCCCCAGTACCACCTGCCATCTGGCCTTGAAAGGGAGGCTGGCCAAAGAAAAGCCTCCTTACTGGCTGAAAGCTCTGAAATATGATCCCGGGAATAGCCAGAGCTGTTCACCTGCTCTGTGAGACACAGGTTGAGTACAGATGGACGTCTCTTCAGGATCCCCAGACCAGGCTTCGGGCAGCATATGCCATAAGAGGACTTCATGGGGCAGGATGCCACATCTCACAGCGAGAGGCAGGGGAAAGAGAGTGGTGTCTGATGGCCTGATCACAGCAGGGAAGCTAACACACAAACTGTGACATAATGCTCTCAAGTAGCACGTCACTGAACCCAGAGCTCACCCAGGCTGATTCAGACTATGTAAAGGCCTCGGGCAAATCCTTCCCCTTTTGTGGGTCTCGGTTTCCCCATCTGCAAAATGAAGAATTACATGAGCGGACCCCAGAGATCTTTTGATCTCTTATCTCTCTCAGTAAGAAATTTTTGAGAATGAAACCCTCATATAAGTATATTTATAAATTATACCTGTACAGTTGTTCCAATAATTATAAATACTATAAAACATATCCCTTCATCCTCCACATGAAAAATGAGGAGACTGGATGATCTCTAAAATCCTTTAGCTCTAAAATTCTGATGATGTACATGTGTATGTCTCTGAGTTTCCTTACCTGTACCATGCTCTTATATTTGCATACCCTCCACTATTCACTCAACAAACATTTAAAGATCCCCCAAACATGGGCCACTGTTCTAGATGCTGAGATAGAGCAAAGAATGAGACAGACATGGCCTCTACCCTCAGTAATTCAAAGGGCTCTTCTAAGAATCAAAGGAAACACTGCTGTTTTTGAATACTGGAAATTCTATATGGTTCACACTATTAGGTGTGAAAATGATTTGCTTGGGAAAAAGAGTTACAATTCATGCAATTAATTAACATTTGTTTGACCCACTGGTATGTATCGAGTGAAAGAGATAAACCAATGAACAAGTTGACACAGTCCCCATCCTCTTCAGTCTGTTAGAAGAGGTACACTTCAACCAATGATCCCATGCATGCATGCATGCTAAGTCGCTTCAGTCGTGTCCGACGCTGTGCGACCCTACGGACAGCAGCCAACCGGGCTCCTCTGTCCACGGGATTCTCCAGGCAAGAATACTGGAGTGTGTTGCCATTTCCTTCTCCAAATGATCCCATAAATCAGCATAAAATTACAAATTTGTTTAGACTCAAGAGAGGTACTACATTGATAAGAAAGTTAATGTTGGGTGTGATCTAGTCTAGAGAATTGTCAGAGGATTCTCTAAGGAGATGACATTTGAGCTGAGATCTGAAAGTAGAGTGAGTAGGTGTAAATTAGGCACCAGGGGAGAGAGAGTGCTTTCTTGGTATCATGTGCAAAGGTCCTGTGGCAGGAAAGGCATGGGAAATTTGAGGAACTAAAGGGAATGGGATGCAGCTGGACCAGATGGAGTGAAAAACAGTATTTTATTTATTTATTTTTAATTGGAGGATAATTGCTTTACAATATTGTGTTCGCTTCTGCCATACATCAGCAAGAATCAGCCATGGTATACGTATGTCCCCTCCCTCTAGAACCTCCCTCCCACCTCCTATCCCATCCTACCCCTCTAGATTGTCACAGAGCACTGGGTTGAGCTCCCTGTGTCATACGGCAAATTCCCACTGGCTATTCATTTTACACACGGTAATGTACATGTTTGCATGCTATGCTCTCAATTCGTCCCACCCTCTCCTTCCCCTGCTGTGTCCACAAGTCTGTTCTCTACGTCTGTGTCTCCACTGCTGCCCTGCAAATAGGTTCATCAGTAACATCTTTCTAGATTCCATATATATGCGTTAATATATGATATTTGTTTTCTCTTTCTGGCTTACTTCACTCTGCATAATAGTCTCTAGGTTCATCCACCTCATTAGAACTGACTCAAACACATTCCTTTTTATGACTGAGTAATATACCATTATATATATCTATATCTATATATATCTCACAGCTTATTTATTCATTCATCTGTTGATGGACATCCAGGTTGTTTCCATGTCCTAGCTATTATTAATAATGCAGATGGAACATTTTAAAATGATCTTGGGGGAGGTGGGCAGGAGTGGTACCATGGCTGGGAGTTACCAAGGGCCTAAAGTTCTACCAACCAAGGGACAGTAATGGAGGGCTTTAGATGAGGGTAGGAAGTTTGAGTTACTTTTCATAGAGGTTCCTCTAGCTTGATATGAAGATGGGTAAGGAGGGTAAGGATAGAGGAAGACAGAGTTACTGACAGTGGTGTGAGATGGGAGAACAACAATGGCAACTACCTAAGCTGATTGGACATAAAATGAGATGATTAAAACAAAACAAAAACACCCATGACCTTATCTGAACTACAGTGACAGGATGTGCTGCAGGCAGAGAAGAACATAGTGCCATTGGGCAGACCTGAGTTAAGATCCTGGTTTCATACTTATAAACTATGTGACCTTGGACAAGACACACTTCACCTCTCTGGTCTCAGTTTTCCTCTTCTGCAAAGTGTGTGTGTGTGTGTGTGTGGTCAGTCATGTCCAACTCTTCCCAACCCCATGGACTGTAGCTCACCAGGCTCCTCTGTCCATGGAATTTTCCAGGCAAGAATACTGGAGTGGGTTACAGTTTCCTACTCCAGGGGATCTTCCTGAACCAGGTATCAAATTGAAGTCTCTTGTGCCTCCTGCATTGGCAGGCAGATTCTTTACCACTTAGCCACCTAGGGCACTTAAGTATAAATGTATCCGTTGAGAGCCCTGGGCTTTTATCCCAATTATGACTCTTACCATACACGTACCCACGAGCAAGTCACATCTACTCTCTAAGCCTCAGTTTCCTCATCTGTAAAAATGGGTTTTAAAAATACCTCTCTCTTTAAGTTACTGTGAGGATGGAATCAGATGACAGATGAAACATGCTTAGCACAGGGCTAGGCACATAATAACATAAGGAGCTTGGCACACACATTCCCACCATGAGAGAATGCACACACATATCATGAATACACATATGTCAGGCCCAGATGGCACCTCTCTTCCCGTAGGAGTGGTAACTGTCTTGTAAAATTCCAGCTCACTTGCCTAAGCTTAACTTTTAATGAAGCTAGAGTACAGTGATCCGTTGGTGTTTCTGCTCAGCGAACCTGTCAACAGGATGTAAGCCCAGGGAATCCGGCAATTAGGGGATTCTCCTGATGAGAGACATTTGCGTCCAGAGGATCTTAATATTTGTTTTGAACAGACACATGTAGACGTGAATTACTTAATGACTGTTTTAGGGTTCGGCATTGTTCCTGTATTTGGTTTGGCTTTGTCTCTATGACATCTTAATTCTGTGTTTTATTTCACAGAGCTCTATGTACAGGCTGGTGGCATATGGGAGCTCCCTCAGCAAAATCTCCAATGGAGATGGAGGAAGGGAAAGAGACTGAGAGAGAGAGAGAGAGAGAGAAAGAGCACACATAGGCTGTAGCTTCAAGGGTGTGCAGTGAAGGGAGACTGGGGGGCTGCAAGGTGAGAGAAATAGCCTAGATTTGCACGCATGGATATGAGAGATACACCAAACCCTCACCACTATGGGAACAAGATTTGCCACTGCTATTTGGAAGTCTAAACAGTGTCTTTTTCAATTTCCTAATCTGATTGATCACAATCAGAGAGATTGTAAATTTCATGCTTGTCTATAATGCATGGAGGGGCCCAGCTAAGCTGACTCTGCTGTTCAAAGTCATCCCTGGCTGCATTAGAGTCGGGAGAGAGGAGCCAAGAGAAGCAGATCAGACCTGGGTCCCTGACTGCCCCTGGGACCCCCCTCCATCCTCCTAGCCTAGGTGTTGAGGACCTGGTAAGTCCTTAAATGTCTTACAAGGCTTGATCTGTTTCCTGCCTATGTCTAGGGAGTCATCTGTCAGTCTCCTTCACACTTAATCTGCTCTGCCCACATCAACTTCCTTGTTATTCGTCAAATATATCAAACTGCTCCACCTCAGGGCCTTTGTATGTTCTGTTCCCACAAACACTTTCCCCCAGTAATCCTCATGGCTGACTCCTTCCCTTCTCCAGGTCCCTGGCCCACTCCCATCCAATAATGCCATCCCCTCCCTCACCCTTTAGCCCTTTGCTCTGCTTTATTCTTCTTTTAAGCACTTACTACCACTTGACCTTATATTATTTCTTTCTTTCTTTATTATTTTTCTCCTCCATGAGAGCAGGGGGCTTCATGCTATTCACTGCTATACTGAGAAGGAGTTCAAGAAATCTGCTGAATGAATGAACGAAAGTATGGCTTTGGTTTTTAGTCACATGCAGCTTCTTCCACTTTGTGCATTCATTCCCCATTGGTTTATTTTCTCTTTGACATGTACGGGCTCACTCTGATCTCCCTACCGTCGGTGGCTGCTTGAGGAATGCAGACTGGATTTCGTTTTAGCCAGAACTGGACCATGAAGGACAAGAAACCTAATGGTCCAAGCTCGAGACTGTATCCTTGAGCTGCTGACAGGGGAATTGGGAGATTTTAAGGGCAGTTCCTTCCTACAGGCCCCCTTCATTAGCACTGACTAAGATCCCCACAAATAATGCCCCCCACTCCCCCCACCTTAGAGTTTAGCCCCATAAAAAGGTTCTGGGAAAAGAAAAGCTCTTTCTTGATACTCTACAAGGGATAAAGGCCTTATTCATTCTGATCATTCCTTGCATTTGTAGGTAATACTGATGAAATAAAAGAATCATTCCCATTTCACAGCTGAGATAACTAATGATTACTGTATGATGATAAGCAAGGGTTCCAAGCTTCACTGAGGATCTCTTTCTCTGACTTTCCACATTCCCCTTTCTTTATTCCTATCTACATTATAGTGCTAAGACTGCCTCACTCACACACGCTCATGCTTATGTCTCCCATTGCTGCTAAATTCCAAGGCCCTCAAATGAAAAGACTGCATTTCATTCATCTTTTTCTCCCTGATGGGCCTGGCTCGTAGTAATAATAAGAACGATCATTTATTATTAATTGTAAGAGCTAACATTGATGGAGCCCTCACTGCGTGCCAAACAGCAGCTTTCCATAAATTGGTTCATTCAGTCCTCCCAACAGCTCTTGGAGGTGGCTGCTATTATTAGCCCCATTGTAAGGATGAGGAAACTGAGATTGAGAAGGTCAGGGTGCTTGCCAAAAGCCTCTAGAGCCAGTGAGTGTCTGCAAACAGTAAAAGGAAACAATTCTTTTAATTAGTTTGCCTTGGGGGCATGTTGGATTTTTAAAACAGCTCTGTACAAATCTCCACTGGCTCTTTTAGGCAACTGTAGTGAGAATGATCTCACCACAACCCCGTGAGATGAGTATTTTATCGATGGGGAAACTGAGGCATGGAGAGGTAGAATGACTAGCAGATTCCAAAGCTAGGAAGTAGCCTTGCAGGATGTCAGACTAGGTCCATCTGACTTCAGAGCCCAGGCCCCTCATTGCCCTACATCTTCCACCCCAGAAATAGTCTCTCACACCTCAGAGAAAGTCTTAGTAATAAGTAAGTATTGAACTCTGGTTTTGCCAAGCCCCTGCAAACTCTTCCTCCTCACAGGAAGGTAAATTGAGCCACTCTGAAAGAAAGGATAGTTTTAAAAATGTGTAGTGCCCCTGCAGGATGACCAAGGTGCCCATGGAGCAGAAGGCACCTAACCCAGACTTTCATTCTCATTTATAGGACAGAAGAGATGTCCCCCCCTCTATGGTGGCCTGGAGTTATACAGGGACTCATACAGGTTTGGAAAGTACTTCCAGGTGGGATTAAGTTCAACCTCCCATCCATGGACAGGCCTACACGGCCACTCACACAACCACACAGATCTCTATATTTAGAGCTTCATTCTGACACTGTGCTGTGCTGTGCTTAATCCCTGTCATGTCTGACTCTTTGCAACCCCCTGGACTGTAGCCCACCAGGCTCCTCTGTCCATGGGGATTCTCCAGGCAAGAATACTGGAGGGGGTTGCCAGAGTCAAATCTATTTGCAGTGTGTGTGTGCGTGTGTGTGCGTGTGTGTGTGTGTGTGTGTGTGTGTGTGTGTGTGTGTGTCTGTCTGTCTGTCTGTCTGTCTGTCTCCCAGGTTGCACTTACCAGTGTCCTCAACCTGTCAGAATGGGGTTGGGGCTGGGAGAGAGCTAATCTGATGCTGGGCTTGGGCCATGTGTACTCATTCAATTAATGCATGTAAGTTTCATTGAACACTTATCGCAGCCCGGGTCTCTAAGACAGCACGGTTGCCAAGTGAATACGGCAGTGTCAGAAGTGATCCCCTCACTGACCCTGTACACCATTCACCAAATTTCACCTTTCAGAAGGAGAAAGGTTTGACCCAAACAGTAACATTCCCTTTGCAGAGAAAACGTTCATTCATCGCTGGACAAGCATTTTCCCTGACCTTTGTCTATTGGCTCTTAACCACAGGAAATCGCCTCCCATCAGCCCCTTACTCTGCTCCCAAAGACAGAGTCAGCACAAATGTGCTAACTGATCTCTTGGCATGAAGAGGAGTCTTGAATTAAATGATTCAAAGGCATTTTCCCTGCCTAACAATTTGGCCATCTTTCCCTTTATGCAGTAAAATCTCTGATAGTTTGGAATTTATGATCCTTTAGACAGGAACTGGGCTGAAATCTGCTTCTGGACTATTCTGCATGGGAAGGATTTTTGAAGAAAATTAATAGCTTGCCAAAAAAATAGGAAAGGGAATGCTTACTTTATTTAAGGGGAGGTCACCTCTCTAGCCGTTTGCAAATACTCCTGTATCTATGAACAATTGATATGCTAACTACAGAAAAGAGTTACATATTTATTGTCTTCAACTACTCTTCATTGATATGATTATTATTACAGTTTGAGTTGGCCTGCAACACTAGATTTCCCACTTTGAGACTAAACTTCTTGGATACAAACTTTTCTGGGCTAAGGAATTTAAAAAGAGAATTAACGAGTGCCAGGAAAATTACTATACTTCTTTGGTAGGGTCGGAAGAGGCAGTCTCATACACCCCAAGTACCTTGTTGGTTCATGCTGGCTTTCTTCCACCTGGTAGGTGGTGAGGCTTGCCTGGGATAGCCCCTGTTAGAACTTCCATCCTGGGAATAACCACTCACAGATGACCCTTTTTACCTTTGATATGAACTACAAATTATATAGTCACTCTAGATTTGATGGACTAGGGGATTAAAACTACGGTTTTTAAGGAGTTAGAACCTTGGCTAGACTGCCAGTGCTTGGTCATCCCTATACAATCTGAAAGGATAATCCATAAGGATATTGTACCAATCAATTCTGAATTCAGACATTTCTTCACCAGCCCTCCAACCACCCTCAACTGAAAGTGTTGGATCAGAAAGCAGCTAACCTTCCCCCGAGTGCTAAGTCGCTTCAGTCGTGTCTGACTCTTTGAGACACCATGGACTGTAGCCCCCCAGGCTTCTCTGTCCATGGGATTCTCTAGGAAAGAGCACTGGAGTGGGTTGACCCAGGGGTCGCACCTGCAGCTCTTATATCTCCTGCATTGGCAGGCTGATTCTTTACCACTAGCACCACCTGGGAAGCCCAACATTCCCCCAGGGAAGGAAATTCAGGAACTTAGGGAGGAAAATATTGGACTGCTCTCATCCTACCCACTCCATCTCAATGCAGTTACCTGTTAGGAGTTTAAAACTCACAATTTTTATGGTCAGCATTATTAGTGGGAGAAATGGATAGACAGGAAAAACACAATCAATGTGTATTAAACAATCACTATGACCCTCACACTGTAGGAAGTGCTTCACCTGACTCAATTCTCCTAACTCACTGCTTGAGATGGCTACTATTGTTATTTCTATTTTCAAGCTGACAAAATAGGCTCAACTAGGTAGAGCCACTTGCCTAAGGCACTTGGCTAAATGGCAGAAGCAGGGAATCCAGGTACCTCTGAAGCTCAGTTCTGAGCTCTTAACCACTGTGATATACTGCCTCCCACTCTGCTACGCTATTCTGACATTTGAGTCAGACATCTGCTTGCAACTTGATACATTATAAAGATATTGCCTCATCAAGTATGCCTCACAGAAGGGGAGAGGGAGGGGGACCAGGGGATGCTTTGCTTGGAGAAAGGTTGTATGATGGATGCATATTGCTATGAAATCAACGAATTGAATGTAAGCTTCTATCCTGGTACTAAATTATCTTCAGAAACAGACTTAAAATATCCTGGGGAAGTTCATTCAGGGGGTAGCCCTCATCCATAAACAACTATTAAGTGTATAACAAACAGGACTGACTGGTGGTTCATCCTCCCCTCTCCCCAGCTCTTTTGGCAGATCTGGTGACTGTGAGCTGGGCCTCATTCATGAAGGCAGACAACATTTCTGATGAGACAAAGTCCCCAGACTGCCTGTGGAGGAAGCTGCTGGGCCCAGATGATGCTATGCCTATGCCTCTGTTCCTTTCTTTCCTAAGGACTCTGCTTTAGAAACATGATACTTTTACCGTTAAGTAAGTACAGAACATTACAAAGGAGATAGAAACTGACCATCACTGGATGTGGATGGTGTGGGTGAAAATGGAGATGTTTCAGGTTTTGTAGAGACAACTCCAACCCAGCCTTCTTGAAGACTTGAATACAAATGTTCCCTGCTCACTCTCTACCCCAAACCAGGAGTAACAGCTACAAAACTGGAATCTATTCTATAGAAAGGCCACGCCTGTTACAGAAGTAATAAGATGATCCTTTCAGCATGATATAATTCAGGGGCTAAATGCTCAGACTTTCACCTCGGGAATGGGTTTTCTGGGGGTAGGAGACTAGGGACATTAAAAGACACCAGGAGTGAAATGATATCTGGGTGGGGAGGGTTGGCTATTGTAAGAGTTTCATATGAATTAAATTAGGATTTGCACAAAGCCTCAGAAAGCATGACGGTTGGGAAACCTTGTGAGCAATTAATATGATTGAGAGTATGACTAGGAAAAAAAGGCATTATAGTAACAGACTGACAGACAAAAGGTGAAGGTACCAAGCAAGGTGGACATAAGGTATGCTTATCTGAATTAAAATACCACCAGGAATCTTCTGTCCTCTTCCCGCACCCTTGAAATATGTGGAAGACTCTGGACCAACTGCCACACTTCTAGTTTCCAGTGAAATTTCCTTTAGTCCCTTCTACAAGGGCATATTCTGTGGCCAACGCAGCACTGATTTGCCAACAGTAGGTGCACTCCAAAGGTGGAATGGATGGCAGAAACCCAGGAAGATAAAACCACTGACGTCAAAGCTCTCTACAAAGCACCTCCTTCTAAGCAGAGTAACATCAGCTTTTGGTGGTACTTGGTGTTATTGTTCCTCTTCTCCAGCCTGTGTCAGAGGGTATCCCCTCATTCCAAACACAAACACTCGCTTCTGCTGCCACCACTTACAGCCTGCTACATCCTGCTGGCCTGTCGTGTTTCTAGTCCACCCTTCCCCAACATGGGACACCCATTTTTCTAAAGACCTGTATGAGCCAGGTCCCTATCAGACTATGAAAAGTTCTCCAGTCTGAGTTTGATTCTTAAGATATGACTCCCCATCGGTCCTCCACTGTACACCCGCTGGAAAGTTCAGATGCAACTATGGCAGACCAGACATTCTGTCTGAAGCCCTTTCCCAGACACGTTTTCAATCTACTCCCTAATGAAGCCTGCCAGGATTAATAAATCCTCTAAGTGGTCTTCCCTGGACCACTTCTTTCTTTTTCTCCCACCCAACCACTCATCCAACACCAGCAAAAGATGAGTTTTCATATAGCCTTGATTTTTCCTGACAGAGGGCACAGCCTTCTTCCTTTCATTCCCAAACTCCTCTAAACTGAATGATTTATGAAAAGAATTGGGTTTTCTCTGTCCTGGAATGCTTCCATTGCACCCAACCTCCTCTGTTTCACCCCACATCTTCTTCACCCTCTTTCTGCTCTTCTTTCATTTCTTCCCTCATCCTCCCTCCATCACACTACTCTACCACCACATAAGGACTGGCTCTTTTGCCTGAGTTCAAAGCAATCAGATTCTTTTTGAAAAAACAGATTAAACTCTTCTGAGATCATCTTCATGATCTTGGGAGCTCCTCCCTGACTCTTGAGCCCAGAGTCCTGGTTTTGGATGCTGGAGACTAGATAATTCAACAGCAGCAATAGCCAGAAAGGCAAAGAGGAGGGTGCTGTTTAGGGTGTATTTGAGGGAACAGCATATGGGCTTTTGTCAAAACATTCAGAGCTCCCTAGTTTCTGAGCTGAGTATAGAAATGTGCTGCTGTCTCTGAACAAGGCTTGAGCTAGTTCAATCTTCATCTTTTCTTGTACAGCATCCCCGTCTGCCTCAATTCCATTATTTGTTCACCCCCAGTCCTCAGAGCTCTGTGATACCAAGAAAAGTTTCTCAGTCAAGTCATCTCCCACTACCACTATCTACCCAGAGACAGCAAAACCTCTCAAACAGCGGCTGCCAGGTCAGCCGGTTGAGCGTTGCTCCTCCTAAAGACTCTGTCCCTTCTCAACAGCTTCCACCTCACACAAGCAATTAGTTCCCATGTTCCAGCGGGAGACACAGAGTAGTGATGGGAAAGACAGGCGCCCTGGCCCAGCTGCCTGCATCCACCCCTCAGGGCTTGGGGCACAGGCCAGGAAAGGGGGACTGCCAGGGTCTCCCCTCTTAAGCAGGAGGTCATTACCTTGGCAGCGGCTTGCGGGCCGTGATACTGGCGACAATGATGCTCTCTGGACGCGGGGTGGCCACAGCTTTAAAGGTTCCTCGCCAGAACTTCTCAAAAAGCTGCTTCTCTCCTTGCTGAACGCTCGCCATAGCCAACCCAAAGGGCCCGGGGTTCCCGGGCGCTGTCCGAAGTGCTGAAACGTGGATTCCAAAAGGGGGCACACCGGGCTCGGTCCCTGTCCGTGTGAAACCGAGAAGGGTGGGGTACGAAAGACAGGGGTTCAGGGCGGGGGATGGGGCGCCTCAGCCCGGGCCAGCAGAGGAGAAAGAAGGCTTGTCCGCCGGTTCTCTTCGCTTTCTGGGTCGGCTCTGGGCTGCGCTCTGACTGGCGGAGCCTCCGCGCCCCAGGAAAGGAAGGGAGGACTGGCTTTCTCGGCAGCGCTGGAGAGAAGAGGCGCCGGGGTCGTCTGTGTGTGCGTGCGCGTGTGAGCTCCGGCGCGCCCGGGTTTTGTCTCTCTCACAATGTGACGTTGGAAGAGGAGGCTGGTCGCGCGAGCTGCACTTTCCTCCCCCCTCTCCGCCTCTCCTCCTCCCCACCCACTCCCTCCGCCTCCTTCTCAGCCTCCTGCCGCCATCTGCATAACAAAAGCCCGCAGGTCTAGGGAGGAGAAAGGGCGGGGCGTGCGCCTGTCACCGGGGCCCCGCGGCTACGGAGTTGCAGCGCTGACCCCTGAGAAAAGCAATGCCGGCACCCGAACTGAACCAGGCGTGAGATCTTGCTTTCCGGCTCCCTCGTCTCCCCCTCCGTTGCGGACTTCCCCCCAACCCTTTCTTGGGTGCCCTCTGGGTCGGGCCACCTCCCTACCCAACCCCTTCGCAAGTCCTGTAGAAGATCCTCTATTAAGGGAGGTAGAAAAAACTTAAATCAACCCACCCAAGTCAACCCGCCCCTCCCGCACCCCGCCTCACTTCTGAGAGGGACTGTCTACAGCAGCAAGGGGGTAGGGGTGGAGTCTTCTGAATTCCTCTTTGAGCCTGGGTGCCAAGCGAGATCCTCACCACCCAGAAAGTGCCACTTGATGGACAATCCCTCACCAGTTCGGCCTCTCGCCATCTGCCGAGCTGGCCCCGCCCGCAGAGGAGTGCAGCGTTACATCTGTGCCTGTGGCTCTAAGGGATGTCTCTTTGTGCCTCACAGCCAGCCAGCCCAACGTCCCGCTGCCGAACTCATCCAAAGGAAAGAGTGCCCCACCCCGCCCCATCCCATGCAGTCCCGGGGAGCTCTGCTGCAGCCACTTTTTCTTAATACTGCATGTCTCAGGAGAGAAGTCCCATTTGGAGAAGAAAGGTCTTGGGGGAGGGATCTGAGGGGAAAATCGGAGGATTATAGGGGGATAGTTACTTTTCTGTCTCTCTCTCCATCTTCTACCCCTCCCAGTCCAACCCTAATCCCAGAAAGTGGAAGTTTAGAATCACAATAAGACCTAGAGGCAGAAGATCTGGGCAGAATTTCTGTCCTTCGCCCCCAGGGTTTTCAATAAGAAAGACATTCCGGACCCCCTTAGCCCATCTCTCCCCTGGAGTCCTTTTATCTCAGCAGAGTTGTTACTCCCACTCCCCAGACCTCACATTCTTTGGAAGGAGGCTTTGCCAAGTCTTAAAGGCCTCCCAGCTCCTGGCAGTGCGTCTTGGACGTGGCGGGAATAAACTTGTGCTTCTTGCTGATGGTGATAGCCATGGGGACCCAAGGGACCAGGGCACCATTGTGAACTTCTAAATTCTTTAAAAGAAAATAGGAGGAGAATATGAGAGAAAGGGTAGGGAGAAGGCAGTGCGAACTCTGAAGTAACCGAGCATCCTTCCAGAAATGTATCTACATTTGGATTTGGATATTTGCCAGCCTGCTTGTGACAGTGCCTGAGAGCACTGCTCACTCTGCAGTGACCCCTGCTGGTCAACAACTAGAGATGCATTTGCTGCCTTAAACTGGGTTGCCCAGCCAGCAGGTGGAGGTAGGGGCTAGCGAGCTTGGAGGTGAAGGAAAGGGGAGGCTAGGCTCAGATATGTTCCCTTCTCTCCCTCCTGCCTCAGATTCCCCACTCACTGATCACTCTCAGGCACTATTTCCCACTCTGAAGTTGATGTCATTTGAAATGCTGTTGAGAACTGGCTCCTTAAGTGGTCTGAGATATTTGAGACCATCCTTAGTCATGACATTGGGGCTCTGAATTGAGTCACTTGCAGGGGAGAGGTAGACGAGATCCTAACCCCCACAAGAAAACTCAACATTTCCCAGCCTGTTCTTGTTCTAATTCTTTAGAATGTTGATAAAGTTCCAATTTGTACAATATTGTCTCTTTTGAACACAAATAGCAGCCAGGTAATGTGGGAGGGGAAGCAGTTATTATTGCATTTTAAAGGTGATGAAGCTGAGATATAGGATGGTCAAGTGACTTGCCCCAGGTGATTTGATATGAGCAAAGGGAGTCTGTAAAAAATACAGTGGCATCGTTGACTCAATGAACATGAGTTTGAGCAAACTCTGGAAGATAGTGAAGGACAGGGAAGCCTGGCGTGCTGCAATTCGTGGGGTCGCAAAGAGTTGGACACGACTTAGTGACTGAAAAACAACAGAATACAGACTCTGGTTTGGCTTGGGGGCTGGGAGAATCTTAGGATACCAGGTACCCTATGGTGACACAGTGTGAAAACTGTCAGCTACCAAAGGAGTCACATACTGAGAAGCACATGGTGTTGAGTCTTTTAAGCTGGGAGTGCTGGATGATAAATTCTTGAGCCTCACAGCCAGACTTCCTGGATTCAAATCCCACCACTAATTGGTTAGAGGTGGGACTCCAGTTAAAATCAATTTGCTAGCCATTTCTAGAGAGTGCTTCTTTACCTGAATGGTATTGCTCTTTCATTAGAAAAATGGGAGATCAGGGAGAAATGATTCTAGGATTTGCAAACTCAGGCACTCTAGAGCAAGAACTACAGAGATTCCTATGCATCCTTCTCTCTGATGATCCAAAAAGGCAGCATCATTAGGTCAGAGAAATAGCTATGCTCCTAAAGCAGTTCAAACTCTACCTAACTGACACTACTGTGTTATTGGGGTAAATCCCTTACTTTCTCTGTCTATAAATTTTCTGAGTATAATACGGTTAATCATTACCCACCATCATCAAGGGACATCAGGGTACCTGACAGTCTATACCTGTTTCCAAAAGTCCAGTGAACAGTGAATGATTCAAATAATTACTTAGATAATGGGAAACATGATAATGAGCCCAATTCATCTGTCTCTGTGCCCTTAAAAAAGATCATGCTAAACTATTCAAATTACAAGATACTGTATTTCTTCATATAGACTTTTGGGGAGAAAAAAATGATTTTACTACTCTGGGCTTACTAATCCTCACTCCTTGAAAGCTCTATTTTATGTCTAATTTGAACACAGCACTCATTGTTTTTTATCCATTTCTCTTCTAGACTATGGAAATACACTGCTCCGAACGTTCCTGGACTAACAGAATAAACCAGGAATCCTCCTCCCCTGACTGTATAGTTCCCCAAGAGACAATAGACTATCTTAGATAATAATAACTGCATCTATTGCATAAGTGTTACTACGTTTTATGTTCTAGTCACCATTTGTGCTAAACCTTTCAAAAACGTTATCTCATTTAGGGTAGAGATTTAGACGTTTCTCCAAAAAAGACATCCAGATGGCCTACAGACACATAAAAAGGATGCTCAACTTCACTATTAGACAAATGCAAATCAAAACTACAATGAGGTATCACTTCACACCAATCAGAATTATTGTTGTTGTTTAGTCGCTAAGTCATATGTGACTCTTTTGCGACCCCCACAGAGTAGCCCACCAGGTTCCTTCTGTTCATGGGATTTCCCAGGCAAGAATACTGGGGTGGATTACCATTTCCTTCTCCAGAGGATCTTCCTGACCCAGGGATTGAACCTATGTCTCCAGCATTGGCAGGTGGGCTCTTTACCACTGAACCAATAGGGAAATGATCATCATCAAAAAGTCTACAAACAATAAATGCTAGAGAGGGTGTGGAGAAAAGGGAATCCTTCCACATTCTTGGTAGGAATCTAAATTGATACTGCCATTATGGAAAACATCATGGAGGGTCCTCAAAAAATTAAAAGTAGAGTTGGTATATGATCTAGCAATCTTATTCCTGGGCATAGATCAGGAAAAGACTCTAATTTGAAAAGTTACATGCATCCCAAGTTCAGAGCAGCACTATTTACAACAATCTAAATGTTCATTGACAGATGAATGGATAAAGAAGATGTGGTATATATATATATCCATTATGTATACACACACACACACACACACACACACACACACACAATGGAATACTACTCAGCCATAAAAAGGATGAAATAATGCCATTTGCAGCAACATGGATGGACTGAGATATTATCACACTAAGTGAAAGTAAATCAGAAAGAGAAAGACAAGTATCATACTATATCACTCATATGTAGAATCTAAAATATGATATAAATGAACTCATTTACAAAACAGAAACAGACTGACAGACATAAAAAACAAATTTATGTTACCAAAGGGGAAAGAGGAGGAGGGATACATTAGGAGTTTGGGATATAGCAAATACAAGCTACTATATATAAAATAGATAAATAACAAGGTCCTACTGTATAGCCCAGGGAACTATATTCAATACCTTGTAATAACCAAATGAAAGAGAATGAAAAAGAGAATATAAACATCTGAATCACTCTGCTGTACACTAGAACTAACATACTATAAATCAACTATATACCTCAATTAAAAAGAAGCTTCTCATTTAATCCTTGTCAACAGCTCTATAAGAAAGGAACTATCATGTCTGAATTTTGCAGATTTGGAAACTGACTTTCAGAATGGAAAGAGAGTTCAGTGTGTGGAAAAACCACATATTGGTACACACAAAGAAGAGGCTGAAGACCAGAGAACACAGTGATGGAAGAATGGAAGGAAAAAAATGGAAGTTAATGATGCAGGAATACACTCAATGCAATGAAATGAGAGAATTGCCATTATTCTGCCCAGTTTTAAAAGCCAATGACATTGTATCATTATTTATCAAAGTGGGATTCCTTGGAACCCTGGTGGCACCACCCCTCAGAAGGTTGTAGGTGATACCCAGGCAGATGGAATACTAAATAACATCAGAGCACTTGGTTATATATGGTGAGAAAGTATTCCTTTTATCACTTGTCTTCCTAGCCATTAGGTTACCTCCAGAAGTAAATCTCCATATTCTGATTTTCTGAAAATGTCTTTAACACATCTCTTAGGACTTAATTTCAACAGTGAAAAAATGACTTCAGATTCAGAAGCATGGGCAATTAGCATTTGATAATACTGCTCTGTTTTCACTGAATTTATTTTCATAGTTATCTTTCATTATTGACATGTGACACGAGTTTTTCATTTCTAAAATGTCTGCTTTAAGGACATTTATTAGGTAAAGAGGTGAGTCACTTTTTACCAACTTTTTACTATAGAAATTTCAAACATATTAAAAAATAAAGAGACTAGCATAAAGAGCTCCTGTGTACCCATTTCTAAGTTCAACAATTATCAACACATAGTTGTTTTTTTTTAATCCTACTCTGGCCCTCTTTCCACACTCCTAAATTATTTTGAAGTATATCCAAGACATTGTATTATTCTAGCCAGTTGTAAATATTGCAGTATGTATCTCAAAAGATAAGAACTGCCTTTTTTTAAGCATAATGGCCATATCATTACCACACTAGATGAAATTAACAATAATCCCTTAATATCATCAAATATCCAGTCAATGTCTACTTTTCCCCAACTGCCTTTTAAGTGTTTTTTTTTGTTTGTTTGTTTGTTTATTGGTTTGTTTGAATTGGGTTTCAAATAAGGCTCATTCATTGTGGTTGATCGATGCTATTCCTTAAGCATGCTTTTCTCTGTAAGTTCCCCCACCACACAGACACACATATACATACATGTAATTCCTTTTCTTCTTCTTCTGTATTTTAAATTTTATTTTATTTTTAACTAGAGGAGGAATATGGAACACTTCATCATCCTTGCACAGGGGCCACACTAATCTTCTCTGTATCATTCCAATTTTAGTATATGCTGCCAAAGCGAGCACATCTTTGTTTTTTTATAAGAAACCTGGTTGTTTGTCTAGTAGAATTTCCCATAATCTTTTTTTTCCTGATTGCATACCTGCAGCATAGATTACACGTTTCTCTGCACCCTCTATTTTCTATTAGGTGATGGTTAGATCTAGAAGTTTAATAAGATTTAAGTTCAAAAGAAATTCCACCAGAAGGTTAATAATGTACGATTTTTTCTTGTGATGCTCGCTGACACTGAAGATCTTTGCCTAATTTATTAATTTATTAGAGGTTGCAAAAAATGGTGGTGTTCTAATCCATCATTTATTCTTATGTCTGAGTATACTTATGGAAGTTTTGACTTTAGTCAAATATTTTACATAATTAAAAAATAAAGTTATATTAAAAAGTAATCCCTAAAAATTAAGCATAAAAGTAAATAAACTTCAATGTGACTTTATTTCAGTGGACTTTAAAACACAGTAGTTTGAATATACACCCAAGTGAGATGTTAAAACAAAATCTGAAACTGATTTCAGTAGTAATCATATTATAGGTGGTAGTGTAAGTATGCTTGTTCTAAAACATGTATATAGTGAGATAGAGAAAATGAGTAATTATGTTGGTGTCACTAAACTTGGATTTTTGGCATATCAGAAAGGAGATACAAATGTGATATTTATGATTTATGAGAAAACCCTGCAGCCCTTACTTGAGCTAGAGATACCAGTAGAAACTCATGAAATACTTTTTGTCTTAAAATATAATTTCCACCTTCAGTACCTTCTGCTTTTAAAGACAGAATGCAACTTCTGAATGTGCCTCGCTTTGTCTCGTCTGTTACTTCTTTTCTCTTGAAAGGAGTACAGGATTCTCTCCTGGAATGCTCAGAAGCAGAAGACAAAGGCAACTGACCTTTGGTTCAGAGAAAAAAATAAAAGGACAAGAAAGAGAAAACCGAGGCTGTTCCTATTAATAGGTCCCTGTAAACTGCAGATCTGGAGGCAAAGCTGAAGCCAGGCATCTTCTGCAGCCAAGTGCTTTGGGGCGAGCTCTCAGCAGCAGGACCCTCCCTATTGTCTTGCCCCTGGATTGGACGTTGCAGAAATAATACCAAACAAATCAATAGTCAGTGTTGTGATGTGACCACAGTTGTTAATGCATCATTTTCCCCCTGGAAATTTAGTTTACCTTACAGGCTGGCCAGATTCTAAGCAAGCTCCTGCCAACTCAAAGCCCAGAGTAACTTCCAACGCATTTAATCTTTCCTTTCTGTGCAAGAACTTTACGAACATCTTTATGTTTATTCCCCACGGTGGCCCTCTGAAGCAGGTTCTATTTAAATAAATGAAGGGATTGTCTGACAGTATACAGCCAGAATGTCTAGCGAGCATTCTCTTATACTTTTCTTTGGGGGTCATGATTAAAATAAATAAATTAATCAAAATAAATTTTGTTTTTAGAAAAATGATAAATGCCATTAAAAAAAAATCCTTGTCAACTAGACTTTATGGAAGATTCCCTAGATCTATGATTCAGGAATTTGAGCAACAAGCTTAAGACTCTCAGCCCCATCTCCTTCAGGGGATCTTTATATGAGGCTGGGCAGTACACAGAGGCCTTGAAGGACTGGGATTCCTGTCCTCATTAAACTTGGGCAACTCGGGACCTCCCTGGAGGTGTAGTGGTTAAGAATCTGCCTTCCAATGCAGGGACTCGATTTTGATCCCTGGTAGGGGAACTAAGATCCCACATGCTGAGGGGCAACTGAGCCTGTGCACCCCAGTTACTGAGCCCGCATGCCACAACTGGAGAAGCCTGTGTGCCCAGTGTAGCCAAAAAGAATAAAAATAAACTTGGGCAACTCATTCTTAATTCTGGCCTAAGTTTTTCCACCTGAAATCATATGGTTGGGTTCCCAGAAGCCTCCAACTGGTAGTCCACAGGATGAATTTCTGGCCAACAAATGTGTTCTATTTGAAGCCCACAGAGCATTTCAAAACAGAATTTCAGTGACTACAGGTCACAGGCAAATGCTTTCCTTTTCAGGACAGACCCCACCATTCCTAACAGCATCTCATCCAGCCTTCCTCAGGCATAAACATTTTCCCTCTCAACCCAGTGGCAACTCCTAGACTTGGGCATCTCTAAGGGCCCTCCCAGGGGTGACATTCTACAATTTCTTCATGACTTTGTTTGCTTGGAATAGTCATAATAGTAATTTTAAACACAGCACAAATTTAGTATTTGTTGACTGACTGCTATCTACCTTTGCTTTGGATTAAGCATGAATCATCTGTTCCCTCCTCATAACAATCCAAGGATGACGCTATTATTGTGATCCACCCTTTGCATATGTGGAAACTGAGGCTTTGAGGTCACACAGGTGATGGTAGGTGGAACAGCTACCTAGGATGCAACTAAAAAAAAAAAGATCCCGAATGCTACAATGAAGACAGAAGATCCCACGTGCTGCAACGAAAACCCAGCATGGTCAAATAAATACTTTTTTTATTTAATAAAATAAGCAAAGATTCTGATTCAGTTGTTCTGAGGTGGTGCCTGGTAATTCTTTTAAGCTCCCTGGGTGATTCTAATGTGCAACCAAAATTGAAAAACTGTGTGTTCCAGTGCTTTTCAAGAATCACTTTGGGATCTTGTTAAAATTTAGATTCCGATTCATTAGGTCAAAGGTAGAACCAGAGATTCTGCATTTCTAAACGACTCCCAGGTAATGCCATGGCTGCTAGTCCCCAGACCTCCTGCGGAATAGCAAGTTTTTTTAAAAGCCAACTCTGAGCCTGGTATGACCCAGATTACATGCTTGCTAAATGTTGGCTCAGAAGTAATAAGGACATTCAGTGGGTTGTGGAGTAAGGGGACTTGATCCAGTGGTTGGAGGAAATTCACAAACATCCTAGAAAAAGCAAGGGGCCTGAGGTGAATAACTCTTTAGAGTAGCTCCTGTGGTTCACAGAGATGGAAATTTGGGAGGTCTGAGTGTGATGATAATTGTGAGCTGTAGTCCCATGGATGGAAATCAGCTAGAGTCTGGCTTCATGGATGCAGGTTTGAGTTACACAGGAATCAAAGCTACAGGGCTAGGGAGTGAACTTTTGGGGACAAGGCTGGGGCACTCCACTAATTTATTTGGGAAGTACTGACTGAATGTCTCAGGAGCATAGGGGTCCTAGGCACTGGGGTCTAATGAAAATCATAGCCTCTGCTTTCAAGGAGCTCTTAATCCAGTAGCAGGGGGACAAAGCATTAAAAAGACAAAATTCAGAATTCAGAGCTACCAGCACGCTAATGGGGAGAGCTTTCGAGAAGGGTCCTTGGCCTAGCCCAAGGGAGTTATGGGAAGATTTTTAAAGGAACTAACTCAGCTGAGCTGAGTTGTGAAACAGAAATAAAAGTCATCCAGGAGAGGTAGTAGGAGCAGAGAGTGTCCCAGGCAGAGGGGGAGAACACAGGCTATAGCGTGGAAGGAGCAGAGAACAGAGTCTCTTCCCAGAAATAGCTCAGTTTACAGGTCCCAGGGCTGGAGATAAGCCAGAGAAGAAGCTGGAGTTGTAGGAAGGGCATGGATGTCACAATAAGGTATCGGTACTTCTTTTTTTTCTTTCTTTTTAAAAAAAATTATTTATTTTTTAATTGAAGGATAATAGCTTTACAGAATTTTGTTGTTTTCTGTCAAACACCAACATGAACCAGCCATAGGTATACATATGCTCCCTCCCTCTTAAACCTCCCTCCTATCTCCCTCCCCATCCCATTCCTTTAGGTTGATACAGAGCCCCTGTTTGAGTTCCCTGAGTTGTACTTTTTGAAGCCAGAGGCCTATGGGATCAATGAAACCTATGAAATTCTCTGAAAAGTTCTTGCTTACCTGTCTATGTCCATTATCCTGGGATAAAACTTGAATAAGACTGTCCATGAGATTACAGATACCTGGCTAGGTAAGAATCCCTGGGAGCTATAGACAGAGTCTCACCGTGCAGGCAAGGGAATGTCACAAACACAAGAGTGGGGGCTCAGGGATAGAGGAACAGACTACTACTCTGTTCTTTTCTTCCCCCTGAATCTCTGCACATCAGTTCTCTCTGCTTAGGATGCTTTCTCTTCCCGCTGCCACCCACATCTCACCTATTTTAAGTCTTATTCATCCTTCAGATCTCAACTCAGAATCTTCCCTCCTTGGAGAAGACCAGCTTCCTTCCATGATACACACTTGTAGCTCATTTGAAACAACTGCCACACATCGTGATTATATAATAATAAAACTCACCACCAAAACTATCTGCTCCCCTCCCAACTACTAAAATAAATAGTCTTTGTTGAATGGTATCATCCATCGTGTTCATAGCTATAATCTCCACGCTGTGACTGGGTCCTGGCACATAGTGGAGACTCAATAAACATTACTGGGTGATTATATGAATATCTGCGTGAATGAATGAGTGCATTCACAGAGTGGATCACTACCACCTGAATTCTTTCCCCTCTCAACCCTAGCCCTACCCCCCACCCAACTCTTCATTTTGTATTTTAGGCCCTTCCCCTTGCAGACCACTAGGCATGGTGGGAAAGAGCTGCAGTAGGGGATCAACTGGACCAGGTAGGTTGCTGAAACCTGCCCCAGTGGCTTCATATGGGTGTTTTTAATCACTTAGTGAGCAGATGAAGTCTATGGGTGAAAATTCAAGGAACTTCCCAAAGTGTTGGGTAAATCCCATCAGCGGCTAGCAGCAGTACGGCATTCGTGCCCACAGTCTGAAAGTCCTAGAATCTATTTTCTAAAGAGCATTTTGCCTTATTTGGTTTATTCCATTCAAGCTGTCAGGAAGTTGGGGAGACTTCGTTTGTTCTACGTCACCCCATGTGGTGAGAAGAAAAATACCCACATTACAATAGCAGTTTGGGATTCAATATTATTAGAGTAAGGATGAGTAATTCAGAAGGCAAAGACTACAACTAGGGTGAGTCAAGAAAGTCTTTCGGTGGGTATCAAATTAGCAACCTCAGCCCCTCTGTTCTAACACCTCCACAAAGCCTTCACCTGACCTCATCTACCCTGAAACTCCTTGAGTCTGTTTCCTAATCTGTAAGGTGTGGGAAACAGCACTTTACCTGACAAGATTGTTGGGAGGATTATAGGAAATAATGTATGCCTGCAGGATACATTATTATAGGAAATAATGTATGGAAGTGTCTGCTTCCATATTTCCTGCTCTCCATACACTGGCCCAAATGTTTAGACAATCTCAAGATTGACATAACTCTTGGATCCCAAATTCTAAGCAGCCCCAGCAATACAGAGGACAAAAATGTGAAGCTATGGGTCAGAGGGTTTGCAGAACAACGGTCAAGCAAAAAAGAGAGAAACCATGCAGACAAGCATTAGGTTTCATTAGCCCAAAAGGTTTGATTATGTATCTTTAACAGGGGGCTTTCTATGTCTTTTACACACTGTAAGCATTTTCCCTTCAAACTGTCACTTTAGGAAAAAAAAAAAAAAAAAACCGATGGAACAGGAAAGAAGAAGGAAAGAAGCCACTCTCTTTCTTTTCTTCAAAGGCAACCCAAATTTGATCCTTTTGGCGAATGACTCAAGATAAAAACTCCACTTCAGTCTGCTTTCTGTGATTAAACAACCTTCTTGTTTGTCAAATAGCAGGGAGACGAGAAGAAAGGGAAGCTCTTGTGGCTGCTAAGTGCTCTGAAATTGTACTCCCTCCCAGCTCCCTCCTATTAGGTGCACTGAGGCCTACAAAGGGATGGATTCTCCCAATGGGAGGCAAAGCTGAGGTTCAGCTGTCCAGAATAGAAGAGAAATGGGGATGGGGTGGGAGACCTTAAGAAGCTCCCATAGGATTGGAGAATCCCCAAATCGGGATGATCTAGGACTCTTATCCCCTACTCCCACCCCCCAACCCCCCGCCTTCCTTTTAGGGACATTGCAACATTCGAAACTACTCTTCTGCTCCATGACATTCTGCACATAAGAAATCACAATATTGAGTAAAACTAATAGATTGCTCTTTCTTTTTTAAGGGGCTAGAGGGGGCTAGCTTTAATCCATCTTGCTTCACTGAAACCTAATTTAAGCTTGATAATATGAGAACTTGAGTTTTCACAGGAAGCAAGAACTTTTTACTCAAAGCACTTCTAAGTTCTGTAAGTTCTCGTTTAAATGCAGTTGTAAACGTGTTCTTTTGAAAAGGTGGACAGATGTATTCAATAAAAATACAGAACACCAATAAAGGCCACCTAGTTAAATTTGAATTTCAGATGAACACGTATGTTTTTTAAGTATAAGTATGTCCCATGTAATATTTGGGATACACTTAAACTAAATGAGTTTCATAGTTTATCTGAAAATCAAATTTGACTGGGCACCTTTTATTTTATCTGGCAACCTTAGCTACTGACAATCTAACCCCAGGCTGCATTTTCTTCTCATCTCCTTGTGAGCAGAATTGAGAGTATGGATAAGAGTCAGAGGGCCACTGAGGGCTTTCTAAGGAAGGTTCTGGGGTGGTTAAACCCATAGGTTTTGATGTCAGGCAGGGCTAGATTCAAACCCCATGTCTGCCTCTAACTTTGTGACCTCCAGCATGTGACTTTCTCTAATGAACTTTCCTTTATGGTAAAATGAGAATTGTAATATCTGCCTTATAGAATTATGATTAAAATTGGGTGACATCAAAGCACTGAGCGACCTATAGCTCCCAGATAAGTGGCAGCCCTTAGAAACACAGCTCTCTGTCTTTCCAGCAGCCAGTTCTTTTCTTGAATTCCTCTTCACCTACAAAATTTCCTCCATCCTGCTCTTCAGCCCAGATACCTTTTGGCTAAACTGCTACAGCACAGCGCCACGTGCTCTGAGGCACTGAATTGGAATCAGCATGAAAGTGAAAGTGACTCAGTGGTTTCCAAATCTTTGCGGCCCTATGGACTATATAGTCCATGGAATTCTCCAGGCCAGAATACTGGAGTGGGTGGCCTTTCCCTTCTCCAGGGGATCTTCCCAACCCAGGGATCGAACCCAAGTCTTCCACATTGCAGGCGGATTCTTTACCAGCTGAGTCACCAGGAAAGTCCAAGAATACTGCAGTGGGTAGCCTATTCCTTCTGCAGCGAATCTTCCCGACCCAGGAATTGAAACAGGGTCTCCTGCATTGCAGGTGGATTCTTTATCAGCTGAGCTATCAGGGAAACCCTGGATCAGCATCATCGTGCACAAATGTTTCCCAATCAAGACTGAATTTTTATTGACATCAGATACCAAGTTTCCTTCATCTCCACATTTCCAGCATATAACATAAGGGTTAACACATAGGAGACACTTGATATTTCCTAAATGAACATGTTATGAAACCATTAACACCTTAGCATAAATTACCCCTGACCACAGTTTCCAAATCATAGTACAATCACAAAAAAATAAAGTCAGTGTAGGGAAAGTGTCTCAAAAAGCTGAAATTGTTCCATTCAATGGATTGCCCTTACTTGAGACTATTCTTTCTTTAGGGTTGAAAAAAATGTCATTTATAGAGTAAGTTTGTTTAACGTAAGTAAGTTTAAGTTTAAGTAAGTTTGTCAAATAAATACTTGACAAGATAGAGAGTTAGCAACCTCCATGTTGAGATATTAATAAATCTATATCTCTATCCCAACAAGTAAGTTTCAACATTGAAAATGCACTAGTACTTGAAATTTGAAAGTCTGAGTATCATCACTTTATGAGATGATAGAGTGGGAAGAAGGAATGTTATCTGGACTACTGAAGGAATATAATCCCGGACTGATAAGCTTCGATGGGAAGAAGTGGAGAGGAGGAACTATTACATTAATACAGCATGAGACTCAACCCTGGAGGGTACATTTTATCTCAATAAAAAGGCCAAAAGGAGTTTGGAGGAGCAAAACAGTGGATGAAAAAAGCAAACAAACTTCCCCTACTTCCTCACTTACTTAGGTTAACCCCACCACCCCAGAGATCAGGATCTTCATTCACTCAAGTCTGAGGTCCTTCCCAATGGTCCCTCCCACAACTGCTCAGGTCAACAACCTCCTTCAAAGAATAACAATACAATACAAGGAGGGATGTCCATTCCACTGGCCTCCAAGGACGCTCCTGCCATAGGAATCCAAGTCAGGCCCCTCCCTCTGAATGAGAACAGCTGTACCAATGCCCCCATGCAAATTCTGGGAACTTGCCCTTGACTTGGCCTCAGAGTCACATTTCTGTAAAGACAGTTCCTTAAACCCCTGCAGCTCCATTGACCATGATTCCAGGCATTGTTTGGTCATTCCTTTGTATCCTTCCCCTCTTTGTCCTGTCCTAGTTGGACACATCTGTCACTTTTTAGGTCCCCATTGCTCATCTGTCAGGGTCCACAACCGGGAAGAGACAAGGGAAAAGGCCAGATGAATGTTTTGCCAATAAGAGGAAGACTTGGATGTTTTAAATTTCTCCATCTCTTAGGGTAATCACATCCCCCACCCCCAACTCAGAAATAATAATAATAGCAACTATTTAACTACTCAAGATGGGCTAACTATATGACAGGCAATACATTAGCACTTAATAGCATTATTTTATTTAATCTTCACAACAAACTCATGGGGAAGATGTTATCATGTTACAGACGAAGAAACTGAGGCTCACGCATGTAAATCACTTGCCCTAGGAGCTTCTCACAGCTGTAAGTGACCGAGCTGAGGCCTGGAAAGCTAGCGTTTCTAATTCCAGACTTCTGTGTTTAACCTCATTTACACAGCCTCCTCCCAGCCACCTTCAAAGACTCCCACCTGTTCACACAATGGAACTCAAAACTCTCAGGAACCTTCAAGATCTGGTCTCCACCTGCCTCCATAATCTCATCCCCCACTAATGCCCTCCTAGAATCCCCCACAGCAGGTATTTTGAGTCCTTTTTATTTATTTATTATTGAGTCCTTTTTATTTATTTATTTATAAGTCTTCATATCTGAATCTTCCCTGGTGGCTCAGAGGGTAAGGCATCTGCCCACAATGCAGCAGACCCGCGTTTGATCCCTGGGTCAGGAAGATCCCCTGGAGAAGGAAATGGCAACCCACTCCAGTACTCTTGCCTGGAAAATCCTATGGATGGAGAAGCCTGGTAGGCTACAATCCATGCGGTGGCAAAGAGTCGAACATGACTGAGCAACTTCACTTGCACTTTCTCATATCTGAGCTTGTTCCTATATCATTCCTCATGCTACTTCCATATCCCAAGTCTACCCATGTTGCAAGCCCTAGCTTGAGCCCCACCTTGCCCAGCATACCAGACCCAATGAGTTCACCTTCGTCTCAATTTCATAATACTTAGGGTCTGATGAACCATGTAGCCCATCCCACAGATGACCCTGAGTTACTACGTAGTCATCCCTTACGTGGGTGTTTCATCTCCCTATCTTGAAAAAACACCCACAGGAAGGAATCACATCACAGCCCACATGTCTCTTGTATTATCTTACAGGAAACACAGCAGATGTCCAATCAGTGTTTGATGACTGACTCCCCCCCTTCCTTTGTTGTCTTTATTGCTATTTCTTCTTCCCCTTCTCCTCCTCATCCTTTCCTTTCAGTATTTCATTCTCTTGTTTTTCCTCCCCTCTGTTCCCCTTTGCCTTGTTAAGTGTGGTAGGCAGCTGCTGACATGGCTTCCCATGCTGTCTTCCTCCTGATATTTGCAGCCTTGTGTAACCCCACTCTCCTTGGTGTGGGCTGTACCTAGTGACTTGCTTCTAGTGAACAAAACACTAGTGAAGGTAATGGTATGCCACCCCCTTGATTAGAAAACAGAAGACTCTCTTGTTAGCACACTCTTGCTGGCACTCTTTCTTGCCCTCTCCCCTGCTCCCTCTCATGAAGACAGTTCCATGTTGTGAGATGCTCTGTGGAGAGGCCCACAAGGCAAAGGATCAAAAGAGGCCTCTGGCCAACAGCTCATGAAGCAGTGAAGTCTCAGTTCAACAATCTGCAAGAGACTGACTCCTACCAACAATGGCATGAGTGAACGTGGAAGTGGATCCTTCCCAGTTGAGTCTTCTGATGACAGATGACTGCAGCCCAGGGCCACGCTCTCATGGCAGCCTTGTGACAGAGTCAGAGTCAGAGTGCCCAGCAAACCATGCCAGACTTCTGAATCGTGGAAACTGAGACAATACGTACATTGTTTATAAGACGGTGAATCGTTAAGCAGCGTCAGAGAGCTATGATGGTAAGTGTTCATTTGCTCAACATTTGTGGAGGATTTAACATGGCGTCCTTGTTAGATGAGGGACAGTTTGATGACTCAGGCATAGCTCTCTCATTTTGAGAAGCTCTAACCTTGTTGGGAGTTGGGAAGAGAAACAGGTTATCAGATCACTGAGGTGCCATTTTATTTAAAAGCCCTAATAGGGAAGGGAAGAGGGACCTAGTTGAGATGTCATTCTGCTTAGGAAACTCTCAGAAGGCTCCAAAAGAGGTGAACGTTGAGCTAGGTGTTGAAGCACAAGTAGGTGGTCATCAAACTGCAGGAGTTACATAGAAGGGAAGGAAAGCATTCCAGGCAAAAGGAACACCACGGACAAGGATACAGGGGCATGAAAAGGATTGTCATAGTTAGGTAAATGGTGAAAAGTTTAGCACTTCCTGTTCTGACTATAACAAAAAGAACAATATGATTTGAGTCAACGTATATTGTTAAGTTTTAATACTCAGTACCTCATTAAATTCCTATAACATTCCCATGAAGTGGAAAAATCTCCTTTTATAGGTGAGGAAACTGAGGCTCAGAGAGTAGAAGTGACTGGCTCAAAGTCCCAGAGCAAGTCACTGGCTGAACTGGAATTTGAACACTGATCTGTGTTGGCCTTTCCAGGTGGTACAGTGGTAAAAGAATCTGCCTGACAATGAAAGAGACATGGGTTCCATCCCTGGGTTGGGAAGATCTGTTGGAGAAGGAAATGGCAACCCACTCCAGTATTCTTGCCTGGAGAATCCCATGGACAGAGGAGCCTGGTGGCTGCAGTCCATGGGGTGGCGTAGAGTCGGACACGACTGAGTGACTGAGCGCGCATACACACACCGTGTTGCTCTAGAGCCACTCTCCCAGTCGTCGACTGACTGCTCCACAGCTGACAGGTGGCTCCAAAGGGAAAGACCCTGATGCTGGGAAAGGCTGCAGGCAAAGGGGGAAAGGGGCGGCAGGCGAGATAATATCACTGATTCAATGGTCATGAACCTGAGCAAACTCTGAAAAATAGTGAAGGACAGGGGAGCATGGCGTGCTGCAGTCCATGGGGTTGCAAAGAATCGGACATGACTTAGCAACTGAACAACAACAAAGGGAGAGGGCTTTGGTTTCCGCCGGACAGGACAAGTCTCTCCAAGCCTATGGATCCACACACACCATTCACAGTCTGGTATGAAAACAAAGAGGCTGGGCCAGTCAGGCTTTCCACCTGTCCTGGGGCAGTAATAGAGAGCAGAAGGTAAGGGCAGAGGCCTGGGTTCAAATCCCGGCTCCTCCATTTACCAGCTGAGTGAATTTAGACAAAGCATTTAACACCTCTGAGCTTCAGTTTTACAATATCAGTAAATTGGAGAGATAATAACAGAAGCCAACTCATAGCGTCAATGTGATAATCCACAGAAAGCAGAAGTATAGAGGGTGAGAAGATGCCATGAAATTGAAGGGCCTCAATAAATCTGTCCATGTAAAAATCTAGTATCAGGAACATGAAAGAGAGAGAGAGAGAGAGAGAGACCAGAGAGAGAGAGACCATACATTTTCCTCAGATTCTAATGACTTTGCAATTCTGATTCCCTCATATCCTTAAAACCAATGTGCCATTTTCTTGAGACCCGTGGATATTGTTGGAGGGGAAGAGGGAAGTATGGGAGGGAGAATACTTAGTCACTAGCCTCATGTTTCCCTATCAGGGGATTTCCAGTAGAGTGACAACTCCTGGCTTCTTGTCCCACCTGATTGGTGCATCTGGAAGAAGGAACTGAACATGCTCAGCAAGTCTCTCTTACGGGAGCTTCTTGCCTGCAGAGAAAGTGCATTCTGGGCTTAAGCAGAGCAGGCTTTGCCCACCGGTTTTGCCTGATGTTGGGGTTGGGGGTAAGTTCAATTTAGGAGAGTATTAGCAAGCTGTGTCCTCCAGAAGAGCTTCTTATAGGTAATAAAGCTGACACTTTGATCTCCATCTGACTGGCCCTTTCGTGTCTCTTGCAATTAGTTTTGAACCACCTTGAAAAGGTTCACTCCTCTCTTTTTATGTTGCTCATTCCAATCCTCCATTAAGTCTCCTTGTCACGATTCCAGATGGCTGTCCTAAGCAAACTTTCTGCAAAGATAGCTCTTCCTTTGGCTTTCCTCTCCCCTGACATCCTGGCTTCCCACCCACCCAGGTCCTGAATCATAGAGCAATTTGGCAGATCCACTTTATACCCATCTCTTACCCTCTGCCAAACCTGCAGACGCCTCAACTCATCCAAGTCTTTTCTAATTACATCTTGGCTGATAACTATTCTAGCAATTTCTTCATGTTTGGTAAATGTTCCAACTTTTCCACTTTCTAACTGAATCTTTAAAAAAAAGGAATTTGGTAACTCTGGCATTTTTGAATCATCATTAATTTCAAGCTTGTCTTATTTTATTAGCTGTCGTACATTCCCTCTGAGATCTCTTTCCTCCTTTATGCATCTGAAAACCTCCATGTATTTTCTTTCCCATCACTGAGCTAGGACTAACTTGGACTAACTTACTCTAATGACCTTGCAGAAGCAGCAGGAGGCACAGCATCAGGATAGAGTTCCCAGGTGTAGACTGCTGGCACCCCCTCAAAACATTCCTCTAAGGGCTTGCTGCTCCTCTCTCTGTTCTGAAATATCTTCCAAGAATTAGTCTTTTTCTGAACTAATCAGAGGCAGGCAAAGGTCTCCAAAAGGGCACTATGATGTACATAATCACTGAGAAGAAGGTGAGCTCAACTCAGCTTCCCCCATTAATACATATGAAATGATCTTCTTTTCTCCCTTCAGATAAACTCTCTTGTCACTGGCTGAGATTACCCTAGGGGGTTAGGCAACAGAGAGGTGTGTTATGGGGAGAGGAGGACAGAGAAAAGGGTCAAGTCCAGAATCAGATTCTCAATAGCACTGTCCAGAAGAATGGCCCATGATGATGGAAATGGTCCATATCTGTGCTGCTGCTGATACAGTAGTTATACAAACAACTACCACATGAAATGTGGCTAGTGTGACTAAAGAATCGAATTTTACATTTTATTAAATTAATTTACATATAAAAAGCCACATGTGACTGTTACTACACCCAAGGGTGCAGCTCTACAAAATATTACTTTTTGGTTTATCTGAACCTTCCTTCTTTGTAGCCATAGTTCTTTGCAAGTCCTGGGATAACACACAAGACAATGATCTATATGACTCCCAGAATCTGGGGTCAGTGGATGCATGTCGTGATGCTCTAGGCCCATGGGAGCTATCCTCTAGTGGAAGGTAGAGGTCACAGATTGGTGGTCCACAGGCAAAATTAAACCTCTTGGTTTGTTTTACTTATACAATTTTTAAAAATCAATTAGTTTCTTGCATTTAAAAACCAAGAGATTTCACATAAAGATTTGCATTTCTAGCCTTTCTTGAAAAGGTCAGAAGACCCCACCTGGCCATTCAGAGGGAGATGAGTAGCAGCAGCCTCCTTTACAAAAGACAAGTTTGCCATGGGTCCCACCACTTCCTAGGGTCTAAACACCCTAAGTAGGCATTTGGGTTTGTTCTTGCATCAGAGTGTCATAAGGATCCTAGAGAACAGTAGTTGTAAAACTCTTGATATAGAGCCAGACTCACACACATGCTCCAAAAACTAAGTGGTAGGTATTGGATGGAGAAGAGAGATGATGAGAAGATGGAGGAAGAGGAAACATAAGAAAAAAGAGAGAGAGAAGAAGAGGAGAAAGAGGGGATGAAGGAAGAGTCAGAGGGAAATAAGAGCTTCTAGTCAGTTTCCAAACACAAGATCAACAAAGAAGCAAGAAAAAAAATTCTTTCCCCAGTGAAATACTCACTAATTCCTGACAGCTTTAGCTTCCTTCCAACATAATACCACAACCACCCACATTGTAAGCTCATGGGTACAGGGTGAGAGTTGAGAGGTTAAGAAAGAAGGTAATAAACCAAGGGAATAAATCAGTTGGCCTTTAGGACCTTTGCCCTTGGATCTGCAACCTTTGTCCTGAGAACTAGTTCTCTTGGCCACTTCTTAAGAGGCATTTGGGACCTTGTAACAGAAATACCAAGGGGTTTGGGATTCATAAAACCTATTGTGGATCAAGTCCCTCCCCAACATCCAGCATACGTAATCAGAAAAGATAGTTCGTACATGTCTATCAGAGGAAAAGTATATCCTTCTAAGATGAATGCAGGGAAAGTTACCAGCTATCTATTTGCAGAAAAATAGAGAAATGCAGAAGATTTGGTTAAATTCTCAGGGAGTTATGATCTCAAGTTCCCAGTATTTAACTTTGCAGTTTCTTAAGGCCTGGACTATGTAATTCAGAATATGCTGGGAGAAGCATATCAAAATGCTCATTCCAATGCCTTGCACCAGACCTGTAGATTCATTCTACTTGAGGGTGGTGCTAGGGAATCTGAATTTTGTAGATATACAAGCTGTTATCCTTATATGACTAACTGAATCAAGGCATATTAATGCTGAAGAAACATGGTTAGCAGCTGGTGAGGCTAGCCCAACCCATTCCCACCTCTGAGTAGCAAAATCGCTACTAATTTGAGTGGTCAGGGAAGACTTCTCAGAAAAAGAGCCAGCCTTTTGCTGGGTCTTGAAGTATCCAGATGGGGGTCACAGGAGATTAATTCACTCACTTACTCATTCACCAGATACTTACTGAATACCTGCTAGGTGCCAGCTTTGTTTCAGTAAGCAAGACAGAGAAAACCCTCTGTCCTCATGGATCAGAGTTGAGGAATAAACAGAATATATAAGCAAAATGTGAGACAATATTGTACAAACATTGAGTCCCCAGTCTAGGGTCAGATGTTTGCAGGAGGCTGTCCATCTCAGTGAAACATCACACACAAGATCCAGATACCCACTCATCCATCCACCAGTTTATCTACTCATCATCCATCTATCCATCCATCCATCCATCCATATACCCACCCATCTATCCATCCCACCATTTATCCTTATATATTCTATTCTTTCCATTTTTCTTTCATTTAAAAAAAATGAAGTATAATTGATATACAACACCATAAAAATTACTTCCTTTCTTAATTTATCCAATCTACTTAGGAAACTGAGTGCTAGACCCCCTGTGAAGTTCTAAGGATACAAAAATAAGACAGATACTGCTATGGAATGAAGTGTATCTTCTTTCAAATTTCTATGTTGAAGCTCTAACCTCAGAATGTGACTGAACTTAGAAATAGGGCCTTCAAAGAGGTAATTAAGTTAAAACAGGGTCATTAGGTTGTCCCTAATCCAATGTGCTGGTGTCCTTATAAAAGGAGGAAGTCAGGACATGGACCAAGAGAGACAGTGGACATGTGAATGCAGAGAGATCATCATGTGGACACATGGTGAGAAGGTGGCCATCTGCAAGCCAAGGAGGGAGGACTCAGAAGAAACCAAAACTGTTCTGACCTTGGTCTCAGACTTCCAGCCTCCAGAGCAGTGAGAAAATAATTTCCTGTTGTTTGAACTGCCCAGTCTAAGGTATGCTGTTATGGTAGTTTTGGCCAACTAAGAGAGACACCATCACAGAAGCAAGTGTTCACAATTCAGACAGAGAGAAGGAAAATCAAACAGACAATTATAATATAAAATTTTGTTCCCTTCTCTGAAAGCCCACCTACAGAGGCACATCCATTTGAATTCATCATTGCTCTTTCATTAATTCAACAAATATCTGTTGAGCACCTACTGTATTTCTGGTTCTGCAATAGAGAGTGGGAATAAGATAAAATAAAAGGTGGATATATCCACTGCTTTTAGAAGTTCACAAACTCCTCTACTCCTCCCTCTAGACCAAACACTGTTCTCCACTCATTCTCAAATAAGGCGGGGCAATGTTGTGTGATTGATATGATCACAGACTGTGGAATCAGACAGATCTGGATTTGGGTCTGTGTCTTACCACTAATGCGGCTTCTCTGGTGGCTCTGTCAGTAAAGAATCTGCTTGCAATGCAGGAGACCTGGGTTCGATCCCTGGGTTGGGAAGATCCCCTGGAGAAGGAAATGGCAACCTACTCCAGTATTCTTGCCTGGAAAATCCCATGGAGAGAGGAGCCTGGTGGGCTATAGTCCATGGGGTCACAAGAATCAGACATGACTTAGTGACTAACCTACCATTAACAGGTTATGTGGCCTGGGGCAGTCTGTTTAACTAGTCTGAGCCTCAGTTTATCTTTAAAAGGCAATAACAATACCCAGGTATGATTGCTGTGAGAATTAAATAAGATTAGGGACATAAATCAGAATAAGTACTCCATAGATGTTGGATACGGTTATCATTGCAGCCTCTGAAGCAGAGCCGATCAGATGATAATGAATATTATCACTAATATGGGGTGCTTTCTCAATACCCAAGAACTCTAAGTAATTTGCATATATTATCATTTTATACTCATGAAGCATCTTCCTTACAACCCCAGCCTTTCCTAGTTTAATTTTCTGGTTTCTCTTTTGTCTTTTCAGTGTTTTATCACTCCCAGGAAAGCACTTAAAACCCGAGATAGTCTGAGGGAGAGGCTATAAGCCTGTCTGGAAAGAACTTGCGTCTTTCTTCCCACCCATGGTTCCCCTGACACTCCAGTTTGCACACTGGCTGAGGCAAGCTGGAGGAGGGATGTGGCGGGAACGGCACCACACGGCTCTCCCTGAGAGCTGCAGTTACCAATAACATGTTGGATTACAGGTCCCCAGTGAAGCAGTGCAGTTGTCTCTGTACATGTCATTCCTAGCAGGGTTTTGTAGTTAAATTTCCTCCAGCACAATTGGAAGGTACAATCCGCTTCCCTTTGAGGAACTGGAGATGGGAGCCAGCAAGGACTTGTTATCATGGAAACCACGTCTCCCCCTGGGCCCCAAGGGGCACTTCTGGAAATGGTTTGGAATTTGATCACAGTCTTCAAGCATAAGAACCATGGTTAAAAGCTGTTATTTCCTCACTTCTGATAAACGGTTGTCGAGAAGCTGCCAGTTCTGGTTTTGCTGGGGGAAACAGGAATTGGGGAGGATGTGGGTCGGGAGGATGGGGAGAGATGACAGGATGGGCTCCCAGAGCCTCAGAGTTGCACAACACCCCAAATGGAAATGACAGTTTGGCAATGGTCCTGCCTGGCTCCTTGTCAAGAGTGAGACAGTCAAAGGGACACTACACTAGGTAGGCCCAGTTTTAAGTGACCGCCACCCTCTCAGGATGGAAAGGAGGCTCAGCTTCAGGTAAGGAACTGAAACACGTGGGTAAGAATCATCAACTCTAAGGGTTTTAAAAAAGAATTCTAGGTACAGGGTTTGCAAACTCAAATACTTATTAGGCACCAAGAGGAAAAACACCATTAAGGGAAATTGAAATGAGCTTGGTGAGGCTTTGGGGAGCAGGAGATTATATCCCATCTAAAGGAGAGGGCAGCCACCATCTCCAGCCACTTTGTGGAGACTCCAGGTGGGTCTGCAGTTTCAGCGCAGGCCAATTACCATGTTTTCAGGAAAAGCCCCAGATCTGGAACTTTAGGTGAAATCTGACTTGGAAATGTAAGCTATGGATTCAAACATTTAAAAATCACATCACAGGCCAAATAAAACATGCCTAAAGGTCAAATCCAGATCATTCATTCAAGTTTGCAGACTGTGCTATGAGTGATAAAAAGAAACTTCAAATTCCAGAGACCAAAGGGAATTTTAATATATCATCTGCAACAAAAAACACAGCAGAAAGAGTAGTTATGATTTATTTGGTACTTACTCTGTGCTTAGCAATTTGTTTATATTATTCCATTGAGTTCTCAGCCACAACCTTGGGGGTGTAGGGGTTTTTATCCCAACTTAGGAAGAAATTGAGGATCACAGAGATTAAGTCATTTGCCCAAGTCACACTTTACTATATTAGCGTCTCTACAGAGAGGGGAATCATTTCCCTGTGTGTCTTCTGCAGCACAGAGCACCCCAGAGACCTCCAAAGGCTTCCTCTTTCTCCAAAATTTTGCTTCGCTCTATCCATCAGCCTTGTTTTAATGTAATGGTTTTAACTGGGGGGCAATTTTGACATTTATCAAAGTCTAGACATTTTTGAGCTTCCCAGGTGGCACAGTGTTAAAGTATCCACCTGCCAGTGAAGGAGATGCAGGAGATGTGGGTTCAATCCCTGGGTTGGGAAGATTCCCTGGAGTAGGAAATGGCAACCCACGCCACTATTCTTGCCTGGGAAATCCCATGAACAGAGAAGCCTGGTGGACTATAGTCCATAGGGTCACAAAGAGTCGGACACAAATGTGTGACTGAGCATGCACAGATGTTTTTGGTTGTCACACTAGTGGAGAATCCACCACTGGTGGAGAAGGAGAATCCCACCACCACTGGTGGGGAATCACTGGTGGAGAATCCCATGGACACTTTCCTGGAGAATCCCATGGACAGAGGAGCCTGGCAGGCTACAGTTCATGGGATCATAAGAGTCGGACACAACTTAGCACTAGCTTGCTTTCTTTCTTTCTGGTGGAGGAAGAGAGGGGGCGCTACTAGCATATACTTGGGAGCGGCCAGGGATGTTGCTACACACCCTCCAACACACAAGGCAGATCCCACCACAAAGAACTATCCAGGTCCAAATGTCAGTAGTGCCAAGGTTGATAAACCCTTATCTAAAACTATTAGGGGAGGGAGAGCTGAGGACTAGGGGTTCCCAGGTGACTCAGTGGTAAAGAATCCGCCTGCAGATGCAGGAGCTGCAGGAGACTTGGGTTCAATCCCTGGGTGGGGAAGATCTAAGGGAGAAGGAAATAGTAATCCACTCCAGTATTAAGGTCTTCCCTGTAGCTCAAATTGTAAAGAATCTGTTAGTTGTTCAGTCGTGTCCGACGCTTTGCAAAGAGTCGGACACGAATGAGCAACTAACACTATCACTACTACTACCAGTATTCTTTTTTTTTTTTTTTTTTGAAATCCCATTTTATTCACTGTAATAATAGATAGGGTTTTAAAATCGTTTTTTTTTTTTATAATTTATTTATTTTTTCAGTGGGTTTTGTCATACATTGATATGAATCAGCAATAGATTTACATGTATTCCCCATCCCGATCCCCCCTCCCACCTCCCTCTCCACCCGATTCCTCTGGGTCTTCCCAGTGCATCAGGCCCGAGCACTTGTCTCATGCATCCCACCTGGGCTGGTGACCTGTTTCACCATAGATAGTATACATGCTGTTCTTTCGAAACATCCCACCCTCACCTTCTCCCACAGCGTTCAAAAGTCTGTTCTGTACTACCAGTATTCTTGCCTGAGAAATCCCATGAACAGAGGACTAGGGGGTTATTGAGGAGATGAGGAGGAGGAGGAAGAGGAAAATACTGAGAATGATACTTGTAAAAGTAGCTCCACTGTCAGAGAAGCTGCATGATTTACTGAGTGTTCTCACCACAGTTTCACTAGTATTTCATGACACCCCTTTAACATTTCTTATTACTGTTTTACAGATGAGGAAACTGAGACCCAGGGAGAGAGATTTTCTCTTGGGCTTCATGAATGGCATCTCGCAGATATTATTGAGTGTCTGGGATATCTTAGTTCTGGTTAAGGGATCTGCCCCTTCCACTAACACTTATTAAATATTTTCTACCTGTCGGGCACTTCACTAAGAATTTTACATGCATCATCTTAAATGCTTTCAACAACCTAATGAAACAAGAACTTGGTTTATCTCCATTTTTACAGTTTAACAATTGAGATTCAGAGGAGTGACTTCACTTGACCAAAAGCACTGGAATTTGAGCTCAGGCATTTGTGACTTTGAACCCTGTGCTCTTAACCATCCTACTATTCTTCATTCCATGATCAGTTCCCCATGGTTGTCCAATAAGGAAGCATTTACTGAGTTCCTTATTTTGAGGAAATTGAGAATACACAAGAGCAATTCCTAATGCATCCTGACTTCAAGGACCTTACATTCCAACAGAAAGATCAGGTACATTCACCACTAGCTGTAACACAAAATGAAGTGACCAGGCCGTAAAGAAGAGTCAGTAAAGCGCTTAGCAAATACAGTCTGCTGCCTAATTTTGTAAATAAAATTTTATTGGTACACCAGCCATTCCAATTTGTTTACATAGTGCTCATGGCTGCTTCTGAGTTAAGTAGCTGCTACAAAGACCACCCAGCCTATAAAGTCAAAAATATTTACTACATGGCCCTTTACAGAAAAAGTTTGCTGGCCCTGTTGTAGAAAAGAAATGAACAATACTGAAAATAACCCACTTTCTGTGCTTCTCTCTAATGCATTGGTGATTGATTATAGCTCATAAATATTAGCATAAGGACTCCAAGAGATGACATTAATGACATTAACAAACTCCAGATACTGGGTGCTGACTGTGTGCCAGGCATACATCTAATCCTCTCTAGTTTCCCCAAGAAACCTGTCAGACAGGTATCATTAACCCCTTTCACATATGAGGAACATTAGGCTCAGAGAGGTCAAGAGGCAAACCCAAGTTCAAGGAGCTATCAAGGAACAGAAGCAGAGTCCAAAGGTGGACATGTACGGCTCCAAAGCTCTCCGCTTCCTACATGTGGAAAAACTCAGCATGAGCCCTGACTTAGTTGCATAAGGAAACTTACCAGAGTAAGTTTTCCATAAATTTTTCTTCTTGCCTTCCATAATGAGGGCTCCCACCCCTGTAAACCAGTTTATAATAAGAAATATATATTTGGCCTTCATCCCCATACCTGGCACAGAGCTTCTAAAACCCTTGGAACTTCCTAAGTGATGAGGGTGATGAAGGTGTTTTGTTATGTCAATGAGGTGATCTTTGGAAAACTCCTAGGTAGCCTAAAAATGGAGGCTGGTGGCCAGGGGGACCACCCATGTGATTAGAAGGTTGGAACTTTCAGACCTACCTCTCCTCAGCCTCTGGGGGTGTGGGGGAGAGGGGCTGCAAATTGAATTCAATGACTAAAGGCCAATAATTTAACCAATCATGCCTGAGTAATGAAGCCTTCATAAAAACCTAGAGGACAGGCTCTGAGTGCTTCTGGTTGGTGAACAGGTGGAGGCACTGGGAGAGGATGCTCAAGGAGGTATCCTGAGCATCCAGCTACTTCTGATGTAACTTGCCCTGCACATCTCTTTCATCTGGCTTTCCTGAATTATATCCTTTTTATAGTAAACTGGTGATCTAGTATGTAAAATGTTTTTCTGAGGTTTGTGAGCCACTCTAGCAAATTAATCAAGGAGTGGATTATTGAAACCTCCCATCTATAGCCAGGTGGTCAGAAATATAGGTAACAGTCCGGACGTGCCATTGGTGTCTGAAGTGGAGGTGGGGACAATCTTGTGACACTAAACCCTTCACTTGGGGAATCTGATGTCAGGGTAGAGGGTGTCAGAATTGAGTTGAACTATAGGTCATCTGGGGCTTCCCAGGTGGCTCAGATGGTAAAGAATCTGCCTGAAATGTGGGAGACCCGGGTTCGATCCCTGGTTTAGGAAGATGCCCTGAAGAAGAAAATGGCTACTCACTCCAGTATTCTTGCCTGGAGAATTCCATGGACAGAGGACGCTGGCAGGCTACAGTCCATGGGGTCGCAAAGAGTTGGATATGACTGAGTGAGTAACACTTCCACTCATGCATAGGACATCTAACTGGTGTCGGGGAATTGCTTGGTGGATGGAGGAAGAACCCATACTTGGGATGCAGTGTGACTGAGTGCTTCTGACACTTGGTGTCAGAATTGTAACCAGTAAGAAGCTTCTGCCAGGCTCAGAAAGTCCTGGAAACTCTTTTCATAACCAACTTGTCTGTCTCAGACAATACTCTGGTAAGTTCCACACCTTGGGAAGCTGCTACAGCTCCCAGACTGGCCCAAGTGCCTTTCTGCCCCCAGTAGTCCAGCAGTTGATATTTACACAGACTTTACAATCTTCTCTGGTTAATCCAGCATGCTCCTCGGTCACTTCTCATTAAGCCAAGTATAGCCTCCTTTTCACTAGTTCTGAATTAAGTTGTCACTTTCCCCAGCAAGGGGCTGCAGGTGGAAAGCACAAGCACAAAGCTTGGAAGACAAGTGGAAGAAAAGAGGACAGCCTCCCCCTCCCCCCTCATCTCCCACCCACTTTCCTAGAGTGACAAAGATACTGCCATTCACCACATCCTCCCACCTGCAGGTTAAACAAAAATAAGTCCCAGTATGTTGGGGACTTTTTTTTTTTTTAAGCTGAGGGTATTTGGCCCAGCTGCTGCAGAAAAATATTTGACTACAGCAGTTGGACCTGTAAATATCTTTCTTGGTGTTCCCAGGCTGCCCAATTATCCCAACTGTGCAGCCAAGCCCCTTCCCCCCCCCGCCCCCCGGGATGTTTTCAAGAGAACCAGCTCACAGCAGACGTGCTGCTATTATTTCAGCTGTCCCTGGTCAAGCAGCCAGAGCCCTAGCCCTTCCTCTCCCCAGGTTGATCTCAGACCACAAAATCCAATTGTCTCCCCAAGGCCTTCACTGACTGACAAATTGCTGCCCCAGCAATGGTGAAATGGTTACCAGGGCTCCCTTTGGCAGCAAATCCAGGAGCAAGTTGTACATTTTTGTAGAATGAATTAGGGTTTAAATCTCCCAGCTCTGCTCCTCCCAGCTATGTGATTTTGAGCAAGTGACTTAGCATCTTGGAGCCTCTATTTCTTCTTCCATAAGGTGGGCTGTCATCGGGGCTTGTCTCCACAATGTAATTAAATAACACAATGATGCATTTTTAAATTGTGGTAAAATATACATAACAAAGTTTTCTATTGTAACCATTTTAAGTGTACAGTTTAGGGGTATTAAGTATATTCATATTGTTGTACAACTATCACCACCATCCATCTCCAGAATTCTTTTCATCTTGCAAAACTGAAACTCTATACTCATTAAATATTAACTCCCCGTCCCCCTCCCCCAGCAACCATCATTTTAATTTCTGTCTCTGTGAGTCTTGGCACCTCATATATGTAGAATCATACAGTGTTTTTCCTTTTGTGACAGGCTTATTTCACTTAGAATGATGTCTTCAAGGTTTGTCCAGGTGGAAGCATGTGTCAGAATTTTCTACCACTTTAAGGCTGAATTATATTCCTTGTATGTATACAACACAACACATTTGTTTATCCATTCATCCATTGACGGACCTTTGGGTTTCTTCTCCATTTTAGCTATTGTGAATATACTGCTATGAACATGGTTGTACAAATACCTCTTTAAGACCTTGCTTTCAATTCTTTGGGGTATATACCTAGGAATGGAACTGATTAATCATATAGTACTTCTATTTTTAATTTTTGGAGGAACTACCATCCTGATTTCCTTAGTAGTTGCACAATTTTCCATTCCCAACAGTACACAAGGGTTCCACTTTCTCCATATTCTCATCAACATTTTGTTATTTGGGGTTTTTTTGAGAGTAGCTAGCCTAGTGGATGTGAGGTGATATCTTCTTGTGGTTTTGACTTACATTTTCCTAATAAATCATAATGTTGAGTGTCTTTTCATGTGCTTCTTGGCCATATACAACAATATTTTTGATTAGTGTCTGGAACATGTTGGGAGCTAAGACCTGATGCCCATAATTACAGATTCTGTGAGATACAAATCATGATTCCAGCTGAATTTTTCTTGTAGGTTGGAATGCTTGTCTGCTCCAGGGCTCAGAGCCATTTAGAGGGAGAAATACGGTGCTTTCTCTAGTCTGTTCTCTTAGACTGTGGGACATCACTTCATTTCTCTGGGCCTCATCGAGAGGCTCTGAAGACATACAAAATAAATTAAAAAAAAATCTCAAGGTGGTGGAGAGACAACTGTACTAAGGAGTCATATAGACTTGGGTTTGTGTCCTGCTCTACCATTTATTAACTGCGTGATTTTGGCCGAGTCATCTAAGATTTCAGCACTAAAGAAGCATTCCATGGATATTTGTTAAATAAATGAATGAATGAATGGGTGAATGATCTCTTTGTCATCAGTAAAATTATACCCATTCCTGGAATACTCTATCAACTGATAGAATATATTTACAGAGTGCTTTGCAGTTTTAAAACCATTTGGGTTGTGGTATGGCTGAGTGGTTCAGAGTGTATATCTGCACATTTACAAACAGACAAATCTCAGTTTGAATCTCAGCTCTGCTAATATTATTCATGTGATCTTAGAAAACTTATGCAATTGACAAACCATTAGCCAAACTCATCAAGAAACAAAGGAAGAAGAATCAAATCAACAAAATTAGAAATGAAAATGGAGAAATCACAACAGACAACACAGAGATACAAAGAATCATAAAAGACTACTATTAGCAACTATATGCCAGTAAAATGGACAACTTGGAAGAAATGGACAAATTCTTAGAAAAGCATAACTTTCCAAAACTGAACCAGGAAGAAATAGAAAATCTTAACAGACCTATCACAAGCACAGAAATCAAAACTATGATCAAAAATCTTCCAGCAAACAAAAGCCCAGGACCAGATGGCTTCACAGCTGAATTCCACCAAAAATTTAGAGAAGAGCTAATACCTATCCTACTCAAACTCAGAGGAAGGTAAACTTCCAAACTCATTCTATGAGGCCACCATCACCCTAATACCAAAACCTGACAAAGATGCCACAACAAAAGAAAACTACAGGCCAATATCACTGATGAACATAGATGCAAAAATTCTTAACAAAATTCTAGCAAACAGACTCCAACAACATATTAAAAAGATCATACATCATGACCAAGTGGGCTTTATCCCAGGGATGCAAGGATTCTTCAATATCCACAAATCAATCAATGTAATATACCACATTAACAAATGGAAAGATAAAAACCATATGATTATCTCAATAGATGCAGAGAAAGCCTTTGACAAAATTCAACATCCATTTATGATTAAAAAAAAAAACCTCCAGAAAGCAGGAATAGAAGGAACATACCTCAACATAATAAAAGCTATATATGACAAACCCACAGCAAACATTATCCTCAATGGTGAAAAATTGAAAGCATTTCCCCTAAAGCCAGGAACAAGACAAGGGTGCCCACTCTCACCACTACTATTCAACATAGTTTTGAAAGTTTTGGCCACAGCAATCAGAGCAGAAAAAGAAATAAAAGGAATCCAGATTGGAAAAGAAGTAGTAAAACTCTCACTGTCTGCAGATGACACGATCCTCTATATAGAAAACCCTAAAGACTCCACCAGAAAATTACTAGAGCTAATCAATGAATATAGTAAAGTTGCAGGCTATAAAATTAAAACACAGAAATCCCTTGCATTCCTATACACTAACAATGAGAAAACAGAAAGGGAAATTAAGGAAACAATTCCATTCATCATTGCAATGAAAAGAATCAAATAATTAGGAATATATCTACCTAAAGAAACAGAAGACCTACATATAGAAAACTATAAAACACTGATGAAAGAAATCAAAGAGGACACAAATAAATGGAGAAATATAGCATTTTCATGGATTGGAAAAATCAATATAATGAAAATGGATATACTACCCAAAGTAATCTATAGATTTGATGTAATCCCTATCGAGCTACCAACGGTATTCTTCACAGAACTAGAACAAATAATTTCACAATTTGTATGGAAATGCAAAAAACCTCGAATAGCCAAAGCAATCTTGAGAAAGAAGAATGGAACTGGAGGAATCAACCTGCCTGACTTCAGACTATACTACAAAGCTATAGTCATCAAGACAGTATGGTACTGGCACAAAGACAGAAATATAGATCAGTGGAACAAAATAGAAAGCCCAGAGATAAATCCACGCACCTATGGACACCTTATCTTTGACAAAAGAGGCAAGAATATACAATGGAGAAAAGACAATCTCTTTAACAAGTGGTGCTGGGAAAACTGGTCAACCACTTTTGAAAGAATGAAACTAGAACACTTTCTAACACCATACATCAATCTAAATGTAAGACCAGAAACTATAAAACTCCTAAAGCAAAACATAGCAAAACACTCTCCAACATAAATCGCAGCAGGATCCTCTATGACCCACCTCCCAGAGTAAAGGAAATAAAAGCAAAAATAAACAAATGGGATCTAATTAAACTTAAAAGCTTTTGCACAATGAAAGAAACTGTAAGCAAGGTGAAAAGACAGCCTTCAGAATGGGAGAAAATAATAGCAATCGAAGCAACAGACAAAGGATTAATCTCAAAAATATATAAGCAACTCCTGCAGCTCAATTCCAGAAAAACAAATGACCCAGTAAAAAAATGGGCCAAAGAACTAATCAGACATTTCTCCAAAGAAGACATACAAATGGCTAACAAACACATGAAAAGATGCTCAACATCACTCATTACCAGAGAAATGCAAATCAAAACCACAATGAGGTACCATCTCATGCCGGTCAGAATGGCTGCTATCCAAAAGTCTACAAACAATAAATGCTGGAGAGGGTGTGGAAAAGGGGAACCTTCTTATACTGTTGGTGGGAATGCAAACTAGTACAGCCACTATGGAGAACAGTGTGGAGATTCCTTAAAGAACTGGAAATAGAACTGCCATATGACCCAGCAATCCCACTCCTGGGCATACACACCGAGGAAACCAGATCTGAAAGAGACACGTGCACCCCAATGTTCATTGCAGCACTGTTTATAATAGCCAGGACATGGAAGCAACCTAGATGCCTATCAGCAGACGAATGACTAAGAAAGCTGTGGTACATATACACAATGGAATATTATTCAGCCATTAAAAAGAATACATTTGAATCAGTTCTAATGAGATGGATAAAACTGGAGCCCATCATACAGAGTGAAGTAAGCCAGAAAGATAAACACCAATACAGTATACTAACGCATATATATGGAATTTAGAAAGATGGTAATGATAACCCTATATGCAAGACAGAAAAAGAGACACAGATGTATAGAACAGACTTTTGGACTCTATGGGAGAAGGCAAGGGTGGGATGATCTGAGAGAACAGCATTGAAACATGTATATTATCAAGTGTGAAACAGATCACCAGTCCAGGTTGGATGCATTAGACAAGTGCTCGGGGCTGGTGCACTGGGATGACCCAGAGGGATGGGATGGGGAGGGTGGGAAGGGGGTTCAGGATGGGGAACACATGTAAATCCATGGCTGATTCATGTCAATGTATGGCAAAAACCACTACAATATTGTAAAGTAATTAGCCTCCAACTAGTAAAAATAAATGAAAAATAATAAATAAATAAAAAAAATAAATAAATAAAAACCTCAAAAAAAAGAAGAAAGCTGTGGTACATATACATAATAGAATATTACTCAGCCATTACAAAGAATACATTTGAATCAGTTCTAATGAGGTGGATGAAACTGGAGCCTATTATACATAGTGAAGTAAGAAAGAAAAACACAATATAGTATACTAATGCATATATATGGAATTTAGAAAAATGGTAATGATAACCCTGTATGCAAGACAGCAAAAGAGACACAGATGTATTGAACAATCTTTTGGACTCTATGGGAGAAGGCAAGAGTGGGATGATTTGAGAGAATAGCATTGAAACATGTATATTATCATATGTGAAAGGGATCATCAGTACAGGTTCAATGCATGAGACAGGGTGCTCAGGACTGGTGCACTGGGATGACCTAGAGAGATGGGATGGGTATGGAGGTGGGAGGGGGGTTCAGGATGGGGAACACATGTACACTCATGGCTGATTCATGTCAATGTATGACAAAACCGCTACAATACTGTAATTAGCCTCCAATTAAAATAAATAAAATTTTTTAAAAAGAAAACTTATGCAATTGTTCCAAGCCATAGTTGCTCTGTTTTTAATATGTGAATGATTGGAATTCTCACTGCACTAGTCAGATGCTGATTTTTGTTCCTGACATTCAAGTTCTTATGTTGTCCCTATTGAAAATGAATAGGGCTGGCCTACACAACCAATAAGACACCGCTAAAATAATGGAGTGTGACTCCTGAGCCTGCCATGAAAGATACTGCAGGCTCTGCCTTGGAGGTTTGCTCCCTCTTGGATCAATCAATCTAAAGGAAGCCAGCCATCATGTCAGGAGGATGCTCAAACAGGAGGCAATGAACTGAGGCTTCCTGCCAGCAGCCAGTACCAACTCGCTAACTTTTAAGTAAATCACCTTGGAAAATGATCCTCCAGCTCCAATCAAACCTTCAGATGAGGCTGCAACTGAAAGAGACACTCTGAACTAAAACAACTTGGCTAAATCACTCTCACATTCCTGACCAACAGAAACTATGCATGAGGATCAAAAAATAATAAATAAAAGAGAAACTGTGTGTGAGGTAGTAAACGTTGATTTATGTTTTAAGATGGTAAGTTTCGAGCAATTTGTTACATAGCAATAGATGCCTAGTACACTCACCTCACAGGGACATTGTGAATATTAAATGCAGGTAAAGGATCTTCCCTGCATAGCGCTTGGCCCACAATAACAGCTCAGAAAATATAAATCATTATTGTTATTTTTGGCCATAAAAAGAAATTATTTGCTCTTTGCTCTGATTCAAGGACTTTGAATGGTTGTGTCTATAAAAACATGCACTTGAGAGGCATCAATAAATTAATTAAAGCACAGATGGTGTGGGTCCAAGAATATAACCTTTCTGTTATCGAAGCTAAAAAGAAGGAAGACTGGGCAAACAAAAGCCTAAAAGGCTGAAGATTCATTCCAGCATTGCAAAGATTTAAGTAAGTCAGTGGCAGAGACCCAAATTAAATACAAATTATGAAGACTGGAATACTCAGGGCACTGAATAAGTAGGCATGGTTTTATGGTTTCCCATACTTAATAAAGTTTATGAAGTACTTATGAGATTATCTCTTTTAATACTTACAATAAATCCTTACAATAAGTAGGATGGTTATGCTTGTGTCCATTTCATGGATGTGTCAACTGAGTCTTGGAGGCCTGAGGCAAACTTCTCAGGAACATATAGACATCAGGTGATGTCTATATGGCTAGTGATGGGTTTCAGACCCAAGCTTCCAGTCCTCTTGACTCAGACTGAGCCCGGAGATTGTTCCGCCATGCCAAGTTTCAGTCTCTTCCTCTCTCTAAGCCTTAATTTCATGAAAAGTAGGTTTGGAAGAAACCAAGCATCACATGTTCAGAAGCTTAATGCACAAAGTAGTTTATTTAAGTGCAAAAAGCTGGTAGATAGAAATTGCTTGCTCTACTATAAGAAAAACAGGAGCACACATTGATCAATACATAGCAAATGACACTAGGCCTCAGGCTGGGGAGGCAATAGGGTCTGGCAAGGACTTTGGCAAATTGAAGAGCATACATCCTTTCTTGAGAGGATGTCCTCCTTGCTCTATCCAGGTGTTGCCATGCAGGAATATAAGTCTAAGGCTTCCAGATCACCTGCTTCTGAAGCCTGAAACTGTACTTTATGTGAATTCATCCCAAGTCTAAAAGTTGATGCATGGAAAATAAAAATTAAACAAAACACTCTGTGAGTTACATACACCTACAAGCTAATTCGGCTCACAAGGCACCATTCGGGACTAGACCATTTGCAAGCTCCTCTCCTGCTCCAGGACATGCTGTCTCCAACAGTATTCAGCACGCACTGTTTGTTTACATGGAATACTAGGCAGCCTCATAAATATTCCAAACTGGTTTTCATGTACAGACATGAGCTGTGTCCTCAAATAAATTCTAGACTCTCCGAGGGCAGGGACCAGGTCTCTGGTTTCCTGTGGGCCTTTGTTTCTGACCCTCTTAGTATAAAGTGCAGCAGCTAGGGCAAGGGCTCATGCAGCTGGGACAGAGGGTCAGGCAGAATGGTTTTCCCCAGGCAATGGTTCTGGAGAGCTGTGAGTCTCACATCACTGGGTGGGGCGGAGCTCTGGATCTTGGGAGGGTAGCTTCCATCACTGCCTGTGTTCTTAGGAAGTGAGGCCAGGGAATCAACATTAATGACTTTCATCTATAACTTGTCTGCCAGATTTATAAACGAGGCTTCTGTCTCCTTTGGGAATCTTGCCTGCTGCTGGGCAGATGTGGCTGCTTTTGCAAGGGGAACTGACTTTCTCCAGCTCATCCCAAATGAACAGGCAGGTTCCTCTGGGTGTTCTCTCCTTGGAGTCCCTGCATCATCTCACAGTATCTAATAGTGTGGGCTCTGGAGTCACCCTTCTTAGATTTGAATCCCAGTTCCTTCACTTACAAATTAACAGAACTGAAATTGCTTCTTGAACATCCCTGTGACCATAAAGGTGAAGAATCTGTGTTTAAAAATATAACTTATGTCCTCTGCTTTCCAGGAGCTTGTAATTTAATTGAGGAGATAGAACCAAAAAAGTTAGAGGTTTAATATAGATCTGAGAAATTATGGTCCATGGCAATAAATGATCATTAGCAATTGAGTTGTGTGAAAAGTACCATAAGAGCAGAAAAGAGGAAAAGAACATAGTGAGACTCCAGCAGGAGGGTTAAGGTTTTAAAAACTGTTGGAGCAGGTGGATGAGTGGGGAGCATAGGGGCATTAATAAACATGCTCTGTTGGCCTTCACTGAAGAAAACAAGATTGAACAGTGGTTAGAAGTACAGACTTCGGAAACAGACCTTGGTTTGAATCCTGAGTTTACCACAGGATTCTTTTAGTTGAAGGTGACAGACCCAGCTTTAGCTGGCATAAGCAAAATGAGTTTTTATTGGTCCACAGAAGAGGGGGTAGCTCCAGGAATAAACTGAGGTAATTCGGGTAGTTCTGAGCCCTGAGAAACTGGAGGCCACTGGGATTGTCTGACTCTGCCTATCTCATTTCAGCTTTTTTTTTTCTACTCAATGTCACACTCTCCTGCAGCAAGTGGACTTTCTCTATCTGGCAGTACATATGGCACCTGGAAGCTCTGGAAAGGCCTTTGAGTTCCATGACCATAGACAATAGGCTATATTTTCTCCAGCTCCAAGTAGAAAGTCTCAGGGAAGAGCTCTGATTGGCTTGACTAGGTCACATGACATTTATAGGCCCTTCTCAGTGACCACAGAGGAATGTGGTCCTCTGATTGGACATGTTTGGGTCTTGGGTGAAATCCTGCAATTGGTACCTCCACCAAAACCACAGTAGTAAGGAGGTTGTGGAGAGAGGCTTCCACTATTGCAAGAAGGACAAGATATTTATTAATACTTCGTTTTGGTAGAAGGTCTTAGAAATAATCTAGTCCAGTGTTTCTTGCTCTTGGATAAATTTGTTAAAATTCAGATTCCCAGCATCACTCAATACCCTAAACCTTTCTCTGGGGACTGGAGCCCAGAAAACTGTTTTTAAGCAGCTTTCCACATGACCCCAATGATCAGCCAAATTGGGAGACAACTGGTCGATCCATCCCAATCTAATAATTTTATAGAGGAAGAAACTAGGCACAGAGATGAAAGTGAGTCACCCAAAATTACAGATTCAGGAAGTGGAAGAAGAGGAATAAGACTTGAGTTCACCTACCCTGCAGTCCCCTCCTCATTCTCTTTATTAGCTGCTTTCAGCATCTCCGGTGGAGGCCCCATGAGTCATCTTTTCCATGACCTTTCTGCAACTCAATTTCTCCACTACTGAGTTCCAAACACTGGCCCTCTCAACACACACACACACAGACACACACACAGACACCACACACACCCCTAGACACTCTTCTTCTTTCTTCAACAGTTGTGTCTCCTAAAACATAACTAAAATCTGGCAGATAGGACCAAGGGTTGGGAAGGAAAAACTAGTGCACTGGAGACAATTTGATGTGACATAATAGGCTTCAGGGATAGGCAGTTCAAACAGGGGAAACTGAGGAAGGGAGGGAACCACGGAAGGATTGGGTGGGACATCCCCCAGCTATGGCTAATCCCATAGCCAGTCCCTTACTCTGTTAAGTAAGAATAGTCCTTCAGAGGTGTCTCAAGTTGGGTCAAAATGGTCAGACTGTTGTACTTCCACATGGATTACTAACTTGCTGTGGGTTGCCTTGGGAAGTATGTCTTTGGACAAGGTAATTCTCTGCAGCTGAGGCTGCAGGGCTGAAGGGCTGGCAGGTGAAAACCAACTACCAACAACACCCTCAGCAGCTGGATAACAGGTCCTTCCTTGAAGAAAGATTTGGGGAGTGCATTAACATGTCTACCACATATAAATGTTTATAATTCATTGTAAGTAACATTTATAATCCATTTATTATAAATATATTTTCCTATGTATTCTTATACATAATGATAAGAACCCACTTTTCCAAAAATGCTCAACATGTATTAGACTCTTAGCTGAACACATTGCCCTGTTACTATATTTAATGGTTACAACAACCCTATGAGGCGGGTATCATTATCCCTCTTGAACAGATGAAGAAGATGAGGCTCAGAGGGTTTCAGTAAGGTTAAATAACTCATAAAGACTCAAACCCAATTCTGTCTGATGTAAAAGCAGTATAGTAAAACCACTATAACAAAACTGCTGCAGGAGTTATTCAGGTAAAGTGGGGGAAGGAGGTTGCCAGGAATTAGCACAGATGAGACAACTGCATCTGGGGGAGTCTAGAGACAGAGGAACATGCCTGACAACCTCTGAGAGATTCCTTCAGTTCTCTACTAAGAGACACAAGCAATTCAGCACTATTTAGTTTGCCAATGTCTTCTGTTTTTTGTACTTCATAGTACTTGCGTACATGGGATAAGGGAGCTGTAGGCTTTGACTAGGAGAAGACAGATAAAGAAAAAATGCCTGCCCATAGGACAGTGTTGAAGTGCTAGGGAGGGAATTCAAGACAAGGAGCTTGGGGAGACCCCACAGGGTGTCCAGATTCTGAGAAGTCAGAATATGAACTATGCAGGTATTTAGGAAAATGAGTCAAGGGCAAATTTCACAAGTTAGCCAAAGGCAGCCCTCTCTTGGGATTATATCCCACAAAATCTCTAAAATTAAAAATGTTCTTGAAGATCATTCAATCCAACCTTCTCAAATTTTAGTGAGGGTGATGGAGACCTCGATATGGCCTGTCTATGACTTGACAAAGATTGTAGAGAAAGAAGTAAAGAATAAGTGAGAACATGGGTCTCTGCATGATAGTTGGGACTGTTTATTAACATCCCTCCGTTTTTCATCCCCGTGTTGGTTAAGTTCTCTAAGGAGCAGATGCTAAGATAAAACAAAGGCAAAAGGTTTACTGGAGAGTAATACCCTTGAATAAAAAGGGAAAGGAGCAGGATTGAACAGAGGGAGCAGTCAGACTGCAGTCCACCCCAGGGCAGTCCCTACTCATCCAGTATAGGCCATGGAGCAAGAGCGCCCGTTAGAAGCATCTACCCTGCTCTAGTCTCTGCTTCTATGAGTTTGACTCTTTTAGGTTTCTCACATAAGTGGAATTAGGCTTTCTGTGTCTGGCTTAATTTCACTTAGTGTAATGGACCAGGGGTTAGTGAAGCAGGGAGTGGGGGGAATGGAATGTTGCTGTTTCACTGGTATGAAGTTTGTTATGCTAAATTAATATGTTCTAGAGATATGTTGTAGATATACCCAGAGTCAACAATTTTTAAATATTGTGCACTTAAAAATTTGTTAATAGACTTATTGTGGTGATCATTTCACAACATATGCATATATAGAATCATTATGTGTACACTTGAAACTAATGTTATATGTCAAATACACTTCAATTTAAGAAAAAGGAAGCTTTTGGAGGTGATGGATATGTCTGTCACCTTGGCTGTGGTGACGGTTTCAAGGGTGTATGCATCTGTCTAAACTCATCAAATTGTATACATCAAATAAATGCAATTTTTTGTATATCAATTGTACCTCAATAAGACATTTAAAAATTTTAATTGGAAGACAATTGCTTTACAATGTTGTGTTGGTTTCTGTCATACAACAATGTGAATCAGCCATAAGTATACCTATGTCCCCTCTTTCTTTAGCCTCCCTTTCACCCCTCATCCCATCCTACTCTTCTAGGTCATCACAGAGCACCAGGCTGAGCTCCCATGTTATACAGCAATTTCCCACTATCTATTTTACACATGGTAATGTATATATTTCAGTGTTGCTTTCTTTCTTTTTTCTAAAGCACCTATTCTGGGTGGAAATGGCTAGGCCCTCTTTTCCCTCTCATGTTTAGCCATTGATGGGGCCAGCCTCAAAGGATGTGACCTTGGCAGGCTGTCCACTGACCACACTCCCTATAGCTGGGCAGTGAGCCCTTTCTTGAAGGGGTGCCTGAGCTATGTATTTCTGTGTCTGCTACAATTCCCAATAGAAAGAACTATTCTTCTATCTTTTTTTCTTGACTACATAAATAATCCATGTGCATCATAAAAATTTGAACTACACAGAAAAAGTAAATGGCAAAATGTAAAAGTCACCTAAAACTGCCAATACATTGAAAACATTCTCTTGTATATTTTATGTATATACATGCATGTTATATGTAAATTTGCATCATATAATACAATAAGATTTTATCATTGACTTAAAAAATACATATATTATTCTTAACCCTTTCCACTTCTCCCTGCCCTTCCCAAAATAAACAGTAACAACAATCTAGTATGACCATCTTATGTTTTATGGGCACATAAGAACTTAAAAAGTATTTATACATAATAGTATTTTTATACTTTCACAAATAACATCATCAGTGGGCACATGTAAGTTCTGCTTCCCCATTTGCAGAGAAGAAAACTAAAGCCTAGAAAGACTGGGTGATATCTAAGAAAGTCACTGAACTTGTAGATGACAGGGCCAAGGCTCAAAGTCCTGGACTCCCCATCCAGTCCTTCCCTGTAAATGTCCTTCCCCAGTCCTGACCAGGTCTTCCTTCTGATTGACCACATGCACCTGACTGACTCCTCTCTGTGACCGGTAAGGTATCGGGGATTGAACTTCCCATCCCAGGAAATAACCAAGCTAGGTTCTGATGGCCACTCGTCAGAGTCTCAGGGAGATTCTTACACTGCAAGAACATCCTGCTTCAGGGCGCTGGAAGGAAGTGGAGTGTTGTTACTGAGTCAGCATCTATCAATAGACCAGAAATCAACTCTGGCAGTTCCTGTGTTCACACACCACCATCTCGCCCTCCAACGAGCAGTGTTCAGATAGTTCTGATTTTTTTTTCAGCTGGATTTGCGGTTTTTTTGTTTGTTTGTTTGTTTGTTTGTTTTTTCAAAATTTCTATTTAGCTCTGCACCTCTATAGAACTGCAAACGCTGGCCCATTAAAAGAGCACTGAGACAAATGACAATATAATAATAATAACCCATATTTATAATCCACATGAGCTGCTTCAGCCAGGGCATGGTGTAAAGTGTACTTGATTAAAATGTGAGGAAGGTGGAACTTCCCTGGTGGTCCATTGGTTAAGAATACACCTTGCAATTCAGGGGACGCTGGTTAGACCCTGGTCAGGGAACTAAGATCCTACATGTCGCACCACAATTACTGAGCCCTCATACCCTGGAGCCCATGTGCCACTGCCAGAGAGCACACATGATGCAACTAAGACCTAATGTAGTCAAATAAATAAATATTTAAAAAAAATTTAAATGTGAGGAGGTAATTTGACTGGATTCCTTACTGGAAACATAGATGTGCCAGGTAAGTAATCATTATGAAAGATATCAAATGCATCTAGTTAGGTGATTTATTTTCAAGTTTTTAAGGATGAACATTTAATAGCAAAGAGCATGAGTTTCAATGTCAGCCAGACCTGGGTTCAAATATTGTTTCCTCCACCTCCTGGCTTTATGACCTTGGACAAGTCACTCAACTTCTCTGAGCTTCTTCACTGTGCCTGGCACATAGTAAGCACTTGACAAATATTATGTGTTAGAAGTAATAAGTTATTTTACCCCACTGTTAGTATTATAAACTCAAGTGTGGTAAAGGCTTCTGGGGCTAGAGGCTCCCCCTAACTCAGTTTATTAGCTCTCTACCCACTAAGCTGACCTAAGCCATGGACCCAATTTCTATACACATCAGTTAACCTCACTTTGCACTATCAAAAATATGTTCTCTTAGCCTAAGATAGCATATATTTCAGCCACATATTCCACAAAGTGTAGAAAGAGTAGACCTAACAATATTAGTTACTGGAAAAAAAAGGAACTGGTGACCAAACTAGTTTGGGATATACTTGGTTAAATGAAGTGAAACAGTTGGTTAGAGACACTCAGTTAAATGAAGTGAAATAGATTTTTTTCCTGCAGGACTTGTCAGAAACTTTTACATCCCAAAAGAATTTGTGCCTCTCTCAGAAGCAGATATAATATTGTATTAATCTTGACATTTTCAGTTGCAAATGGCAGAAGCCCAGCTGAATTTAGGTTACGCAAAAAGAGAATTTATTGATTCATATAATTCCAGCTCCTAGGATTGTATATACCTTAGGTTAAAAGGAACCAGGGGTTCAAATCATACCATCTAATCTCTCTCTCCCCACTTCCTCCCTCTTCTCTTCTCTCCCTTCTTCTTCCTCCTTTATTCTCTCCTCATCTATTTGAACATCTCTTCCCTGTTTGGCTTCATTATCAGGTTTTTGTGTTTGATAGCAATATTGTTCCATGGAAGTCTCAAGCTTACAATCTATGAGACAAGACAAAGAATATATTCCCCCCCAATTTATCTATCTTGCATCATGGACCCATGTCTGATTCAGTCTCTGTGGCCAGGAGTATGAAGTAGTCTGATTGGGTAAGTGAACATAAACTAAGCATGGAAGAGGGAGAAAGGTGTTAACCTAAAAGAAGAGTTCTAATGGTGACCAAAAAACCATGTATCCCCTCTGAACTCTGAACCTTTAGCACTTCATCTTACTGGGCGAGTGTTCTTTAAGAAATGCTGATTTTGTACAAACTTGGTTTTAAAGAGGAAAAGATATCACCATTTGAGCTACGACTTTTTGAGTATCTATCTATTATGTGGCTATGGAACTGGGGTACAAAGATAAATGAGATACCTCAATATCTTCCAGAAGTTCACAGTCTGAGAAGTAAAGATCTGAGGCAGACCATAGGCAGCTAAGTACAAGGCAACATTCTAGGTATGATAACTGTGATATAAATCAATTGCCATTGGAACACAGAGAAGAGACAGGGTTAATCAGCCTTAGTGATGACAGAAGCACTTCACAGAGGAGACACTGTGTTAGGTTTGGGAAGAGGTCAAGTTTGAGAAGGGTCAGTTATCTTGGCATAGAGAACTACTTGAGAAAGCTTCTGCTCTTTGAGAGATCACAGCTTAATTTGGAAGTGATGATAACTGTGTGATTCTAATGCAGACTATGTGGTTAAGTAAGAGAATTGAGAACACTGGAGCCAGAGTGAGTTCCTGACTCCCAAGTCACCCCTCCCTCCCCAATATCCCTCCAGAAAGCTTTCTTCATAAAATAATGGACTATGAACACTGTTTTGTGTCTACCTAGAAAGCTTCCTCACTCCCATTTCTCTACTTTCTTTAGGTCCACAGAGGTTATATCATCTGAACCAGCCTGAGCCAATCATCTTTTATATTTTCTTGATCACTGTGATTGGCCTCGGGTAGTCATGTGATCCAGGCAGCCTATCAGCATCTTGCCTTGCTCTTTAAAGAGATATATTTGAATAAAGTTGTTCTTTACTCCTATTGTGGTTAAGTAGCTGAAAATATGAATCTGTGACTCCCCAGTCTCCTTCCATGCTACATGTTTTGTAGCTTAAATTGGCCTTTGTCCTTCAAAATGGTCACTTTCTCCAACATTTCACCTGAACACTGCAAAACCTCCCTGCAGGTTCTGAAAAAGGGAAGTCTATATTATATGGAGGGCTTCTCTGATGGCTCAGTGGTTAAAAAAAAAAAAAACTGCCTGCCGATGCAGGAGATGTAGGTTCAATCCCTAGCTTGGGAAGATACCCTGGAGAAGGGAATAGCAACCCACTCTGGTTTTCTTGCCTGGTAAATCCCATGGATAGAGAAGCCTGGAAGACTACAGTACAAAGAAGTTGGACACAACTCAGAGACTGAACAACAACAACAATATTATATGGAAGTGGTACAGACAGTATGTAGTCTTTAGGGCATTGCTTCATGACGTCCTGCTGCCCATAGAGCAGGGGTCCCCAACCTCTGGGATCTAATACCTGATGATCTGAGATGGAGCTGATGTGCATAAAATGTACAATAAATGTAATATGCTTGAATTATCCCCAAAATATCCCCCACCAATCTGTGAAAAAAATTGTCTTCCATGAAACTGGTTCTTGGTGTCAAAAGTTTGATGGCTCAGTGGTAAAGAATCTGCCTACAGTGCAGGAGACACTGGAGACAAGGGTTTAATCCCTTGGTTGGGAAGATTCTCTGGAGTAAAAAATGTCAGTGCACTCCAGTGCTCTTGCCTAGAGAATTCCCCGGACAGAGGAGCCCAGCGGGCTATAGTCAGTCCATGGGATCACAAAGAGTCAGACACAGCTAAAGCGACTGAGCATGCATGCTTCCCTGCCTTAGAGGATTGGATGTCAAAACTTATCAACCCAATTCCACCTCTTTGAGTCAAGCCTCATCCCCCTCTCCTTATGAGATCCACCTAAATTATACACCTGCCTCCAATTGTGCCTCTACTTCCAATTTACTCTTCACACTGCACAGTGAAGACCCTTCTCTGCAAAGGGAGGACCCTTTGGGAGCCCAAACGTGACCATGTCACTTGTTGCTAAAACCAGGGTGTACCACCTGGAAAAAAAAACGGTCCCATTCCTCAAGTTAGCCCACAAGACCTTTCAAAGTTTGGCTTTGACCATGTTCCAGTCTCATCTCTCAACACATCTCATAATTTACCCACCCAACACTGAATTTTCCCATTTCTCTGCATATACCATTTTTAGAACCCCTTCTCTTGGGAAAATCCCACTCACCCTTTAAAACTCAGCTAAGGTATCCTCATTACTTCTACAGTAGGTACCCCAAGAGGACTCATATGTACCCCTATCATCACACTTATTCTGCTTTATGATTGTATGCTCAGGTGTCTGTTACCCCATGAGAGCTAGGGCCCTTTCTTAGTCGTCTTTCTCTCCCACCTCATATCCAATTCATGTGCAAATCTTGTTAGGTCTACCTTTAAAATACATGTATGTATTCCAAATCCAACCACTTCTTGTCACCACCACATATTACCCTGGTCTGAACCCCACCATTTCTCACTCATGTATATTTATTTTATTTTATTTTTGGCTGTGCTTGGTCTTTGTTGCTGCATGGGTTTTTCTCTAGTTGTGGTGAGCGGGGGATACTCTCGAGTTGTGGTGTGTAGGCTTCTCTTGTTGTGGAGCATGGGCTCTAAGAGCACCGGCTTCAGTAGTTGCAGCACAAGACTCAGTAGTTGCGGCTCCTGGGCTTTAGAGTGCAGACTCAGTAGTTGAGGCTCATGGGCTTAGCTGCTCCACAGCACGTGGGATCTTCATGGATCAGGGATTGAACCCATGTCCCCCACACTAGCAGGCAGATTCTTTACCACTGAGCCACCAGGGAAGCCCCTCTACATTGTTGCATTCACCTCCTCCCAGGTATCCCTTGATTCCATCCTAGCCACCTTCTGGTCAGGAAGCAGTGGGGGGAAAAGCAGTCATCATCAGGACAGCAGCCAAAATGTACCTTTAAAAACTGTCATTCAGATTTGGTCGTTCCTCTGCTCAAAACCTTAAACTGGACTTCTCATCCACTTAGAAGACTGCAGTTCCTACAATGGCCTATGAGCCCTCCGTGATTTTGCCCCTGTTCCTTTCTAATGTCATCTTCCCCCATTCTCCTCCCATGTCCTGCACTCCAGCCCCCATGGCCTCCCCAGTCCCTCCTGTCCACCAAGTGTGCTCCTGCCCCACAAAAGACAAGTGTTATTCCCTCTGCATGACTGTTTTCCCTTGAGTCTCGTTCCCTCACCTCATTCAGGACTTCTCTCAAATGCCACACTCTCAATCAGAACTTTCCTGATATCCTATTTTTAAAATGACAGTTCCTTTTTCAACACTCCCCACCCTTCTTTCTTATTTTCTTAATTTTGTACCATTATACCATATATTTTACGCTTATTTATTTACTGTGTGTCTCCCAAGTTGTCCCCCACCCCCAAAAGATAAACTCCTTCATGACAAACAATTCTGCTCATTGATAAAGTTCCAATGCCTAAGACAGAGTGTGGTGAATAGTAAATGCCCAGTAAATATTTGTCAAATAGTGAATAAAAAAACTAATGAACAAATTATTTGAATACAAACTACCTAGCATATAAAAGGTACTTAAAATAACTGATTGAATAAATTAATTAACTAATGAAACCTTCTATAAATCTAAATGAGTTTTTTTTCTGGTGTTTTCAGGGTTCTTTCTCAACCCCCTTCTCAAGTTTCTGGGTCTCCAGCATCCTAAATCAATTGTCCCTGGAGTTTTCTTTTCTTTCTTTCTTTCTTTCTTTTTTTTTTTTTTGCCCTTCTCTGATGTGATTCTGTAAACGTCTTCTTCAGGAGCAAGAACAGAGTCAATCAATGAGTAGCTGACAATGAGGGGTCATATCCCAACTGACAGAGCCCAGTTCCATTCAGGAAAATCTGTCATTCTTAGTGACACAAAGCCAGGCAATGTCACGATTCTTTATCAGGAGTTTCTAAAATATTGGGCTGGGCATTCATCTGCAAGCAAAACTAACCTCTTTGGATTCTAGAATTCCATAAAAGAGGCTTGATAAACTGATATTGAAATCAGCAACCTAGCCCTCAAAGCACATGGGGAATATATTTGAAGACAAATAGATTTCCAAATGGGCTTCCCTGGTGGCTCAGCAGTAAAGAATCTGCCTGCAGTGCAGGAGACCTGGGTTTGATCCCTGGGTTGGGAAGATCCCCTGGAGGAGGGCATGACAACCCACTCTAGTATTCTTGCCTAGAGAATCCCATAGACAGAGGAGCCTGGCAAGTTGCAGTCCATAGGGTTGCACAGTGTTGGAAACGACTGAAACGACTAAACAGCAACAGCAGCAGATTTCCAAACAGAGATATGTATAAAATATGTCTCCATTCAACCTCTATGAGACCCATAGAGAACTTGGCATTAAACAGTAATAATTAGCACGTACACAGAATTTAATAGTCTGTTATAAACTTTCATGTGTATGATTCTATTTGGGCTCCATGCCTCTCCTAAGAAGGGAATATTATGATTTCTTTGTGGTGCGCTCCAAATTATTTGCAGCTCTGCCTGTGAAAGGGTCAAATGTTCCTGCTTACTGTCATATGATTTCCACTGCCTCTCTGTGAGAGGGTATAACAGCCCTGCCCCCATGGTAAATGGAATGTGAGCAGAAGTAAATAGCAGGGACATCCAGCCGAAAGCTTTAGAGCCACTGCACAGCTCTACCTCATTCCTTATCCCTGGGCACCAAACCAAGTCAGTGGATGGTTCTTCATCTTGGACCTCAGAATGAAGAATATATATGGAGAAAAGCCACAAAACTATAGCTGAGGGATGACCACAGCAAAAGTATAATATGAGTGATGAATTAACCTCTGTTGCTGTAAGTAACCAAGATTTGGGTGGCTATTTGTTACTACAGCATAACTAACTAGTCAGCTATGCTGACTAGCACACCCATTTTACAGATGAAGAACCTAAGGATTAAACAGATTAGTGACTTTCCCAAAGGCACTCATCAAATAAGCAACAGATCCAGGACTCAAACTCCAGGGTGTCTCACCACCCCCAAACCATGTTCATTCTACCATGTCATTCTGATTAAGGACAATATCTCCTTCTGCACATCTCCTGCAGTAATCTGGGAAACTGAGTGGTATTGGACTCCAAACTGATATTTTTTTTCACCAACAAGAGCCCTTTCCTCTCTGAGCCCCTGCCAAGTCAGAAAAGGGCTCTGAATTTCACAGTTATTTAGGAAAACAGAGTTGGCTCAGTCTAGTTGTTTTCATAGACTGGTCTCTGGAAATCATCCCAGCCCAGTATAAAATATGAAATTTAATCACAGTGGGAATTTAGCCAGACCACACCAAGCCCCATTGACTGTTCCTCTTGTTTCCTTTTAGAACTCAATTGTTTTTCAGAAGCCCTCGGATGGGTATGGAAGAGCTCTGGGGAGACAAGATCAGAACATTAGCTTTATTTAATTTGATCATGCTTTGGGACCTTCCCTGATGTTCTTAAAGGGACATCTGGGAACCCAGGCAGTCTTGCTACAAGGTTAATTTTCCTGAACATGTACATCCTACACATGTAAGATCTATTCCCTAGGGGAATGGTTTAGAGCATAAACACTGAATTCCCAAGAACTAAAATCTGGGCCATGGGTATCAAGCGTACAAAGAAATGGTGCATGTCACCCAGGCAACCTGACTGTCCAGCAATATTTCCAAGAATTCTACAAAACAAATGTCCTTAGTTACTCCTGATACAGAGTAAAAGCCAGCTGTGCCTGGAAGCTGCTCATGAGGATGCAGGAGAGAACAGCTGAAGTCAGTTTGGATGTCCCACTACGTTTCTATCAGAGACCCAGGGTCACGTACAAGAAAGCATAAGAGGAAATTAGTGAAGTCTGGGCAAGGATTCTAGTCCATAAGCTATGCAGGGAAATGCAAAAGAAGCCTCATCTATTTAGCAAACATTATTCAGCATCTACTATGTAAGTGTGAGACATTTTCCTAAGCACTATGTCAATATTCTGATTTAATGCTGGCAGTAATTCTCTGAGATATGAACTCATATTAAATCTATTTTCCAGATGAAGAAACTGAGGCATAGAGAGAATAAGTATCTTCCAAGGTCTAAAAGCTAGAAATGGAGAAGGCAGGATTTGGACCCTAGAAGTCATCTCTGGAGTCCAAACTCTTTACCTCTATGCAGTGATGCTTCTAAGGTGTCACAGGAGAATCAGACCTTGGCAAAAACTGAAACTGACTGAATGTCTCCAGCAATGGCATGGTTTCTCTTTCAGTTTGACTCCACTTAGAATGAGAGGACTCAACCTCCCAAGGTGGAGGTTGAATACAAGACACATTTCTCATAGCTCATGTCCCTGGAAACTTCTAGGCTGTGAACTGGTAGGCTGTGAACTGTGAACTAGGCAACTGGTAGGGACAGAGCCACTCTGTACCACTGTTTCCATAGCACCTAATGCAGTGCCAGAATCAGAGAATTCCTATTAAGTATTTATTAGAGGGAAGGGAGGATGAGAGGGAGAGAGGGATGAAGAGAGCTAGGGGAAAAGTAAGGAGGGTTGAAGGAGGTAGTAAGGGAGGGAGGGAGAGAGTGAGCAAGGAAGAGAGGAAGAAGGGAGGAGCTATCTAGTTGTCAGTTGTCTATCATTTCATCCCCAGTTAGGGGTGAGCCGATGAGAGCTTAATCTGTTGCTCCTTCTAAGGATATTAGAGATTCTCTCAAAAGAAAACTTCAGAAATTGCTGTGACTTTGTCTCTTCTCACTTGCCCTTATGCAATATTTGTCCCTGGGTTTTCCAGATTTACTGCTGAATATCAACACCCACACCCGCACACCCCCCCACACCCCCCACCCCTCCCACACCCCTACAGAACACTGTTTGCCCAACAGTTAAGCCACGAGAACTCCTATTCTGCTGGTGTTTTTTTTTTTTTTTTTTTCCCTGCACAGAACCAGAGAAAGGACTCAAATGCAGGCATCACTCTGACTTCTCTCTATTTTGGGCATCAGGGATGCCCACAGCCCCAGCCTCTTCTCTGCCCACGAGAACCTCAGCTACTAACAGCACTCAGCTGCAGGTGGAATGTCATGGAATCTGAAGGTGCAGCAGCCCAAGGGGACCTGTTAGATCACCTTGCCTAGGAATTCTTCATCTTAATTTTGGAGGAATCCATTACTGTCCCTCTAAGGCCTGACTCTTCTCATTATACTACTCTGTCTTCCCACTCTCATGCCTATTCCCATTATTTCCTCAGAGCAACATCTTCAAACAAGGTGGGGTAGCCGTTTAATTCAGAGCACTCGAATTGGAGATAGAGAGACATCAGTCTGATTCCCGGCTCAGTCAAGCTGTGAGCCGTGGGCTCACATCCTTCCCTCTCTGAGCCTCAGTTCTCCTGTAGGTAAAATGGTGATAAGAACAGATGCTACATCATAGCATTTCTGTAAGGAATCGATGAGACAATGCATCTAAAACACGTAGTGCAGAGACCAGCACACAGCAAGACTCAATAACTACTTATGATTATCCTCATTCTTCATGCTTTGTCCACACTCCAAACAACAGCCGCATGTTTGTGATTCCACATGATTTCACTCATTTCCAGAGTCAGGAATAGCCTTCCCTTGTTAACCTTCATTTGGAAACCAATTTAACTCTCTGACATTAAGATTAAAATATAAACAGCCCAGCACCTGATTTAATGGACAATTAAAAATTAAATTAACAGTTAGTAAGTGGTGAACTAATTTCGTTATTATAACCATATTAGCCTCATCCTTGGAGGAATACAAAAAGGGGAAAAGAGAGCCCTTAAAACATACACATCTATACCTATCCACCCAGGCAAGAAAATATCTAAATTCATATATCATAACCTCGACAGAGTCACCCTTTGAAGCTATTCCCCCCAAAAACTCAGTTGTCTGATATTCATGCAAAAATATTTAGATGCCAAAGTAATGAGAAATAATGATCTGGGAGGAAAAAAGACTAAACGAGTATCCTATTGCAAGATGTAGAGCAAACAGCTTGGTAAAGCAGCTGGTCATCTCACCCCATGCTCATTGGCAGTCTCTGGAAAGACCAAGGGTTTTCTTGCTTGTCTTCAAATACATGGATCTGCCAGATGTGCTAACTGCAAGTCTCAGGTATGAGGCTTTCAGTTGGGGATCCTTATGCTCAGCTCTGATAGGAGGGGAAGGTGAAAGACAGCCCAGGTGACTTGGAGAGGGCTCAGCAGAAGATGGAGCATGGAAGAATGCACTCCACCCTCTAAAGAAATCATTGCATGTTAATGTATCTGCCCTTCCTACTGATCCGTTCTGTCCACGTTAAGCACTGCTTCTATCCTGTTTACTTTTACACCCTGGCATACGGCAAGCACGGCATCTGGCATGCAACACATAGGTGCTCAGTGTTTGTGGTCTTGAATTGATTTAATGTAAATGAGTGAAAAATCTGTTCAATTTCAGATGTTAAGACCCAAGATGCTGCCCTTTCAAGGGACATTTGCCATTTCAGTAGGGAGATTGGAGGAGTGATGCTGAATCCAAAGAGATGGCTTATGCATGGGGTGTTTCCCGGCATTAAGAAGTGGCCAGAGGCTAGGGGGATAGTGTTGGGAGAGGAGGCTTCCAAGAACTCATCAAATCACAGCTTGTAGATGCCTATCTGCTCCAATTACATGCTGGTCTGGCTTCAGTGAACAGAAACTGTCTTCGGAGCAAAGAACACTACTCAATTCTCTTGATGACAAAATACGATCTGATTCTGATAAGAAGTGATCTGAATGGGGCAGCCTTCTGCCCACAGAGTCCTCCTTGCCTCTGTTTTTTTTTTTTTTTTTTTGAGATCCTTACTGTTATAGTTTCTGCCTTGTAGCAAAGAACATTTGTCAGCTTTTGGGAGCCCAGGATCCATTCCCTCCAGCTTAAGTAATAGCTCCTTAATTTCCTGGGGGAGATTTCCTCTCACTCAATGTGTACAGTCTTAATGATGGCAACAGTTAAGGCACTTTATTTCCCACCCAAGGATGTATGATTCAAGTGTGGCAGATCAGCCCTTTCCTGTTGTGACTTTGAATCTTGAGTACAGGACCTTAAAGAGTAAAAGTGTTTGCCATCATCTCTTCCAGAGGGACATCTTTTCAAGAATGCTGTCCACTTCACACCACTCTGAAGTCAGAGTATCCCTTTCCTTTTCTGAGCTGGGTTATCCAGCCTTCTCATTGATTCTATGATCCAATATCCTTCTAATAAATTCATTTTCTGCTAAAATTAGCCTGTGTCTGTTTTAACATCTTATTACCTGAGATCTCTATCTGATACTTTGGGACTGGAAAGCAAGAGGTGAGGCAAGAGGAAGCCATCATCATGAAAAGGACAAGTTCTAGGGGTGGTAAGACGCCAACAGGAGAGGTCTGCCAAATGAAACCAATTTTTGCCTATTTTGCTTGACTTTGACCTCAAGTAAATTTAAAGGTCCTCATCCATCTAGCTTCAGGTAGGGAGGTGGGTATTCTTCATGACTGTTTGAGTGTGTGCTCAGTTGCTCAGCTGTGTCTGACTCTTTTCAACTGTATGGACTGTAGCCTGCCAGGCTCCTCTGTCCATGGAATTACCCAGGCAAGAATACTGGAGTGGGTTGCCATTTCCTACTTCAGTCTGCCTGATTAGCAGAACTCAAAAGGTCTTCTTGATATAAGTCCACCTTTAACCTAGCTTCTCTGTCTCATTTCCCAGAGGATTTGAGTGCCCAGCAATGAGGTCCCCACCTTATCTCTATGTAATGGTCCAACCTCACAGGCTGCTGGAGGGAAAACCTCAAGGACATTGTGGGGACAGTACCTCTGAAAATATCATGTCTTTCCAATGGTCCCTATGTTTGTAAACAAACTGGAGGTTTGTGAAGTTGGTCATCCACCTTCGATTGCCACCAGTCACATGCCACAAAGGTAATATTAAATAATTTGACTTCACCCAATATTAGACAGAGACTATAAAAGAAGAGAGGAGTGGGAATTCCCTTGTAGTCCAGTGGTTAGGACACCATGTTTCAACTACAGGGGGTACGAGTTCAATCCCTGGTCAGAGAACTAAGATACTCCATGCCCCATGGCATGGCTAAAAAAATAAATAATAATATAAAATCTTAAGTAAAAAGAAAAGAAGAGGAGCAAAGAGAGAGTCACATTAGGGATGCCATTCAATGCTTGCCCCCAGAAACTCATTCAAGGAAAATCATCTACCCCATGGGCCTCATTGTTTCCGCAGGAAACAGCCTCCTCCTCCTGTCAGTTAACTGGGCCACATGTGGGCTATGCGACGTAGGAATGATGGGTCCAAAACATGGCCAATGACTTATGACCTGTGTGACCTAGGATGAAAAGATGCATTTGACCAATCAGATGGCTCTGAGGTATTGAAAATTGTAAAGCTGGGAACCGAGATGTCATAGGGGCTGAGGATGAAAAGGCACCTTGAGATGTGAAAGACAAGCCACTAATAAACCAAAATTATACCTGAGCAGAAAAGATGAAGAGTGAGAGGAAATTGGCCAACAGAGAGGAAGGAGAACTGAACAAATAACTGGAGAGAACAAGAGAGAGGATGAGAGAGAGAGAGAGAGAGAGAGAGAGAACAAGAGGCACTAGTTCCTAAAGCAGTCGCAGGTCCTGACAGCTTTCCAGATTGAATTACAGTTCACAGTTGCCTTAATAATACACTGCTGTTTTGGAGGCAACAGGAAGGAGTCTTGTTTTTCGCAACCAAAAGAACCCAAATGAAACAAACGAAAGCCAGGATACAAAGTCCGAGGAGAAGACTACATGAACCAATGCCAATTTTCTCTGGCCTAAGCTTCCAAACCAGAGATGAATCTGTCTAAAATAGCCTCTGGTGCCTGGAGCATATTCTATTTCTCACTGTGTGCACTATTATCCCATTTGAGCCTTATGACAACTCTGCGAGATAATAATGTCTGACACATTCATTCAGCAAACATTTGTTCAACTCCTCTAACACATATCACCAGCATTCTTCCAGGAGTAAATACAGGAAAGAAGAAAGGCCAGATTATCATGGCTCTTGCCCTGGAGGAGGATGCCAGCTTGTACAGAGGTGTCTGCATTTTACAAATGAGGAGATAGACCAGGATAGCGGCATGGGTACAGTCAAGTTCATCCAGCTAGTCAGTCAAGGAGATGAGATTTAGCTCAGGTCTCCTGAATTCATCATCTTTCTAGACTTCTATTACAAAAGGGCCCTGCTTCTCCCAGGGACGTAGCTACAACTACGTCAGGGGTTGGCAAACTTTTACTTAAGGAGCCAGACAGTCAATATTTTAGGTTATGCAGACCATTTTTAGTATCTGTCATGACTACGTAATTCTGCTGTTATAGCACAAAAGCAACTTTAGATACTATGTAAATAAAGGGGCATAGTTGTGTGCCAATAAAGCTTTATTTACAACAAAGCAGGAGGCTGGGTTTGGCCTGTGGACCATAGTTTACCAACCCCTACTAAATGCCTGTGTGCTTGAAGGAGCGTTCCCCTCTCATGGCTGTTACCCACAAGAGTCCCAAGACCTTTAAAGATGGCAAATCTATGGGAGTTAAGTAACGTTTAGGCACTTTCCGAGCCTTATGGTGGCCAACTGATTGGGCCATAAGAGGAGATTATACACCATCTGCATCCTGACTTAGAAATGGATCATTTCACATAGATAATATATTTTCTCCAAGAGTCTCTCAATATCCCAGCTGCCCATCACCATAATAACCCACACTCTATACTGAAAGAGTAGAAGCAATAACAAATAAAGGAAGAATTCAGGCATTGACTTCTTTGGATATAAGTTTTGACATTTCAAGGTACTCTACTAACAGACCAGTCATTGGTATCTTCAAACATTCTGAATTTCTTGGATCTTCATAAGAGAGCAAATGTGTTTGTGTTTTCCTAAAGGCCAGTAGTTGTATATCAGGAATCATAAATTATTTAGGGAATATATACAGACCAAGAAGAAAACTCAGCCTCTATCAGGCAAGGCAAAAATGTAAGATTCAGAGATGATAGATACACTAAAAAATTAACTGAGAAATGCTAATAAAGACCACTGTGTAAACACAGACAAGTCTGCCTTATGCCTATTCTTGGTGGGGCAGACAGAGAGGGAGTCAGAATATATTCCATATTTTTCTGCCCTTGAGAAGGATGCATCCTGATTCTGTCTGAAAATTAGGCTTTGTTTTGAATAGTGTTATAACTTTTCTATCATTAGAGTCCACCATGATTAGAGGGATGAAAGGCAGACCTCTGGAGTCAGACCCATGTCCTCCCCCATTCTTCTGGGTCCCTGTGAGGTAACAGAAGTATATGTATTGGTCTCTGCCCCCGGATTCCTGGCACAAAGCTCCTGAAACTCTTGGAATTTCCTAAGTTATAAGAGCACTAGGAACATCTCTCGTTCTAATATTTGGTCTCTGACTCCAGTTTTTGACACAGGGTTCCTGAAATGCCTGTAATTTCTTGGATGGTATGAGTGTCTTTTCATCTAATGAGGTGACTCTGGCTGGTTTCTGGATGAGGGCTTGTCACTGGAAAGACCAAGCTGTGATTAGGAGTCTGGAATTTTTGGCACCCAGAACTCCATTCTCTTGAGAAGGGAGAAGGGTTGAAAATGAGGTCAATGACAGGTCGTGTCTACCTGATAAAGCCTCCATAAAAATCTCAAAATGATGGGGTTCAGGGAGCTTCCAGGTTGGTGAACACATTCACATGCTAGGAGGGTGATGCACCCCAACTTCACAGTGACAGGATTTCCTGTGCTTGGGATGCTCCCAGACTCACCCTATGAATCTCTCCATCTGTCTGTTCATTTATATCCTTTATCCTTTAATAAGCTGGTAAATATAAGTGTTTCCCTGAGTTCTGTGAGATGCTCTAGCAAATAAACTGAACTTCTGATTTACAGCCAAGTTAGAATTTGTGGGTAACCTGTGGAATTGCTACTTTTGATTGACACCTAAAGGGGGGTGGGAAAACCTTGTGGGACTGAGCCCTTACCCTGTTGGATCTGACACTATCTCTGGGCTGACAGTGTCAAAATTGAGTTAAACTGTAAAGCACTTAGCTGAATGTTTTACATAAAATTCTCAGTCATGGAGGATAACTTTTTGCTAATGGGGAAAAACTTCCACATATTTGCTGACCAGAAGTGTCATAAATGAAGTGTTCTAGATGAGGAGTAATGAGACACATAGGTGGAAAAGACAAAGCTTTTCCAACATGGTGCCCAACTCATATTGCTTCCCAGGTAGCTCAGTAGTAAAGAACCCACCTGCCACTGCAGGAGATGCAGGAGACACGGGTTTGATCCCTGGGTCAGGAAGATCCCCTGGAGGAGGAAATGGCACTTCAGTATTCTTGCCTGGAGAATCCCATGGGCAGAGGTGCCTGACAGACTATAGTCCATAGGGTCGCAAAGAGTTGGACATGACTGAGCGGCTGAACATGCACGCACGCCCAAGTCATGGGTATCAATACAAGGTATCTTCATCCTCTACGCAAACCCATGAAATTCCTCATCCTGTCCGCTGGGAAGGGTTGAGGGGCACAGAACGAATGATGGTGGCTGTTTGCCAGGATACAGGCTTCAGAAATATCCTCTTTCCTGTGACTCCCTAAAAAAATGGGAGCTTTAAAAAGCCCAGATCTGTTCTGTTCATGATACCCTGACTTGAGGAAAACAATATCCTGGGAGTGTTGTTTAGAATTCTCAAATCCATTCCTGCCCAACTACAATGTCTGCTTAGTTTCAGACAAATCTTTCCCCCTTGCTCTCTAGGGTTTCAGTAGAGACACTGCAGAGGAAGAGGGAAAACTAGACGAGTGCATCTGCCTGTGGTTGGAGGCCACCTGGGGGCTGCCATTTCAGCCTCCCCAGCAGTGGCGGCTCGTGAATGTTTTATTAAAGACTTTCCTTGGGGTAGTTCTTAATGAAGGCAAAAAGCTACTCTCTTGAAGACAACTGTGAGCATCTTTTCAGCCTTCATGTTTATGGGACTGATTCTTTTCCTTGCTCATGTCTTGAAGGTGTCAAATAACAAGAAAGGTAATAATCACTAGAACTGACATTTATTAATCCGTTACTAGGTGTCATGTGCTCTACTAAGCATTTTCCATTCATGGTATCCTTTAATTTGTATGAAAACTTTTCAAGTAGGTATAAGAAGTGTCTCTGCATTCCAATAAGGCAGTAGAGCATGGTGCTCAGAGCATGAACTCCACAATCTGACTCCTTGAGTTTAAATCCAAGTTCTCTCTGCACTAGGTGTGTAAACTTGGGCAAATGACTTAAGCTTCCTGGATGTATTAGTCGTTGATTGCTGTGTAACAACCCCACAATCTAGTAGCTTAAAACACCCCTCATTTATGATCTCACAGTTTGGGGCATGGCCTAGCTGGGTCCTCTTATTCAGGGTCTCTCACAAGAGGATAGTCAAGGTGTCAGCCAGGGCTTTAGTCAAGGGGAGTAGCTGCTACCACATTCATTCAAACCTATCAGGATTCAATTCCTTGAGTGTTGTTGGACTGTTGGCCTCAGTTCCTACATGGAAGCTTGTTTCATCAAAGCCTGCAAGTTGAGAAGGCAAATAAAATGGTCTTCTAGCAAATGTAAGTCACCAACTTCTGTAACCTAATCATGGAAGTGATCCTATCATCTTTGCCATATCCCACTGATTAAAAGCAAGTTACTGGTCCAGTGTACTCTCAAGAGAAGGAGATAACAAAAAGGCATGGATTCTAGGAGTAGGGGATCATTGGAGACTATCTTAGAAGGCTGCCTTCCTTATCGGGGTCTCAGTATCCTCGTGAGTAAAATGGAGATAGTAGTGCCTATCTCATAAGGTTGTTATGTATATTAGGGGAGTTACTACATGCATAAGCATTTAGATTGAGGCCTGGCATATATAGAAAGTGTTATAAAAGTGTTTGCTATTATTATTTCCATAAAATGCAACAATGAAAATTCAAGTCAACTGCCCAGTGTCATTCAGCTAGTGAGCACCAGAGTGAGACTCCAACTCAGGTTTTATTAACTGAGTCTCAACTGTGGTGCTTAGAGGGACAGCAGTATCTAAAGGCAGACACAGTCCCTGATAATATGGGTCTTATAGTCTAGAGAAGAACAGACATCAGTCAGGGAATTACTCAAATAATTGAAAGTGCTATAAATAAAGATGTACCAGGTGCCAAGAAAGCCCATAAAATCCAGATAAGAGGGTTGTCTAAGTATGTTTCCTTAAGGGTAGGACATTCCAACTGGGACTAGAAGAAAGTAAATAGAAATTGGTCAGGTTGAAGGGGAAGGAAATGTGCTCCAGGAACTGGGGACCAACTTCTGGGAAGACCCTGGGGCAACAAATGCATGACCAATGACATTTTCCTTTCAGATATTCCTCTCTAGTCTTGTATACACTCCTCATACCTCAGTGACAGGTCAAACACTACCTCATCCATGCAGGCACCCATGATGGTCTCTCCCCAATATCTGGAAATATACTGGCTGTTCTCCCAAAGCATTTGTATCCAGCTTGGAAGACCCTTGTCACACTGATCTGCCTTGTCCAGTAAATTTGCCTCTGTGGTGCTTTTTCTGGCTTCATGGTTGACCTGGAAACTCCCGGAGGACACTCCTCAGACCTCTCACCTCTTCCTCTCTGATGGATGGACTGGGACCAGACTGGGTCCCATCAGACTGGGACCAGGAGATAGAGGTAGGGAAGGAAATTTTCCACTATATATACACTGATGCAACTTTGGATTTTGTAACATTTGCAGATATAACTTATTCCAAAAGGTAAGAGATTAAAATTAATAATAAAAATGGGAGGCAATGTTGCATTAATTGAAAGAGTATGCACTTTGGGATGGGACATGTGTATAGGTGCTCAGTGATTCTGGGCAAGTGTCTTAATCTCTCCAAGTCTGTTTCCTCTTCCATAAAATGGAGATTGTCCCACCTCCCTGGAAGAGCTGTGATGTTACACCTGGTGCAACCAGTAAAGTACCCAGCACAGAGTGAGAACCGTGATCTTATAACACAAGGCCAATGGTGCTATTATCTTCAGCTATCCTGCTGAAGTTTTAGATGGTTTAGCGTAGATTTTCCCTCTTCCTTTCCTCCTTCCACCTGCCAGTGGCATGGAGATTTTCCAGTGCTGAGATGCTGAGCATTTGTCTTAGGTGAAGGAAAACAGCCAGGGTCTTGAAAAGTGTGCAAGATGGAACTCAGGCAGCCTTTCCAACTGTGACTTTGATGGAGCTGAGCAAAAATGAAGCCATATAAGGAAAGTGCTTATGGCCATTTAGCCAGGCTCCATCCTCATCCTCGTGTAAGTTCTCATATTGGGAAAGGGATTTGAGCAAACTAGTGGAGTGGCTGAGACACTGGGCAAAACCCACATGAAACAGTGGATTGCCCTATAGATTAAGGTATCTGAGGATATGGCCTTGTTTTTTCATTCTTGCATCCCAAAAGCTACCATGAAGCAGACACCTTGGAAAGAATAATTAGGTCACTGATCCATCCAACTCTCCAATTTCTCATGAACCTTGGAATTCTTCAACTGATTCATCCACATTGAATTTCCCAGTTATAGACTCAACCTTGCACCCCACCCCACCCCACCCCACCCCAAAACACAGGTGGGTTTATTTACAGATCTATTCTTCTTAGGGAGGCTTCTGGATGAGGAGGCAGCAGTGACTAGTGGTTAAAGGTCCAGGCACTTAAGTCAGACATCTAGATGTGAAATCACAGTTGGGCCACTTCCTAGCTCTGTGACCTTGGCCAAGTCATTCCAGCTCTCCAGATCTTCATTTCTTCAAGTGTACAATGGAACAACAAAAACAAAGTGCTAATATAATTGGGTGCTTCTGTGCCATGCACTGAATGAGTGCTTCATACCTATTCAGTATTAATGGCACACTTCATATGGTTGCTATGCAAACCGGGTAAATGCTCAGCACAGAGACTTGCATACAGTAAGCACTCAATAAATGCGACTTGTTGCTATTATTACTCTCCCACTGGGGCATGAAGGCTTGATTGGCTTCTATTTTATGGTCAAGTAATAGCATGATACCTAAGACAACTTCCCTCTACCCAAATAGATGGTTATTTTTAACAGAGAATAAAAGCTTAGCCAAAAATCACAGATATTGATGTTTTGCCTTTGTGTGAATACTGATATCCACATTTTTAGCAACAGGTGTTATTTCAATAATACTAAATACATTTGCAAAAATGTCTTTCGGTCTAATGTGAGATAAACACCAATTGTCATCCCTTTTAGCAGTGTCTACTGTCTTTAGGGATTCACAAGTTAAAACACTCACGTGGAAAAGACATACTCTTCTTCAGGAGGAACTTGCTGTCATAGTTGTTTTTGAAAGCATGATCGAATAGCATTTTGCTTTGTTTATAAAGATGCCAGCCATTGGCATATGCCAGGCAGAAAACTGGAGGCAGAAGCCCGTCTCTCCACCTTGGGGCTCCTATACCTCACACACCATCCCACCCTGATGATGAAACCACACTCACTAAATTGCTCCTAACCCTTCTCATCTCATATTGTGCATTACCACCTCCACTACATTGCAGTATTAATTTGATTTATGGCCCAGCCGCCCCACCTGAGGCCCAAGAAGATGGCTCCCCTCCGATCGCTTCCATCAGCAGTGTAAGTGGAAGGTAATAAAAACCCATACGTGGCTCAGACTTTCAATTTCAATTGGAAATTGAAACGGTGCAATATGATTAAAGTTTAATCTGCATCATCAATAAACATGTGTGCTAAAGCAATGAGGGCTGCTTCACCTCCTGGTCGCAGGCATGGATTTGATGAGAGCGTGTCTGCCGTCTCTTGTCTAAACGATGTGTTTACGAGGGTGGGGGTTGCACACACAACATATGTGCATGGGCTGCAGGGAGTTGATATATTTGTACAAAGAGATGAAAATCATCATATGGACATGTTTGGGAGGAAAAGGTTGCTCATGCTCAGATGAAACTGGATTCAATCAACAGCTCAATGAGGATTCACTAAGGGTGCAATGGTTTTTCAAGGATTGCTAATTAATATTCATGTATTCATGTCTTCATTTGTAAAGTATTCATTGAGTGCCTACTGTGTGTCTGACCGTATGCTGGGTCCTGGGGTTGTAACTGTGAAGGGGAAAAACAGATACCATTTCTGCTCTCAGGGAGCTTATAGTAATGGTTGAAAGGGATGTCAGTCAAATAATTAGGCAATTAAATGTAAAACTGTTCCTGTATGAAGTGCCCACAATAAAGAGATTTATAATGCTCTGAGTGCTGTGAAGAAGGAGATGTGAAAAAAAATTAAGAAGATGTGACCTATCCTGTAAGATCAGGGAGAGCTTCCTGGAGATGGTAAAGATTGAGCTAAAGTTCAAAGAGTAAGTTGTGTGAAGTTAACTGGCGGTGGGGGTAGGGACAGAGTTTGGGAGATGGTACAGACACAAGAGAGACCCAGCCACAGGACACTTTATATGCAAAGGCTGGGGGCAAGAGGAAGCCTAGCAAATCTGAGCAAGGGTTGAAAGAAGGCAGAGTGGCTGGACTAGAGAGGAAGAGGCTCAAGATGAGTCTGGAGATTGTAGAGAGAAACCACACAGGAGTTTGTAGGATGTGTCAAAGGGTCTAGATCTTTTTTCCCCCTAAGTGCAAGGGGAAGCTATCAGAGGGTTTTAAGCAGGGCCGCTATGTGGTCTACTTAAGAGGATGCTACATAAAGAAAGTAATGGAGGAAGAAGGAATGGATGGACAGGGACTGATGTGCAGGCTATTTCTGTGGTCCAGGGGAAAGGTGAGGATAATTTGGACTCACTGATGGCAGTAGAAGTGAGAAGTAGACACATTTTCTACAGGGTGGAAGTCAATGCCTTCCCTTCAAATACACAATAAATGGACTCATCTTATCTCCAGTCTTACAGTCCTTACTCAAAATATCTCTATTGCCTCCATTAATTCCCCCAGCCTCCTGTTCTCCAAGAAAACAGGCCACTCAACCTGCACTTTAGCAACTTTGGCTTCTGCTTCAAACTTACTTATGCCTTACCCATCCTTACTTATATCTGTTCCTCCTGAGGGCAAAAGGTAGACCACCTTAGCTTTGACCTCCAGGTCTTCACACACATTGTTCCTTCTGCAAGAACACTCTTTCCATAGGCCCCTCAAGTCTCAGCTCAGAGCCTTTCTTTCAGAAGTCTTCTCTGACTCTCTCTAAAGACCTGAGTTAGAGACTACGTATCAGCATACAATAACAGCCTGCTTAGTTGGCTTGAAGCAACAGGTAGACTGTGAAAACATTGACAGGATGGCCAGGCCTTGTTTCTCATTATATCCTCCAGGACCTTGGATAGTGGCACATGGATCAGGCTCAATAAATACCTGTTTATGAAGACTGAACTGTTCCTTCTCTCTAAAGTCAACTCCTTCCCTTATGCTATTGACACCAACTCTTCCCACTTCATTGAGACCTTGTTGCAACAATTTTCCCTTCTGTCTTATATGTTCTAATTCACTTCTTAACTAGATCCTCCCTCACAAGAAGAAAGGTATGCTTCTTCTAAGGGCACTTTCATTCAATCCTGGCTTACCCCCAAGAGTAGAAGCTTCCCCTAAGCTTCTGTTCAAACTTCTAGAAAACACAACCCATACACTCTACTTCCTCTCACCTTGCGTCCTTCACCGTTTAGTTTCCCATTCACACAGTTCCACTGAAATACTCTGGAGAGCCCCGAGGACCTCTCAATGCTAGATTCAATGGTCACTTTTCAGCCTTCATTCTACTTGACCTTTCAGTAACATTCGCTGCTGTTGACCACCTGCCTTCTGCTTGAAACTCTCCTACAGTTTGATTTTCACAGTCATATTTCCTGGCTCTTCACTTAAATCTTTGAAATTCCTCATTTATTACCCTCTGATGAACTTTCTGGGTTTTTTTTTTTTTCATTCCATTTCACAGATGAATAAACTAAAGATGCAATAAGCCATATGATGGTGAATATGTTTCTTCAAGAGTCCTCATCTGATGGAAATATACCAAAGTACTTTTGCATGAAATATCATATCTCAGAACTTCTTGAAATACTCCAGATGTGGTCATGTATTACTCATGTAATTAAAAAGGTAAGCTTAATTTTTTAAAATAAAATAAAAGGTTACATGATCCACCAGCAAGATTCCATCTTGTAAAATCAGGTCTCCTCTGAAGTTCTAAAACCAATGGTGTTTCTACCACAAAGACGAACACACTTCAGGTGATCCAAGAGAGGTCTCAGTCAGAGCAAGGGTTCATAGTGCTCTGCCTGATACATGGAAGATCAGGGACCATGTTACCATAGAGGGAATTTGGACATGTTGTCAGCCTTGGCTCTTCCAGGATGACACATGAAACACTGCATTGCATATTTATCCATGTTGCGATTAGTCTATGTATGCAAGCATACTTTAGGAAAAGAGACATCTGAAAGAGAAATCAATTTGGATCTCTCAAATCTTAGAAATTATATCAAGAAATGTTAAATGTTTTGTAATTGATAAAAAGAGGCAGCATGGTGCCACAGTGAAGAACACAGTCTCTTGAGTAAGACATTTAAGCCCTTGCTCCATGACTCAGTAGCTAGTCATGGAGCTAGTCATGTCATCTTGACAAGTCACCAGGGGCCTCAAGTGTCAGTTTCCATATGTGCCGAAAGGGGAGAGCAAACATGAAAACATCTGGAATACAGCAGATGTCTGCAAATTCTTATTGGGGGCTGGTGGACAACTGGGAGGCAGGGAGCAACACAGGGCCCCCCTGGAGAACCTTACATTGGTCCCTCTTCCCATTTCCTGTATGTCTCACTCACTCAGGAAGATTTGCAGTTGGTGGCAAATTCAGCCCTGGGACCAGAGATCTGAGACTGGTGATAAAACTGTCAGCCAAGATTTGCTACATCTTTTTTTTCCCACCCCCTTGCCTCCCATTAAAAATGATTTGTCGTTAGGACGAAACATGGGAAAACAAACGTGATTAAAAATTTCCCATATTAAATGCCTGCGTAGCAATGGCAGGCCTGAGCTGAACTCTCTGGAAAGGCTCTGATTCATCCATCTGGAAGCGGGTTGAGCAGCTGGCAGAGTCAGGGAGTGGAGTGAGAGTCTGGGTTTGTTCCTCTGCTGCCTCATGCACATCCCAGCATCCTCCTTCCATCTGGTTGACTTCATCACATTGACTCCATCAAACATGGCTATACAAGGATTAAAGGTGCCTGGTGCAGGACATGGGCATCATCATAGTGCTGGGGAGATAGGAGAGGATGGGGAGGGAGAAGGTGCCCATCTCTTGTAGTCTGCATTCCCAGAGGTGAAAAAAAAATCTCTTGTAACCTTTGGAAATGTGATAGATCTGAGGTCAGCTGACCATGAGGTTAGCTACATAGTTTATTAAAGGCACTTCACAGCTTTTACATCATTCAAAACCTTTTGTTCAGTGGTAGATAAATTGCAAAATCATCTAAATTCTTCACCCTTTCCTGTATCCATGCTTTGTGCAACATGACTCTGCAGCTTATCAAGAGGCAGAGTCTCCCCTATCCTTGATGTGGGCTGGTCTTGTGAGTTGCTTTGTTTGACTGATTGCAACAGAAGTGAGTATGTCTGGTTCCAAGGTTAGGGCTCAAGAGATATTAAACACTTTCACTCTCTCTATTGTAACAAGTTCAGGTTACTCTACAGGATTATGAAAGACACCAGGCTCATTCACTACCTATCACCCCACCTAGCCACCAGCCAACTTCTAGATACATGAATGAGGTCATCCTAGACTAGCAAGCCTACAACCAACCACAATCTGATCCCAGGTTCATGAGTAAACCCAGCTGAGATCAGCCCATCTCATTCTAAATCAGTACAGCTGCCCAGCTGACCTACAGACAAGTAAACAATAATAAATGTTTATTGTTTGAAGCACAGATCTTTGAGGTGGTTTGTTATGCAGTGAAATTAATTGATATAAAGCCCACATTTGTGTGATTTTCCATGATCACCTCCTTATAACATATAACTGCCCATCTCCTTCTAGAAATAACTTTAATCCATTATGCCCTGAAACTGAAATTGGTGGTGGTGTTGGCTTTCTTCACCTCTGTAGACTCTGGTAAAAACCCTTGATTAATGTGAAAATCCCTCCCCAAGGGCTCAGATCACAAGAATTTCCTCTTGAAGATGCCGAAATGTTCTGTCACTCAAGGACCAGTGGAGAGATAAGCCCATGCTCTACCAAACACACCAGAGCATGAGGAACAGAGCTTCTATCATTACTCCCCAGACACAACTTTCTGCACTGGTTCTTTCTCCTCAGCAAGAATACGATGAATATAATATTCTTGGTTGGTAAGAAATATTAATTAATTGGAGAAAGAACCAAAATAGAGGTATATTTGTTTAGTCATAGTCACCATACTCATAGAGATTTCCCTTCCCTCATATGATCACCAAAGTTGGGGGAAGGTTAACGTGACTGATCTGGATTGACCAAGCCAAGGACGTGTGATTGGGGCAATGGTTTCTCTGGACCAAACCTGCCAGAGTGACTCTCAAAGTCTCTCTTTTTCAATCTCTCTCTCCTTTCAATGACATTAGAGACAATGTACTATCTCCTTTCTCTTGGGCAGGGGCATCCCCCCCAAGATGAGGGGTGAGGCCCAGAGGAAAGGCTATCTCTGCTTGTCTAAGCTCAATGAAGGAAGTGACCCACATGCTCCAGTATTTGAGTGTATAAATGCTGGCTTGAGAGCAGGATTCATATGTGCTGTTAATGGTATATATGCTCTTAATGGTACCCCTGACATATCTACTACAACCTAAAGACTTTTCTCAGGAAATGTCTCTCCCAGAGGACAAACATGAAGGAGGGAGTGCCTCAAAAGTTATTGAACCCAAAAGAAACACATGTAAATGCATGACTTTAAATGCTGAAGAGGAGGAAAATAGAAATGGCATTGACAAGGTATAAGACTTGATGCTGTTGGTAAAATTGCATCATGTGGAAATATTAGGATGTATTGCAATAACTAGAATATCTGAAATAGGACTCTCTTTGACATGAGGTATCCATCATCAACTGACCACAAAATGGGAATTTGAACACATAGGAAAAAATTCTTCAAAGTATTTCCCCAAAGCAGAAACTTTTCCTCTTCAAACCCATCTCCACTCTGCAATTCTTAACATTATCAGAATTTTTATTACAAAGCCATTTCTCCAAATGCAGGGCCCTGCCTACCCCCACTAATCCCATTTCCTTACACTCTCCTTCTTGAATTTTACCTTCTAGTCATTGACATACATTAGGAAACACTTGGTTAACTGCTCTTTCTCTCTGTTTTTACAGATACATTGTCTCTATATGGGACATTCACATCCCTTCTCTCTTCTTAGAGAACTCCTACTCATCCTTCAGGTCTCTGCTTTGATGTCTTGTTCTCCTACAATCTGTGTTAGGAGACATTTGGACAATCCTGTTCAGCTGATGAAGAACCCCTGGGCATTTTCTATGTGCCATTGCTTCCTTCTCTTGAAGACACAGAGCTGGACAAGTTGTCACTTGGGGCTCATAGCACCATAAGGCTTGGGCCATTTCATGCCCATGAGATAATTTCTAGGAGTTACAACAAGGGAAGAAACAAAATCATGAGTCTAAATTCATCTTGCTTTAGGTCATAAAACTTTTTGCATGCTTGCTAGTTATTTCTCACAGTATATATGGAGACTGATCTCCATGCCAAATATAAATAAGAAATTGTAATTAGGTGTCATCACTGCCAATCATCCCTTTAGGGAAGTAGTACGGTAGTGACCAGGTTTTAGTCAAGGAGTTTGGCCTGGACAAATATTATCCTAAGACCAAGGCAAGAGAAGGGGGCTAGAGGTGCCTTCATTTCAGTTAGCCCCTTGAAACCATTTAAGGAGAGACACTAATGAGCAGGGAGTTAAGAAACCAAGGGGGTAATATCTTATTATTTCTTAATTGGTACCTTGAGTAGAAAATAAAGGAGTTCATTGGAAAAAAACAGCTGAACTGATGGATTTCTGTTCCTTGGAGTTCTAAGCCTTTCCCCAACTGCTTTATAAAGAGAAGCAATTAATAAATGCACTACTGGCAGGAAGAGAGGTTGGATAACCTATTCTCCGAGTAAGATTACCCAAAAAATAGAACTGTTACTAATCCTTCCAAGAATAGGTTTGGGGCTCCTTCTTTAGTCCTCACAGATCTTGTGGAGAACACAGACAGAACCCCTGCCAGAGTCTGTTCCCATCCCTTCTACTCACTACCAGATTATGAGCTTCTTGAGGACACAGACTATGTTTTGTTCACGGAAATGCTGCCTGGTTCTCAGAACTTACAGGAATGCTAACCCATGAGTCAGTTTAGTATTCCTTCAGCAACCATAGAGCTAAACATCAAGAGAGGATCTGACCATCAGTTTGGTTCAGGCTGAGGTCCCCAGATCAACCATTTACCAGCTTTGGTCTCACAATTCAACTTACTTAAAGCAAATGACCCTTGAATCTATCAGTTTGTGATTTTTCTGGAGAGCAAATGATACAACTGACAGTTCACCTACCTTAGGTGTCCAAGAACTGGGCTCCAATCCCAAACCTGTCACTTACTTGGGATAGTTACTTATCCTCTGTTTCTCAGTTTCTTTATCTACAACATGGGGATGGTAAGTAGTACCTCTGCTATAGAGTGGTAGTGAAGAATTAGAGAGAATATATACATACAGCCTTTGAGGCACATGGTAGACCCACATGAGTGTTTGCTTTGGTGACAATGATAATGATCACATTGTTGATGACATCATCAATGATACTATGCCTCTTTCATTCTTGGAGAGTGTTAACTGGCTGGGAAACATTCCAAACAGGATGAAGAATGGATATGGACCCAATATATATCTGGTACCTGAGACAGCCTTCAATGTAATTAGCACACTTTGGGCACATTGACAGGATGTTTCTGTGTCCTTGTTTATTTTCCTACCCCGTTGTCTTTTGGTGTTTGTTTCAGATGGTGAATTGCCATGCACAAACATAGCTGATTGACAGGAAAGTCAGAGACAGTGCAATCTTACAGCTCAGATATTAGTTCAGTTGCTCTGAGTCTTGGTGGTGTGATTGATGGGAGTTTCATTGCAAATGTAAAAAATCTGTATTCCTTTCTTTCTGTTTTGGCACATCAATGTTTTGGTCTTGCACAACACATCCTGTCGCGCTGAAGATAATGGAGCTCTAATGTGTTTGATGGCTCTACATCAGAGCTGGTCAATGCAGCATCCCCAGGACAGAAACCACCGGATCAACAATGCTCACGCATCTGCTGCCTACTAAAGAGAGGAAAAGCTCCCAGAGCCAGAGATACAGAGTATTTGCCAGTAAAATACCAATTCCACCAATGTTAACTGAGCACCTGTAGGGGCGAGGCTTAAGCCAATACAGTGTCTATAGCATAGGCAGGCGTGAAATAAATTCTTATTAAATGAATGAATGGATGAACAGAAGTCTGCATATTGTGAAATCATTGTGGCATCTATAATTCTTCCTCTCTTGGAACCTGAATTTTCAAAAAAGCAATCAAATCCCAAGGAAATTAGCTAGAAGAGATGAAAATATGGCAAAACCCCAACGGTGTTAGACCAGCTGCTGCAAATGTGACAAACGCACAACCCAGGGGAATAGATAATGGCTTGACTGCTAAAAGATGAAAATCCACAAACAGACATAATTTCAAGAAGACAGTGTTTGACCATCAGCCATAGGCACAAGTTGGATCACACAGATGTGATGAGGGTGGCCTCTGCTTTCATCTATGAGCCTCAAAAATCTTGATGTCATTCTGTTCAGTGGTGACTGGATTATTGTGGGAGCTGGGAGCCAAGGAGTTTTTAATCTAGAGAAGGAGAGACAAATAGATTCTAGGCTCTGTGTCTAAAAGTCCTGTCAATCCTTTTCAATGTTGTAACCCTGGTAGCTAGCACAGCTCCTGGCACAGAGCACACGCATGCTGTCATTTCAGTCGTGTCCAACTCTTTGTCACCCTATAGACTGTAGCCCACTAGGCGCCTCTGTTCGTGGGACTCTCCAGGCAAGAATACTGGAGAGAGTTGCCATTTCCTTCTCCAGTGGATCTTCCTGACCCAGGGATCAAAGCCAGGTCTCCTGCATTGCAGGCAGATCCTTTACCATCTGAGCTACCAGGGAAACCCACAAAATATACTGCCTATCTCTATGTTGATATAACAGGTTATCTGCACTACCATGAAAGTAATATATAGTGCATAGTTTATATCTAGTATATCCAGTGCATAGTTTATATGTATTTATCTAATGGTTCTAGAAGATACCATTTAGTTTGTACTGTTAGTCTATTAATAGAAGGTGCCATAGTGAAGGAGAGAAAAAAAAATGTGTGAGCAGCCAGCAGAAAGAGAAATGCCATCAAGCCTCGGGAAATTGGGAAGGGACTATGGAAGAGGAGACAGCTAAAATGGGTCTTAGAGGAAAGGCAGAATCCAGGATGCCTGGGCACTGCATAATTCAGGCTGTGGAAATAGAAAAAATTCAGCAAAATACAAATATAGGGCAATGTTCCTCCAAGCATATCCTAAGGAACCATTTACACAAAACCACCCAGGAATGACCATCCCTAGGAACTATTTATACAAAACCACCCAGGAATGACCATCCCTAGCCTCTGGTTCAGAATATCTGTTAATGAGGCTCATGAATCTAAATTATAACAGCTTCCCTAAATCTTTCTTATGAGCTACATCTTGGGGAATCATTTCCAAAGAGTGCATGCTAAGTCGCTTCAGTTGTGTCTGACTCTGTGTGACCCCATGGACTGTAGCCCGCCAGATTCCTCTGTCCATGGGAGTCTCCAGGCAAGAATACTGGAGTGGGTTGCCATTTCCTATTCCAACCCAGGGATCGAACCTGTGTCTCTTTTACGTCTCTTGCACTGGCAGGCGGGTTCTTTACCACTAGTGCCACCTGGGAAGCCCAAAGACTACCATGCTCATTATTTTATTTAATCTTCTCAACTATTCAAAGAAGTAGGCATGATTATTGTCAGTGTATGCCCAGGAATATTGAGGTTCAGCGAGGTGAAGTGACTTATTCAAGGTCACCCAGCTTGTAGGTAAAACAGCTGTGATTCAATACAGAATATCAGACATCAAACATCTAGTCTTAACCCGCTACTAATCACTACCTCTCTGAACGCAAAGCTACCAGGAAAAGTATGGGAAGAGGAGCTATAGGAAGTGACTTTAAAGAGCATGTTCTGATAATAATGGTAGCAGAGATCAATAAAGACAATGATACTGTCTTATATCTTTTAAAAGAAAGAAAAAATACACCACCACTCTGGCTGCGGCAGATTTTATCAGGAGGCTCTGATTAATGAGTAAAGAAGCCCTGGACTCGGCTCCCTAATAGATGCCTGCTATATCACCAGGAGATTTCCATCTCAGCCATACATTGTTGTGATGTGCTTGGGCTGCAGTGTTAGGTTCTGCCCTGCATTTGATCAGGTTCATCTCTGTTTTTAAATGAAAAGGCCAATAAGTACATACATCCAGTAGAGTAACTTGTGATCAGGAGACAAAATTAAAGCAGTTGTTAAATAATTCTGGGGGTTCAGATCAGCACTGAATATGAATGGTGTGATTGGATGTTTCATTTGTGGTCAGCTAGTATTCTTGCGTAGAGAATCCTGTGGACAGAGGAGTCTAGTGGGCTGCTGTCCATAGGGTCGCACAGAGTCGGACACGACTGATGTGACTTAGCATGTATGCATGAATTGGAGAAGGAAATGGCAACCCACTCCAGTATTCTTGCCTGGGAATCCCAGGGATGGAGGAGCCTGGTTGGCTGCCATCTGTGGGGTCGCACAGAGTCGGGTACGACTGACATGACTTAGCAGCAGCAGCAGACATGGAAGGTTAAAACACCCAAGGTCAAATGTCCAAGGTCATGGGTCCAGCGGACCAAGGGAACCAGCCTTCCTTATTGTTAAAAGCCTCATTTGACTCTCAACCCTACCTGGCCATCTGAAAAGTCCATGGAGGGGAGACCATTTGAGAAGGTCTGGTGAATCAGAGGTCTCGTTTCCTCCAGTTTTCTGCTCAGTATCAACGTCACAGGACTCTCTGACCACCCACGGGAATAGCATGGCCTTATGCTTTCCTTTACTTTCCTTTGCCTTTCTTCTTCATGAATCTTAGTGACACTTAATATTATGTTATTTACTTATTTGTTCTTTTGTTTATTGCCTTTCTCTTCCTACTAGACTATAAGCTCCCTAAGGTTAGAGACCTTTGTTCTCCTCCATTTCCCCAGCATTCAGGGCTCTGCATGTTATATGGTAAACATTGCCTAAATATTTGTTTAAAAAATAATGTGTTGGCACAAAAGCATCCTGTATTCTAAGAAACAACTTTATTCTCAGCTCTGTCTTTGTTTGGTGATGTCATTTAAAAATAAAACTTCTTTTCTAATTAAATGTTTCAACAGCTTTCTTCTCATCATCTCTAGGATAACTTGGAAACTTTGTGATGTGGTTTATTAGACCCTCTGGTTCTGGCTAAGGTTTCTCCTCCAGCCCATCCCATGCCTCTTTCTGTCTTGTGTAAATCTGTGCATCATGCTCTCTTTCAATGGGACAGTAGTACCCTGCTTCCCCCCATTTCCAGGTCTTTCTACATGTACCCTCTCATTGTGACACACATTTTCTTCTTCCTTTTTCTTTACCTGGTTAGTTCCTACACAACTTTCCATTTCCAGCTTAAACATTACTTCCCAGGGTTATCTTTCCTGAGTTCTCAGATTCAGCTAGCTCCCTTCTTTATTTCTTCATGGCATCCTACACTTCCACCTTATATCACATTTGAAAATTTGAGGAAGGCATGATTCAGTGTTCAGTGTTTCTTGGCCCCATATACACCACTTTGTGAACTTCACCAAAGTGGAGATGGGTCTTTCCTCCTGAATGCTGAATTTCCAGCAGTCAGCACAGTGCTGGAGGAAGTTAGTGCTCAATAAATATTGTGTTTATGCACAAATGCATGCATGCATGAATAGCAGAGCTGGAGAGTTCTCTCCCACTGAAATTACCTCCAAACACAGGACACATGCGGATCTCCTTCCCCTAAGATGATGCTCAAGGACACGTGGGTGATTTTGGGTCTCCCTATTGACAGCCCAGGTCCATCCCCTCAGTGAGCAAATTAAGTGATCTTCTTATCATCAGGAGGTGTGGTCATTCCCCAGTCTACACCCTAGATGGCAAAAACGTTAGGGAGCTGGATCATTTGCAGATTTATTATTTAAGCCTCTAGCTAAGTAACAACACTTTTGTTTTTGGAAGTGAAAAATTTGCAACTAACTCAGCATCTAGAATGCTAGCAAAATTTGAAGCAATCTAGACAATTGTGCTGAAATTGCAAAGCTGGAAGGCCAAGGGGAAGAGGCCATGCTAGCTTTACATTCATAGAGAAACCCAGAGCCAGTCTGGAGATCACAGAGGAGGGAGAGAGGGGCTGAGTAGGGAAGAAAAACACATGGAGACCTTTTATTGCTTTTGTTTAACTCTAATTACAAAAATCATAAACACATGCAAAAATTTCCCATAATTAACCACCCAGAGATAACAACTTTTAATATTTTGTTGCATGCCCTTTTGGTACTGAAAAAGATGGGCTGGAGGCTGCACTTATTATTTAATAATCAGTTTTCTTACTTAGCAATGCAGCACAATTATATTCCAATGGGAGGCAGATGGCATCAGTTAAAAACATGGACTTTGTAATCAGATAGACCTGCATTTTACTCTTGCTGAACCATGTACTATTTAGTTCTTTTGGCAAGACGTTTAAGCCTTAATTTCCTCATCTATAAACTGGGGACAAAAGTGGAATTGATCTCTCTGTGTTGAGGCGATTAAATGGAGTAAAACATGTAAGTTATTAACACCAAGTCTGTTGCATAATAGATGTTTGAGTAGCTATTGTTACTACCGGTATAGCAACAGCAATTACTTCTCCCAAGCATCATTTTTGATGGTCAAAAGCATTACCATAAATGGATCTGCTTAACCAGTCCCTTACTGTTGTACATATACATTGCTGTCATTTCTTTTCTGCTGAATGGGACTTTGGAATGAACAGACATACCAAGAGTACCCAGGAGAAAAGAGAGCATAAGAAGAAGGGGTGGTTCCAGCAAATGTCCTGGTGCCAAAAGGTAGCAGAACCAACGACACATGAGTCCCCAAGGGGGAAGGGAAGAAAGAGGAGGGGCATGACCACTGAAATCATTCAAAGGACAACAAACAATTGTTTTTCATTCTTGCACTAGCTGACCAAATTGTTTCACTGGATTGCAGTCAAGAGTGATGGAACAACCTAGAGCAACCAGAGTGATATTTTAAAATCTAATTCAGACATACCTTCTTCCTTAAAACAAAACCCGTATCCCTTATACTTGGAGGATCTTATCCTACAAGGTCAAGGATAAAGATCTGGCACCTATCTCCCTCTCTGATGGCAGCTCCTATCACTCTCCCTCTGCTCACACCAATCTGAACACTCTGGCCTCCTCACTAGTCTTCACACTTGCAATGCTCATTAAAAAATTTGTTTTTCTTTTTTGCAGTGCCACATGGCTGTGGGATCTTAGTTCACCTACTGGGGATAGAAACTGGGGCCTCACCAGTGAAAGCACAGAGTCTTAACCACTGGACTGCCAGGGAATTCCTTGAATGCTCATTCCTACCACAGGACCTTTGCATTTGATCTGCCCTTTGCTTGGAACACTTTCCCTTAGATCTTTGCATAACTCACTATACATGATGCAGGTCTTTGCATATGCTCTGAAAGGTCTTCCCTGACTACTCTATCTACAAAATAGCTCCCCTCTGTACTACTACCTCTCCATCACTCTATAAATCTGTATATGTTTGGTTTTTCTTCATAAAATTTGCTTCTATATGACAGTACACATGCATTTGCTTATTATCACTCTTCCCTACATATAAGCTATGTATGAAGAAGCAGTAGTTGGCTTGTTCCTTAATATATTCCTGGTGCCTAGAACACTGCCTGCATCATGGTGGGTGCTCATTATATATTTTCAGAATGAAAGAGTGAATCTCTAAGCTGAATTGGGGTACTGGGGCCAACATCTGTCTATGGAGTAAAATAAGTTCACATATTCCTGGGCCCTTGTGATTCAAGGCAGAGATTAAAGCACTCATTGAGATGCTGACTATATCACTCCCTGGCTCTGTGATCTTGGGCAAGTTATTTGACCTCTGTAGGCCTCAATTTCTCATATAGAAAATGGGAATAACTATGGTATCTACTTTACAAGATTGTTCTGAGAAATAAATGAGATTTAAATGTATGTAAATTGCATAGCAGAATGTCTGGTACTTGAGAAGTCCTTAAGAAAAGGAGAGAAACTTACTGCTTTTTATTATTCATCAATTAATTCATTAAATCAGTGGTCCCCAATCTTTTTGGCACCAGGGACTGGTTTCATGAAAGACAATTTTTCCACAGACTGGGGGTGGAGATTGATTCAAGTGCATTACATTTATTTTGCACTTTATTTCTATTATTATTGCATCAGCTCTACCTCAGATCATTAGGTATTAGATCCCGGAGGTTTGGGACCCCTGCATTAAATCATCCCCCAACTGTTTCATTCATTTGTTCATTCATCCACAGACTTAATATTGTTGAATATTGACCATATTATCCAAAGCCATCTGTTGGTTCTGTTCAGTTCCTATCAACTCCAATGTGATTTTTTTTTACAGAAATAGAAAAAAAAATCATAAAATTCATATGGCACTGCAAAAGATCCCATATAGCCAAAGCAATTTTGAGAAAGAACAAAGCTTCACACTTCCTGATTTCAAACTATAATTAAAAAGCTATAGTAATCAAAACAGCATGGTATTGGCATACAAACACATAAACAGATGGAACAGAATAAAGACCCCAGAAATAAACCCACACAAATACAGCCAATTCATATATGACATAGGAACTAAGAACATTCAAATGGGGAAAGGACAGTCTTTAATAAATGGTGCTGGGAAAACTGGGTATTCACACACTAAAGAATGAAACTGGATTACTATCTTGCACAGGTTACAAAAATTAACTTGAAATGGCTTAAAGACTTTAAAAAATTGAAAGCATAAAACTTTTAGAAGAAATTATAGGAAAAAATCCTTTAGACATTGGTCTTGGCAAGGATTTTTTGGATACGACACTAAAAGTACAGCAACAAAAGCAAAAATCAATCAGTGGGACTACAGCAAACTAAAAAGCTTCTAGACAGCGTAAATGACAACAAAACAAACAGACAACCTACAGAATGGGAAAAAATAATTGCAAACTATATATCTGTTAAGGAGTTAATATCCAAAATATATAAGGAACTCATAAACTCAACAGCAAAATCGTCATCATCTATTTAAAAATGAACAGAGGATCTGAGTAAAAATGGCCAAAAAATACATGAGAAGGTGTTCAATGTCATTAATAATTAGGGAAATGCAAATTAAAATCACAATAAGATACCACTTTACACTTGTTATAATGGCTATTATTAAAAAAAAAAAAGACAAGAGGTAGCAAATGCTGGTGAAGATGTAGAGAAATGGGCACTGCTGATGGGCAAATAAACTGGTACTACCATTATGGAAAACAGCATGGAAGTTCCTCAAAAAACTAAAAGTAGGCCTACCACATGATCCAGTAATTCTACTCCCGTATATCTGAAAGAAATGAAGTTATTATTGTGAAGAGATATCTGCATTCTGATGTTGAGTGCAGCATTATTCTCAATAGCCAAGACACTGGAAACAACCTAAGTGTCTGTCAACAGATGAATGGATAAAGAAAATGTAATATATATACACACACTGGAATATTACTCAGACCCCCCAAAAGGAGATCCTACCATTTGTAACAACATGGAGAGATCCTGAAGGCATTATGCTGAATGAAATAAGTCAGACACAGAAAGACACACGCTATATGATCTTACTTATGCATGAAATCTAAACAAGCTGAAATCAGAATCAAGGGGTGGACAGGATGCTACCAGGAGCTTTGGAGTGGGGGAAATGAGGGGACGCTGGTCAAAGGGTACAAACATCTAGTTACAAGATGAATAAGTTCCTGGGGCATCTAATATACAGCATGGTGGCTACAGTTAACTAGACTGTATCCCCTGAAGTAGGAATGACAACTCACTCCAGTATTCTTTCCTGGAAAATTTCATGGACAGAGGAGCCTGGCAGAGTACAGTCCATGGGGTCACAAACAGTTGGACACAGCTGAGCAACTGAGCATACTCATTGTAGACTTTAAAGTTGCTAGGAGAGTACATCTCAAACATTCATACCACCACTACAAACACTGAAAAAAATGGTAATTATGTGAGGTGAAGGATGTGTTAACTAACCTTGTTCTGGTAATCATTTTGCAGTATATAGGTGTATCAAATCACCAACTGTACACCTTAACCTTACACAGTGTTACATGTTAATCATATTTCAATAAAGCTGGAAAAAATAATCTATCTGCTCATTTTTCAATTATTTTCTTGCTGTTTCACATTTCACAGATTCATCTATCAACTGAATCCATCCAGCCCCATATACCCATCTATCTGTTTATTTACAGTTTAAACTAGTACTTATCAAGCTTATTTTGAAGGATGCTGAGGCAACAATGGAGAGATTAGAAACATGAGATTATAACAGCATGAGCACTTTTAAACACCCCTCTGAACCCAGCCCAATTATACCTGGGGACCTACCCCAAAATATGCCCATCTCCACCCACCCCTCTCCCCAACACCTCCTCCTTCCAGCCCAGGGACACAGGCCCAAGAATCATCATTCATCCTCCTGGTTCCCTACAGCCTCTGTCCCTCTCCCAGCTTCTAGTGTTTAGCTTGCAAACAGAGCTAATGCCTTCTGGCCCAGGGGAATACACTTCGCCCAACATGAAACACTAAGGAAATCTCTTCATCTACCTCACACTGGGATGGTACAGTATCTCTAAGGTGCCTAAAACACCCAAAGCTTTGGCCACTTCCCTCTATCCCAAATCGAGCAGTTATTCCTGAAGTCTCATTCTTTCCCTGTCACCGGGGCGGGGAGACTGACGGGCTCAGGAACAATGATGAAGACAAGCAGGATAATGATGATGGGACTAGAACCAGTGCCCATGAAACTGGCTCCAACTATGGCCCAGTTAGTGAGAACAATATTCAGACATATTTATTAAGTGGGACAATACAACCAGTCAGAGGAGATGTTCTCTGCAAATAACCAGCAGAGCTATCCCAGTGCCTATCAGCTGACTATCTGCCCTGCTTTGAATATCTATCAATTAATGAAACCCCTCAAAAGGTCAGGAGGCAGTATTATGAGCCCATTTCTCAGATGTAGAAATGGAGGCTCAGAGAGGAAAAAAAACCACTCACAGAGTAGGTAAGCAAATCTGGAATTTGCTGAGTCCTGAGCTTGCTTGCTGATTACTCATTTGTATGTTTGTATATTTACTTGCATTTATTATGAAAATATTTGCTTTATTTGGTAAACACCTTAGCTGTATTTTCCCCCATTTTTTTTAATTTTGAAAAATTTCAAACCTATAGTAAAATTAAAAGAATAGTTTACTGGACACTCAGGTATGCTTCACTCAGATTCATCAAATTCTCTCTTGCCTTTTCTCCCTCAGAAGGGAAACACACACATTTTTTTCTGCTCCATTTCTAATTAAGTTGTAACCACCATGATGGTTCACCCCTGATGCCTGCATCAGCTACACTGGTAACCACTGTCCCCCCAAACACTCCTGTTCACACAGGCCATTATTGCAGGGCTTCTCTTCCTTCCCAGCCAGAAGTGACCTCACCCGTGCTTCTAGACAAGCTCCTATCATCTGCTGCTCACCTGTGCCCCCTAATGGGCGGCTCTTCACCCATAGTTCTACTGAGTGGACCCCATCGCCTGACATGGGGACCAGGGAGGGTCTCTGACTCAGAGGGATCCCAACGGGCTGGCAGGGGCTGTGATTTGGATGTAACGAGTCAAACAGATATCCCCTCTCATCAACTTGATCTAAGAGGACAGGGCAGTTTTAAGGGAGTCACAGACACTAGAACTTAGAAAGTCATGTTGACTCAAGGGCTACTGTGAAGGTGGAAGCCATGAGAAAGCAAAAGGAAGATGGAGCAGCTGCACAAAAATGATGTAGAAAAATGTAACAATAACAATAATAACATTTATTGAACAGATAGTGTGTGTTAAGTATGGCATAGTCAGTATCCCATTTAATATTCTACTTGACACAGAAGCACATACAGTATCATCTCCCTGTTTAGACTGAGACACAGAGAAGTAAAGTAACTCACCTGAGGTCACATGGCAAGCAACTGGAGTCTCTGCAACTAGCATCCTGTTGGTTCCAGGAATTCTCCCTGCCCTTCCTGAGGCTCCCTATTCTGCTTTCTCTGGATTCCCATGAGATATCTGAATCTCAGAGCAAAGCTTCAATTGCACTTGAACTCACTGGCATGGGTTTCTGTTGACTCCAATCAAAGGGACCCTGAATAAAGCCCCTGGCCTCACCCATGACTTCAGTGAGACTGGATTTCCTTAAGAACAACCCTCAAGCCCACCACTCTGACTATTTACCTGGAAGTTTGCACAGATAGACCCAAACATTCAGAGAGCCAAGAATGATGCATGAAGATTAATTATACATGACCCAATAATTTAATATGGGTAAACTGTCTCTGATGATTTTCTTATTTAGATGCCACCTTTGCTTTATTTCATGTATAAGAAATTTATCAGGACTCACATTTTCTCTTGTGACCTTATACAGTGTAACCTAATTGCTCAGAATAAACCTTAAGCTTCAGGGCTTGAATTCTTCCACCAGTGAAAGTTTGAGGGAACTACTGCTTGCTCAATTAGGGAGAGATTTTTTTAAAAATCATATTCAAGTAACTAATTTTTTTGAAAATTAGCATTCCTCAAAGTACAGTTAACACTAACAACAGCAATCATAATTGAATCTCTCTCAAATGATTTAGGAGGTATTTCTGAATGTCACTTCCCTTTATTTGAGACTGTTTAAAAAAAAAGGATAATACAATTAAAGCCTTACCTTTGTTTGTTGGAGCTTTCTGGGTGTTATATATTTGCAGGACTAAGTCAAACACAGATGTCACATCCAGTATCTTGAGCTGTTTAAAAGAATCATCCAAGTCACTCTGAACGGTGTGAGAAGATACTCAGCTCCATTGTCTAGGGTCACTTGACTGATTCTACTGTAGATGCCTCTACCAAGCTGGTTTAGATCAGCTCCTTTAGAAGCTGGATATTAGCTCTGAATTTCAAGATGGTTGGGAAAAAAAAAAAAACAAAAACAGGAGCTCTCATGTTTGGAGAGAACAATTCCCACCTAGCAGAGCTGTTTTGAGGACGGGTGATTTACATGTTGAGTTTATAATATAGTGTCTTGTGCTTAATAAGTGCTCAATATATAGTAAGCGTTATTAAGGAAATAAATACTTCAGAGTTCGAGAGGAGCCAAAAATCTATGCTTCTGGCTACCTCCTAAATATTCTGACTTGTATTTGTTTTCATAGCAGATAGAAAATCAATTCTACTCCATTATATTCTCCTCTTTAGAGGACCATTTGGGTCCCTCTTGGTGGAGGAAAATGCAGAGAGAAGGAAAAGGAATGCAGGATAAAGCCGCAGGTTTTAGGAAGCACTGATATCATAGAAATTCATGGGACCCGAAAGCAAAAGAGTGGGATCTGTGTAGCCAGCAGTTTTGAAGCAGCTTGTTTCACAGCAGCCCATGTTGGACGTGGTTCAATATTACATAGTGTTTTAATGGAATCCACATCTGTTTCTTTTTAAACTTCCACCTTCTGACTCATTTGTTTCTTCTTTCATCAGGCAAAGGTACATTGGGCACCTAGTGTGAGCCTGGAGCTGTTCTTGGTACTGAAGAAACACCAGAGAATGAGTTGGACCTGGACCCGCCTTCACAAAAGTTCTCAAAGAAGTGGAAGTGAGACAAGAGAGTGCAATGACCTTGTTCCGTCTTGGAGGTGGCGAGGAGGAGGTTCAGAGAAGACACCCTGGAAAAAGTAACATTTAAGTTGAGACCTGGAGGATAAGAAGTAGTTAGCATTCAAGGTTTTGTTTTGTTTTTTCCTTTCTTGAAGAGCAGCACAGAGTCTTTACCTTCCATATATTTGAGGTCAGCTCTCTGACCTCATTTCTTATTACCACCCTAATCTCTCAGTCTGACTTAACCACATTGGTTCACAGGGAGAATTTCCCTTCTCCCAAAATAATGTTCTCTTTCCCCCAGATAACACAATTCTAGGCCCTTCACCACCCTAACTGACTCACCATCAATAGATTCATTGGTCATTGTGAAAATGATTTGGCTGTCCCTCAAAAAGTTAAACACAGAACTGCCATAAGACCCAGCAATTTCACTTCTAGCTAAGAGAATCAAAAACATATGTTCAAACAAACATTTAGACATAAATGCCCACAGAAGCATTACTCATAATAGCCAAAAAGTGGAAACAACCTGAATGAATGAATAAACAAAATGTGATATTTCAACACAATGGAATATTATTTAGCCATAAAAAGAATGAAACACTGATGCATGCTAAATATGAATCAACCTCAAAAACATTATGCAAAAGGAAAGAAACCACTCGTGAAAGGTCACATATTATACAATACCATGTATAAGAAATGTCCAAAATAGGCAAATCCATTAGGGACAGCAAGCAGATCAGTGGTTGCCAGAGGCTGAGGGGAGGAGGGAAAGGGGAATAGACTGCTTAATGGGTATGATGTTTCCTTTTGAGGTGATGAGAATGTTTTGGAATTGGATAGTAATGATGATTGCAAAACATTGTGAATATTCTAAAAACCACTGAATTGTACATTTTTAAATTGTTTTAAATGGTGAATTTTGTGCTATGTGACTTTTATCTGAATTTTTTAAAGGGAAAAAGAAAGAAGAGGTAGAGGATGTGGTGAGAACCAATCACTAGGGGCACCACAAGGCCTGTGGAAGAAGGGCTTGTTTATTCATCTCAAAATCCATCTGCTGATTTTCAGGTGGTCTTGCCTGGGAAGGGGACTACAGAAGAAAAATTTTTTTAAGAGTGGAAGAAAGAAATTTAGGATTTAAAGAGATGGCAAAGTGGGAGTTGGGGCAAGTCTGTATGACCTCTTGGGCTTTGATGATCTCAATGTCCAAGGGAGGATGACCTAGGTGAGAACTTCTGGCCTGTTGACTTTATCTACCACAACTGACCATCAGTACAGAATAGAGAAAGAGGAAAGGGAAGAAGCAGCACAGAGACATAATTCAGGGTGGGGAGAGAGAGAGAAAAAAAATTCTTTTCTTCCTTTTGTCTCCAAAGCCAGGTGACAGAGAATAGAAATGGGAAATGTAGATCAAAATGTAATTTTCCCTTACAAGCTGCAGTGAGGCCAGGGGCTCGGGAGGTAGCCTGCCCTGGGGAGCTGCTCACTCTGCAATAACTCATCGGCAGCTCTGCACAAAAGCGGCGCTTATTAAAGGTCAAACGAAGACAGCAGGCGAAGGGTTGATGGAAGCAATAAAGGGGCACAGGAGGGAGGGGGCCACAGGGGCAGATGGTTCTGATGGAGAAGTTGTCCTAAGCAGGGCAGAGGCCACTCATTCAAGCCAGCAGGTGATGCCCCAACACCCACTGGGGACCCCTGGCCTGGAAAATGCTGCCTGTGTCTTCATGGCCTAAGTATTTCCCTGGTCCCATGCAGAGATCAATGACCAATCAATAAAACACTGGGTTGTATAAGAAACAATTATCAGCAGGGCAGAAAAATAGCACTGGGAGCCCTCTGCTCCTGTCTGCCTGCCAGTGGATGGGAAGGTTGCTAAATTCTTAGAGGTCAGGTAGATAAAGAATAATCTAAGTTCCCAGGTGCCCAGGCCAGGCTAATTCTGCATTATCATCATCAGTTACTTCTATTTTCTGTCAAACATTCTACACAGCTCATGATTTTACTGGATTCTCTCAACAACATACACACAAGTGCTATTATTATTCCCACTTTACAGTCAAGGACACTGAGGCTTAGGGAGGTTAAGTCACCTGCCCAATAGCACTTAATCTAGTGAAAGGCAGAGTGTGACCCCCAATCTGTCTGACCTCAAAGGCTGTGCTCTTAACCACGATACTTATCTGTTTCTCACAACAACCAAATGATTATTGAGGGCCCACTATGTGCAGGGCCATGAATGCTTTGTTAGGATTTGGATAATTCATTTCTTCTCTCAGGGCCTCAGCTTTCTCATCTATCCCACGAAGAGTTGTCCCTGATGTTCTTACCTAGGTTGGAGGATCTGAGCATCATGTGATAGTCATTGCTTCCCATTTGGATATCCAAGTCAGTATCCATTTGGAAAATGGAAACCTTGTGTATATAAGAGGTTGTCCCTCCCAGAGTATTCCCACGGGGAATGCTATACTGCCTAGAAAGAAGCACAATCCTGACATATACAGGCACCAGAGTCCCAAACTGAGACTAAGATAGATTATTTGATTTGTCACTGATACTGGAGTAGAAAACAAAAAAAGTGAAGGTCACAGGGTGGGAAAATAGGGATAAGAAATTGCAATTGACCTGATGGTAATTAAATGCAGCATTAAATGATAGGCATTGCCCAAACCATCAAGTCTCTGAACTTTCCCTGTGACTAGTAAACCAACAACCACTTGCTAGTCACATGCTGACAGCTCAGCCAACATGCTGAGCTACCATGTTTTAAACATGTGTATATCAGTTTTACATTTTTTTAAACATAAAGCATTATTTTTACTTTTAAAAAGCTATAGATGGGCCCTTTAATAGCCTTCACTTAGGTTGCTAGAGAGGGCTGCTTGGAAAGTTTGAGAAGCATCTGCTTAGCAGAGAATAGAGCTGCAGAAAATTTTTTTTCTAGAAGGATGAAGGAAAGTAATTTAGGAATTAAAGAGATGGTAAAAAGAGAGTTGGGAAAGTGTGTGTGTGTTCATAATAGATCTCATAATAGAACATTAGAAAGCTCTAGACCTTTTATTTATTTTCATTTTTAAATATGAGTTTAATGCCATTTTATGTTTCCCCCTGACCCATTGGCATCTATGAGACTTGATCTTGTGAATTATGGCTTTGCCAGGGATAACAGATGCTCCTGGTGCCCAAGTCACAGCTTTTCAAGCTCAACCATGACTGTGACTTCAGTAGCTTGGGCATACTGACACCATTCAATTTCAAACAACTGCCCCGAATCCAGAAACTCTCTGCCTCAAAGCTTTCTCTAACAACACAAGAACCCACTCAGCCTCAAGCAGGTGAATTCTGAAACCATGGGATAGTTAACACCCTCAGGGCAACCCTTAAGTGAGTGACTGGAGCTAGTGGATAAGCATGTACACATCTCAGATGCACTAGTGGACTTGAGCCCCACTGCCTAAAGCAGCACCTTGTAAATAATACGTTCTTTGCTGGCTTTTCATGATTTCACTGATCTCACTCTCCCTGTTCCTTCACTTCTGCTTCCTAGAACTAGCTCCCAAATAAACTACTTGCCCCCAAGTATATATATATCAGGGTTCTTCTTTGGGGGAATCCAAAATAAGACCCTAAGCATGCATCTTCTAGGAATAAAACTTCCCTGGTAGGTGTTTCAGTAAGGGTTCAATCAAGGAAGCAGGTCCACTGGGAGGTGTATATATATTAAAGAACTCGTCCCAGGCATGTGATTGATTAAAGAGTCTCTGTAAGGCCATTATCTTTGCATCTGATGCTGAAGTTTGAAATCTTCAGGACAAGCAGTCCCAAAGGGCATATAGATGAGGAGTGAGAGAGAGCAAGGACAAACTGGAATCTCTGAGTACAAACTAGCACCCACAAGGATACAGACTCAAGCTATGTTGGGTCTCACTGCCTCTGACCCTGGTGATGTGGGTGCCCTCAAGGATTAGTTGGTACCCTTCATCATAGGGCCAAAATATACACCTGTCCCAGGAGTCAAAGAAGCTGAAGCAGGATCCATGAGAAGGTGGCCCCATACCAGTGAGGTGAACCCAAGACATAAGTGAGCTATGAAAGCACCTTACCTGACCTACACATTGAAAACCAAAGGATTCTGGAAAGTGTAGTTCAGCTTGGCCAAGTTGACACTTTACAAAGCCACCAGCAGAGGAAGGTACAAAACATCAGAAGTGGGCAAGACCTGACCTCAGGACTAGCTGTACTTGGAAATGTCTCATGATGACTTGAAAAGCAGCTTCCTCCTTCTTAGCTGCTGAAGGCGCAGACACTGCCTAGAGTTGGTGGGGTTGCGTATGGCACAATTTCAGAGTGTTCCATTCACATGGATTATTAATGGAATGATGCCACCTTGAGCTGCCACGAAAAGCAAGCATACCCACCCACAAGAGCGTCAACTGGTAACAAGGGGGAGCATAACTCAGAACAGACTCCCAGCCCATATGAAGCATCCCATGTTGATTTGGGGGGGCAGACTTATGTTGGCCAACAATTAAAGTATTGTTATTAACAAGACTGAGCTAACCAGAAGGGAGGGGCCAGGGGAAAGAGGGGCAGTCAGGTGGGTGTGGAGAGTAAAGGCACTATAAAGAGGCAAGACATGCCGTCCTATGAAGCTGCCTGAGACAGGTGAGCACCTGAAGCACCTGACTCCGATGCCAGGTAGGGAGCAGGGCCCAGAGGAGCAGAAAGGCGGAAGAGTACTCACAGAGGAGAAGTTTTAGTTTGCTCCTGTACAAGTTCTTTGGTTTCAGTCGGGCCCCCTGGCTCTGGGAATTCTTATGTTAACTTTAACCAGAGGAGACCTCAGTGGGGGCATTTTTACAGGTTCTGAAAATGCTAGCATTTAGACAGAAAGTATCAGATTTGTAACTGGTATACATTTGTGGTTTATTACTACTCAATATCCGCCATTACTTCTCCTAACAACATAACAATTTCCTTTGCAGAGTAACTCTCCTTTGGCCTCAGTCATTGGGAAGCCCAATTCAAGATCGAGGCCCACAGGCATGTGAAATAACTTGCCCAGTGTCACACAGCATGGTGAAGTCTGGTTAAGAACCATGGCTTCAAGGCTAGGGCAGTGAACCTCTCTGCAAGCCCACCATGAAACAGTGGCGAGCTGACCCTACAGTGCAGGGCTGGGTCAGCTGAGGGGTGAAAGTAAAACAGAAATTGGAATTTGTTTTCTACCTTTGCTTTTCCTTTCTTGTTCAGCCAGAGAGTAAACACTTGACTAGCATGAGCAGGAGAACTGAGCTTGTTAAATCACTAATTCTCTTCCTCCTGGGCCATCCCCAACATTCCAAAGTCAGCAAAACCTGTTATCTACTTAATCTGATTTTATGCCATGCAGCAATCTATTTTTGAAAAATTTTCCTTGTTGGATAATGGCAACTCTTGAGAAAGCTCTATTGATTTTTTGACTGCAGGTTTATCGGGGCTGAGTCAGCCCGGCCCTCCGCCAACTGGAGTCTCCATTCAGATCTTTATCTTGTCTCTTCATAGACTGAAAGAGTAAGTTTAGCTAAGGCTGTAGGGATGGGTCCTAAGGGTTGCATTCACACTCGTAATGAAACAAAATTAGAAAATGCTTTAGGTCCTAACAACCACTGTATTCACTGTGCTGAACTATACACAGAGGAAAGAGTATGAACTCGGAGGTGAAGTTGGTATTTCATATATGCTTATAAGTCTAACTGCAGCCATATAACTTGTAGAGGGTTGAAGCAGACAGAAAACCTAAACTTGGCCCTGATGCTGACACTGTGCACCCATGCTAATGTGCCCTCCATTTCCAGATCAGTTCTTCAACCCCAAATGAAGGATATTATCTACCTTTCTTAAAACATCATGGACTTATCAATAAAATTGATCATCCTCAGTAGAAAAATACTTGAGAATAGATGATCAGTATCTACACAATCCCCAGATTCATCCTTCAGACACTGAAGGGGAAGGATCTTAAAATCTCATTTCCTCCAAGAATCTTTCCATCATTTCCCCTTCATTTATTCATTCAGAAAACATTCATTGAGTAGATACTGGAGATATGCCCTCTTTACACCTATACTTACACTCTCTTCTTAGACATCCTGTCCACATCTCCTTACTAGACAACTTGTTTACTCCGTCTCACATCCTCTTGGCCTAGCTTTTTTGACTCTAGCCATTGATGCAGCAAATCACCTGCTCGCAGGTGTATTCTGATGGCACCTTGCTTTAGCTGTACCTTGTACTTCTTGTGTTCTCCTCTAGGGCTTTGACCTAAGGGCCATTTTGGTGCAATTATAAAACTGGAAATGAGATGAAGATAACATCCCTTGGGGCAATCCTTTGACCCACGGACACCAGGAACTGATGAATAAATTCTTCCCTCTCTCATTCTCGGGAGAGCATTTCTGAGGTGCATTCTACACATTTCAAACTCAGGATCTGTTGAGTATGAACCTCAGTTTCTGACATCAGCTCAATAACACAACTTTGCACTGGCTTTCCCTCCATCTCTATTTGACTCTTCCAAGTCCCCCTCTCTCATTCCTCAACATCTCTTCCCAACCAAACCATCTGCATGCAAACCCTTCTCACAAGCTCTGCTTTCAGGGAGAATTGGAGGTAAGACCTACATATTGCAAGAGACACTTCCAATCTTTAGAGCAGCAGGGCACATAATCCCACACCCCCATCCCTAGCACAGCTGATTGCCCAAGAGTGAATGCCTGGCAGGAGTTAAATCCAATCACAATTTCTCTTCCCTGATAATTTAGAATCAAGATGCTAATCTCTGTGTGATGTTTGAAGTGGAAAACGTTGTAAAGCCTGGGCTGGGGACAACCATGTGCCCATGGAGCGAAGAAACCCAGTTTGCAAAGAGACAGAAAGAGACATCATGTAGCCTTAGAGAAATACAAAAGAAAATTGCTGGATTCCTGGTCATTTTCTTCATCTTCTTCTTTTTTTTTTTTTTTTGGTTCAAGTTCCTTGCTAGCCCAACTCACCTTTACACCTTTGGGTTCTCTGAAACCCTCTTGTCCTTCCAGTAAATTAATTTTTCTGCTTATACTAGCTTGAAGGGGATTCCATTATTCACAATAAAACAGTTTCTAAATCAGAACATCTTATGTGCCAGGTGCTGTGCTAAGCTCTGAATGTACAATAATGAACAAGATAGTCCCTGCTTTCAAAGAACTTAACATCAAATTGATCAATAAAAAATGAGATAATGTCTCATAACAGTTCCTATGCTGCCAGGGCTAATCCTTTTCATAAGAATCCTGTATATTATGCCAAATAACTAATTAATCCATTGATAATAATTGTGACAATTTCCTAATCCTTACCATGTGTAGACACTGTGCTTTATGCATGTCAGATCTTTTTGGTCTTTACTGAATGGTTTGTTTCTTTAGTGTTAGGAATATTGCAGTAAATAAGATCATTTCAATTTACAGTAAGTGCTGTGAAGGAAATCGGCCAGGTGATGTGATAGAAAAATATGATCCAGGTTAGAGAGAGTAGATAAAAATTATTTTAGATGATGAGGGGAGAGGATCAAAGAGAGCTTCCCTGAAGAATGAACATTTTCAATGAGATGTACAGAATGAGAAGAAAATAGATGTAGGGGGGGAAAAAAACAAAGGAAGAACATTCTGGAGAAGGAAAGGAAAGTGCAAAGGCCCTGAGGCAAGAATGGAAAAAAAGAAATAAAATATATGACTAGACTCCAGGTAAGACAACTCTTCCTGACCCTTGAATCACATCTGTCTTTCTTAGCTGTCTAGCTGCACAATGAATTTTTAAAATACTCATGTTTAGGTGACTCTCCCCGCCCTGAGATTTAGATTTTATCAATCTGGGGTGGAACTAAATCATGTTGTTTGTTGTTTAAGCTCCCCAGCAACTCTGATTCACATAAAGGGTAGAAAACGACTAGACTCTAAGCTATATGGACATTAATGAAGTAGAGTTTACATAAAAAGGAAGCAAGCATGATGGGGAAATGTGATGATTGGTTATCTCACAGATCTTGGATCAATTCCTTGGTTCCTATGGCAATTGTCTGTATCCAGGCAACAGTACCCCAAATATGGGTTTATGGAGACTGGGGGAAAGGATGTGAATACATCCTAACCAGGAAGTGCCTCCCTATAACAAACTCTGTTAATGTTGCCAGGCTCTCCCCTAGGCTGGGTTAGGCTCCACCTCCCTCTCCTTAGCCCCCATTCTTAGCCCTACAAAGCACCTATCACATGATGTGACATATACCTATATTTGCTCATCCAATAGAATGCCACGAAGGCAGGAACTATGTCCTCTTCCCCAAGACATCTTATATGTCTTTCAGGTCTCAAATTAGATGCCACTTCCTCCAGGAAGCCATCTTTGACTCTACCCCCAGGAAAGTTTAGGTGTTCCCATTGGGGGTCCCTTTTTCATAGAACTTATTGTCCTATATTTTGCCCGTATTTACATACATCTTCCTGGGAACTCTTTGCAGCTGAGACCATATTTATTGATTCATTCCACTAATATCTATTGATCATCTTCTGTGTGACACATATTGTTCCAGGCACTGGAGATGCAGCAATGAAGAAAAATGGACCTACTCTCATGAGGCTCATGTCACTGTGGTGGGAGGATAGGCAATTAACTCATCAAGCACACAGTATGTCAGACAGTGGTAAGTGCTCTCAGCATGATGGGAAGACATGGGAAGCGATTGGATCATTTTAAATAGAGGGGTGAAATGACCTCACTTTCCTTTCTAAAGCATCATTCTGAATTCTCTGTTAAGAAGAGAGTGTGAGAACGCAAGGGCAGGTGCCAGAAGGGCATGTCACGGGGCTATTTCAATTAACCAGGTGAGGGATGAAGTGGTAACAACAGAGACGGTGAGAAGCAGGCAGATTCTGGGTTTCTGCTTTTAATAGCTTAGTTGAGGTAGAATAAATACAGTAAAATACTTAAAATACAACCAATAAACTCTGATATGCATTATACTTGTGAAACCATCACCACAGTCAAGGTAATGAACATAAACACCACCATCCCAAACTCTCCTCGTGCCCCTTGGTCACACCTTCTACCTCCTCCTACCCCCAACCATTGATGTGCTTTCTGTCACTATAAGTTAGTATGAATTTTCTGGAATTTTACGTAAATAGCATCATATAGTACTCTTTTGCATCTGGCTACTTTCACTCAGTACAATAATTTTGAAATCCACTCATGTTTTTGCATGTTTCAACAGTATGTTCTTTTTCATTCTTGAATATGATGCCATTGTATGGAGGTACCACAGTTTGCTTATCCATTTACCTGTTAATGGACATTTGGGTTGTTTTCAAGACTGTAGGCATATTTTGAAGGCAGAGCTGAAAGAATTTGTTGGTAGAGAGGCTGTAAGATATTACAGAAAGGGCAGAGTCACAGAAGACTTCCAGATTCTTCACTTCAAGTGAGAAGATGGAGTTTCCAATTGCTGAGATGTGAAACACTACAGGGTTAGAGTAGAAGACATCTAACACCCAATACACTGCCTAGCACATAGTAGGAGCTCAACAAATGTTTGCTGAAGAAAGGATGAAGACAGGGAGAACAAGAGTATAAATTCAGTTTGGGGTGCTGGTAATTCAAATCCTAAAATTCAAGCCAAGCTATACCTTTTCTCTCCTTTTCCACGTCCCCAGTCTCACTTCTGAAGCCCAGGCAGTCATAATCATAAAGAGACTCCTTGGGCACAAAGGAGTGGAAGGCAGATTCAATTAGAGCAGGGCCCCTTGTTCTCAAATGGCCTCGGGCCCAGGAAGCATTGTTTCCTCCCCAGCATGGGGCTGAATGCACAGCTGTCCTCTTCGGTTTCTGAACAATAAGCTTCCAAATTACTCTCCCACCTGACAGATCTAGGAGCCACAAAGAAGTCCTCTCCCTCTTCCCCATTTACCCTGAGCTTCCCAAATGCTCCAGCTTGAAATGTGTCTAAATGTGCTGAACCCCAGTGTGAACTGTTATTAAAATTCACATATACCAGTGTGTTCCATGACAAAAGGAAATAAAAGACAATCCACAAAACAATAGATACAAATAGCCAACAAACATAAAGGAGGGAGGATGAGCATCTTCACTGTACTCGGACAAAATTGAAATTCCTACGATCTTGAGAAAATATCTTATTCCTATCAAATTGGCATGAATAAAACAACTGCAAATAAACTAGCATTGGCAAGACTGTGAGGACACAGACAGGAATGTACTTTGCTGGTGGAAGTGCAAATTGGTATAACCATTCCCAGAGGAAGCTTAAAAATGGCCAGAGTCTTTAATCCAAGAATTCTATAGTTAGAAATTTGTCCTGAGCAAATTTATATGGATGTCTGTAAAGATATTCATCACATCATTGTAAGAGGAAACGTCACCAACCACCTTAACATGTAAAGAAATTACGACACTGCCCATCAATGCAGAAGAGATAAATGCATTGTGTATATACATATAATGAATTATGCATCTATGAATTACACAGTATAGTACTACATGGATGGAACTTTCAAACATAGTAAGTGAAAGAAGAAAATAAGAGAATACATGGAGTATGATTCCATCATATAAAGTTCAAAAGTAGACAAACTATATTGTTTAGGTATGCAAACACAAATGGTTAAGACTGTAAGGAAAAACAATAGAGTGATTTCAATAAAAGACAATATAGTAGTTAACTCTAGGAAGGAGAGAGGGGTAAAAATACAGGTTGCCCCTGGAGTTTGGCGAGGTTTTATTTCTTGCCCTGCATGGTAATTATGTGGGTGCTCAAATTGCTATCATTCTTTAAGCCGTATTTTACTACCCCTGGTCATTTCACTGTCAAGCAAGATCAGGGAATGAGATTCTTTCTTTCAAAGCTTACGGCAGAACTATACACAGAACAACAGAACGAGGTTTGGCCACTTGTATCTAAAAATTCTAACAAGCTTGGCATGAATAATCTATCCGTAAGATTTTTTCCCTTAGACCTTTAGAAGATTTAAATTGGTTCTACTTTGATAGGATTGTTCTGGAAGGTAACAGGGCCACCTCATTTCTGAATTTGCTGAAATTTGGTATTACTAAGAGAGAAAATACAGGTGATATTTCTCACTAAAGTTTTGCTTTTTCAAATAAGTTAGTTAAAACTGTGGCTGAGTTAGGGGAAGTGGTAGAGGAAAGATACCTCAGATAATTAGGGGGCCACAGATTGAGCCATGATACACAGAGCTCTGCTAAATACGAAACACTTTCCTTGAGTGTTTAGGGGCAGAGGGGCAGAAGAAGGAACGCATCTGAACTTCAGAGACTCATACAGCAAGGAGAGCTGGCAGAACAGCAGCAGAACCAGTCCATTTGGGGCAGGAGAGAAAAGTCTGAGGCCACAGAAGAATAAAGGAAATGAGGGCATGCGTTTCTTTTCTGAGCCACTATTTCTATTCCAGCCCAATTCAGCAGAATTTAGAAACCAATGGGTACCCAGAATGAAAGAACTGCTTCCTTCTTCCTGATTTAAGCATATCTCAATGCATCTAACACCTTCTGCTAGGAGGTAACAAGATCACAGAAAAATTGGACTCTCTTGTCAAGAGGATGTGGTACCTCAAGCACTCTTCATGTTAAGGATATTCTGCCTTCAATTCAGAAGCTAAAGTGTCAATTTGTGGTGATCGTTAATTAAGACAACAGCAGCAGCAGCAACAATGAGGAGGATAATTATGAAATTGATTGAGGAGACTCAAAAGTGTCAGATGCTTAATTTGCATTATTTCATTTTCTCACATAACAGGTAGCATTTTTAGATATTATTAACGTTCCCATTCTACCAATGAGGAAATGGAGGGAGAGAGAGAAGTGAAGCCACTTGATCAAGGTCACACAGCTGGTTAGTGGCAAAGGTTGTTGAAAACCAGGTCCTCCTGACTCAAGCATCATGGTGAGAGGTACCACGCACGTGAGCACTGACACGGTGCTGGCCTGCCCTCCACAATGGGAGGGAACCTTAGCTATTTCAACCTTGCTCTGTTCACTCCAGAAGCACTGGTTTGAGAGTGAGTGGATCTGCAGGCTAAGGAGATAACACTGCAAGACAGAACTGCAGTGATGTTGAACGGCTGTGGTGACTTATTCTCTGGCAACGACTGTGTGGCTCAGAGGGACAGTCAAGCATCTTGAGGCCCTAGAGACAGGTGACTGCATTCCTGGCATAATTGTGGTTTATTTAGCAATCTTCATCCTCTTGGGACTTGCCTGGTGGTCCAGTGGCTAAGACTCTACACTCCCAACGTGGGGGTCAGGGTCGGGGCATGTTCAATTCCTGGTCAGGGAACTATGTCTCACATGCCACAACTAAAGAGTTTGGCATGCCTCAGTGAAGATCAAAGATCTCATATGCTGCAGCTAAGACCTGGCATAGCCAAATAAATAAATAAATATTAAAAAAAAAAAAAGACTCTACCCTTTCTACCATTATCTAGGTTATCCAGGGTCCTGTGCATTAGAATTTCTGGGTGATGAGGGAGTGGGAGAGTTCTCAGGATCCATCAAGTCACTGGAGGAGGAATCAGATTAGGTGCCCCAATAATTAATCTTTGAATAATTCCCACCAATATCAGGAGGATGAGAGAGACAGTAGATTCCATACCACTTCACCTCTGTGTCAAAGTGATGGGGTTTCTACTGTCTTTCATCAAATCACCTTCTCAGCATGCTTTGGAGTCAGGCTACAATACTGAAATTATGGCTCAGTCTTATGCCTCTGAAAGTGGGGAGATCATTGTCAATGAGTAAGCCTTGGTGAGGTAAAAAATCAAAAGACCAAGGAAAAAGATCAATAGAATAAGGAGATTTGGGATTATTGGGAAGGAAAAAAGGAAAAGTCATACAAAGTGTCTAAGACTGGTTCTAATAATAAGCACAATTTGCTAAGCACTTACTAGATGCTAGACCCTGTGATTAACACTGCCCCTCTATCATCTCATTAAAATCTCACAGAAACCAAAGAAGTAGGTATGAGGTCCATTTTACAGGTGAAAAAAAAAAATGATGCTTAGAGTGGTAAGATGATGCCCCCAGGGTACACAATCACTAAACTGTGTATTTGGAATCTAAACCCTGATCTCTCTGTTTCAAATGGTCCATGCTCTTAGCATGGTAAGACACTGCTTCTCAACCTAGAACAATTAGCTCTGAAATGAACTCTTTAGCCCAAAGACAAAATGTTAAGAAATTAAACTGATAAGGAGAGGCAAGAAAACAGGAGAAATCATCAGAGTGCATTGTGTATAGTGAAATATGAAACAAACATGAATGTTTGTTTCCCACTATGTGTGCACATCACCAGATTGTAACGTAAAATGCATTTCTTACTATTGGCTATGGTTCAAAAAGTTTGGAGAAGCACTGCTTTAAGATTTTCAATGCCCTCAGTCATTGGCTCAACAGTTTCAAATAGGTGTGATGTGCTGTCCGAGGTGCTGGAAACACAAATACCAACCTAGGAGCCCTGCCCTAAGGTATCTAAGTCCAACAGAGGAGCAGACTCTGTGCAAATAATGTCACATGCAAAGAGCTCTGATGGCGGAAGCCCAAGAGTGGAGGGAAAAGCATGGGAACAACAGGGAAAGCTTTGCAGAGAAAGGTCTCCATGAGGTGAGTCCTGGAATTATCAAGGCACATACGTAGTGAGGTTCCTGGGAGAGAAAACTGCTCTCTCATGAAGATGAAAAAGGGGAGAGGATTTCCTGGTGGTCTAGTGGTTGGGACTCTGAGTTTTTGCTGCCAAGGGCAGGGGCTCAATCCCTGGTCAGGGAACTAGGATCCCACAAGCTTCCTGGTACAGCCAAAATAAATAAAAATAAATTTTTAAAAGGATAATATTGGGGTAGACTAGGAATCTGTCCTCATTCTTGCTTCATGATCATGATGTTGACTATTTATTGGGCACTTACCATGAGCCAACATACTTGACCCCATTTAGAACCACATACACAACAAACATACAAGACAAGCCCAGGATTTTCCCTTCCGGTTTACAGATAAGGAAACTGGGCCTAGAGAGTGACTTGCTCAGGGGAGCACAGCAGAAAGACAGGACCAGGATTAATACCTGAGCAGGTAACTTCTGTATGCATGTTCTTCATCACTACTATATCATTCTCTCTAACCAAATCATTAAAGTGTTTGGAGAAATGGGAGAAAAAGCAGGAGGAGTGAGGAGTGAGGTACAGGTTAGGTGATCTTGAGATCAATCTCCTTATATACATAATCCTGACAAGTTTGTGAGGTAGGCACAATTATCTTTCCATTTTATAGATAATGACAGAGAGGCTCAGAGTGGTGATGTCCTTCTCAACAGCCACACCCATGTAAGCTCCAGTTCTGAGTTCCCACTGCTCAGGCTCCCAACTCCCTGATCCAGAAGCTAGAAAAGCCCTGTCCTCCCAGACCTCTGCAGGGAAGACTTCACTGCTGGCCTATCTGAGGAGGCGTCTTGTCTTGCCCTGGAAATGTGGAAGCTACACACCAGTGGCCCCAAGCCCCAGAAGAGGCGAGGCCACTAATTAGATGAGTCTGTTCTGGTGTCTGCCCAGACTCTAGCAGACAGATGGAGATGAGTCGGGAATCCCAAATCACTCTGTTTTAGGGCCTTGGAGTCTAGTGCCCAAGTGAGCTGACATTTTTGAAAAAATGGCAATGGGGCCTAGCTCTGAGCAGAGAGAACAGGGAATGGCTGCAGGAGGGAAGGAGAGCTGGAAATGGGTATGAATGATAAGGTGATGCTTTGCCCCCTGAAGGCAAAAAAGAGAGATGAGCACTCACTGACATGATTTTAGTCCCAGGGAGGGCTGGCGTGTTTAGCTCCATAAAGAGCCGAGAGTTTAAGCCTTATTTTGAAGGATTTGAAGCCTTATTTCTCCTCTTAACAACTACGAATAATCTCCTCTATAAAATGGATATAAAGATTGCCACATCTAACAATGACAGAGTATACACCATGTGCTACTTTCCACTATTAACTAGTTTAATCCCGAAAACAGTCTCATGAGATAGACATTTCCACCATTATCCCCATCTTACAGATGAGGAAACTGAGACTTAGTGGCACTTAGGTTAGAAGTACAAGAGACAAGGCTTGAACCTCAATATGTGCCCTTCGGTATTATATTATACTGTCACAAGGAAAAGGAAATCAGTGTAGTAACGGCTGCCAACTGAACACACATCAAACTCACCTACTCTCATTTTATTTTCTTGGTGTTGGTCTCATCAGTCCCATTTTATTTACGAATGGGGCAACTATAGGTTCTGGGGATCATCAGTGCAGGGTCCCACAGAGGCCAGGGTTCCACCCTAGGCTGGATTGACTTTTAAGGCCACATGCACAGCCACCACACTCGTGGTTCTCCGGTCTGGATAATCATAAAAAATGACCTGGGAGAGGGCTAAACATTTGGACTTCCAAATTCCATTCTTAGAGCTGATTGGAGTAGGTCTTAGGAATGCTTATGTTTGAAATCCTCCCAAGGTGATGCTAATTATCAGTCACTTGCCAAAAGTGACAAGTTAGAATTACATGAAATAAAGAGGGAATGCATTAGTAAATTTCAAAGTTCTATAAAAGTCCAACAAAGCATGCTTTTAACAGTAATATATTTCATCACTATTAATAATAACAAACCATTGTAAATGTTGGTGGAAGCATTGGTGAATGTGTGCTAAGTTCTAATGAGCATAAAAGCTGAGAAACAGAAGACAGGGTGACTGACCTCATGGAGCTAGCAGTCCAGTAGTTGAGATAAAGGATGTTTTGGTATTTTTCCAAGAGTTGCTAAGGAACATGTCAAGAAAGAATGAGGTAATTCATGCTACCATCAGAATATGAAGCCAGTGGACTTTCAATTACCCATGTACAGAGCAGAAGGATGTGAATGTCTGTTTGAGTTCCTTGAATCCACTTTGTCAGAGGGTGAGAATGAAAGGTTGGACATACTGTAGCTGACATGGAGGAGTGACTATCTTAGACTATGAACTTAGCAAGAGGGTGCGGAGGTGGGGGAATATGTCAGAAATGGGACAAAACTAGCAAAAGAACATGAATGGATTTACTAGTTTGTCTGACTTTGTGTAGGGACTGCCCAGTTGTCATCAAGATAGAAAAGAAAAATAAACATTCCAAGTGGTTTAGCATTATTAATTCAAATTGAACTGCATCAATTTGGCTAGCTTTCTGCTTATGTACTGATGGAAACCATGACTTGCATTCTCAGGAATGTGCCATCCTCTCTGTCCTCACACTGTACAATTTATAATAATGTTTGATTGTGTCTCTTTCTGTTCACTGTGATTCATTAAAAACCAAATTAAACACAAGACTCAGAGAGTTCTGTCCATTGGCAATCCTGGCAAAACATTTCCAAATTCCCTAGTGGTTTGCCCACAATCCAACCAGATATTTTGAACTTGATGATCCAAAGGAGGGTCCAGAAAACCTGCAATTTGTCAAGATTCCCCAGTTGACTTTTATATGTATCCTGGTTTGAGAGACAAGAGGAATATCAGTGAAGAAATCCATTCACTCAACAATAATTTACTGAGCAACTACTATGCACTAGGTTCAAACTAAGCCCAAGAGCCACATGGCTGAACGAAACCTGAGAGGGTCCCTATCTGCATGAAGTCAAGTCAAATGGTATATATGGAAGGAAGTTGCTCAGTCGTGCCCAACTCTTTGTGAGGCCATGGAACATACAGTCCACGGAATTCTCCAGGCCAGAATACTGGAGTGGGTAACCTTTCCCTTCTCCAGGGGATCTCCCCAACCTAGGGATTGAACCCAGGTCTCCCACACTGTAGGTGTATTCTTTACCAGTTGAGCCACAAGAGAAGCCCAAGAATAGTGGAGTGGTACCTATCCCTTCTCCAGGGGATCTTCCCGACCCAGGAATCAAACCAGGGTCTCCTACATGGCAGGCAGATTCTTTACCAACTGAACTATGAGGGAAGCTTAGATGGAAGGAACATAAACAGTCAAAAAACGCATAACATGTTCTATAAAGGAGATGAACAGAGGGCTTTTGTTGTCAGCCTAATTCAGATTGGGGGTAGGTGAACATTTTAAGCAAGACCTAAAAGATTAGGTGTAAACCAGGGAGAGAATGAGGCAGGAGTGAGAATTCAGGTGCAAGGGAAAGAAAGGGAATAGAAAGTGTGAAGACCTGGAGGCTGGAGGCAGAGAGATCCCAGTGTGACTGTAGCATTTCGATCAATGTAAACAGCGACACAAAATATCAGGTAGTGAGAGTGGAGACAAGGGCCTGTGAGCATGTTTTAGGAGCCTCGATTTGATCCTAAGAGGCGGTGGGAAACTGGTGGAGGGTTTTAAGCAGAAAGTGATATGATGTGAATTTACAACCTTTCAAAAACATCACAGGGCATTCTCCTATCCTTGAACTATTTTACTCACATAATGCCTGTGGATAAGATCCCAGTCTGCAGTATTGAAGGGTCTATTCCATTCTAGAATCATGGAATCGGACTCTCCAACTTCATCCTCTGTTCCTCTCCCAGAAGGTGGACAAAACTCCCTTTTAAAACTGAGTGTGGGGGTCACAGGGCAGGAAGATAAAGCCCATCAGTGTGTGCCCTGCTTCCCTCCTGCCACCTTTTCAATTCCACACCTCCCAGAAATCAATCTCTCTGCTGTGTTCTCCAGAGAGAAAACTTATCAAGAGCGTACTGCACAATAAACTCTCAAGAAACGTCTCTGGAATCCCTTGGGGGAATGGTGATGCAGGGCTGCAGAAAGTCAGACTGCCCCAGGACTATGGATGACAGGCATTTAGGATGCTGCAGTGGACTCCTATTTTCTCTGCCCCATCCCAAGGCCTCCTTCTTGTGGGGCTGACGCCATACCCGGCCTGAAGACTGGGGATGGCCCAGGACTGGTCAATCAGGTGTTCACACTACGCTGGTCTTATTGATTGACTAAATGATAGAGTTATGGTCCAATCAGAACCAAAGAGACTCTATTCTTTGACTTTTGGGGAAATGATGGTAAGGGAGAATAACTCCCCCTCTTTATTTATGGGTTTGCTGAAAGGATAGGATTTTAAAGATGTATTCTTTTAAATCTTTTAAACTTTTAAAGATGCATTCTCCCTCCCTCCTTAAACTCTCACTACACAGGCTCAGCAAGATTTGAAAATAAATGAGATGAAGGTGAATCATGCCAAGAAATGTCTACACTACTCCTCCATTTAGACATCAGGAAGAGGCGAGCTGGAAATCCCACGAATGGGAAAAGAAAAACTATGCAGTGATGAAACTGCAGCAGGTATATTTCAAGCTAAACTCCTGGAAAGATTTTTTTCAACAAGAGGATTCTACTTAAAGAAGGTACCATTCCTACCAATAGCCTCTCCATGACCCTTTGCTTAAATGGAGCAGGCAACTCTTTCTCAATTCAAGTGTCTGTTCTGGATCCAAGATAAAATCTCCAAAAAATGGTGGGGGGGTGGAGGGAAAGAAGGAAGGAAGGTGGGAAACGAGGGAGGGAAGAAAGAGAGAAAGGGAGAAAGAAAAGACAGAAAGAAAGAAAGGTGAGGCAGGGGGAGAGTACTTCCTAAATCAATAGTTTTCAACCCTGACTACAAGCTATGGAGTTTTTGAAAAAGACTGATGCCTAGGTTCTGCCTCAGAAATCCCATTTAATTCCTCTTGGGTAGGGGGAAATACTGGTATCTCTGAGAACCACTGAGCAGTACTGCTGTCTTCCTTGTGTGGTCCTTGGACCTGAAGCATCAGCCTCACCTGGGAGCGTGCTACAAGTGTACGCTCTCAGGCCCCACCTTGGATCTGCTGAATCAGAACCTACATTTTCACATGATCCCTAGATGATTCTTAAGCACATTCAAGTTCAATACACAGGGACACCCCTGAAACCAGCTTCAATTCTGGGGGGAAAGCTGGCTTAGTTCTACACCCTGTGGCCCTCACAGCATCTACAGGGGAGCCGTCTGTCTTGGGGGAAAGAAGAGAGGGGAGGACCATTGGGGTGTCCCACATCAAGGAGAAGTTACTTCAGTCGGTGCCCTCCCCCTTCAGCCTTTCTATCACCCCTGCTTTTCCAAGACAAATTGCTGTGCAGTGTAACAGTCACTGCAGCATCATACAATTACACCAAGGAAATCATTTTTACGTTTCATTAGTGCTTTTTAATAGAGACGATCTGCTCCCAGGTGTGACCACCGAGGGGATAGGTTGGGCTATTCTTGTCCCCTTCCTACCAGCCAGCTTTAATGTGCACGTGAATCACCTGGGAGACTCTGACCCACAGTATCTAGGGTGGGGGTGGGAGTGGGAATCTGCCTTTTTAACCAGGTGGTGCTGATGCCTCTGGTCCTTTGAGTATCAAGGCCTTAGACTCCACAGATAAACCCAGAAGGCCCACTTGTGAACATTCCTGTGCTGACAGTCTTCTCTGGCAAGATCTCATTTAATCCTAACAATACTGCAAAGTGAGGTTATTTAAAAATTATTCCCATTTTCCATCTGAGGCAACCAAGGTTCAGAGCCCATATGAACCTCAGTCAACTGGATTCCCAAGTCTGGCTGTGCATCAGAATCACCTGGGGACTTTTTCAAAATACATTCCCTAGAAGATTTCGATTCTGAGGTGGGTTCATGCATATGTATTTTTAAAAGGGCTGCGAGCAATTACAATGCAGCTAGTTCATGGACTGACTCAGGGGATTACAGATTAAGATGTCACTACCTGTCTAGAGCAGATCAGAGCAATTCATGTGTATCCCACTTCCTTTAAAGAGTAACTGCTTCTTATTTTCTTTACGTCCTTGACACCTAGCCCAACTCCTGCCAAAAAGCAAGGGCTTCCTAAGAGTTATTGCCCCTCTAAATGAATTGAGAAATGGATGGTGGATGGATAGATGCATGAATGCAGGGAGGGAGGAGGCAGAGAGAAGATGGAGAGGGAAGAAGGAGGAGGGAAGAGATGAACCAAGCTGGGGGTTCCTAGAGCTTGGCATTTACCTACAAACTTGCATTGAGTCCTCGGAAGCATTTTTTAATGTCACAGATATAAATAAGGGGTACTATCTTAGCAAGTGAGCTATCCAAGATAAGATGTCTGTATTTACAGGATGTATTGAAACCCTTACTGACTAATGGACAATGGAGGCGGGGACAGAGGTGGAGGAGGGGAGCATGTCTCTGCCATAAGATGTGGAAGGACGGGGTCAGTCTCTGTGCCAGCTGGCATGACAGGCTCCCTCACTGTGAGGCACTAACCTACAGATGTGGCCGACTTGCAGAGAATAGGCTTCCTGTTCTCTGAGCTTATTTTGCCCCGTCTCTTTTCCTCTCCCACTCTTCTTCCCCACCATTCCACCTTCTTACCTCAATTTCCTGCCTCCCTTTCTGTCTTGTTCCCTGAGATCTTAGAAACTTCTTTTCGAGACTCCAGGCTCCCCACCTCCACCTTTATCTACACGAGAATTTGGAACCACTTTCTCATCAAGACCCATCCTGCCACCATCAAGAGCATAGATCCAGTCTTTGGCACAATCATGAAGTAGGAGATGGTAATCTTCATTTTCCCATCTCCCCCAGCTCTATTGGAACTCAAGCTATCCTTCCCCTGACCCTCACTCAATAGCCATTTCTCCATCATCCCATGGATTTCAAGAGCATCTTTGCACTGATAATTTTGTAAATTATATCTTCTACCCCAACTCATCCCCTGACCTCCAGGCTTGCACATACCTCTGTGTGATTAGGATCTCCACTGGTGACTCTAAGAGGGATCTTTAACTTAACACATCTCAAGCCAAACCTCTGACTCCTCTCCACTCTCCCCCACGTTCCTCCCCACCTCGCTTTGCCCAGTTGCTCAGTCATCCATGACCACTCCCCCTTCACTCCAAGAGCAAAGTCTTCAGCAAGTTCCTACAACTGCACCTTCAAGATGCATTCCAAATCCGACCTGTCTGACAACCTCTGTGGGCCTCCCTGGTGGCTCAGTTGGTAAAGAATCCACCTGCAGCATAGGAGAGCCAGGTTCCATCCCTGGGTTGGGAAGATCCCCTGGAGAAGGAAATGGCAGCCCACTCCAGTACTCTGGCCTTGGAAACCCCACGAACAGAGAAGCCTGGCAGGCTACAGTCCACGGGGTTGCAAAAGTCGACTGAAGCACGACCACAACCTCTGCGCTGCCGCTGTGGTCCGAGACGCCACCACCTCTCTCCCGGATCATTACAACACCCGCGAACTGGTCTCTGGCTTCTCTTCTTGCCTTCCACTGCAGCCAGTCTCCACAGAGAGGCCAAATTGAGCCTCTCAAAATAGGCATCAACTGACATCACTCATCTGCTGAAAACACTCTCGAAACTTGCCATCCACCATCCAGACACCCCACTACAGCTTTTGAGGGTCTACACAACCTGATTCCTTAGACTTCAATCACATTTGCTGACATTCTCCCTGCTCCCTGTCTCTGGAGTCTTTCTGTCCCCAACTCCATGATCCTTTGGACTTCCTGCTGGTCTAGTCTTCACTCAGATACTCACATGGTTCATTTGCTGTCTTTGCTTAAATGTCACCTCCTCAGAGGGTATTTAATATGGTTCCTTTCTGCTGTCTCTGTCTTGTCCTCATTCCACCTTCACCATCTCATTATACTTATAGACACACACACACCTACACACACCTACTCACACATGTATTTGCTGATTATCTGTCTCCACCCAACAATATGAGCTTCATGAGACATTTTCTATACTGATCTCAAGCTGTATCCCTCATGCCATGGACAGAGTCTGGAACATAGTAGTATTCAACCTTGTTGTTGAATAAATGGGAGAACCATCTGCCCCTACCTTGCTCAGGATGTTAATCTGGATTATAAGAACCATGCCTTGCCCCTTATCGTGTCCTTCATTCTCCTGGCATCTTGCTTTTCAGCAAATAAGCCTGATAAATGCTTGTTACCTCAGAGCTTTTTAAATAAATAATGAAGCATCCACATCACAGAATTCAACATATTCTAACTCCATTTTTCTTAAAAAGCCATAATCCTTATAGAAAAGAAAACAAGGATATACCCCAAACTGAGAATGAGATCATGTATGCATTGTGGGATTATGGTTAAAGTTTAGTTTCTTCTTTGGCTTTTCTCCATTTTCTAATTTTTTTACAACGAAAATGTACAATCAAAATATGATTTAAAAAAAATTTCAGTGTACTCCTGTTTATAGGTAAAAAACTATTTAAGACTCTGAGAGTCATTGTAGTGAGACCTGGATTCTCGCCTCTGCTCCTTATGTTGTTAAGCCATAATTTCTTGGGACTTAGTTTACTCCTCTGAAAAATGGGGGTACCATCTGTTATCCTTGACACAGAAGTATGATGAGGGTCAAATGGCAATGTCTCCACAGAAATATTTGGATAGTACACTTTGAGGGGTTATCACTAGTGAATTTTTCCGAGGGCACTGGTGGCTCCTGTGGAGCTCACACCCACTTAGCAAAGATGTTTGCATATCCATGCTTCATCCAAAGGTGTGAAATGGAAGGGCATTGGAAATGGCAGGCACTGGAGGGAGGCCAGCGTAGTTCATCAGTAGCCCTTTTGTCTTCCCTGTTAAGTGTTAAGTTGCTCAGTCCTGTCTGACTCTTTTCAATCCCATGGACTGTAGCCCATCAGGTTCCTCTGTCCATGGGATTTCCCAGGCAAGAATATTGGAGTAGGTTGCCATTTCCTCCTCCAGAGGATCTTCCCAACCCAGGGACTGAACCTGGGTCTCCCACATTGCAGGCAGACCCTCTACTGTCTGAGTCACCAGGAAAGCCTGGTTTTTGTCCTCTGTAGGTTACCATTAGCTAAGTGACCACCCACTGTTTATGGACAAGACCTGAGTTTCAGGGTATTCTTCTGAAAGGACCATTCCAGGGAGGAGGGGATACAATGGAAGCTCAAAGCAGGAGAGAGAACCAAGTAAAACATTTTCCTTTCTTTTTCTCTTCAGGTCAGATCCAGATTTCCAACTACATCCATAAGCTGCCCAAACACACCAACACACACACACACACACACACACACCCCTTCATATGACTAAACAGCCTTCATTTAAGTTGTGATGATTTTCCCTTTAAAAATAAAAGTGGGTCTGAGAGTCTGTGATATTTTATGAAGACTGAGCTGAGTGCTGCAGACCAAGGATGACGGCAGACAGAGGCGGCTGGTTCATTACCCTTGCCTAATGTCTCCCACCACAGTCTCAGAAGCAGGCTCATTGGGCAGCCATCAAATGAGAACTCCATTAGGATTCTTCTCCCTACAGGGGCCTCAGTTTCCCCATCTGTAAAATTAGAAGGATAAACTAGAACAGGGAAACAGATAGCTTTATATCTCACATACATCAACTTGAGCTATCTCATTCTTTGAAATTCAAGAGAAATTAGCCCAAACCCTTTCCCATATGCAGCAACAGACCCAGTGTCCTTCCCCAGTGATCTGGGATATTTGGGGGTGGGGGTGGAAGGTGTATTTCTCCATCTCTGAGTTCTCCATTTTGCTGAGTTTGGTTCAGTTTATGGATCATCAGTTCAGCATCCCATGTGTTCTCTCATCTTCCCTTATTCTAGCTTCTCACAATGGGTACTCCACCTATTCCTTCATTCCCCCTAAATGCCGCCAACATGACCAACACAAGGTTCCATATGAAAGAGAGACTTGTACTGTCACTTTGGGTCAACAAACTACTTAAAATAGGAAAGGAGATACCCTGGTCTTTGAAATCTTTGGCCACTCTGTCATCATGAAGTTCCTATGTTATCTACCCTTCTCTCTGAGGTTCAATCACCCACTGTGTGTGTAGCCTCTCTTCCCCTTAAGCTCCTGTCATCCTCTCTCTTCTCTGCTCTTCCATGATCTTGAATTCTTATTAATTACCCAGAGCAATTCAGTCCTCTCTGCTTCTGCTGTGTTCTCACAGCTTATATTCCTCTGGGCCCATCTTCAATACCTTAAAGAGCCTATAAAAAGACACAGACAGTTTTCTAAGAGGAGTTCTGATGCCAACTGTGCATCACTGTTTTGACGCCTACTCATAAATCTGCCATCAATCCCTAGTTCTATGCCTGAAGCAGACATCACTAATCTATTCACCGCTATTTGTCACTAATGAGGTCTCTTCCCAACAGAGAACTATAAGCAGACACCACCAGTCAATAACAGCTATCACCCTAAGTGTAAAATTTTTGCAAATTCTGAGCCCCAGATGACATCAACGTTTCCTTCCAGATTTGACTTTCTAGGGTCTGGTGAGAACAGAACATTTATTGAGTAAAATTAACTGAGGACATCAATAGTCATTTGCATGGAAATATTCCAGGCAATCTGAATAGGATATACTCCTATGTCAAACTTCCCCCTTCCTTCAGCACCAATAGTCTGCTACGAATCTGAAAGTAGCCCATATTTGCTCATTCCTTTGGATTAAAATATGAAAGATCCTGATTAAATAAGAATAGCACAATCTCATTCACAGCTCTGAATGTTTTACCCTCATAATTTTCCTTGACTTGATTTCCTCCTAGTCAACCTTCTGAGCTCAGCTGAAATGTCACTTTCTTCAAAAAGACATCTCTGAATACCTCCCCCTCCTCCAAAAATAGATCAGGTCTTCCTCCCCTCCCGATGGACCCTTATAGCACCATGCACTCCCCCTTAGAACCCTTATATTCAATTATATAATTATTACTTGTCCACCTTCCTTTTAGACTTCAGCCGTAGCACCAAGATGTGCCTGCACATAGTAGATGCTCAGTTAATATTTGCTAAATGATAAACTGATTATTGGTTAATCAATATTTACTTTCTGGGGTGACTGTGTGACTTAGAGATGCATACTGTATATAACATGTTTAGGAAAGTGCCTGGCACATAGTAAGTGTTCCATAAGGGATAATAATAAGAATAGGACTGATACAGAGCTCTGTGCCTTCTCTACATATAGCATCTCATTTCATCCTCACAAAACCATACATGAAGGCACTGTGACTGTTCCCAGTTGATAAGGGAGGACACTGAAGTTTAGACAAGTGAAAGATGCAGATGCTACCAAGTAGTCCTACTGAAATGGGGGCAGGCAGCTTAGCTTCAGAGCCTCTACCTGCTGGTTGTCCAAGAGGGATCAGGGGAGGGGCCTTAGGATGAGAACTTGAAGGTGAGTGAGGTTCCCACTGAAAGTGTAGCAGGTCAGCTAAGGCTTAAGCCTTAGAGTCAGAAAAGCATGAGCTCAAATCCCTCCCCAGCCATTTCCTAGCTAGGTGACTTGGACAAGTGACTTGACCTCTCTGAACCTCAGTGTTCTCCTCTATAAAATGAGGACAATAATACCTCTGTCTGTAATTGTATTATCTAGAGGAAACAAGATTCCATTAAGGGAAGCATCTGGTATACTGTCTGATACATGATACAGGAGCCAAAACTATTATTTCTTCCACATTCTCTTCCTTTTTCTTCTTTTCTCTCCCTCTTCCCTTCTTCCTCTTCCCACTGCTTCATCTCTCCCACTCTTTCTCCCCACCCAATACACACACACACACACACAAACACACACACTTGTATATACCTTTTGATTCTTAGAACATCATTTTTAAGTGGGTAAAGGAGCTGAGTAGAGCTTCTTTACCCACCACCCAGTGGTATATGTGTTTTGGGGAGAACTGGGGCTGTTTCCCCTAATGCTTTGAAACAAAGAGAGTTCAATGGATACAATTAATTGTGCAAACTGCCAGAGATTTGAGAGTAGAGGGGTAAACAGATGCTGCTCTGAGCACTGTGCTCATTAACTCAGAGAAAGGATTCATCTCCTATGCATGATTAACTCCCCATCGTCAGTGATTTGCACAGCAGATGATCAAACGAGAATTCATTATTCCACAGACAGAGAATTTGTGCACTAGGCATTCAGCCTCCTTGGGGCAGCTCTGCCCATCAGATGCCTGGGGTGTCTGTGGCCTGTGCCTTGACCCAGGAAGATGCTGCTTGTCTTTGGCCCAATTCTCCCAAAGGCTCTAAAAAGAACAGTGATCCAAAGCAGCTTAGGGTGAGCCATAAAACCTTCCTTTGTTCTATGACTAGAAGGGACCCAGAGTCCGGCTCCCTTTGGTATCCATTGTGTCTTGCTGCTGCTTTAAGGAACACTCGTACTTTGGAATATAAAGCCAAGAATGGCAGGGCTCATGTTCAACAGAGAAAGCTCCCAGAACCAAAACAAAGAGTCAACCTCATAGATTTCAGGATCTGTAGAGATTTGTCACTTATTAATTGAGCTCCTACTGTGGTGGTGGTTTAGTCGCTAAGTTGTGTCCAACTCTTATGACCCCACAGACTATAGCCCACCAGGCTCCTCTGTCCATGGGATTCTCCAGGCAAGAATACTGGAGTGGGTTGCCATTTCCTTCTCCAGGGGATCTTCCCAACACAGGAATTGAGCCCGGTTCTCCTGCATTGCGGCCAGATTCTTTAACGACTGAGCTACTCTACCATGTTATTACAAATCAAGAACAGTACCCTCTTTTTCCTACACTGGATGGACAATGTCTTCCTTGAAGGCTACATGAGTACCTTTGGTGTTGAGTTAGTAGGCAAAAATCCAAGGGGCTCTACATTACCCTTGTCTTCCAGAAAAGGGTAATTCTACTGAAAGGGCTTTCTTTAACTATCAGTGGCACAGAGGCCAAGGAATCTGGGACTAAAAGTAATCTGGAGAAAGAGTGGGGTCTCTGCCTTTCATGATGTTCAATCAAATAGCTTTGGATCAGTCACCATGAGCCATGCTTTATTGGGGAGATGGTGCTAAAGTAGACACATTCCACACCCATGAGAAGTGGTGACGGGGAAAGACATGGAAAATTAGAAGACATAGCTTCCAAAGGTCCCTTTCTAGACCAAGGGCTTATCTGTGATGAATTCCTTACTAGGACTCAGAAACAAGAGAAAAATAAGAACCATCCTTGTGTGAATTTTTCATAGGACTAGATTTATTTCATTGTTAAAATGACTCCTTATTTTGAAACAAAGTCCTTCTTCCCCCTTTTCTCTTTTTGTGTTTAAATTTCTTTTATGAAATAATGGTGGTGATAAGATTTGAGTGTTTCAAGGTCTTTTTGGCAAAGTCAAAAGTTGCCAAATTTATGTCAGACATCCCTCCCCACCCCTTTTCAAATGTTAGTAGTTCATGAAATCTCTAAATCAGGCACTCACAGCTATATATGAAAGCAATACAGATGAAGTTCTATGGTAACTCAGCAAGGAGGGTGAGAAATCCTCTCATTTGGATGAAATCAAGAAAGACTTCAAAAGAGTTGATATTTGGGCTGAGACTTTAAAGATGGATGGGCTTTGTAAACCTAGAGCTTGAGGAAGATCTGAAAGGGCATTCCAAGTGGAGGACACAGCCAGATCAAAGGTACAGCGGTGGGAACAGAATCCCACAATGAGATGGGATAACAAAGACCTAGGAGAATCCCAGAGACGGGGGAGCCTGGTCGGCTGACGTCTATGGGGTCACACAGAGTCGGACACGACTGAAGTGACTTAGCAGCAGCAGTTTAACCAGAGTAGTGGGTTCCAACTTGTGAGCCCCTGCCTCCTAGAGGGCTGTAGAAGTATTACAATGTATCTGCCAATTTTCAGACCAATTTGCCAATGTCTCATCCCTAGTATTTACAATTACTTTCAAATCTCTGTTGATCTATTTATTCAAAAGCATTACTCAATTCATAGATGCATTTGGTCAACACATGGTTCCTCAAGCCAATTATGTTAAAATATTAGTTGTTAGTGTGGCAATCCATTTTTTTCTTTTTAAAGGGTGGGGACTTTAGATGCAATAGTGAGAAGCATTCATAACTGAAGGCACTTTCTTTAATCACCTCCCAAAAGTCAAAAGCTTGAGATCCCTGAAAATGTTTGGGGGAGATGCTCTTCATTTAACTACACTTGCTGAGTACCAACTGTATACAAGACACCATACTTGGCATCACATGCATACAAAGAGAGACAAGACATAATTTCTGCCCTAAAGGCACCGTCTGATCAGTTTACTGTCAATGCTCACAAGATGAGAAGAGCGAGCAGTCCCTCCGTGAATAGTAGAAAAGTAAGACAGACTCCTGGAGGAAGTTGGGATTCTGAAAGTTGACAAGCTTTCTTTAGGAATCAGTTGGAAATATCCTGAGTTACACCAGGGTGGGTCTTCCCTGCATCTTTTTGTCAAGAGATTCATTCTCATGCTACATAAAAACAGGCTTGACACACTTACTTTGTTTAGTTTCCATTCTGCATCCTTCATCCAGGCCATTAAAATGAACTTCACTGGTGCATCCAATCCTGACACACTTTACTAGCTCAACGCATCCATCCCCCAGATGCTGTGGGTACTGGCTATGATGCTCACATCTGCCTTGGGGGAGAACTGCTCTCAAACAGGAGCCACTCCATCCAGAAAGCCCACTTTGGGCACATCTCCCCCTCAAAGACATCCTGTATCCAATGACTAACTGACCTGAAATTAGAAAAGGCTCAACCCCTTGTCTCAAGGTGGATCAATCCTGTAGCACAATTCATGCTCCAGAGTTCCCTGTGGGATCACTTTGTGGGCTAGTCTCCAGCTGAGACCACATCCTTGTTTACTTCCTGATTCTGCACTTTCCTGCCTCCCCAACTCTCCCTGCTTCTGAGAGCTCAATCTATTACAAGCAATGAGAACCCCGGGGAACCCAACCTAAGATATCAACTCTGTACTTTACCCTCTAATGCAATACTGTTGTTAATAATAACTAACAGTTCTGAGCTCCTACTATACTCCAGACAGCCTGGGAAGAGCTTCATGTACCTTATCTTTGAGGACCGCAAAGTTTCAGTGTCATGACACCCATTTCACAGATGGGAAAACTAAAGCTCTGAGAGGCTGTCATGTGTGACATCCCTAACACATTTCCCTTGGCCTCTCAGAAGGAACCTGGGGGGGTGCACTTCTCTTTCTTCAAAACAGTTGTTTTCTCCCCTACACATTCTTTGGAGCTCCTCGACCTTCCTTCTACTACCTTTGCACCTCTCGTATCCACCCCCCTCTTAAAATACTGGTCAATTATGTGGGTTTCATTACTCAAGATCTCCTAGGGCAGAAAATTCAATTGATTTCCATCTATTTTAGTTTTCTCTCAGAATGGCTTTTTTAAATTGGCAATAAGCACTTTGGTTCTCCCAAGAATTGTTCGCTCGACAAAATGATCGTAGCATTTTTAATAGTTATGTGCATCGAGGGGAGAGAAGATGTCCCACCACCATCTCTTCCAGATGCTGAAAATAATCGACAAGATCTGGGTCAACTCTAGAATCACAGAGGCTTCTCTCTTCCAAAAAATCAAGCCTCCGTGCCAGTAGAGTCAAAAGGGAAATAATGTGAAATTCTAAACCCTTTCCTGAAAGAAAGAGCATAAGAGAGTGAGGATGACTTATATCGGCCATCTCTGAAAAAAAAAGGAGTGTATGGTGGGCAGAGCTAGAGGCAGAGGGAAACAAATAAGAAACATACCTACATGCTTTGCATAGGCTGTTCCTTCTACTTGGAATGTCTTCTCTTTTTCTCCAAGTATTGAACTCCTAGTCATGCTTCAAAACCCAGTTTAAAGGTCATCAATTCAAACACTTGAGCTTCCCCAGCCCCCATTAGTCACTGATTTCTGTGGGCACACATAGTATACAATCCACTCTCAGAACACAGAATGGCAAGAAGAGCTCATTTCTGGGTGAGATGACTCAGGATCAAATTCTTACTCCATCACTATACAACTTTTTGCAAGTCATTCAACTTCTCTAAGCCTCAGTCTCCTCATCAGTAAAATACTAGTGCACACAAACAGCACTCTGCCTGGAATGTGGTAAATGCTTAGTAAAATGGCGGCAAATTTCTTAATTACTATCATCATGATAACTCCCTCCTCTAAATTCCCATAAGCACCATTTTCCTGTTGTCCATTCCATTAATCTGCTATTTACTCTAGACGGCCTTGTTTTGTTAATTAACATCTCACGTGATGTCTCCTCTCCTTAACTGCACTGCACAGTCCCCAGGGACAGGATCGCATCTTATACGTTTTATATCCCGCACAGCTGTGAGAACAGTGCCAAACACGTAGTACGTGCTCAAATATTTGCTGAACAAATTCTTAAAGCATTGGCTATGAGTATAGGTGCTTATTTTATGTGGCAACAGAGTAACATTTTGTATTTACATTCTTGCTTCCAAGGCTAATTGATGTGGGTCTTATAATCATAAAAACCCCTCTAAACTCTCCCCTAATAATGGCAGAAGCCATCAATTAAACAAACCATTAGATGTATCAACAATCTATTAATCTGCTCTAAGTGCAGGGACACTGGCTGATTTTTCAGCTGTCTGGCTGCACAGAGGGATTGGATTTAACTGGAATTTTCAGTTTGGTTTCCAGCTCTCCATCAGCACTGCTTCCTCTATGAAATAAGGATTACATGATAATGGAGCTAATATAAATATAGAGATAAAGATATGCAGATAGAATAGTTCCCGGCATATTGTAAATCTTTAATACATGGCATCTCTAAAAACTGGGGGAGAAAGTAGAAGAGGATAAAAGAAAGGAGGTTCAACCCTGGCTCTGCCAACTTGCCAGCTGTATGGCCTTGGGCAAGTCACTGATCTCGCTGACGCCCAAGCACCCTCGTAAGTAAAACAGGGGTAACAATATCTGCACTGCAGGGCCACTACCAAGGTTGAGGTAGATCATATGTATAACGATAGCTGTCTATACTGGCATAGGTGACACAGTAGAGAAAAAGGGACAGAGCACCTGCCCCCATCAAGTTCACAATCTAGGGGAAGACACACATAATCAACTATGACAAGAGAACAGCAAGTGCTGTGACAGGAGACTCTACAGAGAGCTGAGAGGACACATAAGAAGGGAAGAGACGAGCCAAGGTCTCTGGTGGTGTCACTGAAGGCTTTCCCCGCAAAGAAGGATGTGCCACCCATTATGTTCTCATCACCCAACTTCATACCCACCCTCCATCATCTCTGCGGAAAAGCTGAGCTGTAACTAAATAAATCCCCAGAAGCTGCATCCTTGTAAGATATAAGCCAGAGGAGACCACAAGGCTGGACGAGGCTGTATTTGCTTTCTAGGAGTGCCATAGCAAAGTGCCACAAACTAGGTGGCTTAGAAAACTGAAATTTATTCTCTCACAGTCCTGGAGGCTAGAAGTCCAAGATCAAGGTATCAGCAGGATGGGTTCCTTCTGAGGGCTGAGAGAATCTGTTCCATGCCTCTCCCTAGCATCTGGTGGTTTGCTAGCAACTGTTGATATCCCTTGGCTAGAAGCATCACTCCAATCTCTGCCTTCATGTTCTCCTGGACTGTGTGTGCATCCAAATTTTTAATAAGAACACCAGTTGTTTTGGACTACTATGTTCTATACCAGCATGGGGTCTTCTCCAGTGTCTCAGTGGAAAGGAATCTGCCTGCAATTCAGGAGACGCAGGTTCGATCCCTGGGTTAGGCAGATTCCTTGGAGAAGCACAATCTACTCTAGTATTCTTGCCTGGAAAACCCCATGGACAAAGAAACCTGGTGGGCTACAGTCCACAGGGTTGCAAAAGACTCAGACATGACTGGGCAACTGAGTATGCACACAATCCATCCTGATATCATCTTAACTAATTACATCTGCAATGACCCTATTCACAAATGAGTTCCCATTCTGAGGTATTAGGAGTTAGGACTTCACCATATGAATTTGAGTGTGTGTGTGGGGGGCGCGGGTGGGATATAATCCAAGCCTTAACAAGGGCAGAGGGGCTGTTCCTTCCAGTCTGCATCCCTTTCCCATCAGTGTCAGCGGTTCTCCCCTGACCCTGGGCAGTGCCAGTTGGTTCCAGAAACAGCAGTCAGCTCCTGTGCCCAGGTGATTACTCTCACATTCTCAGAAACAGCTTCATTGCACCCCATCAGTCACCAGTATCAGCTGGCCAGAGCCACCCCTTCCAATGTAGTCTCAGCCCCATGGGGACCCTTCTCCAAGCATCTAGCTTCTGAAACCTGGCCTCTTCCCTTTAAGTATTAGCTTCTTTCTGCCTGTCAGAGGCAGCCTCAGACATGGCACCCATGCCCCATGCCCCCTGATATTTGTGCCCTTGTGCCATCCCTCCCCTGGTGTGCAGGATGGACTTGCTGACTTGCTTCTACTAGAAAATAGCAAAGATAATGGGATGTCAAAATTGCAGAGATTAAATGATAAGGCTGTGGCCTCTGTCAAAGATGTTTTCTCTTGCTCCCTCAGTCTGATGAAGTCAGCTGCCACGTTGTGAGCTGCCTCATGGAGGCCCACATTGTGAGGAACTGAGAGAGGCCTCCAGTGAACAGATGGTGATAAACTGAGGGCATCAGTCCAACAGCCCACAGTGAACTGAATCCTTCCAACAGCTACCCGAGCGAGCTTAAAAGCAGATCCCCCTCAGTCAAGCCTTCAGATGAGACTCCAGCCTCGGCTGCCACCTTTATGTTGTTATGGGAAACACTGATAGAGAAGATCCAGCCAAGCCATGCCCAGTTTCCTGACCCACAGAAAATATGAGACAAGAAATGGTCGTTTTGTCTTTTTTCCTGCACTTGGCCTCTGTCGCTATGTGCAGGCTTCCCCTAGTCTCAGTGAGCAGGGACTACTCTAGTCGTGGGGCGTGGGTCTCTCACTGCAGTGGCTTCTCTTGTGGCAGAGCACTGGCTCTACAGTGAGCAGGCTTCAGTAATTGCAGTACATGGGCATAGTTTCCCTGTGGCATGTGGAATCTTCCCAGACAAGGGATCAAACCCATGAGCCCTGCATTGGCAGGCAGATTCTTAACCACTGGATCACCAGGTTGTTTTAAGCTATTGAATTATGGAGTAATTTGTTACACAGCAATGGATGACTAATCCGCTGCAATTACTATCTCTGTGACCTCAATGTCCTCTTTTCATTTTTCCATCTTCCAGTAAGTGCTTAACTAACTCCCTATTAAATTCTCTCAGTCAAATTAATTCCTGTGACTTCTATTTTTTGATTTGGATACCAACTGACACAAGATGACACCTAAATTGTGACCCTGAAGACAAACAGGGGCTAGCTACATAAGAGGATGGGAAAAGTGTTTCAGGAAAAGGAGACAACATATGCAAATGCCTGGGCACCATTCATTCTTTAAAACATAATTTACTAAACACCTACTACATGCCAGGCCTGGTCCTGGGAATGCGATTATGAATGAGAAAACAAGGTCCTACCCATATGAACATTATACTGGCATGTTCAGAATAAGGTAGCAAAGAGAAAAGAGCCAAGACCAGTATGTCAGAGACAGCCCCAGGGACACATGCATCTCATTAAGATGGGAGTGCTTGCCTTGGCCTTCTTAATCTAGGCACAAGATGAGGAACCACCTCCCAGTTTCAGCATCTCATCTGTGAAGTAAGGATGGCAATGTCTCTCTCTCAGGACCACAGCATCAACCAGATGAGATTTGAAAGTGAAAGTGTTAGTCACTCAATCATGTCCAACTCTGTGCAACCCCATGGACTGTAGCCTGACAGGCTTCTCTGTCCACGGGACTTCCCAGGCAAAAATACGGCAGTAGGTTGACATTCCCTTCTCCAGAGGATCGTCCCGACCCAGGTATCGTACCTGGTTTGGGAGGTACTTAAAGCAGCTTTGTGTAGTAGACAGAGCTCTACTTCTGTAGGACATAACAGTTCTGCTTTACTAACCGGCACTCTCAACTCAGAATGATCCAAGTTCTTCATCTGCCCACATGGCCAGCGGCCCTCTGTTGGCCTGGAGCTGGCTGCAGACAATGCCTGGGTTAACAGGATTAAACAAAGAGCCTGTTGCTTCCAGCTCCAGCCAGCGGGTTGCTGATCATTGATAAAAACAGGCTGTATTACAAAGGGCAACCTCCCTGTGGCCATCCATCCCATAAATCATCAGCTACCAAGGGCTATTGAATTACCTTTAGAAGATGGATGACACCAAGCTGGAAGGCTTGCTTGATAAGGTTTCCCTTTGTATAATTCCATGTAGAAAGCTGGGCTTGAGAAATGGGGTCTTTCTACCAGCTCAGCCCCATCCATGCTGTCTCTGCCAGGTGCTTTCAAGATAAACATGTTTCCTTATGAACTGCCAGAGCATCCAGTGTGACAAAGGAAGAAAACTTACTGTCAGGCCCCAGGAAAGTATCTACTTCTGCCCAAGACACAGAAGATGGTTTATTATTATTATTCAAGATTTATAGTACTAACTTGTTAATAACAGCTATGATTTATTAATCATATTCTATGTGCCAGGCAATGTGCAAAGCATTTGACCTCATTAAATCCTTAAACAACTATATGAGGAAAGTTGTGTTACTCTTTCCATTTGGTTGCTGAGAAAATTAAAACTCAGAGAGGTAATATGACTTTCTCAAGGTAACACAGCTAGTAGCTTGGAGCTGGGACTCAAACCAATGCTCTTAAAAGGAATCAGCAAACTTGTCCTGTAAAATGTGAGACAGTAAATGTTTTGGGCTTTGTGGGCCATCCTGTCTCTTTGCAACTACTTATGTCTGTCCTTGTAGTACCAAAACAGCCATGGATGATACATAAGCAAATGGGCATGGCTTTGTTCCAATAAAACTTTATTTACACAAACAGGCAAAGGGCCTGATTTGACTAATGGACCATGACCGACTATGGCAACCTCTACTCTTAGCAGTTATATGGCACTAACTCTACATTTGAACTTTGTAGTTTCCTCCACTTCTTTATTTCCACATAGAAAATGCACTGGCTCCTCATAGAGTTACTTGTAGTTACTTCATTTATTCAATTCATTTATAATTCCTTTACTGCCTCCTTTAAGGTCCTACCTTTAAGGAAAATACAGAGATCCTGCGAGAGGGGAGAAGTAAAATGTGTCATAGATTTCAATCATTCATTGTGTAAGTGAGGAAAAGACCTGTTAAGCAGCAGTAACAATAAATCCCCAAATCTTAAACTTAGGAAGGGACTTCTTAAACTCGGCACTATTGATCTGGGGGCTGGATAATTATTTGTCATCTTGTGCATTGTCGGGGAAGGGATAGAGGGGGAAGGTTAGGGAGGTTTTTCCCATGGAAGTGTCAAAAACCCTGAGGGGTGTGTAGGAATCAATAGATATGGAGAAAAGAGTTGTAGGCAGAGAAGTGGGAAAGAACCTGCTGTGTCAGGAGAGCTAAATGATCAGTGAGATGAACACACAGAAGGTAAAGGGTGTGTGGTGTATGAGGCATACTAGGAGGAAAACAGGGGCAGGATAACCAGGGTTTTGTAGACCAGTCTAGAGAGTTTGGTTTTGCTTTTGCAGGCAATGAGAAGCCACCTAGTTTTAAGCAGAGAGTCGATAATATACTTTGCATTTTGAATAGATCATTCAAGCCACAGTGTGGAGAATGGCATAGTATGGAGAATGTAAGGAGATGGATCAGCTGAGTGTTATCACCTTTCAGGTAAGAGGTGATAGAAGCTCAGACCAGAGTGATGGTGAGAAAGACAGAGAAGAATGCATATATTTGTGAGATTACTAGGAAATGAGATGTCAAGAGGGCAGCGGTTTTCAGGCTGTCTTCTCCATTTGTGTCCTGTAAGCCAGAAGGATGGTTATGAGGTTCACTAAGATCAGAAAAACTGGAGAAGGACCAGGTTTGGGGGCAGGGGATCACGGAGACATTAGAGTCTATAGTAGACTGTGAGCTTAACAAGTCTTAACAAGGTGGCCAGGTGAAAATATCAAGACAGGCAGTTGTCTGCAACTCAGAGGAAAGATGAGGGTGAAGTTATTAATACAAGAACTATCAGAACCTAGATACCCAACCCTTGCATTGCAGCCTGTGGCTTGGACCCCAGTCCCTGGCTTCATCATATGTGGCTAGTTATCCTTGATTAAATTGCAGTAAGTGTAACAACTCTACAAAAATAGAGTTGTTTATCTGCTTCCCTAAGAATTTACTCATTCATTCATTCAACAGTCCGGGATGGTACTATGTACCAGACTTTGTCCTTAGGGGCTGATGCTACAGCAGTAAATGAGGACAAACAAGGTTACAGTCTTTATAGGAATTTAGTATTTTATGGCTTCCTCCTTTTGTGTGAATTGCTCACAACAAGGAACTCCTGCTCTCTCGTGTCTGGTCTGGAGTAAATGGCCCCACACTGCAGGAAATGCTTGCCTGTAAAATGACCTCAAATTTTTAATAAGAAGACAGAATATAGCATCTCAACTTTTTATTGTTAAGATCCATTTTGTTCAATGATGTCAAAGAGATTTCTTCTCACATGCCAACTTTAACTGATTGATAGTGGCTGCCTGGAGAGAGAGAGACTAAGAATGATTCTGCCAGAAAAAAAGAGTGATCAATTAGTGATATCTGTCAGGGTTTGTTATGGGATAGTGGGATGCAATGTGTTCACTGTTCTGACCTCAACTCTACCTCTTCATGTATTGCTGAATTCTGCTTAATAATATCTTGTTAGGACTTCCCTGGTGGCTCAATGGTAAAGAATCTGCCTGCAATGCAGGAGACGCAGGAGACTTGAATTTGATCCCTGGGTTGGGAAGACCCCTGGAGGAGAAAATGGTAACTCACTCTAGTATTCTTGCCTGGAAAATTTCAAGGACAGAGGAAAGAGCCTGGCAGGCTACAGTTTTCATAGGGTCGCAGAGTCGGACACCACTGAGCACATACCTGCATAATATCTTAAGAGACTTTGTGTCTATGTTAAAGATATTGGTCTATTATTTTATTTTTTTATATCAGCTTTTCTTGTGAGAGTTATGCTGGCCTAATGATATGAGTTGGAAACAATTATTTTCTGAAAGGGTTTGTGTAATCTTGGCATAATTTTATCCTTAAATATTTGACAAAATAGGCCTACAGTTGTAGTGGAGAGAAGTCAAGCAGAGGTTTTAAATTATGAATTCAATTCCTTAAACAGACACAGGGCTTTTTAGATTTTCTATTTCTTCTTCTGTTAATTTTGGTATGTTGTATTCTTTGAGGAATGTGTACATTTCTTTTAAGTTGTCTACTTTAACCCATTAATTTAAAAGGTGTGAAACTAAACCTTAGATATGACAACTGACAGGCCCCAGGACACACAGTCAATGACAGATGATCAAGTATAAAAATGCAAGTCTTCAGAGATTGAGTCAATTGCTCTCAATCTGCCATATCCAGAGGTATTCTACTTGCAAAAGCCACAGGAAAATTGCCTAAGGATCTTCTCCCAAATGATACGTACATGCATTTTAAATGTCCACGTGCTGCAATATTTAGCATGATCTAGTGACAGAGAAACCTGCCTAGGGTAAAAATCACCATTAGCACCAAATTGGAGCTTCAGATTTGAACCATCTTACCTGCCAAAGCCTGAAGCTTTTTGGGAAAAAAAGAAAAAAAAGTATGGTTCACAAGAAAGAGAAACCCACTCTGTTTAGGTTGCTCTGGGATCCATCCCAGGCTGCTTTGCCCTTGGTGCCCTCAGCGGAGTACAAGAAGCCAGCCTGTCTATGCACATTACTCCACCCTGAATCTAGGCCCGGACATGGGAAGGAAAGTCCCTAGAGATCTTCTCTGCCTGACCTGACCTACTTAGATGTGACATGCCTAATGAGAATGGAAATGGAGTTGATGGGGATGGACAAAAAGGCAGGCTCGAAGTGGCCCAAGGGAGATGAGCTCACAGCACTTGGCTCAAATTGCTCCTAGGGGAAGGTCTCTCCAGAGGAGAAGCATCTGTTAAATCTGGACACATCAGCACCCTGCTTAAAATTTTTCAATGACACCCTTGTGCACTCATGAAATCATCCAAACTCCTTCAGGTGGCCTCCAGGGCACTGCATGACCTGATGGCTCCATGCTTCTTTTCTATCCTCCCCACAACCACTGTCTCCTTTGAGTGACACTGACCTACTTTTGCTTCTCCAATGGCTCAAGTAGTAAGGAATGCACTGCAATGCAAGAAACACAAGAGACATGGGTTCAATCCCTGGGTCAGGAAGATCCCCTGGAGGAGGAAATGGCAACCCACCCCAGTATTATTGCCTGGGAAATCCCATGTACAGAGGAACCTGGCAGACTACAGTTCGTGGGGTCACAATGAGTCAGACATGACTGAACACATGCATACATACACACATTTTGACCTACTTTTAGTTCCAAAATGGTAACACATTCTCCCTTCCCTCAGGGCCTGGTGTGAACTGTTCTGTTTGCCTAAACAATGTTTTCCCTCTGTTTCCACTTGGTTTGTCCTCCTTGATCTTCAGGTCACAGCTTAAAAATCACTGACTCCAATAGCATTTCCCAACACAAGTCTGGGCCCCTCCTGTGTGCTTCCACAGCCCACTGCACTCACTTGGCTCTGGAACCATTTGCCTATCCATGTGCCAGTTTCCCTCCCTATTCTGTGAGCTACATGGCCTCCCCACCTGAGTCCCACATTCCTATGAGGAATTGTCTACTTGATGTCTTCATTTGGATGCTTATAAATATGTCAGACCTAACCTGTCTGACATCAAACTTCCAATCCCCCCTCCCAAACTGTTCCTCCCACAGTCCTCCCCATCTCAGGAAATGGCAACTCCATCCATCTAACTGCTAAAGCCAAAAACCTTGGAGTCATCCTCAACTCCTCTCATATCATCACATCCCACATCTTATTCATCAGCAATATACCTTTCCAAATACGTCCAGAGTCTGGCTGGACCCCAACGGGCAAGTGAGAGAGAAAAAAACCTATAAATGTTGCATAATAAGCAAGTTAACACTGGGGGAAAGTGGAAACTCCCCAGTCCAGGTGGGGAGCCTCTGAGAGTATGGTGAACACACCTCAGAATCATGCCACAGAGGATGGGGATGGGACATTAATCCATCAAATTCCACGCCCTCCCCAATGGTTGAAGGTTGCTCTGCGAGTGTTAGTTTCTTTGCACTTCAGGTTTTACCAGAACTCAGCAAGATGAGCTCTCAGGCAGAGAGAGGTAAGCACTGTGGTCAAAAGCTGTCAGCAGCATACTCGGAAATGTTTGCAGCTTAAGAAAAAGTCAGGTGGACCAAAGGGTTGCAAGCTGGGGCACCTACTGGGGAAAGAAGTCTCCGGTAAGAAATTAGAAACTCAAGCATATATGTGCTATGGCATGGGGGTCTGATTTTTACACTCCCTGCCTGATATACAAATCTTCAACCAAAAAAACTAACATAAGTCTGGATTTTGAAGCTCTTGAGCCTCAGGAGGAACCAAAGCAAAAACACTGCATAAAGATGGAATTCATTACCAAGAAGGTCTGTTGGGGCTTCCGCCCCCTGCACAGAGTCCTTGGACAGCAAGCTAGACCAGTGGAAATGACCAGCAGAAAGAGGACAGTCCCAATCCCCCAGTGTGGCGCTTCACCCATGTGGATACAGCAATCAGAGTGAACTGGGAGGATAGCCAGGTCACCAAGGACATGTCAAAAAGAAACATGCTGACAATGAGGTACCTTATACACACCTATCACTGTGGTCGTTGTTTAGTCACTAAGACTAAACTGCTTTAGTGACCGACTGCTTTATGACTCCATGAACTGTAGCCCACTAGGCTCCTCTGTCCACGGGATTTCTAGGCAAGAATACTGGAGTATATTGCCATTTCCTTTTCCAGGGGATCTTCCTGGCATAAGAATTGTGCATTGGCAGGAGGCTTCTTTACCATTGAACCATCAGGGAAGTCCATGCACACCTATTAGAATGGCAAAAGTACAAAACACAGACAAAACAAAATTCTGAAGGGATGCAGAGCAACAGGATCTCTATCACACTGCTGGTGGGAAATTAAAATGAGATAGCCACTTTGGAAGATGATTGGGCAGCTTCTTATACAATTAAAGATACTCTTACCATGAGGTCCAGGAAACATGCTCCTTGATAATTTGCAAAATGAATGAAACACTTATGTCCACACAAAAACCTGCTTGCAGATGTTTGCAGCAGTTTATAGCAGCTTTATTCATAATTGCCATACTTAGAATCAACCATGTTGTGTTTCAATTGATAAATAGGTGAATAAACTATGGTATACCCACATAAAGAAGACATGCAGGAGCTAAGGTTGCTCCTTAATGCATCCTACCATTGGGTGAAAGAAGTTAGTTTTAAAAGACTAAATACCTTATGATTCCAATTATATGATATTCTAGAAAAGGCAAAAGTAAGGAGATGGTAAAAAATCAGTGGTTGCCAGGGTCTGGGATGAGGAGGGATGAAAAGGTGGAGCACAGAGGATTTTTAGCGCACTGCAACTATTCTGTATGATACTACGGTGGTGGATATATGCCGTTACACATTCCTCTGAATCCATGGAATATACAATACAGTGAACCTGAATGTAAACAAAGGACTTTGGGTGATTATGATGGGTCAATGTGGGTTCATTTCTTGTCACAAATACTCTGGTGGGGGATATTGACAGTGAGGGAGGCTGTATACCTGTGGGGATAGTGATTATAAGAAACTCTGTGCTCTCCACTAAACTTTGCTATGAACCTAAAATTGCTCTTAAAAAATAAAAATCTATTAAACAATTGAATATTACTCAGCCATAAAAAGGAGCTGAGTCAGCTGAAGTGATGTGGATGAACCTAGAGCCTGTCATACAAAGTGAAGTCAGAAAGAGAAAAACAAGTATTGTATATTAATATGTATGTGTTGAATCTAGAAGAATGGTATTGATGAACCTATTTGCAGGATAGGAATAGAGGCATGGACATAGACAACAGACATGTGGACACAATGGGGTAAGGATGTGGGAGGGCAAATTGAGAGAGAAGTACTGACATATACACACTACCACGTGTAAAACAGATAGCTAGTGGGAAGCTTCTTGGAGCACAACAGGGAGCTCAGTTTGGTGCTCTATGATGACCTAGACTGGTGGATGGAGGAGGGTGGTAGCAGGCAGTCTCAAGAGGGAGGGGATATATGTATACGATGTTGTACATCAGAAATTAACACATCATTGTAAAGCAATTACGTTCCAATAAAATTTTTCTTAATCTATTAAACAAAACAAAATAATACTCTTCCTCTCTCCTTCCTGCCTCAACACAGCAGAAAAAGGAGGGCGAAAGGGTAGGAAGCAGGGGAGTGAGGCCAGAGCTATCCCCTAAGTCCAGTCAATGCTAGGAGACAAAAGGGGGAACTTTAAATGAAATATGTCAATTGAAAAATGGCCTAGTGACTACGCTATTTTAATATCCCAAGGAGCTTGAAGAGTTATGGAATCTAACTAACTTACCAGGTAGCAAGAAGGTGGGATACGGGTGGGAGGTGTAAAAGAGACTGGCTTCCTAGCAGGTACTGAGGAAAATAAAATAACCTCATGTTTATTCCTCAATGAGAAAAGACGTCTCAATTAATCAGGCTCCAGAAGCAATCTCTGGGCTCTTTTACAAATCAGATAATTCTCCCTTGTCTCTACGCTGAATGTTCACCCTTATGTACACCACACATACACAAACACACACACACAAACACACACACACACAAGGCTGAGAAAAGCCTTTATGGCTGGCAATATTCTAACACCTGCTCTGGTCTTGTTGGCAGCACACAGGGCATTTAACACTGAATATGCTCTGGCTCTGCTGAGAAGCAGAGTATCAATAACAATCACAATTACAAAATCTCACATTTCTATTCCATTTTGTTTCAGGAGGTTTAAAACACTTGGCAGACCTTCATTCATTAGCATGGGTACACACATTCACCAACCATTCGAGGAATAGCAATTGTGAGGTGCTCCTGCCCAAGCCTGATTTGCTGTGATAAGATCCCAGGACATCTGTCAAGACAGTTACATGGAACGCCATGTCCTGCAACTGTCCTGCAAAGGTTGAAACAACAGTTCCCTCAAAGCATTCCCTGTCCCTGGTGGTCAATGGGCTGCCATATTGATGTTTCAGTTTTATCTTAAATGGTTATTTCTTCTTCACTTTGACTTGGGTCTCATCTCCCAACTTCTAGGGATATGGAAAGACTGACAAGGCCCCCAGAGAATAGTTTCCTAACTACAGTGAGGGCCATGGTCATGACCCCACCTGCTGCAGCATAGTTTTCCTCTTCCCCACAAAGCACCTCAGCTACCAATTAAAAACGTGACCAATGGTACATATACACCATGGAATATTACTCAGCCGTTAAAAAGAATTCATTTGAACCAGTTCTAATGAGATGGATGAAACTGGAGCCCATTATACAGAGTGAAGTAAGCCAGAAAGATAAAGAACATTACAGCATACTAACACATATATATGGAATTTAGAAAGATGGTAACGATAACCCTATATGCAAAACAGAAAAAGAGACACAGAAATACAGAACAGACTTTTGAACTCCGTGGGAGAAGGTGAGGGTGGGATGTTGTCGAAAGAACAGCATGTATACTATCTATGGTGAAACAGATCACCAGCCCAGGTGGGATGCATGAGACAAGTGCTCGGGCCTGGTGCACTGGGAAGACCCAGAGGAATCGGGTGGAGAGGGAGGTGGGAGGGGGGATCGGGATGGGGAATACGTGTAAATCTATTGCTGATTCATGTCAATGTATGACAAAACCCACTGAAAAAAAATAAATAATTAAAATAAATTTAAAAAAAAAAAAAAAAACGTGACCAAGTGCAGGGGGCAGGGGAATGCCCTGATCCTTATCACTTTCCAGGATCAGAGGGATATAAATGGAAATGAGTTAAGACTAGGGTAAGGAGCTTCTCACAAGTCAAGTTCCTCCCACCACAGGACCTCTGCTAGCGCTGCTCCTTCCACCTGGGACACACCAACCCTGTGCTCTCTCCCTCACTTGATTTAATTCCAGCACCTCCTTTAGAGCTCAGCCCAGGTCACCTCCCCAACTCTGATGCAAACTTCTTTCTGAGATCCTCCCAGGGAAGCAAGTTACTTTCTCCACATTCTGTTTACTTTGCAACAATTTACCCATTTTTGAGATTATTTAACTATGATCTTTCTCCCCTATGTGGGCTCTAATTTGCTCACCAACACAGCTCAAGAATTTATCACACTGCCTGGTATAGCAGATACTCAATAAATATTTTAATGAATGAATCAACAGATCCTGTTTTATTGAGAAATGCACACATTCAACAAATACTCATTGAATAAATTAACCAATATCTTTAAAACTGGCTTAATGTTAGTACCTAATTAATAATAAGGCCCACCTAATAGAACTATTAGGAGAATTACATTGTTAACGCAAATAAAGCTCTTAAATGTTGCCTGCACATAACAAACACTCAATAAATATGAGTTAATCTTATTGTTCATATCAGTATCCCCATAATAGGAAGATGCTTTGAATTATTATGTAAAGGAATTTTCTTTTTTTTTTTTTTATTACATTTTCTGGTAACCCAGCTCTTCTTTTGGGGCTTCTCTGGTGGCTCAGCAGTAAAGAATCCGCCTGCCAATGCAGGAGACACGGGTTTGATCCCTGGGTTGGGGAGATCCCCCAAAGAAGGAAATGGCAACCCATTCCAGTATTCTTGCCTGGGAAATTCCATGGACAGAGGAGCCTGGTGGGCTATAGTCCATGAGGTCACAAAGAGTCAGACACAATTTAGCCATTAAACAACAACAGCCCTGCTTTCAGCCTGGGCAGTATTTCTCAGGTGTGGGAACAGAGGCTTAGAGGGACCCTAAGCTGTACAGCTGGTAAATGGCGGATCTTGGATTCCAATCCACTTCTCTCAGACTCCAAAACACTAGGGTTAACCCACATTTTCTCAAACCATCTAGAAATTGTTAAATGAATGAAAAAACAGAATGTCTTATTCATTTGAAAGATCAGCTTATTTTTTATTTGTCCTCTGAAGAGAAAGTATCATTTTGCTGAAGAATCACCATCATTACAAAAAGTACCTAAATGATGATAATCCCATGTCTAGCTAAGAAATAAATTCTCCTCTTTTACTATAAAAAAGACAATGGTGTACTGATGCATTATTGGAAACAATTATCTCTGTACTTGGTTTGGGCTATAGCTTACCACAAGTTGCTGCTTCAGCCAATATTGTTTAAAGGTTAGGTGATTTTGTTTTGTTTTGTTTTTAGTCCTGTGAAATGTATTTTAAAAGCAAATAGGAGGTCCTCATAGTCAACAAAAGAGTCTGAAATGCAGTGAAAGTGAGTGTTAGTTACTCATTCCTGTTCAACTCTTTACAATGCGATGGATCAAACTCCTCTGTTCATGAAATTCTCCAGGCAAGAATACTGGAGTGGGGAGCCATTCCTTTCTCCAGGGGATCTTCCCAACCCAGGGATTGAACCTGGGTCTCCTGCACTGTAGGCAGATTCTTTATAGTCTGAACCACTAAGGAAGCCACTGAAATGCAGTACTTGGGTGCAATTTCAAAAACAATAGGAAGATCTCAGTTCATTTTCAAGGCAAACCATTCAACACCACAGTAATCCAAGTCTATGCCCCAACCACTAATGGCAAAGAAGCTGAAGGTGATGGTTCTATGAAGACCTACAAGACCTTCTAGAACTAATACAAAAAATAGACACCCTTTTCATCACAGAGGATTGAAATGCAAAAGTAGGAAGTCAAGAAATACCTGGAGTAACAGGCAAGTATGGCCTTGGAGTACAAAATGAAACAGGTCAAAGGCTAACAGAATTTTGCCAAGAGGATACACTGGTCATAGCAAACACCCTCTTTCAACAACACGAGATGACTCCACACATCGACATCACTAGATAGATGGTCAATACCAAAATCAGAATGATTATATTCTTTGCAGCTAAAGATGAAGAAGCTCCATACAGTCAGCAAAAACAAGACCTGGAGCTGACCATGGCTAACATCATGAGCTCCTTAACTGGAAAATTCAGGCTTAAATTGAAGAAAGTAGGGAAAACCACTAGACCATTCAGGTATGACCTAAATCAAATCCATTATGATTACAGAGTGGAGGTGATGAACAGATTCAAGGGATTAGATCTGGTAGGCAAAGCGTCTGAAGAACTATGGAAAGAAGTTGGTAACATTGTACAAGAGGTGGTGACCAAAGAAAAAGAAATGCAAGACGGCAAAGTGGTTGTCTGAGGAGGTCTTACAAATAGCTGAAAAAACAAGAGAGGCAAAAAGAAAGGGAGAAAGGGAAAGATATACCCAAATGGATGCAGAGTCCCAGAGAAGAGTAAGGAGAGACAAGAAAGCCTTCATAAGTGAACAATGCAAAGAAATAGAGGAAAACAACATAATAGGAAAGACTAGACATCTCTTCTATAGACAAGCCGCCCCGCCTGTATGGAAGAAAGGCTTTAGCCTTCGCTGAAGCGGCAGCTGCATGGCGCTGGAGTGACTTTAAGGTGATACTCCACATCCAAAAGCAAAGGAGAAGCCCCAGCAAGATTGTAGGAGAGGCAAAATTACCTTTAGAATCAAACCCCATACCTGCCAGAGACACTCAGAGGGCTCAAACAAACCTTGTGCACACCAGGACCCAGAGACCCCACAGAGACTGAGACAGAGCTGTGTTTGAGTGTCTCCTGTGGAGGGACGGGTCAGCAGTGGACTGCAGCAGGGGCAGGGGCTCTGGGTGCAGCAGACCTGGGTATGGCATAAGCCCTCTTGGAGGATGTCACCATTAACCCCACCATACAGCTGCCAAAACTTGCACAGGACTGGGAAATAGACCTTGGAGGGCTCAAACAGAACCTTGTGCACACCAGGACCCAGGAGAAAGGAGCAATGACCCCACAGGAGTCTGACCCAGACTTGCCCGTGAAGGTCCAGGAGTCTCCAGCATAGGCGTGGGTTGGCAGTGGCCTGCTGCAGGGCTGGGGGCACTGAGTGTAGCAGTGCGTTGTGGGACCATTTGAAGGAAGTCGCCATTATCTTCATTACCTCCACCATAGTTTGGCCCCAGGCAAATAGCAGGGAGGGAAACAGCCCCACCCATTAGAACAAGACCCAATTTCCCCCTCAGTCAGTCTCTCCCATCAGAAAGCTCCCATAAGCTTATCCATCAGAGGGCAGACGGACTGAAAACCACAATCACAGAGAACTAACCAATCTGATTACATGGACCACAACCTTGTCTAACTCGATGAAACTATGAGCCATGCCATGTAGGGCCACCCAAGATGGACAGGTCATGGTGGAGAGTTCTGACAAATGTGGTCCACTGGAGAAGGGAATGGCAAACCACTTCAGTATTCTTGCCTTGAGAACCCCATGAACAGTAGGGAAAGGCAAAAAGATAGGACACTGAAAGATGAACTCCCCGGGTCAGTAGGTGCCCAATATGCTATGGGATCAGTGGAGAAATAACTTCAGAAAGAATGAAGAGTCAGAGCCAAAGCAAAAACAACACCCAGTTGTAGATATGACTGGTGATGGAAGTAAAGTCCGATGCTGTAAAGTGCAATATTGCATAGGAACCTGGAATGTTAGGTCCATGAATCAAGGCAAATTGGAAGTGGTCAAACAGGAGATGGCAAGAGTGAACAGCAACATTTTAGGAATCAGTGAACCAAAATGGATTGGAATGGGTGAATTTAACACCGATGACCATGATATATGCTATTGTGGGCAAGAATCCCTTAGAAGAAATGGAGTAGCCATCATAGTCAACAAAAAAGTCCAAAATGCAGTACTTGGATGCAATCTCAAAAATGATAGAATGATCTCTGTTCATTTCCAAGGCAAACCATTCAATATCACAGTAATCCAAGTCTATGCCCCGACCAGTAATGCTGAAGAAGCTGAAGTTGAACGGTTCTATAAAGACCTACAAGACCTGCTAGAACTAACACCCAAAAAAGCTGTCCTTTTCATTACAGGGGACTGGAATGCAAAAGTAGGAAGTCAAGAGATACCTGGAGTAATAGGCAAATTTGGCCTTGGAATACAAAATGAAGCCAGGCAAAGGCTAATAGAGCTTTGCCAAGAGAACGCACTGGTCATAGCAAACACCCTCTTCCAACAACACAAGAGAAGACTCTACACAAGGATATCACCAGATGGTCAATACTGAAATCAGATTGATTATATTCTTTGTAGCCAAAGATGGGGAAGCTATATACAGTCAACAAAAATAAGACCAGGAGTTGATTAAGGCTCAGATCATAAACTTATTGCCAAATTTAGACTTAAATTGAAGAAAATAGGGAAAACCACTAGACCATTCAGGTATGACCTAAATCAAATCCCTTATGATTATACAGTGGAAGTTACAAACAGATTCAAGGGATTAGATCTGATAAAGTGCCTGAAGAACTATAAATGGAGGTTTGTGACACTATACAGGAGGCAGTGATCAAGACTATCCCCAAGAAAAAGAAATGAAAAAAGGCCAAATGGTTGTCTGAGGAGGCCTTACAACTAGCTGAGAAAAGAAGAGAGACCAAAGGCAAAGGAGAAAAGGAAAGATATACCCATTTGAATGCAGAGTTCCAAAGAATAGCAAAGAGAGACAAGAAAGCCTTCCTCAGTGCTCAATGCAAAGAAGTAGAGGAAAACAACAGAATGGGAAAGACTAGAAATCTCTTCAAGAAAATTAGACATACCAAAGGAACACTTCATGCAAAAATGAGCATGATAAAGGAAAGAAATGGTATGGACCTAACAGAAGCAGAAGATATTAAAAGGTGGCAAGAATACACAGAAGAACTATACAAAAGGATCTTCATGACCCAGATAATCACGATGGGATGATCACTCACCTAGAGCCAGACATCCTGGCATGTGAAGTTAAGTGGGTCTTAGGAAGCATCACTAGGAACAAAGCTAGTGGAGGTGATGGAATTCCAGTTGAGCTATTTCAAATTTAAAAGATGATGCTGTGAAAGTGCTGCACTCAATATGCCAGCAAAGTTGGAAAACTCAGCAGTGGCCACAGGACTGGAAAAGGTCAGTTTTCATTCCAATCCCAAGAAAGAGAATGCCAAAGAATGCTCAAACTACTGCACAATTGCACTCATCTCATACACTAGTAAAGTAATGCTCAAAATTCTCCAAGCCAGGCTTCAACAATCTGTGAACCATGAAATTCCAGATGTTCAAGCTGGTTTTAGAAAAGGCAGAGGAACCAGAGATCAAATTGCCAACATCCGTTGGATCATTGAAAAAGCAAAAGAGTTCCAGAAAAACATCTACTTCTGCTTTATTGACTAAGGCAGAGCCTTTGACAGTGTGGATCACAACAAACTGTGGAAAATTCTGAAAGAGATGAGAATACCAAACCACCTGATCTGCCTCTTGAGAAATCTACATGGTCAGGAAGCTACAGTTAGAACTGGACATGGAACAACAGACTGGTTCCAAATAGGAAAAGGAGTATGTCAAGGTTGTATATTGTCACACTGCTTATTTAACTTACATGCAGAGTACATCATAAGAAACGCTGGGCTGGATGAAACACAAGATGGAATCAAGATTGTCAAGGGAAATATCAATCACTTCAGATATGCAGATGACACCACCCTAATGGCAGAAAGTGAAGAACTAAAGAGCCTCTTGATGAAAGTGAAAGAGGAGAGTGAAAAAGTTGACTTAAAACTCAACATTCAGAAAACTAAGATCATGGCATCTGGTCCCATCACTTCATGGCAAATAGATGGGGAAATAGTGGAAATAGTGACAGACTTTATTTTTGGGGGCTCCAAAATCACTGCAGATGGTGACTGCAGCCATTAAATTAAAAGATGCTTGCTCCTTAGAAGAAAAGCTATGACCAACCTAGACAGCATATTAAAAAGCAGAGACATTACTTTGCCAACAGAGGTCCGTCTAGTTAAAGCTATGGTTTTCCCAGTAGTCATGTATGGATGTGAGAGTTGGACTATAAAGAAAGCTGAGTGCCGAAGAATTGATGCTTTTGAACTGTGGTGTTGGAGAAAACTCTTGAGAGTCCCTTGGACAGCAAGGAGATCCAACCAGTCCATCCTAAAGGAAATCAGTCCTGAATATTCATTGGAAGGACTGATGCTGAAGCTGAAGCTCTGATACTTTGACCACCTGATGCGAAGATCTGAAAAGACCCCATTTGAAAAGACCCTGATGCTGGGAAAGATTGAAGGCAGGAGGAGAAGGGGACGACAGAGGATGAAATGGTTGGATGACATCACAGACTCAATGGGCATGCATTTGAGTTATCTGTGAGTTGGTGATGGACAGGGAGGCCTGGCATGCTGCAGTCCATGGGGTTGCAGAGAGTTGGACATGACTGAGGGACTGAACAGAGATCTCTTCAAGAAAATTGGAGATACCAAGGGATCATTTCATGCAAAGATGGGCACAATAAAGGACAGAAGTGGCAAGGACCTAACAGAAGCAGAAGAGTTTAAGAAGAGATGGCAAGAATACATAGAAGAACTATACAAAAAAGTTCTTCATGACTCAGGTAACCATGATGGTGTGGTCACTCACTTAGAGCCAGACATCATGGAAAGTGAAGTCAAGTGGGCTTTAGGAAGCATTACTATGAACAAAATTAGTTGAGTTGATGGAATTCGAGCTGAGCGATTTCAATTCCTAAGATGCTGCTGTTAAAGTGCTCCACTCAATATGCCAGCAAATTTGGAAAACTCAGCAGTGGCCACAGGACTAGAAAAGGTCAGTTTTCATTCCAAAGAATGTTCAAACTACCATACAATTGCACTCATTTCACATGCTAGCAGGGAAACGCTCAAAATCCTTCAAGCTAGGTGTTAGTGGTATGTGAACTGAGAACTTTCAGATGTACAAGCTGGATTTAGAAAAGGGAGAGGAACCAGAAATCAAATTGCCAACATCTGTTGAATCATAGAAAAAGTAAGGGAATTCCAAACATCTACTTCTGCTTCATTGACTGTGCTAAAGCCTTTAACTGTGTGGATCACAGCAAATTGTGGAAAATTCTTCAAGAGATGGGAATACCAGACCACCTTTCTTATCTCCTGAGAAACCTGTATATAGGTCAAGGAGCAACAGTTAGAACCAGACATGGAACAATGGACTGGTTCCAAACTTGGAAAGGAGCACATCAAGGCTGTATACTGTTACCCTGCTTATTAACTTACATACAGAGTACATCACGTGAAATGCCAGGATGGATGACTCACAAGCTGGAATTAAGATTGCCAAGAGAAATATCAGCAACCTCAGATATGTAGATTATACCTCTCTAATGGCAAAAAGTGAAGAAGAACTAAAGAGCCTCTGGATGAAGATGAAAGAGGAGAATGAAAAAGCTGGCTTAATCTCAGTATTCAAAAAACTAAGATCATGGCATTTGGTCCTATCACTTCATGGCAAATAGAAGGGGGGAAAAGTGAAAGCAGTGACAAGTTTTACTTTCTTGGACTCCAAAAGCACTGTGTACAGTGACTGCAGCCATGAAATTAAGACGCTTGACCCTTGGAAGAAAAGCTATGACTCACCTAGACAGTATGTTAAAAAGCAGAGACATCACTTGGCCAACAAAGCTCCATACAATCAAAGCTATGGTTTTTCCAGTAGTCATGTACAGATGTAAGAGTTGGACTATAAAGAAGACTGAGGGCCAAAGAACTGATGCTTTTGAATTGTGGTGCTGGATAAGACTCTTGAGTGTCCCTTGGACTGCAAGGAGATCAAACCAGTCAATCCTAAAGGAAATTAACCCTGATTGTTCATTGAAAGGACTGTTGATGAAGATGAAGCTCCAATACTTCGGCCACCTAATGCAAAGAGCTGACTCACTGGAAAAGACCCTGATGCTGAGAAAGATTGATGGCAAAAAGAGAAGAGGGTGGCAGAAGATGAGATGGCTGGATGGCATCATCAACTCAATGGACATGAGTTTGAGCAAACTCCGGAAGATAGTGAAGGACAGGGAAGCCTGGCATGCTGCAATCCATGGTGTCACAAAGAGTCAGACAAGACTGAGGGACTGAACAACAGGAGGCCCAACAAGAAAAATCGATGATTGTATTTCCATTTTAATGTAAACATCTAGTGTCCAATCCTCCACTTCACCATCTTATTAGCATTTGAATGCAAACCCTCATTGCAGGTAATTATTTCAAAACCTTTTAAAATTTTCAGGCAGAGAAAGCAAATAGAGCAAACTAGAGACCCTAGCTGACAGGTGATCAAATACTATAATCATGACAAGGGTGGGGGACAGACTGTAGGAAATGGGAAAATATCAACTTCAAATTCACCTCTGCCTCCAGGGAGCTACTCTGGTGCTTATTTGGATTTTCAGAGAATCTTTGAGCTTTTGTTTTACAAATATAGCACCTCCAAAACATAACAATAAATAAAGTGGATTTTATCATGGTCAGTTTAAGCCCTAAATGGCCAAAATTTCCTTTTCTCCTGTTGAGGAGTCACCGCCTCTGAGGACACTAGAGAAGACTCCTTGGCTAAAACCCCCAGTCAGAAAGAAAAATGCTATTTGAAGCCCAGTGCCCTCCCCACCTGGTGACCTTGTGTCCCGCCTCCAAAGTCACAGAAAGCAGCCTGTACTCTTCCTGAAAAACATTTAGCCGGTCTGCATATCCATCCACCCAGCACACCAGGTGTGATTGAGGCAATTTAGGCTGAGTGCAAAGTGCTCCATTTCAGGCTGAAATCACGCCAAAGACTCCTTACAAAAGCTACATTCAGCATCTCCAATTCCACATTCCATCCTGTGCATTGTCTGCCATCATTACCCAGGATTCCAAAAGCACTTGGCCGTGTTAAATAAGAGTCGGGAAGGAAAACCATAGCAAGGGACTGCTGGAGGAGGCAAAGCTGGAATAATGAAGAGGGTCACAGCCAGAGATGTCAGCTGAGCTCTGAAAATAGACGCAGCTTAATGAGCAGGAAGGAGGTTTGGATTTCTCCAAAAAGGCAGATTCAACCAAGTAAGAACTAGATCATCACGCTCCACGGATGGGGTGCGCCTTGGTTCATCACCTTTGGAGGGTTGTTTGGCAGGACTCATTAAAACTAAAAAATGCATGTGCTCTAGGATCCAGACATCTCTCTTCCTGGCAACTCTCCTAGAGGAAAATGCAGATACATAGATGCAACACGCACAAGGAGGGATTCACAATGATTTTCAATACCGAGTTGCTTGTAAGGGCCAAAAGGCAAGAAATGATCTAACATCCGCCTACAGGGGAAGTCACACTGTGGAATACTATGCAGCAGCAAAAGGATTATGCCCTAAGCGAGATAATAATATCCACACATACCTGTCCAGAGCTCCCAGATGTTCCAGAAACTCTCCTAAGTGCCTCCCACACATTGAACCATATTACAGTCCTCCCATAGGTTCTGTAGTTATGATTGCAGAGCAACCCTGGCACCAAGATGTGAAATGACGTGTTACTGAATGAAAGTCCGTGTGCGCGAAGCACAGTGAGGCCAAATGATCCCAAAATGTCAGAGTTCGGAGCAGAAAAAGGTTTAGTGCAGGATCACACAAGGAGAACAGGGGGCTCATGCCTTAACCAATAACTACTGGAAAGCTTTCATCTAAGACCTTTCATAGGAAAGGTGAGAGAGGGGTGTGGTTAGTTGTTGCAAGCTTCTTGATGTCAGATGCTTTGTTCTATAGTCAGATCACCTCAGATAACAATGTTCTAAAAACCTCCACCAAAACAAACATTACTCTCTTCTGACGAGAGCTAGTACAGTCCCAAGGCTCTGAGGCCCAGGTGCCCGCTAAGAGGAGGGGTTCCTGCACAGGGTTGATTACCCTGCCCGGGTCCTCCCATCAGTGTCCAGCTCCAGCTGAGGAGGCAGGTTTCCAGGGGCAATATCATCAGAGCCAGGTCTCCAGACCCTGCTCAGCCACCATCACCGGGAGACCCTGCAGCAGGCTCTCAGGCTCCTCAAGTCGCCCAAATAGGGGATCTGTCACTCGGACTGCAACTCCTTGGAGACCTCTACTGCCACTAGATCGTGGAAGTGGGGATGAGGGAGAGATTCACGGCTGCTTTAAAGCTTGGGCCTGGCCAGTGGGCAGTTGCAGCAAGGGTTCTGGAACTCTGTGGAATGCAGCCGTTGGCCTGTTCCCGGGCCCTCAGCTCACCTGCTGTCCGAGGCCGGAAGTCCTGGGGAAGACGGCCCCAATCCACCTCTCACCACGCTCTGTGCCGTGAGGATCACTGCCAGGTTGGGAGCCTGACCACTAAGAGTAACTAACGGCTAACAGTCGAGCGTTGAGGGCTTCACGATAAAGGTCCAGCTAACGGTTTAGGTTGCCGTAACGGTCGCCAACTAACGGCTGTGTGCTGGCCCCGCCCCCTACTGGCCCCGCCCCCATTTTTACACCCGCGAGAATCTGAAAAGAAAGTGAAGTCGCTCAGTCGTGTCCGACTCTTTGCGACCCCATGGACTGTAGCCTACCAGGTTCCTCCGTCCATGGAATTTCCAGGCAAGAATACTGGGGTGGGTTGCCATTTCTTTCTCCAAGGGTAACTAGTGGTTAACAGTCGAGAGCTGAGGGCTTCACGCTAAGGGTCGAGCTAATGGTTTTGGTTTTGGTTGCCGGAATGGTCACTAGCTAAAGACTGCGTGTTGGCCCAGCCCCTACTGCCCCGCCCCTTGCCAGCCCCGCCCCTATTTTTACACCCCCGAGGATCTGAACCGAGCTTAAATGAGAGAGAAGGGCAGAAGAGTATAGACTGTGCCAATGATAGCTGACTTCTCTGCATACTGTGACCCCATTCTAGAGACCAGAGACCATACTCAAGTTTAATCTTATGGGCCTATTTGGAAGTCTGGCTAATTAATGGCTGTAAAAGCAGTTTGGACATTGCAAGCCTTTTATAATATGCCTCATTTAGACATAATGGGCTCAAGATTGCCTCTGGCATCTTCAAGAAAATTAAAAATCCAGTAGGCAGTGGAATTGTCTCAACGTGATTTTCCTATTAGTTTTATTTTTATTATGATTGCAAATAGCGGCATTACTAATGGTACCTTGGGCCAGGAAGCTTTTCCCGGGAAGGTTTTGCCGTTTTCCCATGTCCATAGCCTTATTTATTGGTCTTTTAGCCAGCACTGTGCTGGCTCCGTCCTCAGATTATTTAACACTCACCAAATGGAGGAGAGTTGGAGGGCTCCTGAACACGTGAACCACTACATAGGGAAACACCATTTGTTACCCTCCAGCATGACAATACAGGTCCTAATTGATATGTGTCTAATCCTTGGCTCCAGATAAGCAGGTGTGTGGCATGTGTGGGCTGGAAAAGATTTGGTGTTCTGGAAGTCTAGGACAGCATGTGGTGCAGAAAGATGGCAGCGTATAAACTGAGTAGAGGAGGCATGACTAATAATAAAAACAAAAATAACTATCTATCCATTATTTGAAAATAATCATAGTACCACTATCAAGTTAACAGAAAAAAAAAATTGCAGTAATACCAAGAAGTTCCTAGGGTCTCGTGATTAAGAATCCACCTGCTAATGAAGGGGCCATGGGTTCAATCCCTGGTCCAGGAAGATCCCACATACCACAGAGGAACTAATTTCGTGCACCACAACTAGTGAGCCCATGTGCCTAGAGCTTGTGCTCTGCAACAAGAGAAGCCATGGCAATGAGACGCCTGTGCACTGCAATGAGTGAAAGCCCACGAGCAGAAATGAAGACCTAGCACAGCCAAAAAGAAAATAAATAAATTTCAAAAAAAAAAGAATAAGTTCTGGCATCTCCAATGAGGATGAAAGGATCATGATCAGGGATGATATGGTCAGAAATGGAATCCAATCTCTACCGTATCAGCACAGACCCTCTGCCAATGCAGCTCCTAAAAAGTTGGGTGGGTCTGCCACCATGATCATTCAAACACTGAGTCCACTCATATCTCTGTATTAGCATTGCTCATCTTCAAACTGAATTTCTGCATGAGTTCAGTTCAGTTCAGTCGCTCAGTCGTGTCCGACTCTTTGCAACCCCATGAATCGCAGCACGCCAGGCCTCCCTGTCTATCACCAACTCCCGGAGTTTACTCAAACTCATGCCCATCGAGTCAGTGATGCCATCCAGCCATCTCATCCTCTGTCGTCCCCTTCTCCTCCTGCCCCCAATCCCTCCCAGCATCAGGGTCTTTTCCAATGAGTCAACTCTTCGCATGAGGTGGCCAAAGTATTAGAGTTCCAGCTTCAGCATCAGTCCTTCCAAAGAACACCCAGGACTGATCTCCTTTAGGATGGATGAATCAAATTGGTAGGACTAAGTCAGAGGCAGGCCAAGGGCAGTTAAGAGTGATCTGCCCGCAAAGAATAAGAGAGTGCATGGTTAAAAGAGAATTTAAAAGCAATGTAAGACTGACTACAATCACCTAACTTTATATTTTTACCATGAGTCAGTAATTCTAAACAATGTCAGAGATATAATACATCTCTGGGTGGGGCATCCTTCCTCCTTACAGGCCACAAGATTAGTTTACATTTTTGTGCCTCTGGTACCAAAGAGGGATGCATCTGTCAATAGGGATAACAATAGAACCTACCTCATAGAGTTGTGAAAAAAAAATCAATATTATAAAAACATCATTTCTCATCAAATTGATCTACAGACAGTAATCCTAATAAAAATTCCAGCAAGTTTTTGTTTTGGTGGAAATTTACAAGGCAATTCTAAAATATATGTGAAAAATCAAAGAGCCAAAATTATCACAAAGAAGAACAAAGTCAGATGATTTTCACTACTGGAGATCAGGAGTTATTATAAAGCCAGAGAAATTAAGGGAGCGTGCTTTGATACAAGAAAGATAAATAGACCATTGAAACAGCACTGAATGCTCAGAAGCAAATCCACACATGTATGGACACCTGATTCATAAAAGAGATGCCACAGGAACTACGGCTTTTTCAATAAATAGTGCTGGGCCAATTGGCCATCCATATGGAAAAACCTGAATCTTGATCTCTAAGTCATACTATACATAAAAATCAACTCCAGGTGGATTGTAAATCTGAATGTGAAAGGGAAAAAAAGATAAAGTTTGTAAAAGACAATACAGGAGCATGTCTTGAACTTGAAATACACAAAGATGTCTTAAACAAGACAAAGGAACCGGAAAGGGTGAATCCCCACCATACGGTTGATTCAGAATAAGAAGGAATCCACAAATCAAATTCCTTACAAGTCCCATTGCTTAGCTTAAAGTTTCACTGCCTTAGAACCTTTCAAAATCTCAGAATGTTTAGGCTAGAGCATCCCGAAGGAGGAAGGCACTCCCCATGTGCTTTTCTCAGGAAACCTCTCTGTCTAGGCTGCTTTTACAGAGGCAGTGACTCCGATGTCAGGTATAGTGATTGTTTACTATGTGCCAGGCACTGTGTAAAGCACTTTGCAATCATTTTCTTATTTATCTGTATTTCAGCCAGTGGTTGATGCCTGCCAGTTGGTGACCATGGAAACCACAATGCCAGAAAATCTATCTTCCAATCTCTCTCCACTACCTCATCCTTTAACAACTGAAGTTTCTAACTTATAAAATTAAGACTCCAAGAATCAATGATGAAATTGAAGTTTAAATGAGTGCTTCTTGTTTGTTTTGTTCAATTTACAGTAAACCTGAATATCAAGTTGATGATTTAAGCTTTTAAAAATATATTCCCCAAAAAAAAAAATATATATATATATATATATATATATATTCCCATGCATTTCTTTATAGACTGTCTATGAGATAGCTATAGCAGGCATTGTCATTTCCACTTTCCAAATGGGTAAACTGAGGCACACAAAAAACACCCGTGAAGTCTGAAACCAGGACTTCCCTGGTGGTCCAGTGGTTAAGCATCTGTCTGCCAATTCAGGGGACATGAGTTCAATCCCTGGTTTGGAAGGATTCCACATGCCTTGGGGCACCTAAGGCCATGTGCCACAACTACTGAACCAGCATACTCTAGAGCCCATGTGCTGCAACAAGAGAAGCCCTCACACCACAACTAGAGAGTAGCCCCTGCTTGACACAGCTGGAGAAAGCCCCTGCACAGCAAAGAAGACTCAGCATGGCCAAAAAGAAATTAATTAAACTAAAAAAAATTTAAAGATCTAGAACCAGTGCTAAATATTTCAAGTCATATCCAACATTAATGGAAAAGTTGGCTAGTCAGTTTGGCAGAGGCATGCACAAGTGAAGAATGGGATTGTTATTTGTAATTGTCTCCTCACAGGTGAGTAACTACAGAGGGTGAAGCAGGAACATACTTGGTCTTCATTTCATTTAGCCTCATTCAGAACCCCCTCACCTTGTTCATAAACTGGTTCTCATGCCTCCAGCTTTCCCTGATTCCACACACCTCACAGCAATACTTTCAGATCTATCTTTCTACAACAGGGTTCTGATATGTTACTTCCATGCCCCCGCACCATCAACAGTTCCTCCTTACTTTGTTAAAATAAAGGATTTGTAATCAAACATCAATCAGAATAACCTTGGGTTCACTGAGTGGTTTTGGTCTACTGACTTGACTTCTCTGAGTCTCAATTTTTTTGGTCTGTAAAATGGGGTAAGACTAGGGTTGATGTGAAGGTAAAATGGACATTTTAAGTAGAATGGCTGACTGCACTGATGTGCTGGTTTTAAAAGATAGAATGAAACACTTGATTCAGTTAATGGAAAAAAACCTTTCCTTTTTCTTTTTACTATTTATACCCTGCTGCGCACCATGTTCTGTGCTCACACTTTTCATGCAGGCCATTATCAAATCTTCACAACTACCCCTGAGGTAGGAATTACTATTTTTGCATTTTATATATGCAAGAAAACTGAAACTCAGAGATGTCACCCAGCTGGTAAACGGTAGAGTTTAGTTTTAAATTCAGATCTCACTGCGTTCAAAACTTATACCCTTTACCTACATCAAAGTCACCTAGGGGCAGGGCTCTCAAAAATGCAGATCTCTGTTCCCCAGTCCAGAATGCTAGACTACCAACAGAATCCATTCTTCCCTTTTTTAGTGGCTAAGAATATGGCTGCATAGCTAGAAGACTGTATTTCCTCATAATTTTTGCAATTAGATGCAGTCATGTGACAAGTTTGCACCAATGGAATGTAAGCAGAAGTCACAGGTACCAGTTCCAAGCCAAGAAGAGTAAGATATAGATGCAGTTTCTCCATCTTCTTCCATTGACTGGAAGCTGGACATGGCAGGAACTCAGTCCTGGCTGAGCAGATGATGACAAGTTTATAGAAGGCAGAAGGGCATCATGATGAAAGGATCTCTGGACCCCTCTGGCCTATGGGGTTTGGTTATCAACAGCTGTACAGCAAACCACCCTAAACTGGCACAGTGTTACTTCCACAACATTCTGTTGGTCACAGAGCAGTCATAGGGCCTTCCCAGATTCAAAGGAGGGCACATCAACCTCATTTCTCCATGAGAACAGGATCAAACAATTTGTGTCCATCCTTAATCTGCCACATCTCTTGAAGATATACACCAATAAGCACATTCACCTTGAATTGCAATATGTGTGTGAGAGAAATACATTCTTTGTTGCCTAAGCCATGTTGTATTTTGGCCTCTAAAGAACTTAGCTTTCTGCCATAACAGATACTCTTAGTGAATTAAAACAGAGGGTGGGGGTAAAGAATCTGCATTCTGAGAAGCAACCTGACAGCTTAATGCACACTTGAATTTAAGATCCACTCTGCTAAGCCAGCTGGCTACTCCATCCCGTGTCTGACCTCTCAGCAACTCTGAGATAGTTAAGCCCTTTTATCCAATTGTTCAAGGGGTTCACATCTTAGAACAGACAGCATCTCCACTAAATTGTTCTAAAGATCCATGACCTTGCTAAATCCCACTTGGAGATACTCAGAGGGGACTTGGAGTTTATCCAGTGAAATTCTCACTGGTCCAGGAGCTCTTAATACTCTAGGCCACAGGATCAAAGCTATGGTTTTTCCAGTAGTCATTTTTGGAGGTGAGAGTCGGACCATAAAGTCTGAGCATTGAAAAACTGATGCTATCGAATTGTGGTGCTGGATAAGACTCTTGAGCGTCCCTTGGACTGCAAACCTGTCAATCCTAAATGAAATCAACCCTGAATATTCATTGGAAGGACTGATGCTGAAGCTGAAGCTGAAGCTCCAGTAGTTTAGCCACCTAATGTGAAGAGCCAACTCACTGGAAAAGACCCTGATGCTGGGAAAGATTGAGAACAGGAGGATAAGGGGGCGACAGAGGATGAGATGGTTGGATGGCATCACTGACTCAATGGACATGAGTTTGAGCAAACTCCAGGATATAGTGAAGGAAAGGAAAACTTGGCATGCTGCAGTCCATGTGGTCGCAAAGAATCTGACACAATTCAGCAACTGAACAACAAAAACAGGATGCTCACTTCAGTGGCAAAAATACAGAATTCCAGGTAAAAGAAAGCATATCTAAAATGCAACTCCTAAAGGCAATCAAATAAAAGAATTGAACTATTTCAGAGGCATCAAGAAGTCAGAAACTAGGGGTGTAGCTGTGTTACTTAGCCGAGTGGATACTGAATACAACAGACATGACATCAACTAACAGTAAATGACTTTGTGGGTTTCACACATGTTATATAATGGGGGAGCCAGGCTCCTATAGCAGTATATTGAAACTCTCTAAGCAAGAAAGTTGCAGGAAAGAGGACTTCCCTGGCAGTCAGTGGTTGAGACTCCAAGCTTCCACTGCAGGGGGTGCGGGTTTGATCCCTGGATTGCAAGGAGATCCAACCAGTCCATCCTAAAGGAGATCAGTCCTGGGTGTTCACTGGAAGGACTGATGCTGAAGCTGAAACTCCAATACTTTGGCCACCTCATGCAAAGAGTTGACTCATTGGAAAAGACCCTGATGCTGGGAGGGATTGCGGGCAGGAGGAGAAGGGGACGACAGAGGATGAGATGGCTGGATGGCATCACTGACTCGATGGGCATGAGTTTGAGTAAACTCCGGGAGTTGGTGATAGACAGGGAGGCCTGGCGTGCTGCGATTCATGGGGTTGCAAAGAGCCGGACACGACTGAGCGACTGAACTGAACTGAACTGACTGGGGAACTAAGATCACACATGCCCCACAGTGTGGCCAAAAAAAGAAAGAAAGAAAAGAAAATTTCAGGAAAACACAGTAGTATTTAAAGCAATTCGTGAAGACATCTGACCAAAAAAAAAAAAAAGGACAGTTTTTAGACAAACATCTGGCTACTCAAGACTCTTAGCAGCTGGAGGGTCTCATAGAATCAGGTGTCTAATTTAAAAGCCTTATTCTCTTCTTAGCTCACTTCTACTTCTGTGTAAATATTAAGCCTCCTTGTGGTTAATATTGGGTCCCTGTAGACTTAAGCTGGTATTCTTCCTCAACAGAGATGATAATACCAGCCCCAGGAAGTTGTTGCAAAGATTAAATGAGGTAACAGAGATATTCATGCAATGAAAATTCATACAAAGACGATCCATAGAACATGCAGTACAATGTTCAGAACAATGTGGCTGCACAGTAAATTTAAGTCTTTCTTATTTCCTTTCCATTTTTAGGAAATAAATTCTAAATCAGGAACGGCAGCTGTTATAGACTGAATTTTTATATTATCCCTAAATTCATATGTTGAAATTCCTACCCGCAAGGTGGTGGTATTGAGAGGTGAGATTTTAGGGGATGTGATTAGGTTATACACTGGAGAAGGAAATGGCAACCCACTCCAGTATTTTTGCTTGGATAATTCCATGGACAGAGGAGCCTGACAGGCTACAGTCCAAGGGGTCACAAAGATTAGGTTATAAGGGTGGGAGTCCTCATGAATGGGATCAATGCCCTTACAAAAGAGACCCCAGAGAGCTCCCTCACCTCTTCTACCATGTGAAGACATAGTGAGAAGTCAGCTGTCTATAAACCAAGAAGTGGGTCTCACTAACACCAAATTGGTCAGTGCCTTGATTGTGGACTTCCCACCCTCTAGAACAGTGAGGAATAAATGTTTCTTAAACCACCCAGTCTGCAGTATTTTTGTTACACCAGCCCAAAAGGACAAAGACAGCAGCACATAGATATTTGATTTGTTGTACATAATGATCTTTTTCTTTAAAAAAAATTGTAAATTAGGTTCCAACATAAAAATTAGAAGGGCTCATATGAAAATCCAGATTTCTGTTTTCTCCGAAAAGACAGAAGCTCTAGAAACACAGTCAGTCTGACCCCGACAGGCAAGAGTGTGAGCGCCTAGGACCTAATAATGTCCTCTCTTGTCAACTTTTGCCCCCTCAGGCTACTTTCCTGGACTCAGTCTTCTCAGTCTGGGGTGCACAGGGAAAGAATGTTAAAAGCTCTGACCCTGGGCTTCCCTGTTGGCTCGGTGGTAAAGAATCTGTCTGCCAACGCAGGATCCGTACACCACATGCTGGGGAGCAACTAGGCCCATTCACCACAACTACTGAGCCTGTTTGTGCTCTGGAGCCTGGGAGTCACAACTACTGAGCCCATGAACCCCAGCTACTGAAGCCCGTGCCCCCTAGGGCCCATGCTCCTCAACAAGAGAAGTCACTACAACAACAAGCCTGTGCATGCAACTAGAGAGCAGCCTCCGCTTGCTACGACTAGAGAAAGCCCGTGCGGCAAGAGAAACCCAGCATGGCCAGAAAGAAAGAAAGGAAGCTCTGACATCACCGTGAATTTGGAGTGGAGAAATTTGCCTTCAATTCCTGGCCAGATGCTGGGTGCAAGCAATGAGAAAAGACATGCTAATAGCACTGTTTGCTTTCAGAATCATCATGATTTATTCATCATGGATTTGCTAAAGCCCCACTATACTCAGGGCACTATGCTCTACCCAATGGAACATACAAAATTGGCAAGGAAGAGACATCATCTAGCCAACCCCTGTTCATTGCTTAAATTTCACTGTTAATGTACTTTACTCCAGAAAGCCCTCCCTACTTCCTCCAGCCATTGAGTCTACTCTACCGAACTTCTCCTTTGTCACATTCCATGAACTCGGTCAATGTCTTTCTCAATCTCCCTCCTCTGAGTTCATTATGATGTCCTGCAATTGCTGCATCCCTGGTTCCTCACACAGTGCCTAATACCCATTGGGCCCTTAACAACACACTAAAAAAAGAATAAATGAATCGTTACATGAATGAATGAATGGCAGAAGATTGGATGTTTATGCAAATAAGTGGGGCAAATATATTCATTGGGCAATTGCTCATTTGTTAAATATTTTAAATATCACCCTTGAATACAGAAAAGTTAAGTGTCCAGTGTATTAATAGCTATAATGAATTAACAATTATAGTGATTACAAGCAGGTAAAGTATTTTCCACTAAAAAGGGTTAGTTCTCTCTCTGCAAGGAATTTTGGTATTAAGTTCCTTATATAAATTAAGCTCCCAGAACATAGTAGGTGCTCAATCCATGACACAAATTTACTGTGAGTGCTGTGATTTACAATATGGCATCTATTATCTTCACTGGTATATTCTCAGCACAAAATACAATACACAGTGATGTTTGATAAATATTAGGTAAATCAATTATATATATATACACACACAGGTAAATCAATTACATAATTAATAATGAATTAACAACACTAGCTCAAAAAAAAAGCTAGTCTGATCATCCTAAGGGCTGTTTGGACCTGCTGTAAATCCCCAACCTCACTCCAGGACACTTTGGGTCAGTGATGGGAAAGTCAGTGTCAGTCTGAGTGAGGGGAAGAGGGGGCAGTCTCCAGGATCCCATGGGCCACATTTCTTATCTGGTCTTCTTGAGGGTCATGCCCAAGGCAACCCTGCCCCAAAGGGCACCTTATCTCTGGCAGCAGAGGAGGTTGACGGCCCTAGATAAGTCCTGCAGGAGAGTGGGACAGGCCCAGAAGGGGCTTCCAATTAGAGCTGAACATTCCGAGGTCTGCAGGGGTCTGGGGTCTGACCAGGAGTATTTCAGGCTTCTCCACAAGAGAGTCTGTTTGTATTTCACAGAAAAGCTGCCACAGCTGAGTGGCTAGAAGGGAGGGTGAGGGGGTGGAGGGGGTTTACAAGAGAAAAGAAAAGGATCGGAGATAGAGAATAATGAAGTCTCTGTCTCATTTCTCTCTCTCTTTCTCCCGAGCACAGACTCAGATGCACAGAAAGCTGCGCAGTGAGCAGGACAAGAGAAACGACAGACCTAGAGTCAGAGTGAGAGCTAGACAGAAAAAAGTCAGAGACAGAGACACACCCAGCCACAGACCAGGGGAAGGGAGAGACAGAGGAGAGGCAGAGCCTCAGAGACATCCCCCAGAGAAATGACACAGAAAACAGGGAGGCTGAGTTGAGAGGGGGGTTGTCAGGGAGACACAAAAAGACTAAAGAAGGACAAACACAGACAGACAGAGACAGACACACAGGGAATTAATGCAAACTAAATCACAGAGATGTTAGATGAGAGTTCTACACAGTGACAGAAAGAAGGCGCAGACAGAGGGGATGTGCAGGTCAATCCCTGGGCCAGCTCTATCTGGAATATAAACCGCTCACCAGGAATCCTGATTCTAGAGTCCCGGGGAGGGCCCAGAAGACACACGTTTCCGAGGCTCCCCAGGTGACTCTTCTATACAGCTTGGACTGAGAACCACTGCTTAAAGCAAGGTTTCTGGTCAGAGAGGAAACTGTACCAGAATCACATGGATGTTTGTTTAAAATCCTGGCCCTTCTGGGCTATGAATCAGACCGACGAGTGTGCGGCCCAGCCAACTGTGTTTTCACATGTTCTTCTGGGAATTCTAAGGCACACTTCAATTGAGAATCTTGTCCTAGGCTGGTGGCTTTGGGGGAGCCACACACGGACACGCACACACACCCCTCAGAGATGTGTGGTGGTGGTGTCCCCAGCTGCTGGGGATGGCCTTCCCTGGTCCAACCTGTCCTCATTTGTGGAAGCACAAGACTCAAGTTCAGAAAACCAAGTCACAGCCTTGCTTTCTACACACTGAACGGCCCTAAATGTGTCACTTATCCTCCCCAAGCCTCTAATTATTCATCAATACAGTGACGTTAATAACCTCAGCTCTGCCTACCTCAGAGGCACTTGCAATGATCACATGAGGCAGAGAATATACAAGCCCTAGAATGCCATCTCTAGTATTATCAACAGCATCATTATTATTAATAGTATGCTGCCTTTTTCCAACACCAATAACCAATTCTCTGACTCTCTGACACCCTCAGAGTTAGTATAGACTCCACCAGTAAAGGGCTCAGCCCCATAAGATTGCCTCCACCTCAGACATCAGCCACAAATGGGGTGCCCAGCTACCCACACTTCTGTCCATCCAACTACAAACTCTAGGGTTCCCAAGATCCCCTATTCAGGGTTGAGAGTTTGTTAGAACAATTCACAAATTCAGACAGGTGCAAGGCTTGCTATTACAGTTCACAATAAAGGCCGCAGATGAACAGCCAGGTGAGGAGGTGAAGAGGGCAAGGTCTGGAAGGAACACAGGAGCTTCTGTGCCTGTGGAGTTGGGGAGCCCCACCCTCCCGGCAGGGGGGCGGTGTTTCCCCTTTTCAAAGGACACACATCATATTGGATTAGGGCCCACCTATAGATCTCATTTTAACTTGATGACCTCTATAAAGACCCTATCTCCAAATAAAGTCACATTCTGAAATATTCTGGTTTTCTGATGACCAGCCCCCACGCTGAAGCTATCTAGGGGTCCTGCCCTGAGCTCCCTCGGGATCAGCATCTAGAAAGGGACAGAAAGTCATGAATAACAAAAGGCACTGCTGTCACTCCGTACCTTGAGAGTCTCTTGGACTACGGGGAGACCCAGCCAGTCCGTCCTAAAGGAAATCAGTCCTGAATATTCATTGAAAGGACTGATGATGAAGCTGAAACTCCAATACTTTGCCCACCTGATGCGAAGAGCTGACTTGCTAGAAAAGACCCTGATGCTGGGAAAGATTGAAGGTGGGAGGAGAAGGGGATGACAGAGGACGAGATGGTTGGATGGCATCATTGACTCAATGAACATGAGATTGAGTAAGCTCCAGGAGCTGGTGATGGACAGGGAAGCCTGGCATGCTGCAGTTCATGGGGTTGCAAACAGTCAGACATGACTGAGCAACTGAACTGAACAGAACTGAACTGCTGTCCCTCAGGGAATTCCAAGGGTTTCAGAAGCTGTGTACCAGGAACAAGGGATGAAACCAAATATATATTTTATTATACCACAATATGTAAATGAATAAGTACTTGCAACCTTTTAAGTGTCCCGATAACCATGTCACATGCTTTGTTCCATTGATTCCCTATAATTTTGTGACATGGATAATTTATGGTGATTATACCCATTTTACAGATGAAGAAATTGAGGCTCACAGAGAACTAGTATTTTGTCCAGTATCACAAACAAGCAAACGACAGTGCCAGGTCCTTTATCATCTTAGATCTGAAAGGAACCTCCTCACCAGTCCTCTATAGGTGAGGACCTCCAAAGTTCAGAGAGATTAGATGTCTGACCTAGGTCCCAGAGTCATTCCTACACTCTACTGCAAATTATATTAAACAAGTTGCAGTCATGACAGACAACCTGATTCTGCATGTAGAAGATCCTATTAAATTTGCACCCCCCAAATTTACTAGAATAAGTGAATTCAGTAAAGTCACAAGATACAAGTCAATACATAATAAAAATAAATTTCATTTCTGCTGATAACAAATAATTGGAAAATAATATTAGAAATACAATGGAGGGGCTACGCTGGTGGTCCACTGGCTAAGAACCTGCCTTGCAATGCAGGGCACATGGGTTTGATACCTGGTCTGGGAAGATCCCACATGTCATGGGGCTACTAAGCCTGTGTGCCACAACTACTGAGCCAGTGTGCCCTAGAGCCTGTGCTCCACAACAAGAGAAGTCACGACAGTGACAAGCCCTCATACCGCATAGAAGAGTAGCCCCCACTCTCCACAACTAGAGAAAGCCTGCAAGTAGCAGTGAAGACCCAGTGCAGCCAACAATATTAATAAAAATAAGTAAATAGAGTAAGTTAAAAAGAAATAAAGTGGAATTTACAAAACCATCAACAAAGATATAATAATTAGAAATAAAATTTAAAATGTGTAAGATACTGAAAACTAAAGAATATTATGGAAAATTAAGATGATCTGAGTAAATGCAATGATATACCATGTTCCCCTTTTCAAAGGACACAGGTCACATTGGATTAGGGCCCACCTATGTATCTCATTTTAACTTGATAACGTCTATAATGATCCTATCTCCAAATAAACTCACATTCTGAAGTACTTCGGGTCAAGATCTCAACATATGAGTTTTGGGAAATCTAGGAAAAGCCAAGACAATCTGAAAAAAAACTTAATGTTACCTGTTTATTATAAAATAACAGTAATAAATATAATGTGATAGAGTGACATAAAAAAGAAAAATGTTATCACTGCAACAGAAAAAATATATTCTAGATATAGACTCACATGTTATTGTCAATTGTTTCTCTACCAAAGCACCAAAGCAATTCTATGGAAAAGGAATATTCATATGAGAAAAAGTGATTCTCAATTCCTATATTGTACCATACAAAAAAATTAATTTTAAGATGAGTCACAGATCTAAACATGTAATGTTTCTAGAAAGGAACATGGGATAATATGTTGTAAAAAGCAAACATTCCTTAAAACAAAGAAAGTATTAAGCATACCTTTTTTAAAATTCATAAATTGAATGTCATAAAAATTTCAAGCTTCTGTTTATTCAAAAGACACCATTAAGGAAATCATTAGGGAAGTCACAAAGCGAAAGAAAATGGTTACAATACATGTATCTGATAAAGACCTTGTATCCAGAATCTAAAAGAAACTCCTACAACTCAACAATAAAAAGAAAAATAATTTGATTTCTTAAATAGTCAAAAATCTTGAAGAGATACTCCACAAAGGAAGATATACAAATAACCAATTAGGGCATGAAAATGTATCCAATATCATGAGTCATAAGGAAAACGCAAATTAAAATCAGATTGAAAAAAAACCACCAAATGCCCATCAAAATGGTTTCTTAAAAATCTAACCAACACAAAATATTGGCTAGAATTCAAAACAACCAAAAGTTTCAAACATTCCCAATCAGGATATAGGGTGTACAACAATTTTCTTTTTCATTTTTATATGCATGTATTTATTATTTATGAGGCATAATTTACATAGCTCTCTATTTTTTCCCCTTTTGGTGTACAGTCCTTTGAATTTTGACAAAAGAATATGGTTGTACAATCAGCGCCACAATCAACATATAGAATAGTTTCATTATCCAGATATTCCTCTCGTCCCCTGTTGTCAAAACAATTTTTTTAAAAGATCTGGAAGTGTCTTATAAAATTAAATTTGCATCTACCTTTGTTTCCCAAAGAAACTCATTCTGAGCAATTTACCCAGGAGAAATGAAAACATATGTTCACACAAAGACTTGTACTTGTCTTATTTATAATAGCCCCAAACTGGAAACAACCCAGATGTCTATTAATAGAAGAACAGATACATAAACTGCAGTACATTCATACTGTGGAATAGTAGACAGCAATGAAAAAGAATAAACAGCTGCTTCATGTAACCAAATGGATGATTCTCAGTGACAATGATGAGCAAGAGATGATACAACAGAACACATATAGCACAATTTCATTTTATATGAAGTTCAAAAGCAGGCAAAATGAATCTGTTGTATTAGAAGTCAGAAGAGTTGATCATCTCTGAGAGTGGAGTACTGACTGGAAGGAGGCATGAACAGGCCTCCTAGGAGACTGCAAATGTTCTACATCTTCATTTGGCAGTGACTGCATGTTTAAGACTCAAAAATGGATAAAAAACATGCGGTATGTAGAATATCTGTTTATTAATTTTCTAGAACCACATGCCAACATATCAAAGGCATCCAAGTGTCCCAACACATGAGCTGGGCAGCTACAGCCTGTGCTGTGTGCTCAGTCATGTCTGACTCTTTGCAACCCCATGGACAATAGCCTGCCGGGCTCCTCTATCCATGTGAGTTTCCTGGCAAGAATACTGGAGTGGGTTGCCATTTCCTCTTCCAGGGGATCTCCCTGACCCAGGGACTGAACCTGGGTTTCTTGAATCTTCTGCATTGGCAGACGTATTCTTTACAACTGAGCCATCAGGGAAGCCCAACTATAGTCGAGTCCAGTGTTTTTCAAATAGGCTGAGTGCTGCAACCTATTCATGGGGCCACGAAATTAATGTGGTACATTGAAACCAGCATTTTTTAATGGAATGGAATGGAAAATATCCTAGTACAACAATTACATGTGTGCCTGTGTGCATGAGAGCATGTGTGTGTGCATGCACATGTATTTACACAAGGCCATGTACTAGCTGTGATGTGAAATGTATTTCTTACCAAGGATTGTGTCAAAATATTTGAACCTGACTCTAGTCAGTTCTCCACTCACACAGCCCCATTTGGAGCACACACACTCTGCAACAAGAGGCACCTTGAATGTTGATTTGTATGAGACTTCTGTGCAGACTGTCAACAATTTAATTGATTCAAAAGGCAAACTTGCCTGCAGCTATGGAACAAAAAAAGGTCTTCTGTGTTAATTGAGACGTTTACTCTAAGCAAGGCAGGAACCCCTTGCCTGTGCTTGCATTGTAAATGGTATGTACTTTTTGCTTTGTTTAGTTACCACAATCCCTGGTCTACTAAAGGAGCCCCAGACCCAGTCAACATCCCTCTGGGTTCAGATATAACAGGTAATGGAAGGGCTGGAGGCTCCCTCTCAATAAAGGGCCAGGCCCCTCAAAACTGGGGCTTCTCTGGTAGCTCAGCAGGTGAAGAATCCACCTGCAATGCAGGATAGCCCGGTTCAATTCCTGGGTTGGAAAGATCCCCTGGAGAAGGGACAGGCTACCCATTTCAGTACTCCTGGGCTTCCCTGGAGGCTCTCAGCCTTACTCTTTAGAGCCTTAGTTTCCTCATCTGCACAAAGAAGTAATGGAGGTACCAAACTCATAGGATTGTCACAGTTTAATAATGATGATGGTTTATACCTAAAGTGGGCTTCCCTGGTGGCTCAAGTGGTAAAGAATCTGCCTGCAGTGAGGGAGACCTGGATTCGATCCCTGGGTTGGGAAGATCGTCTGGAGGAGGGCGCAGCAACCCACTCCAGTATTCTTGCCTGGAGAATCCCCATGGACAGAGGAGCCTAATGGGCTACAGTTCAGGGGGTCACAAAGAGTCAGACATGACTAAGTGATGAAGCACAGTGCAGCCCCTCAGAAGTGGAGCTATTGGGATCAGACAGGGATCAGGTGTAAACTCTAGTCCTGATATTGTTACCTCCCATCTGTGCGACCATGGAGAAGGGAAATTGCTCTTTAGAGCCTCAGTTTCCTTATCTGCAAAAGAGGTAAGGGAGGTACCAATCTCATAGGATTGTCACAGGTTAATAGCAATGATGGTTTATACCTAGCATGGGCTTCCCTGGTGGCTCAAGCAGTAAAGAATTTACCTGCAATTAAGGAACCATAGGAGACACAGATTCAGTCTCTGAGTTGGGAAGATCTCCTGGAGGAAGAAAGGGCAACTCACTCCAGTATTCTTGTCTGGAGAATCCCATGGACAGAGGAGCCTGGCGGGCTATAGTCCATGGGGTTGCAAAGAGTTGGACACAACTGAAGTGACTTAGCAGGCAAGCACTCATACCTAACACAGTGCTTACAATGACTATGTCTGTTGACCCAGGTAATCCTCACTACAACTCTGAGAGATGAAGGATCTATTTCCCCACTTTACAGGTGAGAAAACTTAGCCCATAGAGATTTAGTAATTTGCACAAGGTTCCACAGATGGTAAATTGTGTGAGTCGGGCTTCCCACTAACTCTTCCTGCTCAGTTTTAGCTACTTAATGAGAAAAAGGAACAGTTAGAACTGGACATGGAACAACAGACTGGTTCCAAATAGGAAAAGGGGAACATCAAGGCTGTATACTGTCACCCTGCTTATTTAACTTGTAATCGGTGTACATCATATGAAACACTGGGCTGGATGAAGCACAAGCTGGAATCAAGATTACCAGGAGACATATCAATAACCTCAGATATACAGATAACACCACCCTAATGGCAGAAAGTGAAGAAGAACTAAAGAACATCTTGATGAAAGTGAAAGAGGAGAGTGAAAAAGTTGGCTTAAAACTCAACATTCAGAAAACCAAGATCATGGTATCTGGTCCCATCACTTCATGGCAAATAGATGGGGAAACAGTGAGAGACTTTATTTTGGGGGCTCCAAAATCCCTGCAGATGGTGACTACAGCCATGAAATTAAAAGATGCTTGCTCCTCGGAAGAAAAGCTATGACCAATCTAGACAGCATATTAAAAACCAGAGACATTGCTTTATCAACAAAGGTCCATCTAGTCAAAGCTATGGTTTCTCCAGTAGTCATGTATGGATGTGAGAGTTGGACTATAAATAAAGCTGAGTGCAGAAGAATTGATGCTTTTGAACTGTGGTGTTGGAGGAGACTCTTGAGAGTCCCTTGGACAGCAAGGAGATCCAACCAAGGAAATCAGTCCTGAAGATACATTGGGAGGACAGATGCTGATGCTCCAATACTTGGGCCACCTGATGCAAAGAACTGACTCATTGGAAAAGACCCTGATGCTGGGAAATATTGAAGGCAGGAGGAGAAAGTGACAACAGAGGATGAGATGGTTGGATGGCATCACCGACTTGATGGACATTAGTTTGAGCAAGCTCCGGGAGATGGTGATGGACAGGGAGGCCTGGTGTGCTGCAGTCCATGGGGTCTCAAAGAGTCAGACATGATGGAATGATTGAACTGAACTGAATGAAAAAAAAATTAAAAACAGAGAAAATTATATCCAAGAGATGATGCTAATCTTTAAGGGTGTTTACCAAAAATTTGGATTTGTCTTTCCAGGCACATAGTAGGATTACTATGCCCCACTCTGTTGAATTTCAGTAAATCCACCTGCTTCCTTTAGCTAATAAAATATGAGTGGAAGTTATGAGTGACACTTTCGGTCAAATGGTTTAAAAGAGAGCATATTTGAGCATATTCCTCTTCTTCCTGCTGAGGGAATCATGAAAACATATCAACATGAAGCCTTCATTAACTTGCTTTCCTGAAAAGCTATGGCAAGTATAGACCCCCCCTGCCAGGATGCCTTTGTCACACTACGTGATTGAGAAATAAAATTGTGTAATAAGATGCTGAGATTTGGGGTTATCTGTTCTTATAGCAACACCTGGTCTACCTTGACTGACACAGGCTCTTCCCAACTACCATTTACTGAGCTCTGTGTGTCAAAGTAGGTGTAAGACATTTAAAAAAATATTTTATTTTGCTGTGCCAGGTCCTAGTTGCAGCACACAGGAATCTTTGACTTCATTGCAGCAGGTGGAATCTCTTAGTTGCAGCATGTAGAATCTAGTTCTTTGACCAAGGATCAAACCCAGGCCCCCTGCATTGAGAGTGTGGAGTCTTAGCCCCTGGACTACCAGGGAAATCCTGGTGTTAGACACTTTACATTCTTCAATTCCCTTAATCCTGACCACAATCCCAAATAAAAATCCTATTAGCAGGCCTATCTGCAGATGAGGAAACTGGGGCTCCAAGAGATGAATTGCCCAGGTTCACACAGCTTGTAAGTGGCATGCTGAGTACCCAAACCAAAATAATAACTTCCTCCACTACTCATGGGAAGTGAACACGGTTGTGTGTTGGAGCATCTTGAACCAGCTTGTAGGAGCAGATTGTGGGCATCCCTCCCCAAGTTCACGTTCAATGACATCACATTGGGACCTTGAAATTCACCATAGTAGGAGTAGTTATACTCTGAAAACTGGTAAATGCTACAAATCAAAGCTTTTCTTTTTTATTGAAGAACCAATTTACCACTACATTACTGATTGGACCTCTCTTAACAGAGCCAGCCATGCTGAGTTCCAATCCACTAAACTTGCTCAAGGAAATTCCCAGGAGCTCACCAGCATCCCTTAGGATTCCCCAAAGTGTTTTCAGTTGATGGGAAAGAATCTATAGCATGACTAGCACAAAGCAATGGGACCACAAGTTGAAATGTTAACAGGAAGAAGAGAGAAGATACTCTGCAGGGTGGCTAAAAAATAAGCTTAGAGAATAAGAGAGGGGAAATCCAACAGAAGAAAGAAAGGCCTTCCAGTGAGAATAACAGAGGCTTTAATCTATGGAGCACACATTTTGTTAAGTGTGCATAATTCATGAAACACAGGAACATCCCGAGGACAGTTCAAGTTCAGGGCAGAAGATCAAGTTGACAAGATTAGCTTTGGGGTAAAACAAGCAGCAGGGGGGATCAGGGAGGTTGGTTGCTGGAAGTGACCTATATTTCTCTGTGTTTATACTGGAGCAGGATCTGTCTCTGCTCATCCATCACCCCAACTTGGCTTCACCCACAGCCCAGTTTTCCCCAGGGGTGGGGGACATTTGGAGCATTGAACCACAAGGATGGCTATTGAGTTGGCTTCTGGTGGTTGCTCCTGCATCTCCAGAGCACTACTTATTCTTGGGATCATAGTGATAGTAACTCTGCCACTTCCAGGCAGGGTGTCCTTGGAGTAGAGATCTTATCTCTCTAAGCCTCAGTTTGTTTTTCTTTAAGTGGGACTGAGAAGAGCTCCTAATTCATAGGGTTGTAACGCACAGTGCCTGGCATATAGGTAAATGCTTAGTAAATAGTGGCCTTCAAAGTTTCGTTGTAAAGTGAAAGTGAAAGTCACTCAGTCATGTACAACTCTTTGCACCCCATGGGCTATACAGTCCATGGAATTCTCCAGGCCAGAATACTGGAATGGGTAGCCTTTTCCTTCTCCAGGGGATCTTTCCAATCCAGGGATCGAACCCAGGTCTCCCACATTGCTGGCAGATTCTTTGCCAGCTTAGCCACCAGGAAAGCCCATAAGGAAGACAAATAATAGGAATAATAATATTTAACAGTGTCAGATACTATTCTGAGAGCCTTGCTTAAAATAAATCCTTTAATCCTCACAGCAAGTTTCTTAGATAGGTACTATTACTATTCTCATTTTCTAGATGAGGAAACTAAGGTGAGAGAGAGTGTCATTTGTCCTTGGCTCAGTAAGTGATGGGGCCAACCAATTATTGATCTCCTAAGTGCCAAGGAGTTTTAAACAGTATCTTTTATTCTCACCTGCGCAACTTCAAGAGCTAGGTATGTTTGTTTTCATTTTAAAGGTGAGGAAACAGAGCTTGGGAGAGTTAAGTTAGTTAACCCTGGCTTACTGAGTAAGCAGCAATGGGAATGCAAGACTAGGTCTCCTAGTCTCTAAGCGTTGACTTCATTCAACCATCCTTCATTCCCAGAAATAAAAGTAACAATCCTTATTAAGGCTAGATAACATTTGAAGTTCCAATACTTTAGCCATCTGATGTGAAGAGCCAACTCACTGGAAAAGACCCTGATGCTGGGAAAGACTGAGGGCAGGAGGAGAAGGGGGCAACAGAGGATAAGATGGTTGGATGGCATTACCGACTCAACGAGCATGAATTTGAGCAAATTCTGGAAGACTGTGAAGGACAGGGAAGGCTGGCGTGCTGCAGTCCATGGGGTTGCAAAGAGCTGGTTCAGAGGAGACTGACTAAAGATTGCTCAAGGGGAGCATCTTTGTCACCTGTCATGATGTTACCAGTATCAGAGTATGACTGAGGGGAAGAGGAAGGATAGGAGTGGAGAGACAGGAGCTGGAGCCAGAAGAACAGATAGCTGAGGGAGGGACAATGTTGGAGCTAAAGATGATTGACAGGAAGCTAGACCAATGGCCATGGGGGCTGGGCCAGCCCTCCTCCTCCCCTGGGTGTTCTTCCATCCCTCTTCCCTCCAGAAGGGAAATTAGCTCAGGTGTGTCCTGGAGGTCTCAGAACTACCAATGAAAACAGGCCTGGAAAGATCTCTCAGTCTCCTTGGAGATGGAGCAAATATGCCTGCCCCACACCACACTTCCCTCTTCTGGGAGAGCAGATGCAGAGACCAGGGAGGTCCCTGACTCAGATTTCTTGGCCAGAAAGATTTATTAAAGCAGAACCTTCTGAAATGACAAAATAAAGGTCGTGACTGCTGACTGAATGGACTTCAGTCTGAGTCTGACAGAGTCAAGCAGGAGCTGGAGAGACGCTTGGCTTTGTTAATACCCTTCTCACCCTCACCTCTGTGCAGGGTGGGCCTGGGGGTGGCCCAGAGGCAGGGCCCCACCTGGGAAGGAAATTCCACATCTCATGTAGGTGCTGGACTGAATTTCAATGAGAGGTAAAGCCGGACGAGCAGGAAGCTCATCCTCCAGACCTGTCCATGTCCTCGCCACGTCTCTCCCCCACCCACCGCTCACATAGATGCCTGGTCCCCACAGGAAACATTCAGGTTCCCTAATGGCCTACGAGACCCTGCATGATCTGGGCCCTGCCTGCTTCCCAGCCTCATTCTAGAAGGGCTACCCTGCATGCAGCTCCTAGCCTACCCCAGGCTGTTTCTCCTCTCCTGGACTTTGATGTGGCATCTGTCCAGTGGGCTTCCCTTATGGATCAGCTGGTAAAGAAACCACCTGCAATGTGGGAGACCTGGGTTCAGTCTCTGGGTTGGGAAGATTCCCTGCAGAAGAGACCAGCAACCCATTCCAGTATTCTGGCCTGGAGAACTCCATGGCGTGTAGTCCATGGGGTTGCAAAGAGTCGGACACTACTGAGCAACTTTCACTTTCACTTTCACTTTCCCTCTGCCTAGAATGTCCTATTCTGGTCCCCTCCCATCTACCACTTTCACCAGGAGGCCCCTAGTCATCCTTCCAGGTTCTCTTCCTCCTTCCCCGCTGTTGTCTTCTTCCCCCAGTGTGGGGTCAGGTGCTATACAAGTCCCCTAGGGCCGCCATACCCGATGCCTCATGGGTGGTTTAAACCACCAGGAATCTATTCTCTGACAGTTCTGGAGGCTAGACATCTGAAATCAAGGCGGCAGCAGGGACATAGTTCCTCACAGCGACTAGGAGAAGATCCTTCTTGGCCTATTCCAGCTCCTGCTGGCTCTGGCTTCCCCTGGCTTGTGGCAGTATCACTCCAGTCTCCATCTCCATCTTCACGTGGCCTTCTGTGTCTCTTCTCAGAAGGACACCAGTCATAGATTTAGGGCCCATGCTAACCCACTGTGACCTTACTAAACTAACTACATCTTGCTGGTTGGCTCTCCACTGGCCTGAAACCTGTACTTGCCCAGCCTCAAGAGCAAAGAAGGAGGCCAGCGTCAGCAACAGCAACCTCAGTGGTTTGTTGAACACAGATGTCAGGGCTTAGTCGAAAAAGGAGTTCAGAGGAGACTGACTCAAGTTTGGTCAAGGGGAGAATCTTTGTCACCTGCCATGTCAGCTTACACATCTGAAGCAAGATCTTGGAGCAACACCCCACCATGTTTGGCAGACATAGGCAGGACATGATGGTAGTCTTGGCTGGGGTGGTGGGGAGGTAGGGGGAGGTTCCCAGTTATAGGGGATGATGTCAGGTTGGTTCATTGGTTACCAGGGACATTAGCAGAGGAGCACTCCTTTCACCCCTCTTGGTGGAGAAGTTCTGATCTAAAGATTAGAACAATCGCTAGCTGGGGCTGTGGGGAAGTATGCAGCTATTTACTGTTTAGGCTCTACGTTTTAGAGGGAAGATCAGTCCTGTGAGTAGAAAGTAGGTGAAGCAGGCACTGGTCAATCAGGGGATGTACAGAGGGCAAGAGAACAGCCATCTTGGGTGGCCATATTGCCAAAGGTCACATTCTGAGGTTTCCAGGCAGACATGAATTTTGAGGGGAAACTATTCAATTCAGTACACCCACTTTACAGATGGGACCAGTATTGCCTGCTTGGATGAGCAAGGAGGGCTTCCAAAAAAAACAAAAATGCTGGCTCTCTGAAGTTGACTACTATGTCATAAGCAGATACTCCATTTGAGAAAGGTGGCTTGAATGAAACACAAAGGTGGGGAGTCAGTGACCCCTTTAAAGCTTCTAGGTAGGTTCTCTGTGCCTGATAACATATTTTTACAAGGCCCTGATGATCCTTCCTATTTGCTTGCCCCGTTTAAAATAATCTGGCAGGAGAGAATACTCAACATCTGTAAACAGACACATCAGCTAAAAAAGCTGAAAGCAATAACCTGTTGCTTTGAAAGTATGAGCCAACATGTTTCTCAAGAAGCTTTTCATCCCAGTGATGATAACACTGGGCTGCTGAAAGGCTTGCCTCTGTCACTCTACTCATCTGTGCATTTCCAAATAATGAATGTCAAGTCATCTCTGGGAGTATTAAATAACTAGCTGACCTGTGCAACTGGAGAGCAGGCATATTATTAATTCCAAAGGCAAGAGGGGGGGGAAATGAAACTCAAAGTGACAATGATGAAGTTGGCAACTTGGGGGTTTGACTACTGGTTACATCACTTACTGACTTGTGACTCATGAACCTCAATTTTCTCGTCAGAAAATGGGGATAATAATCACATGCCCCTTCCTAGCTTGTTTGAGGATCAAGTGCCTGGCACCTGGTGATATTTTTAAATAAAAATTTTTTAGTAATCATTGATATATTTGTATTACCAAAAAAAGCAAATAAGCAGTTAATTTCTTGTCATTAGGAATTAAGATTTTCAGGTTAGAAAAGATACACATATTAAATCAAAATAAAAGCAATGCATCCTAAGTATGAACTAGAAATATATTTATGAACATGATGTAGCTTCTCCCACAAAACATATGCATGCATTCCCTGATTGTCCTCTTCAAATCCCTGGAAACAGTAGCTAACCCAGGAGCAATGAGCCCTTCTAACACCCAGATTATGGTCTCAAATACCATTTTCCTGTTCAAAGAAATCAGGGCTCCTTAGAGAAATGGCTGACTCCTGGCCTTGGTCAGAAAATTTACACAATGAACTTGAAAGCATTATCATACCAGAGGGTAAGAAAGCTGTTGACATATTAGGGTCATTTCCAAAGGACCCAAGGGCCAACTTTAATAGTCTCCCCCCAGTCAAAGATGAAATAATTTGAGCATTATTAAGAATAATGCAAAGGAGTTAAACACATCAAATATGTTCAAGATCCATGAATTCATAATGGTAGAAACAACTAATTTGGTTGTTTCACTTAATCCTTAATTCAATGCTGTGAAGGAAGATCTAATTAGCTTCTATGTCACAGATGAAAAAACTGAAGCTCAGAAAAGTGAAATCTCTCATCCAAAATCAGTTTATAAATGGAGGAGCTGGAATTCCAAACCAGATCTGAGACATTGCAAAACTGACGAAAGGATTCAAAAAAGCTTAACTTTCCCTCCATTACCCCCACCACATCAGGGCTATAAGAAGGCAGATAATAAATGGTGAGAAGAACTATTAAGGTTTCATTCTGCTGTCTCTTATTCCCTGGTTACAAGCAACAGATGTTGGTGGTTGAGTGTATAGCATGATATATATATAAAATGATAATGATGAACCAATTATAACCACTCTTGTGAAAATCCATGAGAGCCATTAAATGGTCTTTGGTTTTAAAGTGGTAAAAGTGGTATCCGGCACAATATTTCTAAGATACTTCCTGATTCATGTGTGTACCTTCCTGCCCCTTAGACCAAAGTTTCTTAAAGAGTGGTCTGGGAACCTTTTATCCATTACCTAGGGTACTATTTAAAAGATGCAGATTCATGGCCCCCACCTCAGACCTACTAAATTGATCTCTGTCTACAGAGCCCTGTAATCAGTATTTACAGCCATGTTCCCTGGGAGGGATATGAGAGCATTAAAGTTTGAGACGCACTGCCTAACATCTTCCAATTCTCGTATGAAACACCCTCTGTCTCTTCCTGTCTCTGTGCCTGCCCCATTCAATCTACTCTGCACTAAGGTCAGAGTGATCTTTCTAGAAGACAAGTCTGACATGGCACTGCTGTTAAAAGCTTCCAGTGGCTCCCCAAAGTCCTTAGGGCAGGGTCCAAATATTTTAGCTCCTTAACCATCTCCGGCATTGTTTATTTTCACTCCACTACCACCCCACATGCTTCCTGCACCCTCATCCATCATTGGGTAAGCTGAACTTTTCCCAAGTACACTCATGCCTCTACGGCTCTCCCAGAATGCCTCTGTCCACCGCTCACTAACACTACCCTTGTCCACCTCTCCAAATCACACTCATCCTTCAAATGTCCTTCTGGATTTACCTCTCAATATCCTCCTTGGTGTGTTCAGCTGAGTGAAGTCACCCCTTCTGATCCCACTCTCTGTCTCTTATCTCAAGATAATAACGGGTGGGTTATATGGCACCCCTCTATGCATCCTTGAGTGAAAAAGCTGGCTTAAAACTCAACATTCCAAAAACTAAGATCACGGCATCTGGTCCCATCACTTCATGGCAAATAGATGGGGAAACAATGGAACAGTGACAGACTTTATTTTCTTGGGCTCCAAAATCACTGCAGATGGTAACTACAGTCATGAAATTAAAAGATGCTTGCTCCTTGGAAGAAAAGTTATGACAAACTTAGATAGCATATTAAAAAGCAGAGACATTACTTTGCCAACAAAGTCCATCTAGTTAAAGCTATGGTTTTTCCAGTAGTCATGTATGGATGTGAGAGTTGAACCATAAAGAAAACTGAGCGCTGAAGAATTGATGCTTTTGAACTGTGGTGTTGGAGAAGACTCTTGAGAGTCCCTTGGACAGCAAGGAGATCCAACCAGTCCATCCTAAAGGAAATCAGTCCTGAATATTCATTGGAAAGACTGATGCTGAAGCTCAAACTCCAATACTTTGGCCACTTGATGAGAAGAACTGACTCACTGGAAAAGACTTTGATGGTGGGAAAGATTGAAGGCAAGAGGAGAAGGGGATGACAGAGGATGAGATGGTTGGATGGCATCACTGACTCAATGGACATGAGTTTGAGCAAGCTTTGGGAGTTGGTGATGGACAGGCAAGCCTGGCGTGCTGCAGTCCATGGGGTCGCAAAGAGTTGGACATGACTGAGCAACTGAACTGAACTGTGCATCCTTGGAAAATAAAAGCCATGTCTTCTCCATCACCTGGTACAGTTCCTGGCACACTGTAGGGCCACAGGGCTGAGTGTATGAATTAATGAACAAATGGCATCCCTCTCCTCTTTCTCACTCCATCATGGTACACATTGTGGCCCACCCATCCTCTGAACTTCCCTCCCTCATCCCCTTATCAGTAACAATTTTCTTCCATGATGTCCTTAAGGGTCAGGACCATGATATTTTGTCTTCCAGATGTTCCCTTTAACCTAAATAACAACTGGCCCTTCTCTAGCACTTGGCAGTCTGCAAGCTCCTTTGATAAGTATGAGCTCCCTATAAATAGCCCTTGAAAGCAGGCAAGATTAGTCTTTGGCCACAAGTAGCTGATGAGGTTTCAACCTAGGAGCCTCTCCTTTGAACTGATTGGACCAGGACTGTACACTTGATTTAAGTGAGTCAATCAGGTTCTGTCTTGAGAATCTGAACTGGAAAAGAAAGGATTTCCTTGGTAAGAAGTTCAGGCCTCATGGTAGGCAGCCAATGAGAGAGCTACAAGGGAGAGGCCCAGGGTCGATCAACCAGGAATCACTTTCTACAAACAGCCTCCCAGGACACCGCCTGGAGACAGGAGGAAGAATGCAATGGTCCTACCCAGAGGTTAAAAGCTTCTGCGAGACATCAGCCTCCAGAGTAAGACCTGCTTACTCTAGGGAAGAGAGCACCTCCCTCTGGCTCCATCAAAGACAAAGGGACAGTTTCTGTCTCTGGGTTCTCGAATTCCAGGGGTAGGGAGGGGGTCTGTCTTGCTAGCAGGCCTGTCTCCAGAGTGTACAGACCCTGACACACAGCAGGTGCTCAGAGGTGAATGAATATCTCCATAATTCTCTGTCTCTGTGTCTCCACTATGTTTTAATGGTTCTGCCTCTGTCCTTCTGTTGTCTATCTCTGCCTCTCCCTCCCCTGCCCTATCCTGTGTCTCTCTTGTCTCCTCCTCTGTCTCTCCTTCCTCATCTCTCTGTCTTGTGCGTCTGCCTCCTTCTCATCTTCTCTCCCTCTGCTTCCCCCGCTCCCCCCCCCCCAGTTCCCCGCCTCCCCCCGCCCTCCCCACACACACACTCACACCTGCCCCAAACCGCTCCCTCACACCGTCTCTCTTTGTCTAGGGCCCTCATCCGTTGCCTGGTAACCTCCCTCCCCAGCAGCCCCGCGGAAACCATAGCAACGGGCAGCCTAAGACTCGGCCATTCGTCTGCGTTTTGTCCCTTGCAAACTCGCGGACGCTCCAATTACAGGTACTCCGTCGGCGGCGATGCCTTTGTCTGCAGCCCATTCACAGCGAGCCGGCTCCCTGGCCCAGAAGCTGCTGAGCGCTGCCTCACAAAGCGCCTTTTGTGCCTCCTCCCAGCGTCCCCCGCTGTGCTCAAGGACAAGGCGAGCTCTGACTCAGGGTTATCCGCTGAAATACCCTACGCTGCCGGCGGTGGGGAGTTGGGTACGGAGAGCTGAGCGCTGGGTACATGGTCCTGCAGACAGACTGACCTAACAGCTCCTGCTAGAGAAGTCTCCCGGCGGAAGGGCGGGGAGGGGACTGGCTCTGGCTCCCTCGCTGCTGGCTGTGTGCTCCTCTGGGCTCTGACCTTCCGTCCATTACTCCAGCCTGTAGGTTCTGTCCCCTCCAACCCAGATCTTCCTTCTCTTTGCACACTAAACTTCTACCCCACGTACATAACCCGATCCAGCACCCCTTGCCTACCTCTGCCTGGCTTCACTGGTGACCACACCTCCCTGTGTGATGCTTCCCTGTGTGCAACAACAATTGTGTATTTCTTGAGTGACACATCAAATTCCCAGGGGTTATTTAACAAATTATCACAAACCGGATGGCATTTATTATCTCACAGTTCTGGAGGCCAGGAACGTGAAATCCAGGTATCAGCAGGGCCACGCTCTCTCAAAAAGCTTTAGGGGAAGATAGTTCCTTTCCTCTTCCAGCTTCTGGTGGCTGCCAGCAACCCTTGGCCATCCTGATTTGTAGATTTATCATCCCAATCTCTGCCTCAGCCATCCCATGGCCTGTGTGTCTCTGTGCAAATTTCTCATAAGGACAGCAGTCACAGGATTAGGGTCACACCAATCCAGTATGTCTTCATCATAAATTGATTATATATGCAAAGAGTCTATTTTCAAATACAATCACATTCTGAGGTTTCAGGGTGAACACAAATTGGGGATGAGGATACTCTTCAACCCAATATAGATTTATAAGCCCTGGACTTCAGCAAAGGCATCTCCCTTGCTCACCACTGTGACCCCAGTGCCCATTAAAGCATCCAGTCAGCGAAGTAAGTTTTAGTCTCTCAGTTCTGTCTGACTCTTTGTGAACCCATGGACTGTAACTCGCCAGGCTCCTCTGTCCATGGTATTCTCTGGAGTGGGTTGCCATTTCCTTCTCCAGGGGATCTTCCCGCCCCTGGGATTGAACCTGGGTCTCCTGCATTACAGGCAGATTCTTTACAGTCTGAGCCACCAGGGCAGCTCCCATCAGTTAGGAGGTGGTTCCACATTTAGTGAATGAATGACCAAGCACGAGGTGCTTTGCCTCCATGAGGCTTAGTACTCCTCAGGCATGAAACAGAAATAATACTATCATTCCAAAGGTAATTGAGGAGGACTCCACACCTGGCATGTAAAGAATGCTTCAAAACCAGTTCAGTTCAGTCCAGTTCAGTCACTCAGTCGTGTCCGACTCTTTGTGACCCCATGAATTGCAGCACGCCAGGCCTCCCTGTCCATCACCAACTCCTGGAGTCCACTCAAACTCATGTCCATCGAATTGGTGATGCCATCTAGCCATCTCATCCTCTGTCACCCCCTTCTCCTCCTTCCCCCAATCCCTCCCAGCATCAGGGTCTTTTCCAATAAGTCAACTCTTTGCATGAGGTGGCCAAAGTATTGGAGTTTCAGCTTCATCATCAGTCTTTCCAATGAACACCCAGGACTGATCTCCTTTAGGATGGACTGGTTGGATCTCCTTGCTGTCCAAGGGACTCTCAAGAGTCTTCTCCAACACCACAGTTCAAAAGCATCAATTCTTTGGCACTCAGCTTTCTTCACAGTCCAACTCTCACATCCATACATGACCACTGGAAAAACCATAGCCTTGACCCAGACGGACCTTTGTTGGCAAAGTAATGTCTTTGCTTTTTAATATGCTATCTAGGTTGGTCATAACTTTCCTTCTAAGGAGTAAGTGTCTTTTAATTTCATGGCTGCAGTCACCATCTGTAGTGATTTTGGGGCCCAAGAAAAATAAAGTCTGACACTGTTTCCACTGTCTCCCCATCTATTTCCCATGAGGTAATGGGACCAGATGCCATGATCTTAGTTTTCTGAATGTTGAGCTTTAAGCCAACTTTTTCACTCTCCTCTTTCACTTTCATCAAGAAGCTTTTCAGTTCCTCTTCACTCTCTGCCATAAGGGTGGTGTCATCTGCATATCTGAGGTTATTGATATTTCTCCCAGCAATCTTGATTCCAGCTTGTGCTTTTTCCAGCCCAGCGTTTCTCATGATGTACTCTGCATATAAGTTAAATAAGAAGGGTGACAATATCCAGCCTTGACGTACTCCTTTTCCTATTTGGAACCAGTCTGTTGTTCCATGTCCTGTTCTAACTGTTGCTTCCTGACCTGCATACAGGTTTCTCAAGAGGCAGGTCAGGTGGTCTGGTATTCCCATCTCTTTCAGAATTTTCCACAGTTTATTGTGATCCACACAGTCAAAGGCTTTGGCATAGTCAATAAAGCAGAAATAGATGTTGTTCTGGAACTCTCTTGCTTTTTCAATGATCCAGCGGATGTTGGCAATTCTCTGGTTCCTCTGCCTTTTCTGAAACCAACTTGAACATCTGGAAGTTCATGGTTCACGTACTGTTGAAGCCTGGCTTGGAGAATTTTGAGCATTACTTTACTAGTGTGTGAGATGAGTGCAATTGTGCGGTAGTTTGAACATTCTTTGGGATTGGAATGAAAACTGACCTTTTCCAGTCCTGTGGCCACTGCTGAGTTTTCCAAATTTGCTGGCATATTACCAGTAATCATGTGCATTTATTTCCTGTGATTTCTATAACAGCTTTGTGACTTAAACCACAGAAATGTATTCTTTCACAGTTTAGATGGCAGGGAGTCCAAAATCAAAGTGTGGGCAAGGTCTTGCTCCCTCTGAAGGCTCTAGGGGTGAGTCTTGCCTTGCCTCTTTCATCTTTTGGTGAGGTGGCAAAAGGTGCTCCCCAGCTCCATTTCTGCCTCCATCTTCAAATAGCCTTCTCCCCTCTTCTGTGTCCCATTTTCTTCTTATACAGAAACTTGTGTTTGGATTTGGGGTCCACCTGGAAAATCCAGGATGACCTAATCTCCAGGTCCTTAATTACACATGCAAAGTCCTTTTTTCCTAAATAAATTCATAGTCACTGGTTCCAAAGATTTGACATGGATGCACCTTTTGGGAGATTGCCATCCACCACGATCACCATACCATGATTGTTTTTTCTGTAACTGAGGTCCAATCTCTGGTTATTGACAAGTTATTGTCAATCAGTACTTACACCAGTCAAGTAGCTGAAGTTCTGAAATGTGCTCATTTTAACTTAACTTTCACAACGACTCTGAGAAGGGAAAATCTGTTATTCCAAAGTTGGAATTAAATGAGGCAGGAAGGGGTGAAGTGATTTTCCCCAAGTCACAAACCTGGGAAATAGGGAGAATCCCCCCAAAGCACTCTGTTCTTTATCCCTGCCAAGGTTTACACCAGCCATATCCTGATTTCACTCCTGGGCCCATTCATCATCCAGGTTCTTCCAACTGGATGTCCCATTTCCAGAAAGACTTCTCTGCCCCCTAGAGCTCTGCTAAGGCTCCTCTTCCTTTTCCAAGGTATCCTCTATTTATCACTCGGTATCTGTCTGTCCCTCCTTCCTCTCAACTGTCAATTCCTTGAGGATAAGGACTGAGTCTAGTTCATTGTTACATCATCACATAGCATGGAGCCAGGCATTGAGCAAGAACTCCATAAATATTTATTGAAGTGAAATTATGTATAATGGCATTGTTATAGATGTTCATCTGAAACACATTGATATCAACTCTATTATTTGTTTAACTGAGACCTCAGTCCCATGGAAATCTGGTTTGAGAGAAGGCTAGGGTGAGTGCTCAGTCGTGTCCGACTCTTTGCCACCTACGGACTGTAGCCTGCGAGGCTCCTCTGTCCATGAAATTTTCCAGGCAAGAATACTAGAATGAGTTGCCATTTGCTATTCCAGAAGACCCTCCCAAGCTCATGTCTCCTGCATCTCCTGTATTGGTGGGCAGATTCTTTACCACTAGTGCCACCAGTGGATACTTATCCCGGATTTAAATAATTGCAAAGTTTTAAGACTTGGGTAATTGGTAAAGTGCTGGCGCCATTAATAAAACACAGAGAATCAATAGTGTAGACCAACGCTTATCAAACATTAATGTGCACACAAACCACCTGGGACTGGTTAAAAATATACATCCTGCTCCTGCTCAGTTGGTCCGTGGCAGGACCTGAGATTCTGCACCCACAAAGTCTCAGATGATGCCAACGCAGCTGGCCCTGGAGAGAACTTGAGAAGCAAGGATGCAGCTGATTTGAACAGAATGCCAAAGATGATGAGTTAGATTTGGAAACGCTGAGCTTGAGTTGCTGAAGTGATGTTCAAATAAATGTTTCAATGAGGCAGCTGTAAACACCGGGCTAAGACTTGGAGAGACATGTGGGCTATCGCTTCCTATATGGCACATCATATCAGATGTTGGTGAACTTGCGTATGGGCAAGAAAAAACAAAGATATTGAAGGAGTACCCCCCATTTGGGAGGAAGAAACGAGAGAAATAGAGGAAGAGTAGTTAGAGAGAGAAGCCAGGACAGTGCAATCACAGGATAGTCCACTGTTGCAGACCACAGGGACAGTGAGCCAAGAACTCGCTAATGGAATTTGTGACCTTGAAATAAAGGTTTTACTGGAGTCCAGGGGGGTGTAGCAGACACTGCTGTTCCCGCATATGCCCTTGGCCCACCTGAATTCACCTGCAGCTCCAGTCAACAATTCCCCCATGCACAAGCTTTCCACCTCTAACATCCATGTCTGTCTGTCGTCTCATCCTGAGGACTTCAGCCAGCAACAAGGAAGCTTGCTTAGCCTCAACCCAGATGTGTAGGGGAGTTAAAACCTAGGGAGCCAAGGTGGCAACCCTTACCTGATCCATTGTGGGAGGGGGTGAATAAATAGCCCAATTCCTCAGTTCTCTAGGACGGTGATTCTAAGCCGTGGTTTCTCAGTAGAACAAGGCTCCAACTGCCCATGGCAGTCATCCCCTCAATAACACTCCACTTCTTGGTTTTTCTCCCATCTTCATTTCACTTTTCCATTCCCTCACTCATACTTCCTGAGATCACCTCCCTAATAAATTCTTTGCATGTAAGTCCTTATCTCGGGGTCTGCTTTTGTGGGAGAAAACTCACCCAGATAGGTTAGTAGCCATAAGGCAAGGAATTAAGCTTCAATGGCTAGTACAAAGAACAAATGCATTAACATAAAAGATGAAGGAGTTTTAAGCCAGTCTTGCAAATAGCCTCTCATCCACTAGTCCAGGCAAGTAATGAGCTGAGCCAGGCAAGTGAGCTGGTGATTAGCTTGAGTAGATGAGGGAAAGCCTTGGGGGCAGGTCCACAGGAGTACCCCCCTCCCCGCAGCATCACCACCACCACCAACCCACCTGAACACTGGTCTGTACACAAAAGAGCGGAACTTGTTCCCGGAAACGGGCCAAGCTTGTCGGAGAGGGTTGAGTTTGCCATGCTTGGTTCACCACTCTGGAGAGAGGCTCTGGGTGCAGCTGAGGTTGCTTCTATATATAACACGCAAGCACAACTAATAAAAGCAATTGTAAAGCACTCTGCAGATCCAAAGTGCCACATAAATGCTAAATAAGAAAATTAATCTTAGCCTCAAAGAACTCCCATTGTGAGAGTGGAGAGGTTTTGAGACTGTGCCAGGGAGTGTGTGCCGTCTCCTGCTCCCACTCTCTGCCTTCACTCTCCCCCCAGCCAACAGAGTGTGCTGGTGCTTCTGCGTGTACTCATCACACACACACACACACACACGCCCCAATACATATACCCCACACACACACTACACCCACACACATGCCCACAGAGACATTTTCATAGCCAGGCATATATACCCAAGTGCATCCTGATATATACACACCTGCCAACACATATACCCCCCAGCCCCCCGCCCCCGATGCACACCAAGATGCACACCTGATACATATATTCACCCACAAGTATTCATGTTCACATATATACAGTGTCTCATACACATCACACCTTCTAAATGCCTACCAGTAACTTCTCACAAACATGGTCATAGATTCATTCCCTGAGGACCTCACACACAAAACACCCTCTTACACAGATACTGCTATGCACACACAGTCTCACACATGGCCTTCATACACACTGCGAGTCACTGTTTGAGATTCTTCACACCCTCCTTGTATTAAAACCATAGATCCATACCCTTTGTCCTAACTTCTTCTCACTGTGAACCCAGTTTACTTCTCCGCCCACTGACGGTGAACCTGATCACAGGTTCACCCACTGGTGAACAGCTTTGACCAGTGGGATGTTAGCAGATGTGACACAGGGAGGATTTTAAATATGCTTGTGAGCCTTGGATTATTCTCTGTTCTCTAGTGAGCTGCCAGAAGTAGAACAAGCCCCTTCAGCCTGACCCCAGAATGAATACAGAGCAGATATGAAGTCTGTGGGACCCAAGAATGGAGCCCATCTGTTCTCAGTCTGATGTAGAACTACCCAGCTGAGCCCAGTCTGGATTGGGCACACTATAGTTGACCCACAGACCTGGAAGTCTGAGACTAGGCTACAGGTTAGAAAACTATATAGCCCAAGGGCCAGATTCAACCTATGCCAGCTTTTGTAAATAAAGTTTTATTAGAACACAACCATGCCCATTAATTTATGTGTTGTCTATGCTGCTTTCACCCTACAAAGGTAGAGTTGAATAGCTGCAGTGGACAGTGTATGATCAATGAGCCCAAAAATACATAACATCTGGCCCTTTATGGAAAAAGTTTTCTAGCCCCTGTAATGAATACAAGTTTTTATAAGGCACTGAGTTTTGGGGTAGTTTGTAACACAGCTATTTTATGACGATAGCTGACTAATATCTTCCTTGAAAGCTGGTTTTGAAGATTAAAACTGGCAAAGAAGGTTGATCTGTAAAGTACTTATCACTTAACAAGCACATGGTAACCGGCTCCAATTCCTCACCACATGTCAACATTTATGGATTCTTTTTACCTGGAGGATCTGAACTTTTCCTCTGTCACATGTATTTGTGTGACATTAAAAAAAAAATGTTTAGAACCCCTTTTGAAGTTTTTTTTTGTGGTAAAAGTCACATAATATGAAACATACTATTCTAACCATATTTAATTGTACAGTTCAGTGGCACTAAGGACATTCACATTGTTGTTAACTCTCACTATTATCCGTCTCTCGAATTTTTCACTTTCCTAAACTGAAACTCTGTCTGTATTAAACACTAAGTCCTCATTCCCCCTCCCCACACCCCCACTCCATCCCCAGTCCCTGGCATCTACCAATGGACGACATGACTCTACTAATTTGACTATTCTAGTTATGGTGACTAAGTGGAATCGAACAATATTTGTCTGCACCTGCTGTATATTGGAATGTATTTTAAAGGTTAACTTAATATATGTCCTACAAATGGATTATACTACCATATGGCCCAGCAACCCCACCCCTGGGCATGTATCTGGAGAAAACCATAATTCTAAAAGATACATGCACTTTAGTGTTAATTGCAGCACTATTTACAATAGCTAGGACATGGAAGCAACTTAAATGTCCACTGATGGAGGAATGGATAAAGAAGATACATATATATGTATCTGTACATATATATGGAATATTACTTAGCCATAAAAAGAAACAAAACTATGCCAGTTGCAGAGATGTGAGTGAACCTAGAGACGATCATACAGACTTAAGTAAGAAAGATAAAAGAAAATAACATATATTAACACATATATGTGGAATATAGAAAAAATAGTACAGATGAACCATTTGTTAAAACAAAAATAGAGACACAGACAGAGAGAACAAACGTATGAACACCAAGGGGGAAAGGGGGGCAATGAATTGGGAGACTGGAATTGACATACACACACTCCTATGTATAAAATAGGTAACTAATGAGAACCTACTGTATAGCACATGGGAGGAAAAGACATCCCCCCCCCGCCCCCGGTCCCTTCTCTTTTATTATGTAACATTTTAAAAATCTATATTCATTCAGCTGCTTCTCAGCACTTCTGTCTTGTTCTCATAAAAACACATACAAATAAAGTAGTTTTAATGAAAAGGGAATTTCTTCTTTTCCCTTAAAGTTTCTTTAAGGATGGAATTCATGTAAAGCTCTGAATTATGAAAATATATCCTATTTAATTTTTTTGTACATGGATCATTTTCAAATACACACTAAAATAAATTCTGAAGAAAAAAAAAAAAGCAAAACCTGTGAAATTGGTATTGCCCTCCATTCCCTGTCATTAAGAAGAAGCGTTTAATATGGCATACCATGTTTAACGCCCTCAAACTCCTGATGAGATTGGTACAGTTTGGATTACGGGATTTTTTTTAAGTAAATTAATTTGTTGAAGTCTAATGTGTATTCAAAAAAGTGCACATATCCTAAGTGCAGAAGTTGATGAATTTTCACAGTGATCACAGCTGTGCAACAGCTCCCAGATAAGATCAGCGCCCGGATCAGAGGATCTACATGTCTCAAGGCCAACCACTATCTGCATTAGAATAGTTCAGCTAGTTTTCGACTTTACATAAATGGAATCATACAGTATTGTTTTAGCAGAATACACACACACACACACACACACACACACACACACACAAACATCTTCAGTTTCCGAGGTGGTGCTAGTGGTAAAGAAACCGCCTCTCAATGCAGGAGACATAAGAGACGAGGATTCGATCCCTGGGTTGGGAAGATCCCCCGGAGGAGGGCATGGCAACACACTTCAGTATCCTTGCCTGGAGAATCCCATGGACAGAGGAGCTTGGTGGGCTATGGTCCACAGGGTCACAAAGAGTTGGACGTGACTGAAGCACCTGAGCACAAACATGCAGAAACGGATCCAGGCCCCAACACCTCGAATCTGTAAATCTGTTACCTTGCATGGCAAAAGGTACTGTGTGGACACGGTTAAATTAAGGACTTCAGATGAGGAGATTCTCCTGGATTTAGATCCCAGTTTCAAACATGTAGCCCAATTTTTTTAAAAAACAAAAGATTTACTGTATACAACGGGGAATTACAAGTTTACCTTGGTGGCTCAGATGGTAAAGAATCTGCCTGCAATGCGGGAGACCTGGATTCAATCCCTGGGTCAGGAAGATCCCCTAGAGAAGGAAACGGCTACCCACTCCAGTATTCTTGCCTAGAGAATTCCAAGGACAGAGGAGCCTGAGCCTGGTAGGCTACAGTCCATGGGGTTGCAAAGAATCAGACACAACTGAGTGATTAACACCTTTTACTTTTCACAAAGAATTATACCTAATATCTTATAATAACATATAATGGAATATAATCTGCAAAAAAAACCCCTAATCACTATGCTGCACACCTGAGACTAACATAGTATTGTAAATCAACTACATTTCAATAAAAATAAATTGAGACACACAGTTAGAAGAGGCCCCTCATCTTCCCTGGATGTTATATATGAATGTGACACCTGGAACCACAGCAGCCATTTTGTGACTTTGAGGAGAGCCAGACTAAAGAAATTCTCATGAGTTTAGAGGTGGAAAGAATCCAGGTTACATGACATTATTGAAATGCTTATTAACCAACCACAGAACAAAATGTCCTCCAAACCCCTGATGGGGATATTATAAAAGTCTTTCTTATTTAAGTACATTGAGTTAAAGTTTTCCATTACTTGCAGCCAGGAGCACCCTCACTAATACAATGAACCTTACATTCTGGGGTGAAACTGCATGGGTTCTAATCCTTATTCCACCATTAATTAGCCATGTGACCTTGGGCAAGTCTCTTGATCCTCTGAGCTTTGGTTTTCCTCTTCTGTAAAAGTTGGTGGGTCATAATAATCGAGGGTCATTGTGAAGATACAAGAGAAAAAAAATCAAAATGTTTTACAAATAGAAAAGCCTGAGGTATTGCTGGATATCATTATTGTTGCTGATGTTATAGACTCAGCAGGGCTGGAAGAAGCCTGGGGGATCCCAGGGAGCCCAGAGCCTGGCCTTGTTCCTGGCGATGGACTCAAGGAAGGGAACAGCTGCACACACTCAGATAAGGCCACATTTGCATTCCCCCAGCCTCTCCTGCCCACAATCTGCAGGCTAAGCCAGACAGCAGCCTTTCCCAGGGGCACAGGGCCAACAGTGAGCATCTGACAGTGGGAAGGATGCTGAGGTGGGGGCTGAGAGGAGGCTGCACCTCAGGCACGGAAGCCCCACCAGAAAAGCTCATATGCCGGTAATGGTACAATATTCTAGCTATCATATTCTGACAGGCTCCTGGGTGGCCAGATCCCTTGATTTCAGCCTCTCATTCAACCCTCATAACAACTCTATGAAGTAGATTTATTCCTATTTTATGGATGAAGGGACTGAAGCTCAGAGACGTTAACAACATGTCCAAGTTTCAACAGCCAGGAGTGGGAAAGCCAGACTCCAAAGCCATGCTCTGAACCACGATGCTAGAGCCAAGAAAATTATTAGATGCCCCTCAAGCTGCACAGATGAGCTTCCCAGGTGGTGCTAGTGGTAAAGAACCTGCCTGCCAATGCAGGAGACATAAGAGAATTGGGTTCAATCCCTGGGTTGGGAAGATACCCTGGGGAAGAAAATGGCAACCCACAGTATTCTTGCCTGGAGAATTCCATGGACAGAGGAGCCCGGTGGGCTACAGTCCATGGGGTCACACAGAGTCGGACATGACTGAGCATGCATGCAAGCTGCATGAAAAGAAGAAAGCAGGAGCAGTACTGGGAAGAACTGGACTCCTGTGCTCACTGACCTGGCCTTCACGGATCTTACTGCCCAGCCTATGAGGGAAGCATTCAGGCTTCAGCTGTCTCTACATTTTGCTTTTGACATCCTGGCCTATCTCAGAACTTTCCTTTTCCTTCCCTGTCAGCTCTCTCAGTAGGGATCCTAGTCCCCAGGAGAGAGTTCTTGAGGGAGACAGTGCTCTCTGAAAATGGCTCCAGAAAAGTGGAGACAACACCTTTCACTAAGAGTCTGGGGGCCCAGAAGAGCGAGTGAGAAGCAGCATGTGGGAGAGGGCTGGCGACACCCCCATCCAGATGCACTCTCTGCCATTCTCTGCTCTGCTCTCTGCTTCGGGAGGCCCACCTGTAAGAATGGCATCCACAGGCTCCCTGCCCTCCAGCTTCCCTGTGAGTTTAGTTAGAGAGGCAGTGGTAGAGGTTGGAAAGCTGGAAGAGAGAGCTGGAGGTACTTCTCCCATCCCTCTCCTAGTCCCTAAGTCAGCCCTGTGGTTCTGGCTGTGGCTAAGTCCCTCCATGACTCCAGTTCCTCTGGCCTCCTGGCCCTGGCCCCTCCTCTCACCAGATTCTGATAACCTCACTCCTCTTCTTTATATTCAAGCCTAGGGTGGTATCTGCCCCCCAATTATTGCTAGTGTCTGGGTGTCTCAACATCTCTCATCAATGCCCCTAACCTTGTCCAGTCCTCTGCAAGTAGTCTTTTCATCAACTGTTCCTCAAACTCCCGGCTTTCTATTTCCTCATGGAGTCCTGACTGTTGGGACGCATGTGTTTGGAGAGGAGGCCAGATTGTAATATATTCTCAAGGAGCTGAAACTTCTTGGCTCCGCCATTCAGTAAGTTGCCAGTGGGAGGGGTTAATGGAACTGTCAGTGAGGTCCTGTCAATGCCCTTGGAAAAGGATGGAACTCAGTGGCTAGGGGAGTTCTCCATTTCTGAAGGATGCAAGTTTGGACAAGCCAGATTCCACCTGGCCTAGTCTGCCTTGCTCCTAGTGAAACTCAGAATGGTAAAGAGGAGACAATCTTTGACAATGAAATGGCACCCAGCTCTTATGCACAATAGCTACATGGCCCTTTTAGATTGAAAAGATATTTTTTCATGAATTTACTCAGCTAAGCCTCACAATTATCTTGTGAGGCAGATAGTTAAAGGCCAATTTCCCCCACTTTACTAATGAGAAACTTAAAACCAAGAAAAAGGAAGGGACACGTCTAAAGTCACACAGCCCCAGCAGCTCTCAAAGCCCCAGCCATAGTGATTCCAAGTCTTTCCAACACACCTCACACTTCTAGCTGATATACTCTCTGCCTCAGTGGCTAAAGGATCACTTGGCAAAGCTAAGAAGACAGTCTATCCCTTAGCTTAAAAAAAATAAATAAATGGAAAAAGAGCTAGGTGGCATTTGTCCATTGAACACCTATTATATACCAGGCATTGGGGAAAATATTTTATATACACTCTATCCTTTTTAACTCTCAACAATATTAGGAAGCTGGGGCACAGAAAGTTTAAGTGATTTGCCCAAAGTCACACATCTGGTAAGCAACAGACCTAAGATTTGAAACCAGATCCTTCTAATGCCTCTGACACTTAACCATTGCACTGAACTGCCTCACAGCCAAATGCTCTGAAAAGAGAGCATTGACATGATGGATGAAAGGTACATTCTTTCCCTATGCCAATGCCTGGAGCTGTCAGCAAGAATAGTGAACCGCATTCTGCAGGCAGCACCCATAGCAAGGCAACCCTTCTCCTTGTGGCTTGTCTTAAGTTTTCTGGTCCTACACAACAGTGCCCTGGACTTGGGGGGTGAGAGAGTCAAGTTTCCATAGATGGAATGAATGATACCACATACATCTCCATCATTTCATATCTTGGGATGTGTTTTGACATCCACTGGGGGTCATTTCATCCTTACAGTAAACCTGCTGGGAACACAGGACAAATATTCCCTATCCTGTCTTTCTTTAGAGAAAACTAAGGATGCAGAGAAGTAGAGATTTGCCCAAAGTCACACAAGTGTCACGGGTGGGTCCTGGGTTTCAACTTACACAGATTGGGCTCTGAAGCTTATGATCACTCTGTTATAGCGTGCTGTTTGGCTTGGGATATGAATCTGAGAGGGGAAATGACTTACCCATGGTCACACAGCAAGACAATTGTTGCTGGAATTAAACTCAACCACCACACCATGCTGCAACCCGTCAGCCACCCAGACTTCTTCCTCTCCATCTCCTCCTCCCTTCCTGGCAGTTCTCCCCTCTAGTGGCTTCTTCCCCTCAAGTTCCTCCTCTAGAAGCAGCTAGAACTAAGAGATGTCTCCCACCCATGGGCTCCTTGGAGACAAATAAAGGAGAAGGAGAGACTAATGAGAAGGGGGGAGAGCCATTATGGGCCTTATTTGCATGAGCTGGTGATAGCATGGTTTCCTGAACTCTTGGCACTATCTGCCTGCTCTCTGCCTGTAGGAAGGAGGTGGAACAGCTGTGCGCACATCTGCCAGAGGAATTCTTTAAAGAGCAGAGATGACGCTCTTTTTCTAGCAGCAGTAGCAGCAGCAGGGCAAATGCTTGAGGCTCATTGTGGGTTCATTCTCTCTCTGCCTGAGATTCATGTCTTTAGAACAGCTGTATACACAGAGTAAGGCTGTGAGGCAAGGAAATCTCTGAAGCAAGATCAGGAGCCCCCAGCCAAATTCATGTAACTGATTATTCACAGAGGTTGCTTACAAAAAAAATAACAGCTGAGATACACTGTGTGCCAGGCACTCTTCTAAGTTATATATATATATATATATTTTATTTTACTTACGTTTCATATATTAATTTAATCCTTAAAATAGATAATCCAAAAAATCTCTATGCCTTAACTACTAGTACTATAACCAGTGATTCTCAAATTTTAGTGTGCTCATTGACATTGTTTAAATAATAATATTCCTGGACTCCTGCCCTCTGAGCTCAGGAGAGCTAGAGAGCTCAGGAATCTTCATTTTTACTAAGTTCCTCTGTTTGATTCTTGTACAGGTAGTGGATAGACCACTCTTTGAGTAAGGCTGGTAAAGAGATGCATGCATTTGCAAACTTTATGGCATAAAAACAATATGCCAGTACCTGGGATAGGCATATAGGAATTGAGGAGAAGTAATTCTAATGCTAGATGTTACCTGGATGTTAACTATATTTCAGGCACCTTGCTAAATGTCTTACATTCACTAATGGTTAATTATCACAACAGTGCCCCCCAACTCAGGTTTATATTATTATCTCCATGTTACAGATAAGGAAACTAACTAAAGTTCAGAGGTAAAGTAACTTGTTCAAAACTTCAGTTGTCCAAAGCCTCACAGATAGCAGGTAGAAGAATTTGAATGCAGGTCTCTCTGATTCAAGACACTATGACCTTAATCATGTGTGCACATTTTCTATCCTTGGGGAACTCCCAGACTAGTGGAATAGCCAAGCTAATGACCTAAACAATCAAAATAACACACTAATAATAATTTTTTTAAAAAAGAACCAAGGAGTTCTATAGTTCTAAAAGTTGTGAAGGTTAATAGGGAAGATAGGTCACTTCCAACTAAAGGACAACCCTGGTAGGCTTCCTAAGGAGGGTGATATTTATATAGGGTCTTTTTTTAAATGGCAGGATTTGAACACAGTAGTGAGGGAAGAAAATTTCAGGAAAAGGGAATATCATAAGCATAAATACTGATGCAAAACAACAGGGATTTGATGGGAAATGTGAGCAATACCACTTGATTAGTGACACTATAGGCAAATCTGAACAGCTCACTCCCTCATCTCTTTCAAATGTTTACTCAAATGTCATCATTTCCATAAAGCCTTAGCTGACCACCTCATTTACAGCTGCAATGAAAATTCTGCCCAGCATATTTCATTACTCTGCTTTATGTTTTCCCCGAAATACTTTTACTCTTCTAATATATAATTTGCTTTTGTTTTTTAAACGTCTTGTCTGACTCCATCCACGGGAACAAAAGTTCCAAGAGGGCAGAGATTTTTGTCGATTTTATTTATTGTTGAATCCTGGGGGTCTATAACAGGACCTGGGATGTGATAGGTGATTGATTCAAATTTTTAAAATTTTGAATAGAGGGAGCAAGGAGGAGCATCAGAGGAAGAGTATACTTGGGGGTTTCAGCACCTCGGACAGAGACCCACCGTTCGTGCTTCAGGGAGTTTTATCCTTGGCTGCCCAGCAGATTGCAATTTGGTAGATCTGGGATAGGGCCTAAATTCCTCCCTCCCTCCCTTCCTTCTTTCTAACACTACACTGATGAATCTAATGTACATCCTGGATAAGACACCAGTCATATCATGCTGTGGCAACCTACACAAGCCACTCCTACTGCAGACATCAGTAGAGTTTCCAGGATACTGATATTGAGAGGGTAACAAGGAGGAAGGCCAGGAGTCTCCAAACAGGAAATAGGCTGCAAGTGTCTCTTAAAATTCTGTGTTTCCATGATGACACCAGGTTCCACCAGAACTTAACTTTTCTCAAACCTTGAGCTAACCAATATGTTTTTCTTAAGCTTTGTTAATGAAATGTTATTTGCTTTGGAATTTGCCTTTCTTCAAAACGGTTCCACTTAAGACTAACTTAGGGGATGACAGAGGATGAGATGGTTGGATGGCATCACCAACTCAATGAACGTGAATCTGAGTAAACTCTGAGAGCTGGTGATGGACAGGGAGGCTTGGCGTGCTGCAGTCCATGGGGTTGCAAAGAGTCGGACACAACTGAGCAACTGAACTGTACTGAACTGAAGACTAACTTTTTTTCTTTTCTCAAACTTTGGGCTGATAATAGCTCAACAAACCAGTATTCATATCAATTGTTTTATGGCTGGGGGATGACACACCTCATGCCATCCTATCTCAAAAATGCATATTGTGGGAGAGGGGCCTGGTGAAACTCCGTCAGCCTTGAGGTGTCTCTTATCTGATTAATACCTTCCTAACAGACATAAAACAGCTCGATAAAACTAGCAAAGGGGGCACTCTCCATCCCCCTTCTGACATCTATGTCAGAAGCTTTCTCTGTCCCTTTGCACTTTAATAAAACTCTGCTACACAAAAGTTCTTGAGTGATCAAGCCTGGTCCCTGGTCCCGAAGTTAAATATTTGTCCTCGGAGATCACAAATCTGACACCTTTCACTGTAAGCTGTCAATATTCTGACCAGGTGGTGACACAAACAATGTCCCAAGTCTGGGGGATACTGGTGGAGTTCTCCCATTAAGGCAGGCTGAGTCCACTGGGGTGATTCCTAAATCAATTCCCCACTTCAAGACAGCCTTCTGTACTCTCTTCTCCACAAAAAACATCTTTGACAAATCCTATTTCTCTTGCTCCTCCTTTCTGATGAGTCCTCAGAGACTCCCACCAGTCCGTTCTGATTCATATTTGTCAGCTTGGGGCTGTCTTCCCTTCCACCATCACCCTCGTATTCTCTCCCAAGTTAATCAGGGAAGGCAGACGGATGATGGTACCTCGTGTAACCTAATTAAGATAAAAGCTTCCACTGATCTCCCTGCTGAAGAGACAAAAGATGTTGCCAGCAATAACTTCTGGTGCCGACATGTCTGATATGTGTAGCCCCATGGAGGCTAGGGCTCTGGTAGTTAACTTCAGAATGAAAGGATCCCAGTTACACAAGCTCCCGAGTCATGGACAGCAATGGAAGATAGAGTAGATAAATCCTGAACCTCATGTTTGTGAAAAACTCTTTGTCTCTGCATCCAGAATCTGGCTACTCCTCACCACCTCCACCTGGTCCAAGCCCCACTTCATGTCTTACCTGAATTATTGCAGTAGCCTCCTCCCTGGTCTCCTGGATTTCACAATCACCCTTCTGTAGCCCACTCTCAATGCAACAACATTGCCATACTGTTGTGCTCCTTTTGAAACAAATTGACTTGTGTTGTTCCTCTTTTCAAAACCCTCCAATGGTCCCCCAAGTTACTCAAAGTGACAGGCAATGTCTCTACATGACTTTACCTGTTTGGCCACAGCTGCTTCTATGATCGGACCCCCAGGTGGTTCAATGGTAAAGAATCAGCCTGCCAATGCAGGAGACTCAGAAGACACTGATCTCTGGGTCAGGAAGGTCCTTTGAAGAAGGAAATGGCAACCCACTCCAGTGTTCTTGCCAGGAAAATCCCATGAACAGAGGAGCCTGGCAGGCTACAGTCTGTGGGCTTGCAAAGAGTCAGACATGACTGAGCATAAACACACAACCTCTATGATCACATCTCTTACTCCTCTCTTCTACTCGGTTCCAACCATATCGATCTCCTCATTGCTCCTAGAATACCCAGCTTTAAACTGGCTACTCCCTCTTGACTCAACTTATGATCTTCCCCCAGGTAGCAGTTGGGCTCATTCCCTCATCTCCTGACTACCTTGTTTAAGATTGCAACATATGCTACCAACTACCAATTGCCCTTACCCTGATTTATATTTTTCCTATAGAAGACATCACCTTCTATTATACTAGATAACCCATTTGTCCATTATTGGACAGCTAGCACATGAACACCACAAAGACAGAGATTTTTGTCTATTTCATTCCCTGCTGCTTCCCCAGCCTATTAAATAGTGCCTGGCACATAATAAGCATTCAACAAACATTCACTGAATAAATGGATAAAAAATAAATAGGAATAAAAAAATTAACATTACTCAAGATGGTTAGAAGGAACAAAGACAACTGTGGCAAAACATGAAAACCATCATAAAATAACATTCCCTGAAGTATAATCCTCAAGTGCTTGATGTATAAGTGCTTGAAGTATAATCATCAAGTCTACAGGTGTGCAATCCAACTGTATCAGTCCCGCATCTTACAGGTACACCTGAGGTCATGTTAACACCCTTGCTCTACCATTCCCAGACTGTGTAACCTTGGGAAAGTTACTTAACCACTCTGACCTTTGATTTTCTCATATATAATACGAGGACAACAATAGAAACCCATCTCATGAGGTTGTTGGAGGAAGTAAATGACAGCTAAAGGGCTTAGAATAGTGCTATAAGCTTAGTGAGCAGTTATGACTTGGAGCCCTCATGTGCTGACATAGGTCCTGAAGAGGGACAGAGAACAGAAAACAGGGTCTCAGAGTTGCTCAAAGCTCTCTCTATGGCTCCTGCCCCCTGGCTATATCCACTAGAGGCCAGAGCAGCACTGAGGACCTCAGGCAGAGTTGTAGAGATGAATTTTCCTTAAAGCAGGCTCCTATTTCTTTCCCTAAGAAGCCCTGCTTGGGTCCAGAATCACATATTTCTTGCGCTGACAGCTCTGACTTTTCACCTTAACTGCTAATTTTGTGCGGATGTGAGTGCTAAGTCCTTCAGTCATGTTCGACTCTTTGCAACCCTGTGGACTCTAGCCTGCTAATTTCCTCTGTCCATGGGATTCTCCAGGCAAGAATACTGGAGAGGGTTGCCATGCCCTTCTCCAGGGGAGCTTCCCGACCCAGGGGTTGAACCCGTGGCTCCTGCGTTGCAGGCAGATTCTTTACCACTGAGCCACCAGGGAAGCCCCCTAACTTCATTGGAGATCAAAATTAGGCCATTGGCTAGGTGTGGTGTGGCTATAGGTAATGGGAGGGACAGACACTTGGTTACTTTTATTTCCCTCTTCTCCACTGCCCACCCCCAGCCCTCCCTGGCCTGAAATCTCCCTTCTCCTTAACTACAAAGCAATGGTACCCATGCATGTCAATGAAAGCAAGCAATTCTAGGGAAGATAGTAAATATTCATGGTCCAAGCTGTTAAGTTTCAGAGTTATTTGTTATGCATAATAGATAACTAATGCATTCAGAAAGAGACCTGAAAATCTGTACATCTGACAGCTCCCAGGGGATGCTGTGCTTCCATGGACTACTCTATGAATGGCCAAGAGATTGGATGATTTGCTCAAGAAAAATATGGCTAGTCATAAGTGGTTGAACAATGACTCTGAACTCAGATCAACCTGTCTTCATCCCTTTGGCACTCACTGTTCTAACACATGCTGAGAGTATTTGACAGCAAGTCTCTACCTGAGGACCTCCTCCCTACCCACTCAGGAAATTCTGGGAGTTCTCTGGGTTAATGCCCAATGGCAGCAGTTTACCAATGACGGCTGGGAGCTGAAAGGTAAACACCCCAGCTTCCTTACCTCTTCATGGGATAACTGAGGTGTGTTCTACAACACCTCCCAGAAGTTCCCAGTGAGAATGAATTCTTGTGGTCCACAGTGCTAATTTGCTCAATAACAACCCTTCGTTGGCTTTTCCTCCCCTTCCCTATATCATTTTCCTACTACCTTAGCAATAATTCTTGGGTTCATTTCCCAAATAAACTACCTGAATTCAAACCCTTGCTATGGGATAGTTGCTATGTGCCAGCCACTGTGCAAAGAGTTCTAAATATATCATCTCAATCTCTACAACAAATAATATTTCCATTTTATAGACACCTGAGGCACAGAGAAGGTGACTGACTTACCAAAGTTTACACAGCTAGGAACGAGCAGCCCGTGATTTGAAAACAAGCATCTCTGGCCTGAAAGCCTAGGTTCTTATACCTCTATCCATGCTCCACCGACTTCCATCTGCTCTAAAGCCATCTGTCTCCATTCTCATACCCCCTTCCCCAGTTTCCCTTATTGAAACTTCCATGTCTCAGGCCCCAATCCAGAGTGTCTTTCACTGCAGGAAGAGGCTACTAAATCAATATGAATGTTCCCTATATTAAGTCCCTAAGTAAATAAGATCTTCTCAAGACTTGTACCCCCAAAAGCAATCCTAGCAATAGGGAATGTCATCAGGTTTTCTGGCACATCTGAGGATCTAAGCAGAAGAGAATCCACTGTGACAAGTGGGTCCTAAATCAGTCCTCACAGGTGACAATTTAACTCAACAAATAGGGCTTCTTCCTAGGGATACAGGTAGAAGTTTTGCTTCAACTCATTCCCACAAATATTAAACATCTACCCTGTTTCTGCCTCATATCAGGCTCTCAGTAAATATTTCTTGAATAAATGAATCAGTCAGTGAATGAATCAGTGAACGGATGAATACAGGTGGGCCACCTAGCTGGGCACAGAGCCTCTGGCTAAGACCCCACCCACTCCCTGGATATCTCCTGCCTGTTTGATTTGACAAATGAGCAAAGTGCTGAACCACCTTTACTAAGAATCATACCTCTATTCATGTGGAGTGCTTTCCAAATTTTTCAAGATTCCTATGTGAGGTCTCATTTTATACCCATCCCATCCACAACAACCTTTGAGCTTGTTGGAGTGGGAATGGAGACAACTGAGTGCAAATGAAAGAATTTTAGCTCCTAAGTTCCAAAAACATTAAGCTCTAGTTCTGGTTTTGTCAGCATCTGCCACTAACATGTTACGTGAACTGGGGATGGCCTCTTCTCCATTCTGAGGACCAGTTTCCTTGTCTTTAAAATGAAAAGGGTCAAGCTAAATTTAAGATCAAAGAGTCCCTTCTGGTGCTAACATTTTAGGATTCCAATATCTATCCAAATAGGAAGGAACAGCAGAAGAGGACCAAATTTTATACATCACAAATTTCCCCATGATTCCTCAAATCTCATCTGTGAATTTCTGAGTACAATTATTTCTACCAGTAGGAGATGCTGTTTTATTGTGTGCTCATCATATTCTTGCTTCCCAGGTGGCGCAGTGGTAAGGAATCCACCTGCCAATGCAGGACATGCAGGAGACTCAGGAAATGCAGGTTCGATCCCTGGGTCAGGAAAACCCCCGGAAGAGGAAATGACAACCCACTCCAGTATTCTTGCTGGGAGAATCCCCTGGACAGAGGAGCCTGGCAGTCACAAAGAGTCAGACATGACTGAGTAACTAAGCATGCACACATCATGTTCTTGGGATTATTCAGGGAATGCTATATATATTATCTTGCTTATTTCTCACAACAACCTGTGGGCTTGATGTGTCATTTATAAATGCTTTCAACTGCCAGAAGCAGAAAACCTGACTATCAAGCAGGAAACCTTAAGCCATAAGGACATTCTTAACAAGGAAATTAGATGTCCCACTGCTGGTTGAGCATCTCAACGACATCATTAAGTATCCTGGTTCTTATATTCTTCTATCATTCTTAGAGTGCTGGTTTTTCATTTACAGATATGTTGCCTCATGATCACAGGATGGCTACCATGGTTCCAGACATCATATTCCAGACATTATAACCCCACACAACAACACTCAAAGCAGAAAGGAGGATAGGGAAAGAGAGAGATTTATCCTCAGGTACATACTGCTCTCTTTTTTTACTGGAGAAAAGTCACTCCCAGAATCCTCCATGCCATCTTCCCTTTTAACTCACTGGCCAAGACTCAGTCACGTGGTCACCTCTGGCTGCAAGAAAGGCTGGAAAAGTACCTGCCTTGATCAACTGCTATAATGGGAGGTAAACAAGACCAAAAAAATGGCATATGCTATTGGCTACAGAACCAATAGTCTGTCCCAGTCTTTATTCCCATTTCTTTATTTCCAGAAGACTGAGGCTTAGAGGGGTTAAGTAACTTGTTCAAGGTCACACAGTGAATAAGTGGCAGAAGCATAAGCATCATTATGCCCAGCTCCAAACCTGTGCTCTTAACTACTGCCAAATCCCACCCTGGGCACCAATTAGACCTCAAAAAGTTGAATGGTGGACAATTTTAAGGGAGTCATGTTTTCTAAAAGGATATTGTTGAAGGAGAACAAGGATTTTAAGTGAGACTTGAAGATCCAATGATGAAAGAAGTAGGAAATGAATCTACTCTGGAAGGCAACAAGATTGTACTCAGATACCTGGCAGGCTGGTGAAGATGAGGCAGCATAGTCCCAAGCCCTTGGCATCCTCCCCCAATTACAAGTTTGGCTCCACACAGCTTTTGCCTTGCCTGCGTCAGCACAAGCAGCTGAATCAGAAGATGGTTCTCCTGGGGAGGGAAGCAGGAACCCTGGAATGAGCTGGTCAATCCTGAGCCATGTGTCAAGGGGCTCTTTATAGCATAATCACTCTCTCTGATGAAGGCCAGTGGTGACAGGCCTTTTAATGAAGGGTAACAGTATTTTGCATTTAAATATACTCTGCCACTGACTCATTACTGCAGTAGCCACCATAAAGACAAGTAAATCAAAGGGAAGGAAGAGTTTATCAGGCTTAGGGAGAAACCAGGCTAAGACGTAAACCACCTAGGACCCTCATGATCGCTGCAGTGAATGCAGATAGTTCCTGAGCCCTCTTTGGTGAAGAACAAGACTGCATGGAACATTTCCATCATCACAAAAAGTTCTATTGGACAGTCCTAAAGTGGAATGGGGCTGGAGGACAGTTACTTTCCCAAAGGGAATTCAAGATGCTGGGACTTGAAGAAGGGTGCATGGATATTGAAGAAGCAAAGGAGAAGCCCACTGAGAGTCATTCTTAATTTAAAAGTTGCAGACTTCTGAAACTAAAAAGAGCTATGACCTTCTCCCCAGGGGAGCATAAAACTGCAAACAATTCCACAAACACAGATTTCTGCTTAGCATTTCAGAGGGGTCATAGGCTCTCATAGGCTCCCTGAAGCCAAACAATGAGCAGTGACCCCAGTTCAGAATGACTGGTGTTCAGGGAATTTTAGCAAGACAGTAAAGGCTGGAGGGAATAACTTTTAAAGGCTTTACTGCCTGAGCGCTGTCTCCAGAGCTTCCTTTATTCTCCACCTCAGTGCCCTTAGTCTGGGAAAAAGAAGAATTTGTCTCTACTCCTAATTATTGGGTAAGGCACAAACGATGCAAATATTATGCTAAATGAGGCCCCTTAAAATAGCAGAGAGCAAACCAGCGCTGAAGATGCCTTGTCATTTGCAATTTGCAAATGGGTTTGATGCCTTTCTTCATCCTCTCCCCACTCCCCACTCCTGTGGTTGATGTTAATCTGAATTCCTGAAGGAGTCACCTTCCCCCTAGAAAGTTGTCCCTTGAGGGGAGGAGGGGAGGAAAATGGGGGGATGGAAATGTGGCTTGATTGCCTACATCTGATTAGTAATTACATGCCAAGAGTCACTCTGGAGAGGAAACACTGTCACCCTCTGATGAGGAAAAGGTTTTGAGAGGCAGATCTCCCAGATGGAGGGTGGAAGAGGAAGCTGATGAGAAGGGGAGGGAGGTGGTAATAGGTAATAGATATGCAATTGAGGGGTTGAGGCTAGTTAGACCGGGGAAGAAGCAGGCAGGTTATTCCCTCCTTTGTCAGCATTTGCACTCCACCATTCATCAGCACGTGTGACCTTGAGCTACGGTGGCTTAAACTGTGCCTCAGTTTTCCTGTCTGTAAAATGGGGATAAAGCTTGTACCTGCTTCTTAGAGCTGTTGTGAACATTGAATAAAATCTTATTACAGCCCAGGCATCCACACACACTCCAGTTCAGCCTCCAACTGACAAGACATCATTCTTGGGATTCTGCGAGACCTCAGGAAGGCCACCCCGGTTTCTGCCAACATAGATGCACATCCTTTAAAAATGACAGTCTATAACCAGCTTCCAACTACTTGTGTCACCAAAACAGGAATGCTGGCTTCGGCAATCCTAGACAAAAGCATCCAAAAATGGACATATTTGGTTTTAGCTATTTTCGTGAACTTCCTCACCATAGGTGATGAATGAGAAAGGGATTCAGCTCACCAAGCATTCTCAGTTGTTCTAAACGCAGGCAAGACTCTGGAAAGAAGGACTCTCTTTAAGTACCTCTCCCAAAGGGGCATGGATGGCATAATACCTAGTGAATGTTCCTCCCCATTCCTCATAAATTAGAACATGTGACTCAGCTTTCAAATTGCTGAGTGACCTTGGGCAACTGGCTTAACCTCTCTGGTCCTCAATTTCTTCATAAGTAAAATGGAAATAATAAAACCAGGTTTCTGCACTGCTTGTTCTTCCCTCTGCATTTCCTTTTTTTTTCTAAATGACTTAGGTGAAAGCACCTCTCCTCTGCCTTTATAAAGAGCACATTCACCTCCTCCCAGAGTATACAGGCCCCATCTCATCTCCTGGGATCTGCTTGGCTTCACCACACCCTATTTTCTGCTCCAAAACAAAAGAGGTCCATTTTGGCATTATGTGTACAGTAGACAAGTACAGTGATTAGACTGCAGTTTTGCTGATTTGTACTGGTGACATCATTCCAACCATGACCCTTCCCACTGAGGGAAGACAGGGGCTAAAGAAGTGGTCCTTAGCTGTGGCTGTCCACTGAACTCATCAAAGGAGATTTAAAAATATTGATGACCAAGTTCAACCCCATCTCCTTACCCCTTCACTATTATCTTCCCCTGAGATTCTGATTTAATTCATTTTGGGTGTGGCCTAGGCATTGGGAATTTTTTTTAATCCAGGCTAGAGTTGGACATGACTTAGCAACTCAATCACCACCATCACCATATTAATTTGCAGTTATACTTGAGGACCACTAAGCTAGAAAAACTAGAGCTAGCAAATAATATACAGTGACAGGGTAAAGTCTTAAATTCATATTTTAAAACTCCACCATAAGGAAAATAATGATACATTTGACCACAGTTTTTTGGGCAGGGGGGCATACCACATGGGTTACGAGATCTTAGTTCCCTGAGCAGGGATCAAACCCACAGCCTCTGCACTAGAAATGTGGAGTCTTAACCACTAAACTGCTAGGGAAGTTCTTGACCACAATTTTTTTTTAATCTTTTTTTGCTTTCCCCAAAACTATTAGACAAATTAGTACACCAAACAGATAACTTCTTAAAGAGAAACTGAAATAGATATGGAAGACCAATGGGAAAGTATACATCCCCTGAGTTACCCCCAGACCAATTTTAAAGTTCTGTCATATATAAAGAGTCCCTGAAAATCAATAAGAAATATATAAAAAACATAAAACTCTAACAAAAGAAAATGAACAAAAGACATGAAAAATGATTCTCAGTAGAATAAATACACATGTCTAATAAGCTTATGATTTTTTTTAACTCAGCCTTTTCAATAATCAAAGAAATGCAAATAGAAACAAGCCACCAGCTTTAAATCTATTAAATTAGCAAAGACAAAAAGAAAACCTCTATACTGGCCTGGATAAAGGAAACACTCTCAAACTCTGCTAGTGGAATTGTAAATTAGTTCAACCTTTCTAGAAAGCAATTTGGCAGGACAACCCCAATTAAGTTAAAAAAATATATATGTACATTTAGGCACATGAAAAATGCTGGGAGGATATAAAACAAATGTTAACAGCAATTTTCTTTCTATAATAAGATTAGCGTGATTTTTATTTTCTTTTTTATACTTTGCTGTATTTTCCAAATTTCCACAGTGAATATGAATTGCTTTCATAATGAGGAAAAAAGAAAAACAATGAAAGGAGACACATTTTTTAAAAACCTTGTTATGTTCTTTTGAAATGTGTTTTTTACCGTTTCATTCCGATGCTTGGTTTTGCAATGCTAAGCTCTTTCTGAAGAGTTTTGTGTTTCATCCTGAGAGAATTGTCCAATAAAAGGAATTGGTTATTTTAGTACATCTAGTAAAAAAGAAAGCACACCTGCTCTGTACTCGGCAGACCTGTGTAGGTGTTTTTGCTTTGCCCCTTCTTGGCTGTGTGACCTTGGGTGAGTCGTTCAAACTCTGTGAGGTTTAGATTCTATATCTTTAAAGGAAGCCATTTAAGTATTCCTACCTGATGGGGCCGAATGAAATAGTATATGTAAAGTGTCTCGAACCGTGCCTGGAGCATAGGAGGGGGTCAATCAATGGAAACCTATACAAACTACATGATGGGGTAAGTCATGAAATTCTTATAAATGGGAAGCAGTCATCCAGAGAAGAAAACTGGAGAAAATCCCTCTTGGAGATAAGTACACCTCATATCACCACTCCCATTTTACAGAGGGAATTCTATCATAAAGGCACTGCATAACACTTGGCCCAAGACCCTCCCAGGACTTCAGGGGTAAGAGCCGAACAAGCAGCAGAGCCCAGCTTCCTTTACTCTTGGAATATACTCTGCTGCTCCCTGAGCCCGGAATGACCTGCCTGCCGTTCGTCTTCCCAGGTCTCCCCAGACCAACGGCAGCGTCTCTTCCCACCGTCCACCAATATGATCCTCTCGTGTTCACTGTAGCACATTTGTAACAGGAAAAGTGTCAAGCCATCCAGATGTCTGTGAGCTCCCCGAGGACAAGAACCATGGCCATTTTGCAATCCCTGCGTTGTGCCCCTAGTTTCGAGTCAGATGTGAGATAGCGTAGAGAGGAAACGAAGAGCCAACACATTGGAAAAGACCCTGATGCTGGGAAAGATTGAGGGCAGGAGAAGAGGGTGACAGGGGATGAGATGGTTGGATGGTATCATTGACTCAGTGGACAGGAGTTTGAGAAAACTGGGAGATAGTGAAGGACAGGAAGGCCTAGCATGCTGCAGTCCATTGGGTTGAAAAGAGGCGGACATAACTAAGCAATTGAACAACAACAACAAAAAGGGAAACAGGAAGATTCAAAGGGCCCTGACCCCTGGCCTGCTGGCCACTCCAAACAGGTGATCTCATTCTTCCGCTAACTGCTGTCAGGCAAACTCAAGAAAGTCAGCTACTGGCTGAACACAACAGGCAGGCTGTGTAAGATCTTGTAGGTCACGGTGAGCAGTGTGGCTTTTAATGGAGAGGCAGAGATTTTTGCCTATTTGTTCACTGAAGTAGCCTCAAGAGCACTGCCTGGCACAGGTGCTGCGCTATGCTCAGTTGCTCATTCATGTCCGACTCTTCGCGACCCCGTGGATGGCAGCCCACCAGCATCCTGTGTCCTTGGGGATTCTCCAGGCAAGAATACTGGAGTGGGTTGCCATGCCCTCCTCCAGGGGATCTTCCCAATCCAGGGATCAAACCCAGGTCTCCTGCGTTGCAGATTCTTTACCATCTGAGCCACCAGGGTGGAAAGCCCGCCTGGCACATAGTAGACACTCAATAAACAGTTGCAAAAATAAATACTATGCAGCCAACAAAAATTCCTGCAACAGGAAGATATTTAAAATATATCTTTTCAGTGTTTTTAAAAGTTGATTATAGGAGGACTTCCCTGGTGGTCCTGTGGTTAAGAATCCACCTTATAATGCAGGGGAAGTGGGTTCGATCCCTGGTCTGGCAACTAAGATCCCACATGCCATGGGTCAACTAAGCCTGAACACCGTACCACTGAGTCCACGAAATCCAGAGCTTGCATGACACAACTTAGAGAGCCCATGTGCCATAATGAAAAATCCCCACAAACATAACAAAGATTCTGCAAGAAGCAACCAAGACCCGATGCAGTCAAATAAATAAAAAATAAATAAAACTAAATTTAATTTAAAAGTGAAACTTTTTTCAAAAGGCTGATTACAAAAGAGTATAAAACTGGGCAATCACAAATTGTTAACAGTGGTTGGCTGTGAATTTGGCAGGGTAGTGAATTTGCTCCCCTCCTTATTTTCTGTTCGTCTAACTAAATGTCCTAAAGCGCTTACAACATCTGTGTAAGAAAGGAGAGAAATAAATGAATAAATTGGACAAAGGAGTGGGACAGAAGAAAGGAAAGAGCTAGGAAAAAGATAGGTTAATTCAGGCTGTGAAATCTAGTTCATGCCCTCACCTCCAACCTCCATCTCTTCACACACACACACACAGGAAGGAAGCCCTCTTTCCCTTTCTTGGCCTTGCCCTTGGCAGCATTTCAGACTCTCTCTGCTTTTTCCAGCCCCCTCACCTCTTCCCTGAGGCCAGTGCCGGCAGCCCACTGCTGCCCAGATCACGGCAGAGGCTGCCTTCAGATCTGTGAACAAAGGCAATTAGCAAGGGCTTGCTGCCTGGCTCTTCTAATTGCCCACACTTCTGAAAAGAAAGGAATGACAGCTTTTTCTGAAGAAAGTAAAAACAACTCAACCATTAGGCCCACAAGGGTGCAGAGCAGGACTCCTCAAAGAATACCCAGAAATTGCTAGGGATGGGAATCATATGACAAGATGGCAACACTGTCCCAGGAGAGACGAGGCCAGCTAACCAGGATGGCCCCTTGCCTGGCTCTCTGAGGACTGACCGACCGTTAATCTCCTAACATGAAATCAGATCTCTAGAAAAAACTGGGTTCAAATCCCATCTCCACCATTCACTAGCTGGGTAGCCTGGACCAAATCACACAACCCCACTGAGCCTTGACTATGAATGGGAGCAGAGACAGCACCAGCCTCATGGGATTATTGTGGAGCTAAGAGAGAAAGCACCCAATTAGAGCTACTGATTGCTGTCCTTTATGAGCATACCGTTGCCTCTGCCTATGCACCCTTCCCCCATCTCTTTCTCAATCTCACTAATTCTTTTTATTTTTTTTCTGCTAATTCTTATTTGTCTTCCAAGTTCAGGTGTTCAGGTGTCATCTCTTCCAAAAAGCCTCCCTGACCCCTTCAGGCTGAGTTGGGTGCCCTTGACCTGGGCTCCTGGTTTACACACAGTTATCTGTGTAGGTCAGGGCGCATCGGTCGTGAGTGACAGAGACAGCCTCTGGCAAACTTAAGTAGCGAGGGAGTTTATTGGAAGGATGTCAGAGCTCAAGAAATCAATGTGAGGTTGGAGAATGGGCCTTGAGAATGAACTAAGGATGCTCCAGGGAGCCAGGAAGTAGATTCTGGGCATGAGGCCACTGCTGGGATGGAAACAGAATCTTGATCCTTTCAGGTGCCTTATCCCTCTGCTGAGAATCAAATACCATAGAGAACAGTAGACAGGCCTTGCTAAGGGCACAGGCCAGGGAGAGCAGAGCCTCCAATTACAGCCCCTCTATGGGGAGAGGTTACCCCACAAAAGAACTGATCTGTGAAATATGAGTGGGTGCAGGTCAATGAGTGAACAACTGAAATCTGTCTCAAATACAAGCAGGAATTTCATTTTATTCACCCCTCTCTGAGTCTCTAGCACTTTACTCGGTGTCTCTACTAGTTTGAATGAATGTGTGATCGGGAAACCACAGCCTTCAAGGGAAGCGGGGCTGAGGGTCCCCTTTGGGGACCAAGGGGGTTAATGGTAAGAAACACAGACTTGGGAGTCAGACAGAGCTGAGTTCAAGTTCTAGCTCTGCCTCATTTTTTACTTTGCTTTCTTTGACTGGGCAAATTGCCTTCTAGGCTTCAGTTTCCTTATCTGTAAAGATATCTTTGTAAGTCTGTTGTAAGGATCCAAGAAGGTTCATGTAAAGAACTGATACAATGCCTGGGACATAATAGGGTCCCTGGGTATCACTCGTGGTAAAGAATTCACCTGCCAATGCAGGAGACATAAGAGATAGGGGTTCAATCTCTGGGTTGGGAAGATACCCTGGAGAAGGGCATAGCAACCCACTCCAGTATTCTTGCCTGGAGAATCTCATGGACAGAGGAGCCTGGAGGGCTACAGTCCATCAGGTCACAGAGTCAGACATAACTGAAGTGACTTAGCACACACGCACGCTGGGACATAATAAGTGCTCAATAAACCACACTCCTAATAGTCTCTTGTGTTTATTACTGTTGTGATTACAGCAGGAGATGAGGGGGAGGGGAGAGATCTGCTAATTGAAATGTAGAGCCTTATGGAGAAGGAATCACTGTGATACGTGTTGGCCCTCTGGGAGGCCCCGAGATGACCCTGCCCCAAGGAAGCTCAGAGCAAAGTGAGGGAAACAGATGAATTCTCACACAGGATAGAGTGTAAAAGTCATATTTTTAAAAAATGGACAAAAGTGAAACTAACATATGATGAAAAATGTATGCAGCCAGTAGAACCAGATGCAGGAAGAAGCAGAATTGAATGTAGTCAAGGACTGACTTACTCAGCTCACTAAATTCTGGGGGTAAGTGATGAAACCACCCAAGTCCTGGGGAAGGGAGGAGACTGCTCCAGAAGCCACCTGAGGCTGGAACTTGAGTTGAGGTTTGAGTTAAAAGGCAAGCAGGAGGGCACTCCAGATAAGGCGCATGGAAGGAAACTAGAGTGTCAGGCCTTAGGAGGCTGTCTTAGCTCAGGCTGCTCTAACAAATGCCATAGACTGATGGCTCCAATGATAGATACTCACTACTTGCAATTCTGAAGGCTGTGAAGTCTAAGATCACGCTATCAGTAGATTCAGTTCCGGGTGAGGACTCTCTTCCTGACTTACAGACACCACCTTCTCCCTGTGTCCTCATATGGTGGACAGAGAATCACCTCCTGCCTCTTCCTCTTCTTATAAAGGTACAGATTGCACTATGGGGGCCCCACCCTCATCACCTCATCTTAACCTACTTCCAAGTACTGTCACATTGGGAGTTACAGCTTCAACATATGATTTGGATGGCAAAGGGACACAAACATTCAGTCCATGAAGAAAGTAGGAAAAACCACTAGACCATTCAGGTATGACCTAAATCAAATCCCTTATGACTATACAGTGGAAGTGAGAAATAGATTTAAGGGACTAGATCTGATAGACAGAGTACCTGATGAACTATGGACGGAGGTTCGTGACACTGTACAGGAGACAGGGATCAAGACCATCCCCATGGAAAAGAAATGCAAAAAGGCAAAATGGTTGTCTAAGGAGGCCTTACAAATAGCTGTGAAAAGAAGAGAAGCAAAAAGCAAAGGAGAAAAGGAAAGATATTCCCATCTGAATGCAGAGTTCCAAAGAATAGCCAGGAGAGATAAGAAAGCCTTCCCCAGCGATCAATGCAAAGAAATAGAGGAAAACAACAGAATGGGAAAGACTAGAGATCTCTTCAAGAAAATTAGAGATATCAAGGGAACATTTCAGGCAAAGATGGGTTCGATAAAGGACAGAAATGGTATGGACCTAACAGAAGCAGAAGATATTAAGAAGAGGTGGCAAGAATACACAGAAGAACTGTACAAAAAAGATCTTCATGAGCCAGATAATCACAATGGTGTGATCACTAACCTAGAGCCAGGCATCCTGGAATGTGAAGTCAAGTGGGCCTTAGAAAGCATCACTATAAACAAAGCTAGTGGATGTGATGGAATTCCAGTTGAGCTATTTCAAATCCTGAAAGATGATGCTGTGAAAGTGCTGCACTCAATATGCCAGCAAAGTTGGAAAACTCACCAGTGGCCATGGGACTGGAAAAGATCAGTTTTCATTCCAATCCCTAAGAAAGGCCAAATCCAAGAATGCTCTCAAACTACCAACAACATTGCACTCATCTCACTGCAAGTAAGGGTAAATGCTTCAGCAATAACATGAACTGAGAACTTCTAGATGTTCAAGCTGGTTTTTAGGAAAGGCAGCGGGAACCAGAGATCAATTGCCAATATCCGCTGGAATCATTGAAAAAGCAAGAGAGGTTCCAAGAAAAACAATCTACTTCTGGCTTTATTGACTATGGCCAAAGCCTTCGACTGTGTGGATCACAAGAAACTGTGGAAAAATTCTGAAAGAGATGGGAATACCAGACCACCTGACCTGCCTCTTGAGAAACCTGTATGCAGGTCAGGAAGCAACAGTTAGAACTGGACATGGAACAACAGACTGGTTCCAAATAGGAAAAGGAGTACATCAAGGCTGTATATGTCACCCTGCTTATTTAACTTATATGCAGAGTACATCATGAGAAACTCTGGGCTGGAGGAAGCACAAGCTGGAATCAAGATTGTCGGGAGAAATATCAATAACGTCAGATATGCAGATGACACCACCCTTATGGCAGAAAGTGAAGAGGAACTAAAAAGCCTCTTGATGAAAGTGAAAGAGGAGAGTGAAAAAGTTGCCTTAAAGCTCAACATTCAGAAAACTAAGATCATGGCATCTGGTCCTATCACTTCATGGGGAAATAGATGGGAGACAGTGGGAACAGTGTCAGACTTTATTTTTTGGGCTCTAAAATCACTGCAGATGGTGACTGCAGCCATGAAATTAAAAGACGCTTACTCCTTGGAAGGAAAGTTATGACCAACCTAGACAGCATATTAAAAAGCAGAGACATTACTTTGCCAACAAAGGTCCGTCTAGTCAAGGCTATGGTTTTTCCAGTGGTCATGTATGGATGTGAGAGTTGGACTGTGAAGAAGGCTGAGCACCGAAGAATTGATGCTTTTGAACTGTGGTGTTGGAGAAGACTCTTGAGAGTCCCCTGGACTGCAAGGAGATCCAACCAGTCCATCCTAAAGGAGATCAGTCCTGGGTGTTCATTGGACAGACTGATGATGAAGCTGAAACTCCAATACTTTGGCCACCTCATGCAAAGAGTTGACTTATTGGAAAAGACCCTGATGCTGGGAGGGATTGGGGGCAGGAAGAGAAGGGGGTGACAGAGGATGAGATGGCTGGATGGCATCACCGACTCGACGGGCATGAGTTTGAGTAAACTCCAGGAGTTGGTGATGGACAGGGAGGCCAGGCGTGCTGCGATTCATGGGGTCACAAAGAGTCAGACACGACTGAGCGACTGAACTGAGTGAGGTTGTGGGCAGGGGGAGCGAAAAGGGAGATGGTGATTCTACAGATGGTTTACATTTTTGGCAAATCCTGTCTCCTCTCTAGATCTTTATTCTAGCTCAGATAGGGGCACCCAAACATGGTCCTACATCCAAAGCAGTTGCTGAGTGCAGGAATAGAGATGAAGACATAGAGAACAGACCTGTAGGCTCAACAGGGGTAGCTGAGGGTGGGACAAATTGAGGGAGTAGCATTGAAACACATACATTATCTTACGTAAAATAGATAGCTAGTGGGAAGTTGCTGTATCACACAGGGGGCTCAACTCAGTACTCTGTGACGACCTAGAGGGGTCGGGGTGGGTGGGTGGGAGAGGGACTCAAAAGGGAGGACTGATATATATCAGCCAGTATACACATATATGTGTATATAAAGGGGATATATGCATAATGGCTGATTCACTTTGTTGTATGGCAGGAAACAACACAACATTGTAAAGCAATTATCCTCCAATTAAAAATTAAAACAGACCTTGTTCAAAGCCAAGGCCTAAAAATAGTAGTGAAAAAAAAAAAAAAAAAGTAGCTGCTGAGGTTTCCTTCTATAATTCAGAATCCTGGCTCTGCCCCTGATATACTAAAGCAGAATCTCCTGGGACACGGCTAGGAAATTTGGATTTTTTTCATTTCCTCAAGTGATTGTTCTTAATTGAGAGAACATTTACGTAATATAAAATTAACCATTTTCAAACGTACGTACGACACGGTGGCACTTAGTACATTCACAGTGATATGCAACCACCACGTCTATCTAGTTTCAAAACACATTCATCATCCTGAAAGGAAACTCCTCATCCATGAAAAGGAAACCCTCATATCCCACAGCCCTTTCCTCCAGCCCCTGGCAACCACTAACTGGCTTTCTGCCCGTATGAGTTCACCTGCTCTCGTTATTTCATATAAATGGAATCATATAACGTGAGTTCCTCTGTCTCTTCTTTCACTGCACATCATGTTTTCAAGGTTCATCTGTGTGTGTGTGAAAGTTGCTCAGTCATATCCGACTCTTTGTGACCCCATGGACTATACAGTCCATGGAATTCTCCAGGCCAGAATACTGGAGTGGGTAGCCTTTCCCTTCTCCAGGGAATCTGCCCAACCCAGGGATCGAACCCAGGTCTCCCACACTGCAGGTGGATTCTTTACCAGCTAAGCCACAAGGGAAGCCCAAGGTTCATCTATGTTGTAGCAAATGTCACAATGATATGAAATTCTGACAAGGTTCATCTATACTGTAGCAAATGTCAGAATTTAATTTCTTTTTATGCCTGAATACTATTCCGTTGAATGGATGGATCACGTTTTGTTTGTCCATTGGTCCACCAATGTACATTCAGGCAATTTCCATCTTTCAGTAACTGTGAACAGAGCTGTCCTCCAAGTTGTTTTGAGTTCATCCACTTGTGAATTGTCATTTGGGAACCGCACTTAAGAAAACCAAAGTTCTCAGACTTCAGTGTGCCTAAGGTCAGAATCACCCACAGTGGTCACTGAAAACACATGCCAGGGCCCTACCTCCAGATACTCTGACTCAGTAGATTTGGGGGGGCCTGGAAACCTTCATTTTCAATGAGGTCCCACCCTTCACTCTCCCAGCTTTTGGTACAAATGATCAAACCACTATTCTGTAAGAAACTTAAAAAAAGGAAGTCATCCATGTTTGAATTGTGGGTACATTTTTTTCCTAATTTTTTTAAACACTTGCCAATGTCAAATATTCAATAGTGAGCATGTTTTATATTCAAAGTTATTTTAAGTATTAATGAATTTTTTAAAAAAGGAAAAGGATCTAATGGCCTGCCTGATTCCTAGCCCCTGCCTCTTTCCAGTCCCCTCCCTGCACCAAAAAAGGCTTCCTGAGCCCCTTCAGTGCTCTCCCCAGCTCAGGCTCTTTCTAAAAGTGCACACACGCATTATGAAAGCCACCCTCTGATTTCTATGCATGGGACACTTTTGCCTACGGCATGTCATACAATTTGCTTACTTACTGTGTGCTTTTTGGAGCATCTAAAGAAATCAAAGCTGGGGGCTGGATCTCTGTTTGTTTTTCTACAGATAATGATATTCTCCCACCACCTAAGTTAATAGATTGAGGCTTGCAGGCATTTATGAGTGGTGTTTTTAATATGGTGCTGGAATATTTGCCCTATAAATTCTTAAGAACAGTCTATAGATTGCCTATTACCAGCATTATGGACTATTAATAAATCAGTTACAGGCACGTATTTTTGTTTTTTTGAAATTGCATTTTCCCTTTATGTTCACATTCTAAGCACCTAAAAATCAGAGAGAGACAGAACACTCGTGTTGGATGAGCGTTGCAATTTCCTACAGAGAGATGGCAGGGGAGCGGAGTTGACAGCTAGGTCTGCAAAGGCAAACAGTTTGGAGCAAGGAAGAAAGAGGAGCAAGACGCTCCCAGCAGTTGGGTGTTGTTGCAGGGCTTTAGAGTCACAATCCATCTCCCGGTGTCCTCGGGCAGCAAGGCTGAGCCTGCCAGTGTCACTGTGATGCTTTGCTGTAAATCCCCCCAGTAGTTCTCTGCTCAGGCTGCTTTGTGTTGACTTTGCATTTAATGCTATGCTGCCCTGTGTGCAGTCACTTGAGCCTCGCTGGGACTCCAGCAATACTCAGCACGGTCACTTGGGAGGATGGATCCAGGTTTCTACAGCTCCCCAGCCCCTTCTCCCGCAGGAGGAACCCTGGGCCTCCTTCAAGTCTCCTGTCCGAGTCTGGAAGTTGGGGGGGTCCCCACGTCCAGCATTTCAGGCAGCTGCTGTTTCCCCGCCCTCCAACCCTACCTGCACAGCACTGCTCCCCAGTTGTGGGACTCAGAGCTCCCTCGACCGGCACTGACCTCCCCAAAGCGGAGCACCATTCACCCCTCAGCCCGCCCCACGGGAGGAACCCCCAGCACCGGCGCTGGGCCACAGTGTCACACGCTTTGCATTTGACACATACAGCCCTTTCTTCTCAACAGTGCCAAGTCCACTATGAAGAAAGTCAAAGCCTCATTTTTTTTTTTTTTTTTTGTTTGTGTTTTTATCAGATCCCCTCTTTTCTTCCAACCCCCAATCTTCTTGCTGGGACCAAGTCCCTAAACCCATGGAATGTCATTCCCACCAGCAGGTTCACTGGGACAGACCCCTCTGTCACCCCACAGTCTAGTTTCTTCTCGCTGAGCCTCCCCTGTGGTGCCACACTATGGTGTGTGCATGCCTGTTGTGTCTGAACACCGCTCCTTAAGGCTGGTGGAAAATTTTTTCCCATGATCCTCCGGTGCAACACAGTCAATTCAAAGAGATACAGGGAAGAGCCTTTTCTGGCATCACACACCCCGTGTGATATAAGAAAGTGCGGTTACCTGCTCTTACACACCAGCTCCATGTCTCAATGGCCTAAAACAATTAGGGTTCATTTCCTGCTGACCTCATAGTCTGATGCAGATGGACAGGCCTTTCTGGTGGCTCTCCTCCAGGTGATGACTCGGGGATCCAGGCTCCTTTCATCAGGAGCTGTTGTGATCTTGAATACCTGACCTCCACAGTCACTGCAGAAGTGAGGGGAGAGGAACTATCAAAGAGATGCTCACATTTTAGCCAAGGGGCTAAATCACAGTCAGTGGGGGCCCAACATAATTGCAAAGGGAGCTGGGATATTTGATGTGTGCCCAAGAAGTGGCAATAGGATTGTTAGGGCATCTAGCCAGTCTCTGCTATCTACTCACTTTCCACTTCGGCTCAGCCAGGAATCCAGACACATGTGGATTCCCAAAGATCTTATATATTTTTTATACTGGATTGGCCAAAAAGTTCATCTTGGTTTTTCCATATGATGTAACAGGGAAACTTGAATAAACCTTTTGGCCAATCCTATCCATCTATCTGGATTCTCAGGTGGTTCCATGGTAAATAATCCACCTGCCAAAGCAGGAGGCGAGGCCTTGATCCCTGGATCCGGAAAATCCCCTGGAGAAGGAAATGGCAATCTAGTATTCTTGCCTGGGAAACCCTATGGACAGAGGAGCCTGGCAGGCTACAGTCCATGGGGTCACAAAGAGTCAGACACGACTGAACGACTAAGCATACACACATCTATCTATCTATCTAGAGAACTCTGACAAATGTAATACAAACACCGAGTATGCATCAAGAGCTAAAAGATGTATATTATCTCATTTAAAACCCACAAAAATCACATAAGGTTATTTTTATAATTGTCCCCAGGCCACACAGTATCAATGGTATAAATTTTATCTGAGCCAATTTAGCAAGAGATTGCTGGTGACTGCTACTCAAAGGAATACACAGTAAAAGCTGTCTTCTTTGAACACCCTGCTCTACGAAATGTCCCAGATCCTCCTAACAGGACTGCTACTAGAAGTATCTGAGCCACTTCTGGGTGGAGGGAGCGGGTAGGGGGAAGCACCCACCCTCCTGTGTGCTAGGGGCAGGTCCATGTAAAGCAAGCTACACTGCCATCCTGAGACACATAACTTTGTCAGTCCATACCTCCAGTCCTCAAGCCCCCAGTCTCCCAGCTTCTCACCCACACAATAGCCCTGGAGACCACTTGGGCAATATCTCTAGCCCAACCCTATCCCCAACCTCCCCCTTTTCAGGTCAGGTGCTTCTTGGGGCCAGCCCCTACACATCCGGTCCCAAGCTCCCAGCCAGAACTGGACCAACTGACAATCAACCAGGAGAGTTGAGACCCCTGAGAAGTTTCCCAGGCTATCCCCCACCAGGCACCTGTTACTGAATCAGAATATTCCCTAGTGGAATCACACCTTGGATGGATAAAATGCTGTTAACAATGTTCCTTCAGGAGAAAGTCCCTCATGTCGAGTTGCAAAGTTCGCTTATCAAATGAGCTCACTGATTCATCCAACATCATTGATGTCTACAGGAACTCAGGATTGGAGATACCTTGCAACAAGAATGTCCCCTTAGAGAGCAGCAGGCCGAGTGCCCCAAGATAAGGACCCAGGAAATGGGTGGATGGAAATGGGTAGCACCTGATCTGGTCACGGGACGCCAGAGTGAGGATGATCTGAGGCATTCAGGGAGCACCAGGGACTTCTGTGGTGGTCCAGTGGCTGAGACTCCACACTCCCAATGAAGGGGGCCTGGGTTCAATCCCTGCTTGGGGAACTAGACCCCACATGCCAAAACTAAGACCTGGAGCAGCCAAATAAATAAATATTTAAATAATATATTTTTTTTTAAAGGAGGTACCAAAAGGCTCTGAATATGAAACACAGGAAGCTAGAAAGGGGTTATTTGCTGATTTTGCCTGAGGTCGGCACTGCCCAAGATGACTTTGTCCTCCAGCCTCTGTCACAACCTCTGGCCTATTTCTTTGAAGATAAGGTCTGTGGTTTAAAACCAGAGGCTTTCAATTTACATAAACAGAAAGCCCTCATCAGCAAGGTCGCTCAGCACAGTGGAAAGGCTGGACTGGAAGGCAGGAGCCTGGCTCTGGCGCTGACTTTCAACCTGGTGTGGCAGGTCTCTCACCTCTTCTCTCCGGGCCTCAGTTTTCCTGTGTGCAGTTGGGCCACACTGGAGACAACCAGAGGACTGATGGAGCTGTGGGAAAGTCCGAGGCTCTGGTCTGGGTAACATCTGGGCTCACATCCCAACCCAGACATACATTTAGCCCATGTGACCAATACGATAGATTCACCGGCACAGCCATCTATGCCCTTCTTCTTATTTTTCTCCTCAACAGAGGCCAGAAAGCTAAGTTCTCACACTTCTAAAGGCTCTTATAGCTTGAGGCAGTTATGGTCCTTGAGGAGACACAAGTCTCTAGGGAGAGTATCTCTCCTAGAATGAAAGGACAAGGCTTCAAGAGAAAGGGTTTGCCATCCTTCTTCTTCTTGTGCAGATCATGGATACGATGCTTGAAGGTACAGCAGCAGCCATTATGTAACCATGAGGAAGAAAGTCACACCATGAGAATGGAGAGTAGTAGAGCATGAAGACAGAGGGAGCCTGGGACCCTGTGGATGTTCTTGTGGATGAAATCTTGAGCAGCTGACAGCAAGCCTCTTAATTCATGAACCAAATAAAACCCTTGACAGATTTGTCACGTCTCAGATACTTTTGTGCATGCTCAGTCATGTCTGACTCTTTGCAACCCTATGGACTGTAACCCGCCAGGCTCGACTCTCCATGAGATTTTCCAGGTAAAAACACTGGAGTGGGTTGCCATTTCCTCCTCCAGCAGATCTTCCCAATCCAGAGATAGAACCCACATCTCCTGCATCTGCTGCATTGGCAGGCAGATTCTTTATCACTGAGTCACCTGGAAGCCCCTCAGATACTTGTTCTTGTAGCTGTGTGCAATTCTTACTGAGCTTGAGCCAGTTCACTAATGCTTTTTAAAAGTAATATTGATTGAGCATTTACTTTGTGACAGGCATGTACCAAGCACATCACATCTATTCTGTTCAATCTCTCACAATAACTCATTCCATAAAGGCAAATTTTGAGGCTCAGCCAGGGTATGTAATTTGCTCAAGGTGAAACAGCATGAATCTGACCTCTAGAATCTGGGCTGTTGACCACAACCTTTGCTTCCCTTTCCTGAGCCTCAGTTTCCCTATCTGCAAAATGAAACAGCAGGAGGCAGTGTTGTAAAGGAGATAAGGCTTTGATAAAGGTAAAGAAAAATTTGAATCATTCGGAGAAACTCCAGCTCAAATCCTGCCTTCACCACTTGGTGCTGTGTGACTTGAGGCAGTAACTAAACCTCTCTGAGCCACAGATTCTTTTTCAAAAGCTGGGGACCATTAGGGAAGCTGCCTCATTGGGTCGTCATAAAGATTAAAGGTCATGTAAAGCTTCCCTGGTGGCTCAGACGGTAAAGAACCCACCTGCAATGCAGGAGACCTGGGTTCAATCCCTGGGTTAGGAAGATTTCCCTGGAGGAGGGCAGGGCAACCCACTCCAGTATTCTTGCCTGGAGAATCCCCATGGACAGAGGAGCCTGGTGGGCTACAGTCCATGGGGTCACAAAGAGTCGGACACGACTGAGTGACTCAGCACAGCACAGCACGAAGCTGTGAACAGGGAGCCCAGCGCGGAGCAGGCACTTCGCTGGGACTGAGATCACCACCCCTCTCCCTTCAAGCGCAGGCTCTCCATGACCTTGGTGTCTGATTGTACATCAGTGAAATATCTGACATCCTTCCCTGGGGGAGAAGCACTCCTGTGGTTTTCCACATACAGATGACAAATTGAATATAGGAATTTTTCATCTGAAACCAACCATTTTTTAAAAAAACAACTGTTTACAACTTTGTTTACTCCTGGCAAGGGTTAGACCAAGGCATCCAGCCCCTCCATGCCTCGGGTAATAGAGGAGAGAGAGAAGGGAATCACTCTCCAGGGTGCTTTGCCGGACTCCACAGCTAAGCCCGGAACTTAAAAACCTGCAAGTGGGAGGGAAAAGGGTGGGGGGCACAGAAATAATAAGAAGCAGGTTCCAGGGAGGTTATATAAAAACAATGAAATCGTAATATTTTCCACGACAGATTTCATCAGTGCCGCCTGAGTGCATTCTATTAAACCTCATTTATTAAATTTTGAGGAACATAATTTAGATATAAGATCCTGGACAAACAGTTTTGCAGAATAGTGGAATCCAGATGCATCGCCGTCCCCCCATGCGTGGAGAACAGGCTGGCGTTTTTCATCTTGATGGTCTCACAGGGCTCTCCCTCTACAGCTTGTGTGGGGGAAGGAGGCAGTGAGATGAGAGGATGGAGGGGGCTCCATGCTGTTATCTGCCGCCTTTCTCCCCCCTCAGCAGCCGTTTGGAGGTGTCAGGCTTCCTGCCCTGTAGCATAAATATCTCTGAAGTTGATCGCGCATGCTTAGCTGTATTCAGGAATCTGTGGGCTGAAAGGAAATAGGTGCAAAGGTGCCAAAAAAGCAACATACGCACAGCATAAATTACTTATTTGGTTATCTAAGGGTCTCCCCTGAGCCTCCCAAGATTCCCCCTACCCACCTGCAGAACCTCATTTGCAGGGATTTACAAAGCAGTACTTGAACAGGGTCTTCCCAATGGATGAAACAGACGATATTTGTATTCGGGGATTTCCAGGTCACTGGGAAGTCTCCTTATCCCCTCTCAAACTCCCAGCCCAACACAATTCCCCTCACCTCTGCCCCTTGCTTTCTAATGCTTGAAATGTCCCTTTGTAGACTTCCCTGATGGCGCAGTGGATAGGAATCCACCTACCAATTCAGGGAACATGGGTTCGATCCCTGGGTTGGGAAAACCCCACATGCCACAGAGCAGCTAAACCCATGCATCATAACTACCAAGACTGAGTGCTGCAACCACCGAAGCCAGCAAGCCTAGAGCCTTTGCTCCGCAACAAGAGAAGCCACTGCAATGAGAAGCCTGTGCACCACAACAAACAGTGGCCCACGCTCGCCGCAAAGCAACGAAGACCCAGCACAGCCAAAAATAAGTAAATAAATAAAATGGCCCTTTGTGAAAACCAAAGTGGTTAAGGCATGCCGGAGACTCCAGGTTATTTCATTTACTCCTCTCCTCAGCCCACTCAGGGCATGGGCTAGTGATCCTGCTTCACAGAGGAAAACACAAACTCGGATTGGTGAAGCGACTTTGCCAGGTTCACGCGGTGACTAAGTGGCAGAACCAGGAATCCAGGCCCAGGGGATGCTGTATACAATTTGAACACTCTTTTAATGGCAGGACACAGCACATCAATGCTCAGATAGAGGAAGCGCAGAAGCCTTTGTCACTGACAGCTCCAAATGAGAGAAAGCCACCATGCAGGGCCACCCAGGGGTTGCGCCTAAGACAGGGGAATAGCAAGTTGGAGTTGCCATAGGGGCATCTGATGTATGGCAAGCACAGCAGGGCTGTCTGGGTCTCTGAGATTCCCTGTGGACCATCTAGTATTTGCTCTGGCATGACTAGGGCAGATGGGCCATGACCCCAGAGTGTGAGAGCCCTATAATCAGTTGCTCAAGACAATGAACTGACCAGCCTCCAAAAAGGGCCTCAAAACTGAGTCAAGACAGGGTTCGGTCCCTGGGTAGGGAAGATTCCCCTGGAGAAGGAAATGGCTACCCACTCCAGTATTCTTGACTGGAGAATTCCATGGCGAGAGGAGCCTGGCAGGGTACAGTCCATGTGGTCGCAAAGAGCCAGACACAACTAAGCGACTAACACTATACACACACACACACACACATATATATATATTATATATATAATGTGTGTATATATATGTATATATCATACATGTTAGAGCTGAGTCTAATTCTAAATCCCACACACTTTTCCTCCCTCTGTGCTGAAAACACATATAAACCTTGGGGTCACCCATCCTCAAAACATTCACTTGGTCATCACATCTTGTTGGCCCCAACACGTCTTGAAAAGTCTCTTGGATCAGTCCCCGGCTTGAGAAAGTCACGCTCAGATCTCTTTCATGAACTGTGAGGCCCTTCAAGAGAGCGTCACAGGGCTAAGAGAAAGAAAGTGAGCTCAGAGGCCACTCAGCCTGTGTGTCCAACAGTGGCAGTGCCCCTTGTTAGCTGCACGACCTCAGATACCGTCTCCTTCTGAGCCTCACCCGCACCTGCCCAATGGGAATCAGAGGACAGTTGCCACAACTGATGGCCAGGAGGGATGAAGGCAGATTATCTATCGGCCATCCTGGTAGAGAGTCCACCCTGCCTTAATCCACTCACTGTTGCTGCTGTGATTCTGTCTGCTCCGCACAAACCTGCATTTCAATCTCACCGGCCACACTCTGTTTCCCCAAACACCACCATGCTCCTCCTCACCTCTCTACCTCGACTGGGATGTTTTCCTCTATACCTTTCCCACTTCCCAGCATGCCCTAGTCATCCTTCAGAGCTCACCCCCATGGTCTTCTCCTTTGAGAAGCCTTCTGGGGCCTCTCTTGAGAGTCCCTTGGACTGCAAAGAGATCAAACCAGTCAATCCTAAAGGAAATCAGTCCTGAATATTCATTGGAAGGACTGATGCTGAAGCTCAAACTCCAATACTTTGGCCACCTGATGCAAAGAACTCACTCACTGGAAAAGACACTGAAGCTGGGAAAGATTGAAGGCAGGAGGAGAAGGGGATGATAGAGGATGAGATGGTTGGATGCCATCACCAACTCGATGGACACAAGTTTAATCAAGCTCTGGGAGCTGGTGACGGACAGGGAAGCCTGGTGTGCTACAGTCCACGGGGCTGCAAAGAGTTGGACACGACTGAGCGACTGAACTGAACTGGAGCTTCTGCCCACCCCAGCAGAATCCACCTCTCCCTGCTCAGTGCTCCCTCCCACTCCATCAAAGTCTGAACACAGTTACCTGGTGAGAAGGAAGTCAAGTTCCTACCTAGCTCCCCCACAGAGAGCTTCGTGAGGAAGTGCAGAACCTTATCATACAGTGGAGTGGTAGCTGCTTGATGGATTAGTCAGGGTCCTCCAGAGAAACAAAACCAACAGGACAAATATATACATTTATTATTATATATATACAAATATATACATTTATAAATATATACATATATACATGTATATACATATACATATCAATAAATGTATATATTTATACATTTATACAGATAAGGTTCTGCACTTCCTCACGAGCTACCAGGGAAGCCATATATATATGTATATATATATATATATATATATATGCCATATATACATAAGCCATATATATATATGGCTTCCCTGGTAGCTCAACTGGTAAAGAATCAGCCTGCAATGCAGGAGACCCTGGTTCAATTCCAGGGTCAGGAAGATGCCTGGAGAAAGGATAGGCTACCCACTGCAGTATTCTTGGGCTTCCCTGGTGGCTTAGCTGGTAAAGAATCCACCCACAATGAGGGAGACCTGGGTTTGATCCCTGGGTTGGGAAGATCTCCTGGTGGAGGGCATGGCAACCCACTCCAGTGTTCTTGCCTGGAGAATCCCATGGACAGAGGAGCCTGGCAGGCTACAGTCCACGGGGTCACAGAGAGTCAGACATAGCCGAGCAACTAAGCACAGCCTAGCACATATAGAACTAGATAGATGGACAGATAGATAGTTTATCTAGAGACCATAGATGTATATCTATCTATCTATCTATATATATATCTGTATGAAGAGACTTATTATAGGGATAGGCTCATGTGATTATGATCTGCCCTCTACAAGCTGGAGACCCAGGAGAGCCAGTGGTATAATTCAGTCAAATTCCAAAGGTCTGAGAACCAGACACATCAATGTCCAAGGACAGGGGAAGTCAATGGCCCACTTCAAACAGAGAGCAAGTTCACCCCTCTTCCATCTTTCTGTCATATTCAAGCTCTCAACACATAGGATGATGCCCACCCATGTGGTGGGCACATCTTCACTCAGTCTATGAATTGCAATGCTAATCTCTTCCAGAAACATCCTCGCAGACACATGCAGAATTAATGCTTTAGCAGCCAAGCTGACACTTGATATTAACAATTGATGATGTACCTTTGAGTAGCTGCCTTCCCTTTCTTGTCTCACTCCTCCACTCCCTCACCTCACTCCTCTTCTTGCACTCAAATTCTTATCTTGGGGGCTGCTTCTGGGGGAATACAAATTGACACATAGTCCCCACTAGTCCTGAGATCTTGAGCATGTTACTTAAATTCTCTGTGCCTCAGCCTTTTTGTCTATAAGTGAGAATATTTTTACTTATGGAATTGTGTTATGAGGATGAGATGAGCTAAACTGAGCTTGGAAAAATGCCTGAAAATATAAAACACTACAAATATTAGGTCTTATTATTCTCAAGGTCTAACAAAGGACCTGGTATATGCCAGGGCTTCAGAAAATGTTTGCTGGTTAAAGCACATTGAGTCTCTCAGGATGGAGGAAAGCTGTATATTATGCCTTTTCACTCCACGTTAGTCAGGGTCTTCCAGTTGCCAAGAACTCACTCACGCTAACACAAGCAAGGCAGCCTATCTGAAGGATGCGCCTGCAGGAACAGAGACAGGCATCTCTGGGGAACTGCGGAACCGCCAGCCAGGCAGACCACACCAGGGCAGGAGCATAACTGGGGAACACGATGGTGGCTCAGATTCCCTCAACAGCGCTGTGTGGTAGTCGCTCAGTCATGTCTGACTCTTTACAACCCCACAGACAGAGCCCAACAGGCTCCTCTGTCCATAGGATTCTCCAGGCAGGAATACTGGAGTGGCTTGCCATTCCCTTCTCCAGAGGATCTTCCTGGCCCAGGGATTGAACCCTGGTCTCCTGCATTGCAGGCAGATTCTTTACTGTTTGAGCTATAGGAACAGTACTAATGAATGGGTTATCTTGTCTCCCTCCTTGAGCGGCAGAATGTTTTTGTAACTTCCCTCTAGAAACCTATTGCTCACACAGCTCATCTGCTCCCTCTGTCTTGCCTCTCTTTGTACAACGTTCTGGTTCCACAGAGATCTCTGAGTTTCCAGTCACATCTCGTTCCCCTGTGAGTTCTGATCCAGGTGAGAAACTGGGATGTTTCTCATAGGAGTTAAACTGGGATGAAGACATCAGCTCTGGTGTGATAAAGCTATGCTGAGAACCACGGTGTAGACTTGTGACAAGAGGCAAGGATTCCACTCCTTCCCCCACCTCCCGGTCTAGACCTTGGTTCTTCCCTGAGTCAAGAATCTGCTTTCTAGCTGATCTGCCCCCACATCCACTGAGCAAGAAAAGACCTGATAGGGGAGGGAATACAGGTCATCTCACTACCCAGCAGCAGGAGCCGAAAACATTCCTAACAGCAGGGCAACTGTGAAACCCGTTCTTGAAAGAGACTGAGCTGACCACTCTCAAACCTGTTCTCAGCCTCACCAACACCACCACTGATAGAGCGAGAAGAGGAGGGGGAGGAGGAGGGATGGAGTGATAACCTCCCTGATACTTTCAAAGGGTAGAAATTGTTATTTTAATGGACTATGGCAGACTAACTCTGATAAATATTGTTTTACTTATAAATCCTAAAGCAGGTTTGACTGCATCTTATTTAGAGAAAAAAAAAACTTAAAAAAATAATAAAGTACATAGATTTAAAACAACACAATGTAGAAATACTGTGTACAGAAACACTGAATAGTAGAGAGTGTTGCAGATTGTGGTAAACGAGCTTATGTGTCTATTCTGAAGGACATACACAAAGTCCATGTGATAGTGGCTCTGTGGGTTAAAGGTATACAGAAGTTCTCAGGACTTACAGACCTCTTTGTCTCCTGTGACCAAGGTCAATGTCAAAACAAATAATCTAAAGGCTTCCTGGATTCCTGTACCTCCCTGAGCTGTTGACTTTATGGCCATCACTGCACAGGCAGGAAGCCTGGGACAGAGAAGAGAAAGTGTCTATAGTCTTGGATGGGTCTTGTGACCCTCGCCAGTGTTTAGGCGGGCATGGTCTTAATTGTTCTCCAGTTTTTGCTGCTACTGTAGCAGGTTTGACCCTACCAAGACACAGAAAGTGGGAGATAGTTGTGTTGATACAGGGTTGGTTGACTTTCCCAAAGAAATGGAAGATCCAGATTTTTATGTAGAACCATTTTGTCTCTTAACAGCTTTATTGGTTTATATTTGGACTAGAATAAACTGCACTTACTTAAATTGTGAAGCTTCCTAGGTGACTCAGTGGTGAAGAATCCCTGTTAAGCAGGAGACGTGGGTTTGTTCCCTGAGTCAGGAAGATTCCCTGGAGAAGGAAATGGCAACCCACTCCAGTATTCTTGCCTGGAAAATCCCATGGACAGAGAAGCCTCATGGGCTACAGTCCCTGGGTCACAAAAGTATCAGGCATGACTTAGCAACTAAACAACAAATGGCAGACTAGGCAGGGGAGGAATGAAACTTTTTTTTCTTGAAGCTACTAACTGACCAACATTGCCTATGTCTCTAGTTCAGTTTCCCAGGATAGAGGACCTGACTGGCCCAGGGACTCATCTTCATCTCTGAACAGCTAGTCTATGAATTGCTACCTCAAAGGCAACTGGTCAACCTACCCCTTAGTGCAAGCTGAAATTACCCTTTTCACTTATTTATCATCTGCCCATACCCCCACTAGGATGTTCCTGAGGAATGGGAATCTTGTCTGCTATGGCCTTTGTTTCATCCCCAGCATTTAGAAAGGTACATGACACAAAGCAGGAGCTAGATGAATATTTACTGAGCATGAGATTGAGTGATTGATTAATGCAGCAAATACATGAATGAATGAACAAACCTAACAGGTTTATAAAAATCCCTACCTACATCCTCGAAGCCTCTCCTCTATCACTCAGGGAACCTGGCTCTAGCCCACAGCTTATTTAGCCCTTGGAGCAAAGTCCCTCAGTTAATGAGACCCCACTCACCTAGAAGACAATTGAGTTTCTATCGTCATGGTAGCGTGCCTCTGATCCTCATAAAAGCAACTCAGCCAAATGTTCCTTCCAACCACTGGAATCTTTTTGAGAGATGTTCTGGCCAACATAATTTTCTCCATCTTATTCTATTTGCAGTGATTTTTTTTAGCCCATCTTGAAACTGGACCACTGCCCTGATTACCTGCTTCTTAATCCAACTCTCTCTGCACCAGTACCCTTGATTAACGCATTTCCCATAGACAATAAACTCTTCCTCCAGCTCACAATCCAGGGCATTATTTAACAGAAACCTAAATCCAGCACGCTAATGAAAACAGCTATTGCAAATAATCCTTTAAAGGGATTTTAAGTACCCAGTACCTACTAAACTGATGCAAATTAATGACCTTTCGGAGGCTTCTAAAAATCCACTATTCTTTTACCCAGAATGGAGAATCGATGAGGTCACAGATAATAAGAAGCACCAGACAAGTCAGTCCCAAGTTTCATCACTGCTGAGCCTGACACAGTGTTAGAAGGGGACAGTGCCCTGGAGAACTCAGAAGAACAAGGACATCAGCATGGCTGAGATAGACGGAGATGCCCCAAAAGAAGGGACTCTGTCCCCATTTCCTCACATTGGTCAGAGGGACTGGGAAACTTAAAAGTTGAGCTGGACTCATGAATAAATAAGACCTACAGGGTGACTGTGCAGATCAGAGGTAATACGTGAGAAGTGCCAGCACATAGCAGATGCTCAGTAAAGGCTAAATGTTGTTAAGATGAAAGGCACACACTGGTGCCATGACAGTAGGGACCTGGAGAAAGAGGATCAGACCAGGAGCAGGGATGTCTAGGCACCAAAGAGTTTTGTGCTCTAAGCAAAGTGGAGGCTCTGGAGCTCTGAGTTTTGAAGCTCCAGGACATGGGTTTAAGGGCCTCTATGAAGGGTCAGTTTAGGAAGGTCCTAAGTTAGCTGGGTAGCTCAGCGGTAAAGAATACACCTGCAATCCAGGAGACGCAGGAGATGTGGGTTCGATCCCTGGGTTTGGAAGATCCCCTGGAGTATTCTTGCCAGGAAAAACCCCATGGACAGAAGAGCCTGGTGGGCTAGCAGGCATGTAAGTTAGTTGACTAGTTGAGAGGGCAGAACAGAGGCTTCCCCTAAAGGGAAGAAGATCTCTCCTGAGGCCAGAGTGAATCTCTCCAATGCTGAGAGTCTACACTGAACCAGAAGAGTCTTTCCTTGAATTCCTCTTCAAATTCACAGTGCACTCTCTCTACCCCTTCTCATCATCCCTGTCCTCTGATTTACAGCTTTAAGTTCACTTCCTCCAGGAAGCACTCTTAGACTTTTGCAAGCTACATACTGCTTTTCCCATCTCTATATCCCTATGACATTCACAATCTGCAGCAAACAGTCTAGGCTGCTTTTCTCACCTTATACCTTACTAGTTTCTGGTAAGGAGTTTCCCAGGTGACACTAGTGGAAAGAATCCACCTGCCAATGTGAGATCTTGAAGCCCTCTTGAGGGTTCAGACTCTGGCTCATAGCCTCATGTATCCCTCACAGTTATGTTTTCTAATTAGGGCTTCTCATGTTGTAATATGCACATGAATTCCCTGGAGATCTCTTGAGCCTTAGATACTGATTCTGCAGGTCTTGCGTCGGGCCTGTGACTCTGCATTTCTAACAAGCTTCCAAGTGATGTCAATACTACTTTGAGTAGCAAGGATGTAGAGCATCTTACCAACGTTTTTTCTTCAAGCTTTTAATGTGTTACATATCTAAAAGATAACAAGTCTACTCCAGGAGTTCTCTGAGCCTTTAGTGGGTATTATGAATGTCAAAGAAGAGGTTATGGTGGGCAGTGTCTCCCAACAGAAGCCTCTGTTCAAGGCCTGTCCTATAGCATTTATCTCATTATCAGACACACATCAGTTGCTAATAATAAGAGCAAATATTTATTGTATCCTCACTACAGGCCAAGCATTTTATTACATCATCTTATTTGATTATTCCACTGAACACTGTGAGGTACATACTATAGGGCTCCTCATTTTAGAAGAGGAGATGGAAGCTAAGAGGAGTTAAGCCATGCGCCCAGGTGTGTGTGGTAGAGTCAGGAATTGAACCCCATTAGTTTTGACTCCAGGGTCCTCTATTTTAACCACTGCACTTGATCTCTAAGCCTGGGCCCACAAATCTTCCTTCTGCCATGAATAATGTTTAAGAGTCCTAACTTGGCGAGTGGACCTCTGTCTCAACGGCAATCAGTTTTGCCTAGGTGTTCTTTTTTTTTTTTTTCTCACACAGCTATGAGGTTTTTCCCCCTACGGTGAACATTTACTAATCACATATAGGAAAGAAAAACAGCACACTTCTATTTCAGCTCAGAATGTGTCTGGCTGCAAGTAAAGAGGACAAACAGGTGTTTGTTCTTATACTACAAGATGTCCAGAGATGTTGTCCAGTCATTAAGTCATGTCTGACTCATTGTGACCCCACAGACTTCAGCATGCCAGATGAAGTGGAGCAAAGTGATGTCTCTGCCTTTTAATACACTACCTAGGTTTGTCTAGGCTTCCTACGTGGTGCCAATGGTAAAGAATCTGCCTGCCAGTGCAGGAGATGTTAGAGAGACAGGTTTGATCCCTGGGTCAGGAAGATCCCCTGGATAAGGAAATGGCAATCTACTCCAGTATTCTTGCCTAGGAAATTCCGTGGACAGTGGAGCCTGGTGGGCTACAGTCCATGGGGTCATCAAGAGTCGGACATGACTGAGCACACACACAGTTCTATCTAAGCATGTTTGTCATAGCTCTCCTTTCAAGTATCCAGAGATAGACAGAAACTTGTTAGTTCAGCCAACAGAAACCCAGACCCTTTCTTTCTCCCCAGGTGCCATGAACAAAGATGAAAAGACACAACCAAGTCTATGGGTCATATATGATTATACAGATAAGTAACCACACAATTATGATACCATGTAGTGACAGTTATTTATTTCAACCCTGGATTTCTACAAAAAGGATCTGAGGCACTAATGTATTGTGATAGGTATTATAATGAAGTAAGCACAGGGTCTCTGGGAGCCCAGAGAAAGGGCTCTTCAACTACCTGGGGGTGAAGAAGAGCATGAAGGGTCAGGAAAGGAGTATATCTGAGTCTTGTAGGGCAAACAGAAATGAGCTGGGCAAGAGGAGGTCAGGTAGGCAAGGCATGCTCTGGATGTCATAGAGGGACAGAATAATGTTCTCATCTTTCTCTGAGGCTCCCGGACACCTTTGCTTTTCCAGGAAAACTTGCTCGCTTTGCCGTGTAGCACAGGAGTCTGCACCTGGGCTCAGAGGTTAAACCAGATGAGATTCAATGGAGACATGCAAAGTTTTAAGAGAACTGTATACTTGAAGAAACAAGTATGACCTCGAAATGAAAGGGACAGAAAGGTACGAAGTGAAAAGAAATATTCAGATCATTAAATTTCTACAAGCAGAAGGCAGAGAGAGAAAACTATTTAGTATATATGCACACTACTTTTTATATAAAAAGAAGGATAACTCACAGGCTAGAACCAGGAGTCTAGAATTTGTAGTCAAGATCCTTGGAGAATTATTCCCAGGTCTCGAGCATGAATCAAGAACTGCCAATCTGTGCCCAGCTGGATTTCAGAACTGCTATGAAGCAGTGACTCTAGCATTGCCTCACATCTTCCCCTTTGTGAACAAGAATATCTGCCCTCTGAGCCACCAGGGAAGCCCTCCACCCCACACCAGACAGAGATTCAAATGCTTCTCATCCCATTGACTGAAGAAAGTCACTACTAATTGGTTGGGAGTGCCATGCACAATTAAACCTACTTTCCTACTCTGACCTAGATGTTCACACTACCTGTATAGTCCTCATGATTATCTTCTTTATGTCTCTAACAACATGATCCTAACAGCATCCTAAGTAATCATGAGCAGACTACTTACATTTTATCATATTGCCTCTTCTCTCTAGGATCCTCTTACTTTTCCGAAGTGCACTTTAGTAGGACATAGTATGAAACAGTTGAATAAAATCACATTTACCATGAGAATATTATTGAGGATAATATTGTTCATTACTTTATACACAGTCTTCTCTGTGAGGCTCCAGGAGGGGAAAAAAAGGTCTTCTGATCTTAGAATCAATAATGGATGTATCTCTCCTGAGTCACCAGATTTTCTTGCCTTATGAATCATATGTATTCTGTAACTGACATGTTTCCTTCTTTGCACTGGCTGCAGGAAGCCTATACACTACTTGCCTTATAATTCACGCATTAATCTCACTACAGAACCCAAATTATCTTTCTGGGTTGTTTCCCTCCACTATCTTATTTATCTTAATTTTCTTTTATTTTATTCTGCTACATTTTGTGCATCTTTGTAAGCCACCTTGAATATCTGGGGGAATAAACTTGGTATAAATAGAGAGGTGGATAACTAATAACTCCATGAATGTGAAGCATTATTCAGGATTTTTACCATTCAATTCATGTGCAAATATTGGGGATGGGATGCATCAGAGTTATGTTTATTGGGGGAGGGGAGTACATAAGACCGTCTTTCTCTTTAAGCATCCACCCTTGTTCCTCTTACTCCGAAGGACCTAAAAAAGGTGTGTGTGTGTATAACTATGTTTGTGTATATATCCTCACTTCCTTGCTTCATACATGCTGTTACAGGTCTGAGACCACCTCACAGCAACCTCAGTCAGCTTGCTAAGAGGCACATAGTTTAACCTTAATACCAAATGCCTACAGGGTATTTGAAATACCAAGATGACAGAACAGACTCTCATTATTCCCCAGAGCCCAGCTCTTCACTGACTAAACTCCCTTCCAGTCACACGGGAAATACCCTGGTATGTCCAGTAGCTAAGACTCTGCTTCCAATGCAGGGGACCTAGGTTCAGTCCCTGGTCATGAAACTAAATCCCAGATGCCACAAGGAAGATCGAAGATCCTGCATGTTGCAACTAAGACCTGGCATAGCCAAATAAATATTTTTTAAAAAGTTAAACACATGGACTCTGAAGCTGCATTTACCTGTTTTAAATCCTCATGTTGCCATTCAAAATGCATTTACTTAGCCTCTCTTTCTAAGCCTCAGCTTCCTCTTCTGCAAAATGCCTACTTTCTAGAGTGAGATAACACATGAAAAGCATTTAGCACAATGTTGGGCACATGCTAAGTCCTTAATAAATGATAGCTATCATTCTATAGCTTTTACTATTCTTGTCTCTCTTAATCTTACAAATGGTAGGCTCTGCTTCACTATGCCTGGTGGAGGAAGAGAATAATTTGGTTTATTTCGCCCTTATTAGCATCTAGACCAGGGTCAGGTACAAGAAGATGTTTAAAACCTGGCTGCTGAATATCTGGTAGAATGCATACCTGGAGACACTGAGTGTCATTGTGAGACATTGAGTATTCCCCATGCAGTACCTTCCACTATACTTCCTAGAATGGTCCACTTCCTCCTTCCTAGAATGGTCTCTCTTCAGTTGGCATCAATTGTATTGATAGCACCCTCTGCTAGCTGGCAGTAGCAACAAATAACCATGAGATTTGCTCTGAGGGAAAAGAAAGGAAGAAAACAGACATGTACTGAGTGCCCGATGTGTGCCAGCCAACGTCCTGGACATGTCCATCATCTGCGCATAAAACTGTGTGGTCAGTTAGCGAAATCCACATCAGCCCCCTTCAGGTCAATTCTCCCTGTGTGTAAATTCTACAACCAGAGCACCTAACAATCTATACTCTTTCCTGGGTCAAATGAAATGACAAGAGGATTAAAAATGTGTCTCAGAAAACCTTAGCCAGAGCTCAAGGAGCCAGCAACTGGGAGAGTCCTGGTTAATTTCAAGATGCCAAATAGCCAGCTTTCCATCAATTTCCAGGACCTCATTTCCCCCCCTTCATTCTCAGAATTGATGTTTATGTTTCCACCAGGATAGAGACCAATTCTCCTTGGCATCCTCTGTCAGAGAGAATCAGAAATTTTCCACCTGGGATGCTACAAATTGCATTTCTCAACACAGTTCTGGAATACAGGATATGACCAGCATAGCTAATGCTGAGTGATCAACACTCAGGTGCTCTAACTTTATAACAATCATCATCAGGCAGTCAGAGCCTCACCAAGGGATGGAGCCTCCTGTCCTCTAAGATTCAGAGAGCAAGAGCACAATGATCTGAAAGCAGCTCCCAAGGGAGACTGCAGTGTGAACAGAGGCTGGGTGAAGGCTCTGCCAGCTCTACCCACGCAACTCGGGGCACACTGCCACATTCATCTGAGCCTCAGTTTCCCCATGGTATGGAATGAGGATCAAAGCAGGACCTAATTCAGTGAGCTATTGGCAAGACTGAATAATAAAACACTATGTGAAATACTTAGCCCAGTGCCTGGATCATGGGAAGTGTGTGATGTCTTAGTCAAGCTAGAGTGGGCAGCTTGGTCCAATGTTTGTTCTTCTTCTGTAAAGATACCTCTTATTCCATACTCTGGTTAGACCCTTAGGAGCTATATTTATCCTATCTGGAACTCCCTACCACCTTCCAAACTTTCCAGCCAATGGTGATTGGAATGCGGAGGAAACCTCTCCCGGACCAGACCAATCAGACTCTCCTCCAGAAACCTGGACTGGAACTAAAGCAGCTAGTCTCTGCTGGTTGTTTCAAGTGAGAACATGCAGAGTTAGGAGCTGGGAGTGTGCCATCTTCCATATGGGACTAAAGACGCACAGAAAGAGTCTTTGGAGAAAGAACGTTCTCTTCGAGGTCTGTGGCTTCTCTGGGAGAGACAGACCACAGAGAACAAGAATTGGCTTTAGTTCCAGACCTGTTCTGGCTCATGGTTCCAGGGCCATGGAAGGCCAGGCTGCATATGTTCCCCATGGGTCCCTGAGTCAGCACTGTGGGTCTTTGACAAACCCCATTTATTAAGCTATTCTAAGATTTCTCTTTGTGGCAAAGGCAAATAGACTTCAGGCCCCAAACTCTTTTCTTTGAATATGCTACTCCCTGGGATTTAAGGAGGAATTCTATGAGGAAGGAAAGAAAAGGGACCAAAAAAAAAAATTTGGGCTACCAGCCCCTCTTTGTGGTGTTCTCTCATATTACCATCCAGATGTGAGACAACTGTATGTGGCTGGGACAATCGTCAATATTTTATGCATTATTTTATCAATATTTTAAACCTCTGAGAGGTTAAGAGCCTGACCCAAGATCACATAGCCCAAAATCATGGTGGAGCTCAGAACTGAACCCAGATCTGTCTGAACCCATGTAAGCATTTTTTATATATTCAGTATTAACAAATTGGGACTTAATTCAATGTCTGCTTCATGGTCACAATCATCGTCACCATTACTGGCACATCATCATCATCTCTGATCACCATCATCACTGTCATCATTACACCATCATGATCATTATGACTAGGATCATCATTACCATCATCACCACCATCACCACCATCACTATTATCACTATTACAATCACCACCACCACCATCATTATCACTATCATCCCCACCATCAGCATGCTAATGGCTAACATGTATTTAATTCCATTCAATCAGTCTTTGTGTTGAACATGGCATGTATATGTGTTAGCACACAACAAGCCTTTGAAGAAGGTATTATTATTATCTTTACTTGACATCTGAGGAAACTGAGGTACTGTGAAGTGAAGCCACTCATCTGAAGTCACATTTTTGTTGTTGTTGTAGTTTAGTCACTAAGTCATGTCCAGCTCTTTGCGACCCCATGGACTGTAGCCCACCAGGCTCCTCTCTCCATGGGATTCTCTAGGCAAGAATACTGGAGTGGGTTGCCATTTCCTTCTTCAGGGGACCTTCCCAGTCCAAGGGCAAACCTGAGTCTCCTGCATTGCAGGCTGATTCTTTACCACTGCACCACCGGGGATGCCCCTGAAGTCACTTAAGATTCAAACCAAGTCTTTTTGAATCCAGAGCCCACTCTGTATGACTATACTGTCCCAGAGGGCAGGGGCTGCATTTCCTATTTCTTTTGAATCCCCTGTGATGCCCAGCATTGTGCTCTGCATGCAATAGTTTCCAAATAAATATCTGTCGAGCTGATGAAAAATGTGGAAAGGATCGTAGAAATGCTGAAAGGGAAAGAGTTAAATGCTCTGTTCCAGGTCACCAACAAAGACAGCAGGAAAGCCAAGCCCTGAGCACCAATCTCAAGGCACAAAAGGGTCTCTTTCAAGTTGGTAATAAAGATGTTTGTCAAAATGCCTTTCGACGTGGGGTTGAGAGGCTGATGGGAGCGTGCCGAGCATCTCAAAGGCTGAGGTTTGCTTCCTAGTTCTTTACCTTATCTCTAGGGCTGGGTCAGGACATGAATTAATGCCAGAGAATCCCTCTCTGACCCTCAGCTCAAGCCAAGGAGACAATTAGAAGAGAAGATCCCATTTAGTGAGTGCTTGTATGTACCAGGTGCTGGGCTAAGTACTTTACTGAACAGGATAAAAATTGCTGAGGTCGCCTGATATAAAGTATGGTGGTTAAACAATCAGGCTCTAGAATCAGCCTGCTTTCAGCTCTGGCTCTACCACTCACTACCTGTGTGTCCTTGGACCTCAGCCACCCTGGTTATAAAGTAGGAATGATGTTAATGCAAATCAAAGCTACAACGAGGAATCACCTCACACCAGCAAAATGCCATCATCAAAAAGTCTACAAATAATAAATGTTGGAGAGGTTGTGAGGAAAAGGGAACCCTCCTACCCTATGGGTGGGAATGTAAATTGGTGCAGCCATTATGGAAAACAGTATAGAGGTTCATTAAAACAACTAAAGGTAGAGCTATTATATGATCCAGCAATCCTGGGCATATATCCAAAAAAGATGAAAGCTCTAATTCAAAAAGATACATGCATCAAAAAGATACATATTCACATCAGCATTATTCACAATACCCAGATATGGAAGCAACCTAAGTGTTCATCAACAGATGAATGGATAAAGAAGATGTACACAATAGAGTATTATTCAGCCATAAAAAAGAATGAAATAATGCCATTTGTAGCAACATGGATGAACCTAGAGATTATCAAACTCAGTAAATTAAGCCAGACAAAGACAAATATATGATATCACTTATATGTGGAATCTAAAAAACAGCACAAACGAACTTATTTACAAAACAGAAACAGACTCACAGACAACAAACTCGCGGTTGCTAAAGTGGAAGGAGAGGGGAGGGATGAATTTGGAGCATGAGATTAACAGATGCACGTAATTATGTATAATACAGACAAACAATAAAGATTTGTTTTATAGCATAAGGAGCTATATTCAATATCTTGTAGTAAACGATAATGGAAAACAATTGAAGAAAGAATATAGACATAATACATATGTATTACAGAGGCATGCATGTATACATATGTATTCATATATATACATGAATCACTTTGTTGTACACATGAATCTAGCACAATACTTTAAATCAACTATACTTCAATTCACTGGAGAAGGGAATGGCAAACCACTTCAATATTCTTGCCTTGAGAATCCCATGAACAGTATGAAAAGGCAAAAAGATATGACACTGAAAGATGAACCCCCGCCCCAGGTTGGTTGCTGCCCAATATGCTACTGGAGAAGAGTAGAGAAATAACTCCAGAAAGAATGAAGAGACAGACCCAAAGCAAAAACAATGCCTAGCTGTGGATGTGACTGGTGATGAAAGTCAAGTCTGATGCAGTAAAGAACGATATTGCGTAGGAACCTGGAATGTTAGGTCCATGAATCAAGGCAAATTGGAAGTGGTCAAACAGGAGATGGCAAGCATGAACATCAAAATTTTAGGAATCAGTGAACTAAAATGGACTGGAATGGGCAATTTCAACTCAGATGACCATTACATCTACTACTGTGAGCAAGAATCCCTTAGAAGAAATGGAGTAGCCCTCATATTCAACAAAAGAATCTGAAATGCAGTCTTGGGTGCAATATCAAAAATGACAGAATGATCTCTGTTTGTTTCCAAGGCAAACCATTCAATATCACAGTAATCCAAGTCTATGCTCCAACCAGTAATGCTGAAGAAGTTGAAGTTGATCGGTTCTATGAAGACCTACAAGACCTTTTAGAACTAACATCCCAAAAAGGTGTCCTAGGGGAGTGGAATGCAAAAGTAGGAGGTCAAGAGATACCTGGAGTAATAGGCAAATTTGGCCTTGGAGTACAAATGAAGCAGGCCAAAGATTACCAAGAGAACACACTGGTCATAGCAAACACCCTCTTCCAACAACACAAGAGAAGACTCTACACAAGGATATCACCAGATGGTCAATACTGAAATCAGATTGATTATATTCTTTGCAGCCAAAGATGGACAAGCTCTATACAGTTAGCAAAAACAAGACCAGGAGCTGACTGAGGCTCAGATTACGAACACCTTATTGCCAAATTCAGACTTAAATTGAAGAAAGTTAGGGAAAAACCACTAGACCATTCAGGTATGACCTAAATCAAATCCCTTATGATTATATAGTGGAAGTGACAAATAGATTCAAGGGTTTAGATCTGATAGAGTGCCTAAAGAACTGTGGACGGAGGTTCATGACATTGTACAGAAGGCAGTGATCAAGACCATCCCCAAGAAAAAGAAATGCATAAAATAAAAATGGTTATCTGAGGAGGCCTTACAAATAGCTGAAAAAAGAAGAGAAGTGAAAGGCAAAGGAGAAAAGGAAACATATATACATTTGAATGCAGAGTTCCAAAGAATACCAAGGAGAGATAAGAAAGCCTTCCTCAGTGATCAGTGGAAAGAAATAGAGGAAACCAATAGAATGGGGAAAAGACTAGAGAGCTCTTCAAGAAAATTAGAGATACCAAGGGAACATTTCAGGCAAAGATGGGCCCAGTAAAGGACAGAAATGGTATGGACCTAACAGAAGCAGAAGATACTAAGAAGAACTATACAAAAAAGATCTTCATGACCCAGATAATCACAATGGTGTGATCACCCACCTAGAGCCAGATATCCTGGAATATGAAGTCAAGTAGGCTTTAGGAAGTATCACTATGAACAAAACTAGTGGAGGTGATGAAATTCCAGTTGAGCTATTTCAAATCCTAAAAGATGATGCTGTGAAAGTGCTGCACTCAATATGTCAGCAAATTTGGAAAACTCAGTAGTGGCCAGAGGACTGGAAAAGGTCAGTTTTCATTCCAATCCCAAAGAAAGGCAATGCCAAAGAATGCTCAAACTACCTCACAGTTGCACTCATCTCACACGCTAGCAAAGTAATGTTCAAGATTCCCCAAGCCAGGCTTCAACGGTACATGAACTATGAATGTCCAGATGTTCAAGCTGGATTTAGAAAAGGCAGAGGAATCAGACCTCAAATTGCCAACATCCACTGGATCATCGAGGATGCAAGAGAGTTCCAGAAAAACATCTACTTCTGGTTTATTGACTAAACCAAACCCTTTGACTGTGCAGATCACAACAAACTGTGGAAAATTCTTAAAGAGATGGGAATACCAGACCACCAGACCTGCCTCCTGAGAAATCTGTATGCAGGTCAAGAAGCAACAGTTAGAACTGGACATGGAACAACAGACTGTTCAAAATTGGGAAAGGAGTATGTCAAGGCTGTATACTGTCACCCTGCTTATTTAACTTATGTGCAGAGTATATAATGCGAAATGCCGGGCTGGAAGAAGCACAAGCTAGAATCAAGATTGCCAAGAGAAATATCAATAACCTCAGATACACAGATGACACCACCCTTATGAGAAAGCAAAGAAGAATTAAAGAGCCTTTTGATGAAAGTGAAAGAGGAGAGTGAAAAAACTGACTTAAAACTCAACATTCATAAACTAAGATCATGGCATCCGATCCCATCACTTCATGGCAAATAGATGGGGAAACAATGAAAACAGTGAGAGACTATACTGGGGGGCTCCAAAATCACTACAGATGGTGACTGCAGCCATGAAATTAAAAGATCCTTGTTCCTTGAAAGAAAAGCTATGACCAACCTAGACAGCATATTAAAAATCAGAGACATTACTTTGCCAACAAAGGTCCATCTAGTCAAAGCTATGGTTTTTCCAGTAGTCATGTATGGATGTGAGATTTGTACTATAAAGAAAGCTGAGACAGGAGGGAGGTTCAAAAGGGAGAGGTATATGTTATACTTACGGCTGATTCATGTTGAGGTTTGATAGAAAACTACAAAATTCTCTAAAGCAATTATCCTTCAATTAAAAAATTAATTAAAAAATTTTTTTAAAAAGAAAGAAAGCTGAGCACTGAAGAATTGATGTTTTTGAACTGTGGTGTTGGAAAAGACTCTTGAGAGTCCCTTGGACTGCAAGGAGATCTAACCAGTCCATCCTAAGGGAAATCAGTCCTGAATATTCATTGGCAGGACTGATGCTGAAACTCAAACTCCAATACTTTGGCCACCTGATGTGAAGAACTGACTCACTGGAAAAGACCCTGATACTGGCAAAAATTGAAGGCTGGAGGAGAAGGGGATGACAGAGGGTAAGATGGTTGGATGGCATCACCGACTCGATGAACATGAGTTTGAGTAAGCTCCAGGAGTTGGTGATGGACAAGGAAGCCTGGCACGCTGCAGTCCCTGGGGTTGCAAAGAGTCGGACACAATGGAGCGACTGAACTGAACTAATACTTCAATTAAAAATAAATAAATAAAATGGGGGTGATATTATTAATTGTGCCTTCTTCATAGAGTTATTTTAAGGGTAAATTGAGCACATGATTAGTGTTCCATATATATTAGTATATATTAGGCCTCCCTGGTGGCTCAGAGGTTAAAGCATCTGCCTGCAATGCGGGAGACCTGGGTTTGATCCATGGGTCGGGAAGATCCCCTGGAGAAGGAAATGGCAACCCACTCCAGTATTCTTGCCTGGAGAATCCCATGGACGGAGGAGTCTGGTGGGCTGCATTAGTCCATGGGGTCACAAAGAGTTGGACACGACTGAGTGACTTCACTTTCACTTTTCACTTTCAGTCCTCCAAATGACCCTGTGAAGTAGGTACATCAACCCATTTTTCAGATGAGGACATGGAGGCTCAAGGGCAGAAACGACTTGCCTGATACCACACACCTAATTAATATATAGGAAACAGATTGAAATCTCTGTCATTCTCATCCTGCTGCTGGACCCTTTACCATTCATACTATCATGTTACTATAGGGTACCCTGGCATTGTGTCCTCAGCTTTGGGAAGAAGGAAAAGGTCAAAGCCTTTGTCTTTACAGACTTTCTGTCATTCTTCCAATGGTTTAATTTTGTCATATGCACATATACATGGGTGCTGCAGATACAGAGAAGCCAAGTGTCAAGGTTGATATCACTCATGTCTTTACTCATCACATATTTACTGGGCCAGGCACTGGGAAGGTGCTGGGAATAAAGTCACTGACAAAACAGACTGAACCTCTGACCTCATGGAGCCCAGTTTAGCAGAGGATGCAGACATAAATTCAGCTCAGTAACATAAATTAGTGATGCACAAGTACTATTGTGGCTGTAACATGTGTAACATGTAAAGTAAAACAGTGATGTTGATGCTCAGAGGGCCTGTGATAGGAAGCAATGACAGAGAAAGCAGTCAGAGAAGGCTTCTTGGAGAAGGTGATGACTGAGCTAGAGTATATAATAGTCAATAGACACATAAAAAGTGAGCGAAAGTCATTTCCGGTAGAAGGGATTGCATATGTAAAGGTCCTGTGGCAGGGGGAGCATGTGAGTAAGAGGGACTGAAAGGCAACTCGCATGGCTAAAGCAGAGAGAATGAGGGATGCATGTTATGGGAGGCAGCTAGGGACACCACTGGGAGTCAGGCCAAGTAGGACTTGAGGCCAGAGCAGAGGCTCAGACTGATGCAACAAAGCAAATCAGAGATGCCTTGGTTTATTTGTTTGCTCATGTTGTGAGCTTCGTGAGGACAGGGATGTTGTCCATCGGTTTACTGCTGCATCTGGACTGCTGCATGTCTAGAATGGTACCCAGAACACAGAAGATGCTCAGTGAACATTTTTGAATGATTGCATTTATATATTCATTCCACAAATATTCACTGCTTTATGCCAGGCCCTGGCCGAGGTCCTGAATGAATGATGGACCTTGAGGAGTTCTGGGTTAACGAGAAAGGCAGAGGATCCACCAGACTGTGAGTGTCCTAAGGACAGAGACCGTGTCCTTGGTTGACTCTGCACCTTTACAAGAGCAAGTCTTCACCTTCATTATGCAGATCCCCAGGACCGTGCTCTTAGGCAGTCTAACTTGGAAGTTTATATGTGGACCAGGGATGCTGCATTTTAACAATGGCTCCTGTTGATTCTGAAGCAAGTAGTTCCCCCAAAACAGTCTTAAGAAACACTGTTATAGAACATTGCATGGAACAAAACATTGCCTGTTCAATATAAAGTTGACAAACGAGTAAGTGAAAGGACTGAGTCACTGACTGAAAACAACCTATAATATCACGTAATGAGATGGAATGCTGTAACAATGAAGGCACAGAGAAAGAACTACAGAATTGCTTATAGGAATGCAATCGCAGGACAGGGAAGGCTTCCAGGAGGAGGCGGCTTTTGAGTTGAGCCCCGGAGACTGAGAAGACATTTTCTAGGTGGACATGTCTGAACCTCAGTTTTCTCAACTGTTCAACAGGAATAATAATAGCTTCACCAGGATGAGGGTCTAAGAATTATATGAAATTTACTTATTCATCCCATAAATATTTATGGAGCATCTACCACATGCCAGGCACCATCTTAGGCACATGCTCAGCTGCTTCAGTCACGTTTGACTCTGTGACCCCATGGACGGTAGCCCGCCAGGCTCCTCTGTCCATGGGATTTCCCAGCAAGAATACTGGGGTGGGTTGCCATTTCCTCCTCCAGGGTATCTTCCTGACCCAGGGACTGAACCTGCTTCTCCTGCAGCTCCTGCATTGGCAGGCAAATTCTTTATCATTTGAGCCACCACATAGGGGCATATCAGTAAACAAAGCAGTGAAAGAATCCTGTCCTACTTATACACTAGGAATAAGACACACAACAATCCTAATAAACGAGTATGTTATCTAGTATTTTAGAAGGCAAGAAATGCTATGAGAAAAACAGTAAGGAAATGTATCACATCAACACATCAGACACCTTAAACTTACACAATGCGGTGGTTTAGTTGCTAAGTCATGTCTGACTCTTGGTGACCCCGTGGACTGTAGCCTACCAGGCCTCTCTGTCCAAGGGGTTTTCCAGGCAAGAACACTGGAGTGGGTTGCCATTTCCTTCTCCAGGGGAATCTTCCCCACCCAGAGATTGAACCTGGGTCTCCTGCAACACAGGTGGATTCTTTACCAACTGAGCTACCAGGGATAGGGTATGCCAATTACATCTCAATAAAAATTAAAAAATAAAGACAACCATTGCTGCTGTCATGAGCAAACATTTGTCAAGTAAATAACTGCTCTTTTTGACAGATCTTTTATTTTTGTGGCTTTGCTTGCTTGGGATGATAAATCCTTGCTCCCTCAGTTGACTCCATGAAGACAAAAGAAGTTCTTCCCATCGAGAAAAATGGCTTTTGCCATTAAAAATAAAAACAAGCAAGCAAACAAACAAGCGAATCTCCTACTTCGAGCACTTGACAAATGGAAATGTGAGGTCTGGTGCCCAAGAGCTCCCCTTGTCCTGAAGGACAGGCTCTCAGTGGGGGTAGTGCTGCCCCCTAGGGGGAAATCTGGAAATGCTGGTAAGGGGTTAGATCATCCCTGGGTCTGGGAGTGTGCAATGCATTCATACCAACGTCCAGACACTTAATATCCATGAAAAGTAAATTCATCAGAACCAACTGAGCCTGACTCTTAATTCTTTTATACATAGAAACAAAAAAATATATTTTCTGCATGGTTTAGGCATACATTGAATTTTAAAGGAATATAACTACTGGATAAATTGAGCAAAGGTTGTTCTTTGCTCTGTTCTGAACGTTACCAAAAGTTGTGTGCCATTTCAGAAAACCAGGTCAGGGACAGCAGTGCTGTGCATGATATATTTTTTTTTTCTGTAGGTGACACAACACATCTGTACAAGTTTGCCGCTGTTGCTGCAGCAGTCACAGTGATTATATATAGAAGCAATTATCTAGCTATATCATTATGTTTTATTGTAGAGTCATATCCAAGCATTTACATATTGAAATATACACTGTCTTATTATAGACTACTTTCACTTTATTCTCTGTTATAATGCTGTTAGGACATTATATTGATTTTTTGAAGTTATGTGTATATATAGATTCTATTATCTGTGAATTTCATTTCTGGATAGTAAAGAGGGGGTTATAAAGTGTTTTTTTTTTCGTTTTATATAAAGGGCACTGAATCTGACTGAGGATCAATTCATCTAAATGCTACTACTGAGCTTTAGAAAGTATGCCCTGTGGATTTCGGCACTATTATTGCCCAATCTCTCCATATTTCAAGAGAAACTGGGCATCTAGGTGTTTACAAGCAAGCTTCTGAGTTTTAAAGAAACAGCAACAAATTTTAAATACGTATAAATATTTAATGAAAAGATGAGTGGTGTCAGGGATCTGGGTGAATAAAGGATGAGTGGGCAGAACACAGATTTTTAAGGCAGGGAAACTATTCAATATGATACCAAAATGGTATACATATGTCATTATGTGTGTGTGTGAGATGCTTAGTTGTGTCCGACTCTTTTCGAGCCCATGGACTATTGCCCTCTGCCCATGGAATTCTCCAGGCAGTAGTACTGGAGTGGGTAAACATTCCCTTTTCCAGGGGATCTTCCCGACCCAGGGACTGAACACAGGTCTCCTGCACTGCAGGCAAATTCTTTACCGTCTGAGCCACCAGGGAAGCCCATATGTCATTATACATTTGTCACAACCATAGAGTGTGCAACACCAACAGTGAACCCTCAAGTAAACTATGGCCTCTGGTGCAGTGATGTTGATCCATTCACTGCATATCCCTCTTACGTGTGTGACATGTTGATTAGGGGGAAGGTTGTCCATGGGTGGGGGTGGGAGATGTGTATGGGAACTCTCTGTCCTTTCTACTCAATTTTGCTGTGAACCTGAGACTCTTCTAAAAATAAAGTCTTTTTTTTTTCCTTCTTTAAACACTGAAGTGAAGTGAAAGTCGCTCAGTCGTGTCCAACTCTTTGCAACCCCAAGGACTGCAATTCTCCAGGCGAGAATACTGGAGTGGGTAGCCTTTCCCTTCTCCAGAGGATCTTCCCAACCCAGGAATCAAACTCAGGTCTCCCGCATTGCGGGCGGATTCTTTACCAGCTGAGCCACAAGGGAAGCCCTCTATAAACACTATTCAGGACAAATAATCACATCTTTTGGCTAAATATAGCCAGACTGTGATCTCAAATTTTTTTAAAAAAAAGATGTATTTGATGGAGGAACCAAGAGAGATATGTGAGCCTCCCCAGGGTGTATGCAGTCATTTCAATCGCCAGTCACTAAACGTACGTATTGTGCAGTCTTACACACGTCATCACTTCATCTCACAAGAAGCATCGAAGGTAAATAGCGTCCATGTCACAGACGAGAAAGCTGAGGCTTGGAGAAATGAATTGACTTGGCTTCAAAGGTAAAACCAGAATTCCCACTGAACTCTGGAATTAATTGTACTCTGTGATTAACTATAGTAATCACTGCTCAAAGCATTTTAGGGCTCACCATTTTCCTGACCCTAAGCACAGTGCATTTCAAATATTCTCTTATGGTTACTATAGACACATTTGGAGAACTGTTTATTGCTACTAACCCATCTCCCTCTGACCCACTCATGCATGTGTGCTCAGTCATGTGACCTCATGTGACCCCATGGACCACAACTCACCAGGCTCTTCCATACATGGACTTTCCCAGGCAAGAATACTGGAGTGGGCGGCCATTTCCTACTCCATGAGGCATATATATTTTTCATGCTGCTGCTGCTAAGTTGCTTCAGTCGTGTCCGACTCTGTGCAACCCCATAGATGGCAGCCCACCAGGCTCCACCATCCCTGGGATTCTCCAGGCAAGAACACTGGAGTGGGCTGCCATTTCCTTCTCCAATGCATGAAAGTGAAAAGTGAAAGTGAAGTCACTCAGTCATGTCCGACTCCTCGCGACCCCATGGACTGCAGCCCACCAGGCTCCTCTGCCCATGGGATTTTCCAGGCAAGAGTACTGGGCTGGGTTGCCATTGCCTTCTCTGATATTTTTCATGAGGCATATATATTTTTATCCCCACTTTCTAGACTGTGAACCTGAGGCTCAGAGAGCAGGACCTGCACCGACCATACAGCCAAAAAGCCTCAAAGTAATCCCAGAATGACTCCAGCCAGATCCAGTTGCTTCCAAAGCTCATATGATCAACTACAATTCCTACATTTACTCTAAAAATATTAGCAATACTTACAGTGGGAATGGCAATCCACTCCAGTAATCTTGCCTGGAGAATCCCATGGACAGAGAAGCCTGGTGAGCTACAGTCTGTGGGGTCACAAAGAGTCAGACATGACTGAGTGACTAACACTATAGTTACATTCATTCACTGAACCCCTTCTATGACAGGGAATTGATTCATGGTCTCTACCAGAGACTGTCAATCTTGACTACATATTAAACTCACTGGAGCACTTTAGAAATTATTCATTCCAGGGTCTCCCATCATTGTTCTAGGATATGACCTGAACGTCAATATTTGTGAAAGTTCCTCCATGTAATTTCAATAGTGTTAGTTGCTCAGTCGTGGCCGACTCTCTGTGACCCCATGGGCTGCAGCCTGTCAGGCTCCACTGTCCATGAGATTTTCCAGACAAAGATACTGGAGTGGGTTGCCATTTCCTTCTCCAATAGTTGGCAGTAATTAGTATAATGAATTAAAGACTTCAAAGTTGGGTGGGAATCCCGACTTTCCCTCTTGAGCCAAGTCACCTCTCTAAGCCCTTTTCTCATGTGCTACATGGACACTACTTGTCTTAGGTCTTTTGTGAAATTGTGACCTCCAGGTGATGCCCACGACCTGGCCAGGTCAATGGTTCTCAGGGTCTGTGTGCTAGGATCATCTGGAGGGTGTTCTTTTCTAGTTACAGGTGTCCAGGCTCCATCCCAGAAAATTTTTTTCAGCTGGTCCATTCACTGGGTGCAGATAAAAGCCTCCCAGGTGATTCTATATAAAGGTCAAGAACTACTGAGCAAGGTGTAACTGATACCCTATTTTGCTTATGCACTAAGAGAGACTCACCGAGAAGTGACTTATTCAAGGTCCCATACCTAGCAAGTTATGTTTTTAACCATTATCCTACACTATCCTGAAAAATTAAAACCATCTTTCCTTGCCACTAAATCCAGATTGTTGCTAGAACCTTCCTGTCAAGCCAGAGAATTATAAGATCTCAGGGTAAGTATGTCCCTTAAAGACTACCATAGTCCCACCCACCATCTGACACTGACCTCCTTGCCTTAGTGGTTACTTTATTCTACTTGGTTCCTTTGGAAGCCGGGAGATCATTAGCGCTTAAGCAACCCGGTCCGCCTTTGAACAGCTCTGACTCCTAGAGAAAGCTGCCTTACTTACTACACAGCTGTTGAGAATTTTGAGATATATCTGTTTGAGCTGACACAGAAAAAAATCTCTGAGATAAATTATTAAAAGCAAAAAGCAAGTTGAAGGACTATATGCCTAGGATGATCTAATTGTTATGCAAAATACACAACCTTCTGAATGTGTATGTAATTGCATAGGGGAAAAAAACCTGGAATCTTAAGAACAAGTCAGTAACAATGGTCCACTTTAATAGGGAAAGGGAAATTTAGAGGGAGTAAGTGTGTATTTTTTCTGAATAGTAATGATATGTACCTCACAGGTTGTTATGGGAATAAAATGCAGAAAGTAAGAGACTTAAACTGATCCTATCATAAACACTCAATGAATGTTAACTAAATATTTTTTATCATAAAAAAGTTTCAAAAGGATTCAATAGTAATTATTTATGGATTTTTTGCTTGGTTGTTTTCAATATTTTTTTCCTAAAATGAGCATTTGGTTAGGGGCCAACAGGAAAGAAAAAGAAGTCACTTCTGTATCAACTCAGAATGCATTTGGCTGCGAGTAATGGAAAACCTAATAACAGAGGCTTATACAAAGAAAAAATAATAAAAGGGTTGTTTTTATCTCTTAACAAGATTTCCAGAAGTAGGTGGCTGCTGTTAGCTTGGTCATCAGGGACACAGGGCCACCGGGCATCTTAGCACATTTGCATTTAGCCCCGTGCTCCTTGCACGGTGGCCACTGCATCTGCAGACACCACATCCACTTTCCAAACAGAAAAGGGGAGGAAAGGTGGAGCCAGCTGCGTGTTTTCCTTTTTGGTGGGAGACACGCTTGTTCCCAGGAGCACTAACAGCAGATGTATTTAGGTCTCCTGGATCTCATTCATGTCACTTCTAACTTCAAGGAAAGCTGGCAAAGTTAGGAACAAGATTGTCAAGACTGGCTTCAGCTCACCACTAACTCACAGTCTAGGATTGGGTACACCAGTGCCTATTTTTTAAAACATTGTTCTGCTATCAAGGAAGGAGGGGCTTTAGATATGGGGTATGATACACAAGTGTCTGCCACAGCTTCCGTTTGCGGAGCCTCTATTTCTCCCCCACACATCTACCACTGATCCTCGTTGTTGTTTACAAAATTACATGCATTATTAATAACTGCACTTGTAGGCTGCTTACAGTGTGACACATAACTTATTTAAAATCTCACGGGGAAACCCAGCAGGGTCAGAGCTGGGATGTGCAGACTCCCACCTGCGGAGATGAGTAACACTACCACCCCCAGTATTTATTTATATCCAACTGAAATACAAAACTGAGAGGGGGGCGGAAATAGCTTGAATCCCAAGTTTGGGATTTATACACATTCAAACACCATCTGAAAGAGAAATGGACAAGGAGGAGTAGAGAATGGGAGCCCGGTTTTAGGGAGGGATGGCTCAGGTTCTGAGAGAAACGTCAACATAAAAGTAAAAATGTGACAGAACAGGGAAGACTTGATCGCAGAGTCTGCAGGGCAGAGGGGGACAGGGGGTCCAGGTAACTGGCAACAGGTAGAACATAGCCTAACCCAGATAATGGGTGGTATGTATGTGAGTGTGTGTGCCCTGGGAGAAAGGGGACTCTCAGACAGAGTGATGTGAAAGTTCAACTTAAGAGACAGTAGCTTGTCTTCTCACTTTACAAGACAATACTCAGCTTCTGTGGCACCGTGAGAATCAAGAGCTGCTTACAACAGAGGTTGAGGACTCTGGTTCTAGAATCACATGAGTTTGCTGCACACCCCACTTCTACCATCAACTATCTCTGTGATCTTGGCCAAGCTGTTTATCCTCTCCTTCCTCAGTTTCTTCATCCGTAAAATGGACCTAATAAAAATATCTACCTTTAAACAGGGTCATGAACATTAAGCCTAGAAAGTGCCTGGGACTTGGTATGCTCTTGCTACTGGTTAGCTGGGGGCCCAGACAATAAAGAGGAGAAGGCAATGGCAACCCACTCCAGTACTCTTGCCTGGAAAATCCCAAGGATGGAGGAGCCTGGTAAGCTGCAGTCCTTGGGCTGGCTAGGAGTCGGATACGACTGAGCAACTTCACTTTCACTTTTCACTTTCATGCATTGGAGAAGGAAATGGCATCCCACTCCAGTATTCTGGAGAATCCCAGGGACGGGGGAGCCTGGTGGGGTGCTGTCTATGGGGTCGCAGAGTCAGACATGACTGAAGGGACTTAGCAGCAGCAGCAGCAGCAGACAGTAAAGAATTTTCCTGTAATTTGGGAAACTCAAGTTTGATCCCTGGGCTGAAAAGATCCCCTGCAGAAGGGAAAGGCTACCCACTCCAGTATTCTTGCTTGGAGAATCCCATAGACACTGGAGCCTGGTGGACTACAGTCCATGGGGTTGCAGAGAGTCAGATACAACTGAGCAACGTTCACTTTTCACTGGTTAGCTAGTGGTATTGCTATGCCAAAGGGCTGAGACCACAGCAACTATATGGGGATTTCCGCATGATGAAGGCCAGCAGTTAGAAATCAGAATTGATTTGAGAGTCCACATGTAACTCTAATCAAACTCAAGTTCTCACATGGCCAAGTCTGGAGCACTGTAGAATTTGGTTGCTCAGCCCAGCAGCCAAAAGTATGTTAGTCTGTTGTTGTTGTTGTTGTTTTTAATATTTTGGGCACCATTAAAGAGGTATCAAATTCATGACCCCTTTGCCTTACATGTCAACTCTCCCCCTTTCCTTATTGGCACATTTCTCACTCCCAGTTCTCCCCTCAAAACCTCCAACCTCCACTACCACCATACCTCACAAAGCCTCCCCCTCTCACAGAACTCTGTTCTGTCTCATCTCTGACAAGTCCATCAAGGTCTTTTCAGACAAAATCCCACCATCTCTTCTCTGGTTCTTTATCCAGGGATTAGCACATACTGCATTTGAGTCTGAGGCAGGGAGACAGGGAATGATACTAAATGGGTAATGCCAGAAATCATCCCCAAAACAACGAAGGATGGGAAAAACACTATGGCTAGTCATTTGGTCTCTGCTTTTTATGCAGGGGTACTTTTCCTTTGCTAATATGGTCATTCAACAGATATTCATTTGTGCTGGGCACAATTCTTGTCTTGGGCATAGGAGGATGGTAATATGTGGTCTCTACTCTTAGGAGCTCACTGTCATCTCCTCTTACCTCAGCCACTTGCCAGCACAGGGGATAGCCCAGATTGCCCAGCATCTGAGCCAGAAGTAGATGCTCAGCCCCCCAGAAAGTCACCCTAAAGATCCCTGGTGAGGTATGGGGTTCCAGCCTGATGACTATTTCCAGCCTTTCTACAACACTCTCGGGAAATGAAGACGCAGAGTTGACAGTGGCCTTGGCAGAGCCAGAGAGAGATCCCAACACATTTATCACCAGCCAGAGAGCTGCTGTTCAGCCTCACTGACCTGTAAAATCCACACTAAACTCAGATCTGGCTCTTCAGCTTCTAAATTTGATTTAGACCTGAATAAAGGCCCCTAAGGCTTGATACTGACAAATCACTATTAAATCGGGACTGATCTGCTTAATGTGAATGTCTGAAGGATGCTAGTGGGAAGAACCAGACTTGTCTCATCTACTAGGCACAAGGGACCACAAGCTTCCCCAAATCCCCCCTCAATTGGCGCTGTTCCCTCATAACGCTCTTCACATTTGAAATTATCAAAACAAAATCTGCCTCTTATGATAGAGTAATGAGTTCCAGTTCCAGGAGGGCAGGGACCATATCCGACCATATCCAACCCATTCATCACAGGGCTCTTTCACATATCAGGCTGACCTTTCCCAAGGACACTTGAGTCCTTGCTCCTCCCATCAAATTTTTATATCCCTGTGGGTCTGCATGCTTCTGGGAGATAGCTATATCTATGTTAAATTGCTTTGATAAAGTTGATTGTGAGCCTTAGATTGCTCAGCTTTACTGGAAGTTACATGAAGGTTCTGAACTGAAATCTGTCTTAGCACTAACCTAATCCTCAGGAGGACCAGCTTCTACTTCTTCAGGGTCACCCTAAAATATTTGGAATCCTTATATCCTGGAGGAATGATTCATAACTGTTCAAAGGGAAGGGGTGGCACAGGCCCTTTTAAGAACCTGATGAAAGCTCTAGACTCCTCTATCTGGGAGAAGACACCTTTGCACAAAATATTAAATACAATGTCAGGAGCATGGTACACACCTCTCAAAACTCCATTTTGAGATTAGGGTAAAACCCAGGGATGAGAACATCAGAATTGGGAGAAATCTTAGAAATTATCTGGCTGAGCTGGTCCACTGAACAATAATGATAACAACAACAATGATCATGATTATAAAGTCTATCATCTATCAAGTATAGTACTTACTATGTACTAGGCACTCTGCTGAGACTTTATATACATCATGTCTTTAAGTGCTTACAATAATCCATCCTGATAGGTGTTATTTCATCCCCACATCTTAAATGAGGCACCTGAGTCTCCTGGAATCTAAGCCACTTGCCTGTGGATAGGGAATAATTGAGTGGCAGAAAGCCCACTGACTCCTAGATCCAGGCTCAAAACCACTGTGCATTAGTACCTGCCATTCATAGTTCTTGTTGTCACCCTTGGTGACAAGCAACAGGAACCCGCCGAAGTTAGCTTAAGCACAAAGGGGGGTTGTTGTAAGAAAGGATATCAAGTGTCTTATAGAATCCATAGGGAAGGGATTAGCTGGACTGCAGAATTCACCTAGAACTAGACACTGGTTTACTATAGGAACTGAAAAAAAAACAATCCATATATTATGGACTGAATTATTCATACAATGAAGCCCTAATCACCAATGTGACTGTATTTGCACCTAAAAGAAAGTGATAAAGGTTGAAAGAAGTCATAAAGATTGACTGCTAATCCAATAGGGCTGATGCCCTTACATAAAGAGGAAGAGACACAGCAAGAAGGCAATCCTCTGCAAGCCAAGAAGAGTGCCCTCACCAGGAAGCAAAGCTTGCCAGAACCTTGATCTTGGACTTTGCACCTCAGGAACTCTGAGAAAAGAAACGTCTATTGCTTAAACCACCCAGTGTGTGTTCTTTCGGGCTTCTTTGCTGTGCTTAGCCGCTCAGCTGTATCCTACTCTTGGCAATGCCATGGACTAGAGCCCGCCAGGCTCCCCTAGCCATAGGGATTCTCCAGGCAAGAATACTGGAATTGGTTGCATGCCCTCCTCTGAGAGATCTTCCCAACCCAGGGATCGAATCCAGGTCTCCCACATTACAGGCAGATTATTTACCATCTGAGCCACCAGGAAAGCCCAAGAATACTGGACTGTGTAGCCTATCCCTTCTCCAGGGGATCTTCCCAACCCAGGGATCAAACCGGGGTCTCCCACATTACAGGCAGATTATTTACAAACTGAGATACCAGGGAAGCCCTTGGACTTCCTTAGTGATTTTTCAACACTGCACACTTTTACAGTCCAAACTAAACTCCATGTATGGGCTATTTCTAGACTGAGGGCAGCCAGCTTGTGGGCTGTGTTTACAAAGCCCTATAGAATCCAGTTGGAGGGAGGGAGGGGAGCAGAAAGAGAACTTGCTATGGACTCAACAGACCCAAGTTCAAATCCTCCAACGCTCATTGTGCGGCTTATCAGGTTACTTAACCTCTCTGATCACGGTGAGCTAATCTCTTAATCCTATCGTTTCCAACATTTTACCAATACAAACAATGCTGTTATAAATCATGCTGTACATGCCATTTTGTATTTTACAAGTCTGTCTGGAAGATAAATTCCTAAAGGAGAGATTGCCAAATGTCACAGGTTATATTCTCTGGAACAGATGCTGAGATGGAGTTTGGGTTGAAAAATGTTTATTAGAAACATATGTCAACATGAAAACTTGTACGTAAATGTTCATAGCCACGTTATCCATAACAGCCAAAAAAGTGGAAACAACTCAAATGTCCATCAACTAATGAATGGATGGATAAAATGTGTCATATCCATACAGTTGAATAGTACTTGACAATAAAAAGGAATGAACTATGGATGCATGCTACAGCACAGATGAACAATGAAAACATCATGCTAAGCAAAATGACCCAGACACAAAAGACCATGTATTAGATGATGTCATTTATCTGAAATGTCCAGAACAGGTGAGTCTTTAGAGATGAAAAGTATATTAGTGCTTGCTTGGGGCTGGAAGTTCTGGGGGAAAAGAGGAACAAAAGCCAAAGAGTACAGGGTTTCTTTTTAGGGTGATAAAATTCACAGTTGTGAATATACTCAAAACTTGACCTCTCAAAGTTAACTGTCCACTTGAAATGGGTGAATAATATTTCAATAAAGTTGTCCCCAGGCTTCCCTGGTGGCTCAGATGGTAAAAGAATCTGCCTGCAATGTGGGAGACCTGGGTTCGATCCCTGGGCTGGGAAGATCCCCTGGAGGAGGACATGGCAACCCACTTCATGATTCTTGCCTGGAAAATGCTGAGGGACAGGGGAGCCTGGTGGCCTCAGTCTATGGGGTTGCAAAGAGTCGGACATGACTGAGTGACCACTCACACACACACACAGTTGTCCCCAATACGTGGAAGGGAGGGGGAAGGAAAGAGAATTGGGCAGACAAAAAAGTCTAAACTGTAGTGCCGGTCCAGGGCAGTCAGCCAAGCAAGCAGAGAATGGCTGAGCCAAGACAGCCACGCCTTTCTAGCCATCTCGTTCAGCCAGGATGTTGACTGCTCTAGAAGGCATGGCCTTGGCTGGGTGAGGTTGCTCTCAACAGCTGAAAGCTGGAAGCCACGTGCTGACCACGCTCCCCGCAGCAGAGCGGGAAACCCTCCCCTGAAGCAGGGATCTGGGAAGCCCATCTCCAGGCCTACCTCACCAATTTGAAAGGCAAATTTAATTAATCTTGATAGATATGGCCACACTACATGATTGTCACTGTTACCACTGTCATCCAATAATTCCCCCACCACTGGAAATATTTTTATATCTGGCAGGAGGGATCCTATTGGACAACAGCAAGGGATACCTTTTAGAAGTCCACTCTGAGGAATATTCAAACTGCCATATGAGAGATTTTTCATTTTCTCCTGTGATGACCAGTTCTGTTGTTTTCCAAAGAGAGCTGACATGATGTAAAGCTATGTTTTAGAATACTCATTCTAGCGACAGTGTGCAAGATGAATTGGAAAGGGAGACTCAGAAGACAGGGAGACTAATTAGTTGATAATTGAAACCACCCAGCCATGAGGTGGGGTGAGTGGGTGGCTGCCACAGAAAGGGAAGGAAGGAATAAAAGGAAGAAGTTTTAGCACAGCTGGAGACTGATTGGAACTGGGTGGAAGGGAGAAAGTAACTCCTTTTAGTCCAAGTTCAGGGGCACTGAATGGATGCCTTGGCCCTATCCCACCATACTAACCTCCTAAAAATCTTCCCCATCCACCCATTTCCATCTCTACTATGACCACCACCATCTCTTGCTTGGGCAGCTCTACAACTTTCTGACCAATCTCAGAACCTTTATTCTGGCTTGCTGCAATCTACTTCCCCTATAGTCCCTATTCCCCATAACCAGAGGGACCTTCTTAAAACTTAAATCAGGTCCTATTACCCCCAGATTCAAACTATTCCAATTGCACCTCATTGTCCTTCAGATAGAGCACTGTCTAAAGGACCCTTCATTGATTGCCTCTGCCCACCTCCTCAACCTCATTGTTACCAGTCCCCAATCCTCTTGCTGTTGAACTTCCTAGAAGTCTCTGAAAGTTCCATGTTCCCCTTTGCCTTTGAGTCTTCACACACACTGTTCTTCTGTATTAGATATCCCATAATCTCTAGCCTATTCCTACTCAAACTGCAGGTGTCCAGTTAGATTTTGCCTATTCAAGGAAGCTTTCCCTGACCACCATACCTTAAGGATGGATGAGTTTACTGTAGTAGATTATTGGCAAAGATAGCATCAACAATCTCCCCATCTCTGTTTGCACCTACTCTGCCTTCCTCATCACAGAGTGGACTCTGTTCCCCCACTCCTTGAATCAGGCTGGAGGATGACCAGCTTTAACCAATAGAAGGCATCAGAAGTGACATTCTGGGGTGTCAGATCCCAAACCTTAAGAGACTACAAATCCTCTTCTGTTTTCAATCAGGGGAAACATAGCCCCTGAGTAAAGAAGTCCAGGAGAGAGAAGTACCGCATGGAGGAGAAGTAAGGTCCTAAACTATGTGAGAACCAACATCATGAGAAGAAAGCAGCCCAGCCATATGAACAAGCCCCAGGAGCGTCAAGTCATCCCCATGGGGTGTCAGACATGCGACTGAGGTCACCTCAACTCCTGTCCCAGCCCAGATGCCCCAGCCAATACTATGTGGGAAAGAAACAAGCCAGCCTGCTAGATCCTTAACCCATAGAATTGTAAATAACAAAATATTTGTTTTAAGCCATTGTATTTTGGAATGCTTTGATATATAGTAATGGATAATCGATAAAATGCCCCTCCCCTTAGTTCCCACAGCATCTCCTGATGCCTTCTATCACAGCATCTGTTTCACTTGTCTGTGGTTACTTGTTTAATCCCTTCTATCCTCCCATCCAGGCTTCTATGGTGGATCAATGGCAAAGTATCTCCCTGCCAAAGCAGGAGACACAAGAGAGAAGGAAGGCCCCCTGGAGAAGGAAATGGCAACCCACTCCAACACTCCTGCCTGGGAAATCCCATGGACAGAGGAGCCTGTCTGGTTATGGTCCATGGGGTCAAAAAGAGCCAGACACAACTGAGTGACTAAACAACAATCCTCCTATCCATACACACATTAGCATCATGAGGAAATGTACTAAACTATGTCTTGTTTAACACTGTCTCTCCAGGACCTGGCAAGTGGTAGATGTTCATTAAATATGTTAATAATTCAATCAATCAAGGTAAGGACACTCTAAGCACCACTTCCCTAAATAAAACCAAGCCATCTCTCCAGGTTGCCAGGGAAGCGTGAATTTCCACTTGGCAAGAGTGACTAGACCTCCTTACCACACTCTTTCTCCTCTCCTCTCCCCCAAATTTACCCAACCACTGGCTCTTTGGAGAATTTGGATGTTTTTATGAAAGAAGTTATGGTTGCCCGTACCTTTTTTCCTTTTAATTGGAGGCTACTTTACAATATTATAGTGGTTTTGCCATACATTGACATGAATCAGCCATGGGTGTACATGTGTTCCGCATCCTGAGCCCCCCTCCCACCTCCCCCCATCCCATCCCTCTGGGTCACCCCAGTGCACCAGCCCTGAGCAGCCTGTCTCATGTGTCGAACCTGGACTGGAGGTCTGTTTCACATATGATAATATACATGTTTCAATGTTATTCTCTCAAATCATCCCACCCTCACCTTCTCCCACAGAGTCCAAAAGACTGCTCTATACATCTGCGTCTGTTTTGCTGTCTTGCATATAGGGTTATCATTACCATCTTTCTAAATTCCATATATATGCGTTAGTATACTGTATTGGTGTTTTTCTTTCTGGCTTACTTTACTCTCTATAGTAGGCTTCAGTTTCGTCCACCTCATTAGAACTGATTCAAATGTATTCTTTTTAATGGCTGAGTAATATTCCATTGTGTATATGTACCACAGCTTTCTTTTTTAAAAAATTAAACTCACGACCATAGCATCCTTAAGGGTAAGGATTATACATATTATCCTTTCCTTTCTGCCCCTCAAAACCTAGCACATTTTTTGGCTCACATTCAAAATCAAGTAATTTGCATAACAGACAGAAGAGAGGAAGCAAAATGGACAGGCTAGAAAGGGAGGAAAGGAATGACTGTAGGTGCCAATGGTGCAGTCTTGGGCAAATTACTTAACATTTCAAACATCATTACTCTTCTTATCTATAAAATGGGCGCAATGATTTTCTGGTAGCTAACATTTAGTGAATAACTTACTATCTGCAAAGCATAAGTCCAAAGGTAATATCTCACTTAATCCTTAAGTAGCTACTATTTGCTATTCACATTTATTCTTTTTTGCCTATTTTTATGACCAAAACTCTAACTTTGTTTTGAGTTTTTCAGTGTGTGCAAACACACACACACACTTCACAGATGAGGAAACTGAAGCAGAACATAATTAAATAACCTGTCCAGGATCACACAGCTTCTAAGGAGTCGAGTCAGAATTCGACCCCAGGACACATAGTGTTTATAAAGACTAAATAGGATGATGGATGTAAGATGCTTAGCCCAGGGCTTAGTATATATGGATCATTATTAGGAATAAGGGAGGGAGAGAAGGAAACAGGGTATCAGGCCTAGTCTCTGCTTTCTTGTGTTTTTCTCCCCCTTCCAGGAACATACAGTCAGGTTAATCACTAGCTAATGATAACCATTTTATTTATTGTCTTTTAAATAATACAATGACCGCCATGAACTCATTGCCCAAATCAAGAACCTAAGTATTTTTCTAATATTTATTTTATTTTTATTATTTATTTGGCTGCACCAGGTCCTAGTTGCAGCAAACAGGATTTTCAGTCTTCCTTGCTGCATTGGGAGGATGGAGTCTTAGCCACTGGGCTGCTAGGGAAGTTCCAAGAACCTGAATGTTAGCAATAATTTCATCTACACATCCCATCTTCTGTGTTTCTCTTAAAGGTAACCATGATCCTAAATGTTGGATCCAACATCCCACTGATTTTTTTCTTTAGTGTTTTCACATATATATGCCTAATGATAAATTATTTCACTCTGTTTGTCTTTAACTTTCTAACCTCTAGGTCTTTCAATTATAGGCTCTTACTTCTTTCGTTGCGGTTGAATTTTATAGTTTCACTCAGGCTGCCATGTTTGGTTGTATGGGCTCTTCGGTGCACAAGGGCCCCCAGCCAAGGATGCTGAAGGGGCGGGGGGTGTTGAAATCCACCCTGCAGCTCCTCTGCTCTACTTCTTATCAGCACAAAACACCAGTCTCCCACCGGGTCACGTACTATGAGGCAGCACCCACTGTTGGCAGGGGATGGAGGGGGGCAGGGATGGCTTTCTCTAATTTGCACAAAGGTGTCATAATGGCTAATGGGGGCTCTGAGGTCACCTCCCCTGAATCACCAGCAATCCCTGTCAGACCCTCCACATTCAAGGTCAAGATCGAGCCTACTGGGATTACAGATGGGAAATGACCCACAATGACAACCTCTGGAGACAGCCTGCATCATGAGATTCACTGTTCCTGCTGGAAGCTCGCTGGCCTCACTCCATCCGTCCATCTCTGACCCACCAGGAGGGATTTCCTAATTGCGTTCCAGGGGCTTTAAGATTGATGTCAAGGGGCCTCAATTTATTGAATTAATGCTGCTGAGCAGAACTGTAGCTGTTAAACAGTGTGGAGATCTGGATTTTACAGCAATGTAACTAATAAGGCTATTAACACAAACGGGGCTTGCCACTGGCATTTATAACACCATAAATCTCTCTTACCCCTGGAAGTATTTATGGGATGGCATGTCCTCAGAGTTCACTGCCTTTTCTGTGCTCTGCTCTCCGGGCTCAGTCAGGAGGATGTCTGCCCAGTAAGGGGACTAGTCAGGAGGAAGGAGGGAGAGAAGCGAACCTGGGCTGATTCTTGTCTCCCATCCCTTCCATCAGTTGGAAAGGCTGGCCAACTGCCACGGGCAGATGTAGTAGATCTTTTCAATTATTATTTATGTATTTATTTCCCATTTATGGAGCATTTATCATGTTCCAAGCCCTTTGAATACTTAGTGACTATGACTTCCCCAGAACCTTCTCAGGAATGAAGCCTATATGTTCTCTCACTGAACTTAATTTCTGTCTTGAGCCCCCCGAAACTCTCTGAAGCAGAACGTTTAATCTTGTCACTTATAGCTAAATGTAATCATTTTAGTGATTTTTATTTTCCTCATTGATTTCAGCTTAAACCAAGACAGATTTTGGATTTTCTCCCTCCCTTCCTCTTAGTGGAAAAGATGCCAACCCCCAGGGGTGTGCAAATCTCCCTGTGCCATGTGGAGAGGAGTGGTCAGCTCTTTTTTTTTCCTTAATATTTATTTATTTGGCTGTGCTCAGTCTTAGTCATGGCACGCAGGATCTTTGATCTTCCTTGCAACATGCAGGATCTTTTAGTTGTGGTAGGTGAACTCTTAGTTGTGGCATGTGGGACCTTGTTCCTGGATCAGAGATCGAACTCAGGCTCCCTGCATTGGTAGTGCAGAGTCTTAGCCACTGAACCACCAGGGAAGTCCTGGTCAGGTCTTTATTTTCATCTGTTCATGTTCTCTACTGATACCCACTGAGATGGAACCCCCAGCTCACTGCCAGCCTCCATGCTGACTGACTTCAGGGATGGGAAGTACCTCATGTAGTCAGCATGTCCTTCACTATGGTGCCAGCACTCGGGCCAGAGGCAACCTTGCAGAACCACTGTCTCACCCTCTCCCTCCCCTCCTCCTGAACTCCAAGTCCCATTTAGGGGCCAGGAACTGTGACACTCCAGGAACACTGGAAAGACAGTCTCTGTCCTGCACATGCCTGGCTAGACCCCCCCACCATGTTTGGTCTCTCCAGCTGGTACACTACAATGCCACAGTGGCTCTGGGGACATCTCCACGAAGTGTGTCATCTCCTTTAGCTTTCTTGCTTTCCTTCTTTCTTTTCTTTTTTCTGTAGTGCCTGGGCTTTCTCTAGTTGCAGCACTCAGGCTTCTCTTGTGGACCATGGACTCTAAAGTACACAAGCTCAGTAGTTTCAGCTTGGGGGCTTAGTTGCCCCATGGCATGTGGGATTTTAGTTTCCCAACTAGGGAACAAACTTGAGTCCTCCATGCACTGGAAGGCAGACTCTTAACCACTGGACCACCAGGGAAGTCCCTCTTTCTTTTCTAAAACATCTTTTCGAGCCCTTCTTGGGCACCATTCTCAGGTTTACAAGGTGTGCTTCATTTACTCCCACCAATAGCTCTATGAGGTACGATCTGTTTTTAACCACCCCCCTCCCCACCGCCCAATCCTAAATGTAGAAACTGAGGTCCAAAGCTTAGTTCTCCTGTGTAAGGTCACATGGCCATTAGGAGGGAGAACTGGATTTGAACCCAGACAGCTAGACTCCCCAGGGCAATGAGACACTCATAGGATCCTAAACTTAAAAGTGGGGTCCTGCTCCCTAAAACTTTGCCCCAGAGAGGTACTGTCCAGAGTCCCATGTGCACACAAGTGTTTAACTCCCCTCCCTTCCTCCAGTTTGGAGTTAAAGGAGGTTGGAGAACAAATGGTTTCTAAAGGAGATCTTCCTAAACTCTCCCAAATACCTCAGCCTTTGGAATTCCAAAGCTTCAGATGTCACTGGAATCCTTTTTTCCCCCCATTTAGGGCAGTGGAGGCTGAACTTGAATATTTCAGGGAACAAAGAAGCCAACAAAGGTGGGAGCTTCATACCTCATACATAGTCACATGATCACATTCAACCTTACGGACGTCCCCTTGAGGAATATGCAGTCCTCCCTTTTGTTCAGGGGAATAAAGATTGAGGAAAACTCAAGGGCTTCTCCAGTGAAGTGAAACTCACAAGTTGGGAAAGGAGAATTTGGACCCAGGTCTCTCCGAGTTTCTATGGGATCACTAATCTCTCTCCTGGGAGTAGAAACTTGGCCTTAATTGGTTTTCCTGTCCAGCCTAATGATGAAGAAACTGGTCTGAGTAGAGAGCTGTCCTGTGGGAGCCAGGCAGGCAGGAGGAAGTACGTCACAGAGGATGCTCAGCTATGGACCCTTGCCAGGAACCTTCTGTTGAAGCGGAATTCTGCAGATCCACTCTTCTGATGCTTCGTGGCTTGTCCCCTTTCTGCTTCTTCCTTCTTTGGCTCCCATTGCTTATATTCAAAATATTTGTGAATCCCTACTATGTATTGGGTTTCCTTGGTAGCTCAACTGGTAAAGAATCTGCCTGCAATGCAGGAGACCCTGGTTTGATTCCTGGGTTGGGAAGATCCCCTGGAGAAGGGATACGCTACCCATTCCAGTATTCTTGGTCTTCCCTGGTGGCTCAGGTGGTAAAGAACCCGCCTGCAATGTGGAAGACCTGGTTTCAATCCCTGGGTTGGGAGATCCCCTGGAGGAGGGCATGGCAACCCACTCCAGTATTCTTGCCTGGGGAATCCCCATGGACAGAGGAGCCTGGCAGGCTACCGTCCATGGGGTCCCAACGAATCAGACAAGACTGAGCGACTTTCACTTTCACTACGTGCTAGGCTCTGTTTTAGAAATTTGGGAGACAGCAGAGAGCAAATCAGACTCCTTCTCTTTCCTCAAGATCTTAGAGCCTCAGGGTGACCAGGAAGACTTTTAGTTCCCCTGGAGGGCAGGGTCCTGGCACAGAGTCAGTTGTTAATGAAGAGATCAAGTATTTTCAGTTTCCATCAACTATACAACTTAGAAATACAAGGTGAAGGGACGTTCCTGGTAGTCCAGTGGTTAAGAATTCATTTTCCATAGCAGGAGGTGCAGGTCTGATCCCTGGTCAGGGAGCTAAGATCCTGCCGCGCAGCCAAAAATACAAAACATTAAAAAAAAAAAAAAAAGAAGCAATATTGTAACAGGATCAATAAAGACATTAAAGAAAATAGTCTAAATTAAAAAAAATCTTAAAATTTTTTTTAATTTAAAAAAATAAATACAAGGTGAAGACCTTACAGGTATCTCAAAGATTTGGTCAGTTCTGTGCTCCCCAGATTCCTAGCAATACAGAGACATCCAAGGGTGGTCATTACAGGCTTCAATAATGACTGATGAAAAAGGAGACAAAGCAGATGAGGAAGTACTCAGATTAGGACTGGAATGTGAGTACTGCCAGATGTGAGTCGCTGCCAGGGGAGAAGGAGCCTCACATTTTCTGAAAACCTACTCTGTGCCTAGACCTTAGTCTAGACAATTAACCTATACTATCTATCTTCATCTTACAACAGAGGAATCAGTGGGCACTGTTGCCAACCCTGCAAATTATCGCTCATCAATAAAAGAGGGCTCTGTTATTGTTCAATTTCCTACCTCCTATGGGTGTTGAATTAATTTTATGAATAAAACTAGAGTGGAAGCCTGACCCATGCTGAACCTGGGAAATGTGGCCCCACCTGCCGCAAGGATATGGCTGGCTCATTTGTTTTATTTAATCAAACTTCTATTTGCTAAAATAATATGGTGAGGGTTTTTTTGGTTTCTTTTTTTGCTTCATCAGTACATGTACACGGTTCCTCTGCCTCTCCCTTTCTCTCTGCTAAGTCATCCTCTTCACCCTTCAGGCTGTATCTTAAGTGCTTCTTACTTAAGAGAAGAATCTTAGCCCCAAACAAGTTCATGCCCCTATTATGTGCTTTCCCCATGTCCTGTACTTGTAGTTTAAAATATGTATTATAGCAGTAATTAATTGCATTTGTAATTATTCTCATAATGTCCCTGGTCTGCAAGTTCTGAGACCTAACCCAAAATCCTAGTCAACTCTCATCTCCCAGCTCTAAAACTGCCCTTCACTAATCTGCTTTGTGTTGTTGCTGTGAGGTCTGAAAATTACACTTCTCCTTTGCTAGCTAGATCTCTTTATCCATTGTCAATAGCGGGAGATGTCAAGGCTGAAGGAGGCAGAAGGGACATAGGGACTTGCTCCTTCTTATGGTTGGCATCCAACCCCCATCACCCTGTAGCCCCAGCACCATCACCTCTACCACCTCCCACTCTGCTTTGGCAAGTGATTCTAGCCTACAGTTGCTTTCAGCACTCCCAGAGTCAGGCAATGTGTGCCCTTTCACAGGTGCTAGCACAAACAAGCGGTGTACCCTCATCAGAGGTATAAGCTCAGATCCAAGAGCCCCTCGTCTCAGCTTATAGGCTTTGATAACCATATGTTCTTCCCTTTGTTCCCCCAGCTATAGAACAGGAGCAGATTCCCTTGGCTATTACATCTATCTTTCTCCTACTTTTGCTTTTCCACAATCTATCCATCCAATTCCCTATATTAAACTCCCCCCATTAAAATATCTTGTGTGGGACTTCCCTGGCAGTCTAGAGGTTAAGATTCTGCCTTCAAATGCATGGGGTGAGAGTTCCATCACTGGTCAGGGAACTAAGGTCTCACATGCCTTGGGGTGCTGCCAAAGTTGTTGTTGTTTTTTTTAAATACCTAGTGTGGTTTCTGTCTTCCTCACTGGACCCTGATGATACAGTAGATATTCAATTAAAATTTCACTGCAATCAGGCATGATCCTATGGTTAGAAGACAGCATGAACAACTTAAATCAATCTTGTGAGATTGGGCATCTACTATGAGCCTGGCATTGTGTGGGATTCTGGAGGTCCAGCAATGAAACAGAAACAGAATGAGCCAGGAGTGCCCAAAACACCTTTAGACAGAGAGTCAAACCCCCTTTCTCCTACCTCCACACCTAGATCAGACTTTCTAAGCCTCTTAACAGGGAGAAGTTTAAGCTAAGGTTTCCTCCTCCTCTCTGCATTTTTCAGGGTTTATCAGTAAGTGTCTACTAACATACTGGGGAGAACTTTTTATTGTGCAGGACTGACTTTGCAAGAAGTTTAGCATTTTTTTTTAACCACCTTAGGTAGATGTTCATGCCCCTCCTCCAGTCATTCCATCCAGTCAGCCAAAAATGTCTCTACTCATTGACAAATGCCTCTTTGGCAGTGTCCACACTCTCTGACCATAAGGAGGTTCACTGTAGAGATACCCCTGGGGCATGAAGAATTTGCTACTGATTTCTGACATTATCAGCCCCAGCAGAGAAACCTTTAATAAATGTAGAAGATGGTATATTTCTGCCTGATTTCTGCAAATTAACCAAGACAACCAGTGGAATGAAATTCAACAGAGGGCATGACAGGGCGGCAGACTGGTAGGCTGTTGGGTAAAGGAGTAAGGCAGCCGGAAATCTAATTAGCCAAGACTGCTCATATCTGAGTTGCTCTGCTCCCAGCTGCTTCCTGACTTATAACTTGTTGAAAATGAAATAATCAAGAAGCGCTCACACACAGCCCCTTGTTAGAAATGGGTCCTGAGTAGGCTTAATTGGAAGAAGAAGAATAGGGAGAAGGGAGGGCATGGAAGAAGGGGGGTGACAGCTGACTGTGGGTCCCCCATACATATGCTATCATCCAAGGTAGGGTATTTCTGAAGGAATTAAGGTTTTCTCCATTTCTCTCCCCTCCTTTCCCGCTATTCCACCCACTGGTGACTTGTGGAGTACCAGTTTTCAACAAGGTAGGTTGATACACTCTAAATGCATGGAAACTGACAGTGAAATGTGGTAAAAGTAACCCTATTGTGGTTTAAAAAAAACAACACTAACAGCAGTTTTCAAAAGACGATTTGCCTCTTCCTTTTATCTCTTTTTTCAATTCTTTAAAAAAATTAAAGTCAATTCAAGTTGTCTCTCTAATAATATAAATTTGTGGCACTTGTATTCCAAAATCCTGTCTTACATGGGAGAGCAAAAAGACAGTTCCATGTGTGGATCACAACTCAATGAATCTCATCTTCCCAACCCAATTACAAATTATGTTTGTCTTTTACTTTCTATACTTTTCACCCCCAACCAAAGAAAATAGTTTTGACTTTTGAGATTAGCATAGTACCACATGATAAAGACAGTGGAGCCAGAACTGAATTCTAATCCTTTCTTGGACGTTTAGTGTCTCTGGGATTAACAGCAAATTACTAGCCACTCTGAGCCCTAGTTTTCCTCCCCACTGGATACAGCCATTGACTTCTCAGTCTCTGAATCCTGGGTAATCATCCCACTGATTATGTTTGTTGGTTGTGTGTGCATGCTCAGTCATGTCTGACTCTTTATGACCCCACAGACTGTAGCCCACAAGGTTTCTCTACCCACGGGATTTTCCCCAGCAAGAATACTGGAGTGGGTTGTCATTTCCTCCTCCAGGGGACCTTCCCAACTCAGAGATTGAACCTGTATCTTTTGCATCTCCAGCATTGGCAGGTGGATTCTTTCAGTTCAGTTCAGTTCAGTCGCTCAGTCATGTCCAACTCTTTGCGACCCCATGAATTGTAGCACGCCAGGCCTCGCTGTCCATCACCGACTCCTGGAGTCCACCCAAACCCATGTCCATCGAGTCAGTGATGCCATCCAACCATCTCATCCTCTGTCGTCCCCTTCTCCTCCTGCCTTCAATCCCTCCCAGCATCAGGATCTTTTCAAATGAGTCAGCTCTTTGCATCAGGTAGCCAAAGTATTGGAGTTTCAGCTTCAACATCAGTCCTTCCAATGAACACCCAGGACTGATCTCCTTTAGGATGGACCGGTTGGATCTCCTTGCAATCCAAGGGACTCTCAAGAGTCTTCTCCAACACCACAGTTCAAAAGCATCAATTCTTTGGCACTCAGCTTTCTTTATAGTCCAACTCTCACATCCATACATGACCACTGGAAAAACCACAGCCTTGACTAGAAGGACCTTTGTTGGCAAAGTAATGTCTCTAATTTTTAATATGCTGTCTAGGTTGGTCATAACTTTCCTTCCAAGGAGTGGATTCTTTACCATGAGCCAACTCTATGTCTGTCTCTCAAATAATCTTACATGGGAGCTCTGGCCAGAGTGAGTGAGTGGCAGCCCTTTTGATTGCCTACCCAACAACCATTCATTGCATCCTTTTTACCAACAGAATTCCAATTTTATTTATTTTCCTAACAGCCATGTGCTTGAACTGGGGCTATGTTCCCTCTTAACCCCAAGAGAGGAGTAAATCTCAACTGGTCAAAACCAATCATGGTAATTCCATTGCCTTTGTCAGTGATTTGTTGAAACATGGGCACGTGACACAATCCTGAGCAATAGGAAGTCTACTGGGGGCTCTGCGAGATACATTTTCTTGTTCTAACAAAGTCAGTGCCTCATTTAAAATATCATTAAAAAGATATTTAGAAATACATTTAAGAAAAGAAGTATAAGGCCTGTATACTGAAAAACCACACAACATCATTAAAATATTAAAGAGTTTAAAAACAATAAAGTCAATGTCTTTTATGATGATGTTCTCTTGATGCTTCAAGCTGTTGCAGACATCTCTGAACTCAAAAAGAAAAGTATAAGGACAAAAGCTAATCACTGAGACTTTGAGAGCCTCAAAGTCTTTGATCCTCAGAGTTAACTCTAGATATGCCCTGTCTAGGGATGTCCTTATGTGTAGGATAATATAGGGTGATCATACATCCTTGCCTTAGCTCAGGCTGATACAACAACTTGTCATAGACTGAGTGGTTTAAACAATAAGCATTTAATTCTTACATTTGGGAGGCTGAAGTCAGAGATCAGAGTGGTCAGGTTCTGGTGAGAGTCCTCTTCCAGATTGCAGAAGACCCTGAGATACTCCTTTGTATCTTCACATTATGGAAAGAGTGGGATAGCTAGCTCTCTGGCCTCTTTTTGTAAGGGTACAAATTCCATTCATGAGGGTACCACCCTCATGACCTAATGACATTTCAAAATCCCCATCTCCAAACACCATCACACTGGGGATTAGACACTGGGGGACATAAACATTCATTCCATAAAATCCTGGTTTTCCTGGAGCTGTTTTAGTTGACATTTGTGCCAGTGTATTTTCTTATTTAGCATTTGTCCTGAACAAAAGTTTACTGGTTTGAATGATAAATCATATGCTCTCCCTACTGATAATAAATGTCCTTATTATTTAAGTCACGTTGAGTTAGATTTATTCTATGCAGTCAAAATATTCTAATTAATAAAGGGCTAGAGAGAGGTATAAGTGATGTCTGTATACATATGTGTGCCTATTTATGCATACACACAAGTACATGAATGACGATACTAAAGCTTAGAATGAATATCTTGTCATCACCTCTACTTAAAATTTTCTGTGCTTTTTCTTCTTCCCTCTTTAGTAAACATCATTACTGTGGAAACAGAAAACACATGAGAGAGAAACAAATAATAACATTATAATCTGAGAATCCATCTTCTCCCAAATGTCTCATGAATCTTCAAGGCAGAGCCATGTGCCTCCCCTCCTGCCACACACTGTATTTTTATTATACTAGCATCTCATGCAGCAAAACCCTGTCCTTCTCAATGTATGTAGCTCTTTAATTTTCTCCAAAGTTATGTCTGCATTGTTAGAAAATGCATCTACAAGTGCTTGTTCTCACTCTCTCCTTCATCTCTCCTTCCCCAGTCACTCCATTAAAAGCTTCAATTTGCCAGTTGCCCTCTCCTCTTATGCTGTTACAGATAAAGATTACGATGGCAGAGTAAACATATGTGTACTCATCTTCTCCTGTGAGAAATCCAAAATTGCAACTTGCTGCTAAACAACCATCTATAGGAGAATGGTGGAACCTGCCAAAAAAAAGATACCCCACATCCAAGAGCAAAGGAGAAGCCTCAACAAGATGGTAGGAGGAGCAAAATCACATTTAGAATCAAACCCAGAGGCCCGCATATAGACTGACTCAGACCTGCCTTTGAGTGTTTGAGTGTCTCCTGTGGAGGCACAGGTCAGCAATGGCCTGACACGGGAACAGGGGCTCTTGCTGTAGCAGATTTGGGTCACACAGCATTTGGAGGAGGTCGCCGTTAGCTCCACCAGAGCTGCCAAGCAGATGACCCAAAAACTGCAAAACAATTATACCAAAGAAATTCTCTCACTGTTAAGAAAGTTCTAGGACCCACAACAGAGTTCCCATCCTGGGGATCCAGCAAAGCGATTAGAACCCCCAGCAAATTTGACTTTGGAGGCCAGTGGGATTTGATTACAGAACTTCCATGGGATTGGGGAAACAGACTCTTGGAGGGCAAAAACAAAACCTTGTGCATACCAAGAGCCAGGAGAAAGGACCAGTGTCCTCACAAGAGACTGACTTTGACTTGCCTGTGAGTGTCCAGGAGTCTCCGGTGGAGGCCTCAGGCCAAACAACTGGGAGGAAACACAGCCCCGCCCATCAACAGAAAATTGTATTAAAGATTTACTGAGCATGGTCCCACCCATCAAAACAAGACCCAGTTTCCCCCTCAGTCAGTCTCTCCCATCAGGAAGCTTCCATAAGCCTCTTATTCTTATTCATCAGAGGGCAGCCAGAAATGAAAACCACAATCACAGAAAACTAACCAAACTGATCACATGGACCACAGCCTTGTCTAACAATGAAACTATGAGCCATGCCCTGTAGGGCCACCCAAGATGGATGGGTCATGGTGGAGAGTTCTGACAAAATGTGGTCCCACTGGAGAAGGGAATGGCAAACCACTTCAGTAGTCTTGCCTTGAAAACACCATGAAAAAAAAAAGAAAGAAAACCCCATGAACGGTATGAAAAAGCAAAAAGATATGACACTGAAGAATGAACTCCCCAGGTCGGTAGGTGCCCAATATGCTACCGGAGAAGAGTGGAGAAATAACTCCAGAAAGAATGAAGAGACAGACCCAAAGTGAAAACAACACCCAGCTGTGGATGTGACTGGTGATGGAAGTAAACTCCAATGTTATAAAGAACAATATTGCACAGGAACCTGGAATGTTAGGTTCATGAATCAAGGCAAATTGGAAGTGATCAAACAGGAGATGGCAAGAGTGAACATCGACATTTTAGGAATTAGTGAACTAAAATGGACTGGAATGGGTGATTTTAACTCAGATGACCATTATATCTACTACTGTGGGCAAGAATCCCATAGAAGAAATGGAGTAGCCCTCATAGTCAACAAAAAAGTCTGAAATGCAGTACTTGGATGCAGTCTCAAAAATGACAGATGATCTCTGTATGCTTCCAAGGTAAACCATTCAGTATCACAGTGATCCAAGTCTATGACCCAATGATTAATGCCAAAGAAGCTGAAGTTGAATGGTTCTATGTATAAGACCTTCTAGAGCTAACACCAAAAAAGATGTCCTTTTCATCCTAGGGGACTGGAATGCTAAAATATGAAGTCAAGAGATACCTGGAGAGTCATAGGCAAGTTTGGTCTTAGAGGACAAAATGAAGCAGGGCAAAGGCTAAAAGAGCTTTGCCAAGAGAACGCACTGGTTATAGCAAACACCCTCTTCCAACAACACAACAGACAACTATACACATGGACATCACCAGATGGTCAATCCTGAAATCAGATTGATTATATTCTTTGCAGCCGAAGAGGGAGAAACTCTATACAGTCAATAAAAACATGATGGAGAGCAAACTGTGGCTCAGATCATGAACTCCTTACTGCAAAATTCAGACTTAAACTGAAGAAAGTAGGGAAAACCACTAGACCATTCAGGTATGACCTAAATCAAATCCCTTATGATTATACAGTGGAAGTGACAAATAGATTTAAGGGATTAGATCTGATCAACAGAGTGCCTGAAGAACTATGAATGGAGGTGTATGACATTGTACAGGAGGCAGTCGTCAAGACTATTCTTGAGAAAAAGAAATGCAAAAAGGCAAAATGGTTGTCTGAGGAGGCCTTACAATTAGCTGAAAAAAGAAGAGAAGATAAAGGCAAAGAAGAAAAGGAAAGATATACCCATTTGAATGCAGAGTTCCAAAGAATAGCAAAGAGAGATAAGAAAGCCTTCCTCAGTGCTCATTGCAAAGAAATAGAGGAAAACAATAGAATGGGAAAGACTAGAGATCTCTTCAAGATAATTAGAAATACCAAGGGAACATTTCAGGCAAAGATGGGCCCAGTAAAGGACAGAAATGGTATGGACCTAACAGAAGCAGAAGATATTAAGAAAAGGTGGCAAGAATACACAGAAAAACTATATAAAAAGATCTTCACGACCCACATAACCACAATGGTCTGATCACTTACCTAGAGCCAGACATCCTGAGTTTGCAGTCAAGTGGGCCTTACGAAGCATCACTACAAACAAAGCTAGCAGAGCTGATGGAATTCCAGCTGAGCTATTTCAAATCCTAAAAGATGATGCTGTTAAAGTGCTGCACTCAATATGCCAGCAAATTTGGAAAACTCAGCAGTGGCCACAGGACTAGAAAAGGTCAGTTTTTATTCCAATCCCAAATAAAGGCAATGCCAAAGATTGTTCAAACTACCACACAACTGCACTCATCTCACATGCTAGCAAAGTAATGCTCAAAATTCTCCAAGTGAGGTTTCAACAGTATGTGAAATGAGAACTTCCAGATATTCAAGCTAGATTTAGAAAAGGCAGAGGAATCAGAGATCAAATTGTCAGCATCCACTGGATTATAGAAAAAGCAAGAGAGTTTCATAAAAACATCTATTTCTGCTTTTTTGACTATGCCAAAGCCTTTCACTGTGTAGATCACAACAAACTGTGGAAAATTCTGAAAGAGATGGAAATACCAGACCACCTTATCTGCCTCCTGAGAAATCTGTATGCAGGTCAAGAAGCAACAGTTAGAATGGGACATGGAACAAGACTGGTTCCAAATTGGGAAAGGAGTAAGTCGTGTCTGTATATTGTCACCCTGCTTATTGAACTTAAATGCAGAGTACATCATGCGAAATGCTGGGCTGGATGAAGCACAAGCTGGAATCAAGATTGCCAGGAGAAATATCAATAACCTCAGATATGCAGATGATACCACCCTTATCATAGAAAGTGAAGAGGAACTAAAGAGCTTCTTGATGAAAGTGAAAGAGAAGAGTGAAAAAAGTGACTTAAAACTCAACATTCAAAAAACTAAGATCATGACATCTGTTCTGACCACTTCATGCAAATAGATGGGGAAACAGTGGAAATAGTGACAGACTTAATTTTCTTGGCCTCCAAAATCACTGCAGGTGGCAACTACAGCCATGAAATTAAGACTCTTGCTCCTTAGAAGAAAAGTTATGACCAACCTAGATAGCATATTAAAAAGCAGAGACATTACTTTGCTGACAAAGTTCCATCTAGTCAAAGCTATGGATTTTCCAATAGTCATGTATGGATGTGAGAGCTGGACTATAAAGAAAGCTGAGCGCCAAAGAATTGATGCTTTTGAACTGTGGTGTTGGAGAAGACTCTTGAGAGTCTCTTGTACTGCAAGGAGATCAAACCAGCCCATCCTAAAAGAAGCCAGTCCTGAATATTCATTGGAAGGACTGATGTAGAAGCTGAAGATCCAATACTTTGGCCACCTGATGCGAAGAACTGACTCATTGGAAAAGCCCCTGATGCTGGGAAAGATTGAAGGCAGGAGGAGAAGGAGACGACAGAAGATGAGATGGTTGGATAGCATCACGAACTCGATGGACATGAGTTTGAGCAAGCTCCAGGAGTTGGTGATGGACAGGGAAGCCTGGTGTGCTGCAGTCTGTGGAGCCGCAAAGAGTCGAACATTACTGAGTGACTGAACTGAACTGAACTTACACTGCTACCAGCAGACTGGGCTGACCTGGCCACTGTCAAAGAGAAAACTGAGCACTCTGCTGAGGTGGTGTGTCAAACAAGTGCCCCATTGGTTTTCCGATCATCTGGTGAGCCTCATCCATTAGCTTGGCTGATATGAAACTGGGTTTCAAGGTAAATCTAGCAAGGAGACACCCTAAGTTAAGACAAAAGCAAGTTAGAACACTCACTGCCTGCCCAGCCTATGAATGACACTTGCAGGCAAACTCTCTTATCTCTTTTATTCCTCACCTGATACAAATCCAAACGTCTGAAATCAACCTCTAACCAGTCAATGTCAGGGGTATCTGGACTTGGAAATTGGAATCAAGGAACTTAGAAGATATTCACAATTGTTATGAATACTCTTTCAAAATTAGTGAAACAGGCACTCTTCTATTTTGAAGGTACTGGTATAAAAAGGTACAACATTTTTGAGAGGAAAATATGATGGTGTGCACCAAAAAACTTAAGAGTTCATATACTTTGATTCAGCAATCCAGTATCTATGAATTTATCCTAAAGAAATAAAGAGACAATATATATGTGTCTAAAAATATTCACTGTCAAGGAACTGATGAGATGATTTAAAATACATCCATGAAACAGAGTACAGTATACTTATCAAAACAAGTCCTTATCATTTTAACACATTTAACATCATTTTAACTGGCACAGTCTGTAGGATAGTTTGGCAATATGTATCAAAAGCTTTAAAAATGTCCATACCACTTGAAAGAGTCACTAATGCTATTCACAATGTCTCTGGCTCTCCACCTTCCAGACACACAGTAGAATTGAACTTCATGGTCTCCTAGTTTTTATCCACCTAGTTACTATACATGGTTCAGATTAATGAGTTGTTAAGAAGAGCTGAGTACCACTTCTAGACCAGAACACTAAATTGTCAATGTAGCACCTAAAGAACCGTTTTCTTCTTCCACAGTGACTATCAATGATTGAAATGGTGGATGTTTTCATCAGCCTTGGTCCCAGAGAGTGAATACATAAACATAACCCAGCTAAATACATAGGATGAATAGGAAATAAGCCTTTGTTGTTTTAATATTTTAAAGTTATTCATTATTGCAACCTATCTTACCTATGCTGACTGATATACCCTTTGACTTATTAGCATGTCTATCTGTAGAATCCACCCGCCCCCCATAAGTCAACAAGGTCCATTTAACAAGGAATATATAGAGAAAAAGCTTTTACCTATCTCTAAACATATCTGCTATGTTCCTCCCCAGGAGTAATGGGTACATATTTGCTTTGCATCTACATAACCCACTCAAGCAAAGTTTCCACCTTTTGAAATAAAAGTAGCTGGAAATGTAGAAATGTCTCTCAACTTGGAGGGAAATAACTTTTAAGTTTATCAATTCCCTATACCACTATTATTATTATGAGCCATACGGACATATTGATAATGATGAGAAATAAGACAAAGATGTAGCAGAGAGAAGTGACATATTTCACCACCCAGATTAGAATTTGCCTTAGGGTCTCAGGATGCCCCTTTCAGCAACAACTCTTTAAAGTTTAATGACCCTCCTGGATATACCTTCTGAGCCCTAGAAAGTAATTGGTGAAGAGATAAAGTAGAGTGAAAAAAAAATCACCGAGGCCCCCAAAGAGAGAGTTTCTCGATTGCTAGAAGTCCTTATAAGTTGCCCGTGGTAGCAGCTGTGGCAATGGTGGTAGAAGGGGAGGTAGGGCGATGGTGGTGGTGACAGGTGAATATGATAGGCGCACTCATCAGCCTAATCCTGACCTCTCACTCCAGAATGCTGAATTAATGTGACAGTAATGAGGCATTAATATCTCTAAGGATTTGATATTTTATAACCAGTTTCTCACTCTAGAAATGGATTGAAAACAGAGAGGTCAGCTGTCATCAGGGAAAACAAGTAACTCAAAAGCAAAAAGAGAAGGGCAGGGAAGTCACAGGTCAGAGCAATGAGAGGGGAGAACAGTGAATGAGAGTGGAGGATCTTAGAGCACATGTCCTCATAGTCTCCCAGTCTACGAGACAGAAGGATCACCAAAACATCTGGCCAACCACTCTTCCCTCATGTTTATCTTCTTTCTATAACATTCTGCCTCTGTTAGCTCACCTATCTCTCCTCCCATGAAATCCAGAAAAGGAAGAAAAAGTACCCTTTTATACCTGGAAAGGCAGTAGGCTGACTTCAGGGAACAAATTGACCTGGGTCAAGGCTACCATGCAAGACCAGGACTAGAATCTAATCATTTACTGCCTTTGGGATACCTCCTCTCTGGAAATAGGTAAACTCTACTAAGTATCACAGTTTTTCCCAAAGAGTATTTGAAGGTGTAAGCTGACTGGTAGGGACCAGGTCTATCTTGATCACTAATGTTTCCCAAGAGCTGGAAAAGTGCCTGCCATACACTCAGAGCTCAACAATGCTTGAGAGATGAGCAAATGAGTGGATAGTTATATGGAATGTTTTCTTTTTAAAGGTTCTATAGTCAAATAGTTGTGGAAAGCATGTAACTCCTAATCCTCTTGCAGAATTACAATGCAACATCAGAGAAGCCTTTGTCCAACTCTTTCTCACAGAAGGTCTCAAATTTGTTTAAACACATTATCCTCCACTGTTTTTGCCTTCCCTGGTGGCTCAGACCATAAAAAATCTGCCTGCAATGTGGGAGATCTAGGTTCTATCCCTGGGTCAGGAAGATACCCTGGAGAAGGGAATGGCCCTACCCACTGAAGTATGCTTGCCTGGAGAACTCCATGGACAGAGGAGCCTGGCAGGCTACAATTCATGGGTTCAAAGAGTTGGACATGACTGAGCAATTAACATTTTCACTTTTTTTCACTTTTCAACTGTTTCTATGGGCCATGTTTTGGAAAATGCTGATACATAGCATTACAGCACAATGGATAGCACAAAATATCTGGAGTCAGACAAATCAAGATTCAAAATCTCAACTTTGCTACCTTTCAGCTGGGTTACCTTGGACAAGTTGCTTGATCTCCCTGAGTCTCAGTTTCCTCATTTGTGACATGTGACTATAACAATATCTCCTTTATGTTCCTCACAGGGCTTGTTACAAGAATCAAATGCAATACCACACAGGAAAAGTAAACTGCTTGCACATAGTAGTTGTATTTTTCTAAAAGCTAGAATCATCTCAAAGCGACATTGCCTAAAGCAATTTCCAGGTTCACACCCAGCTAAAGATGCCCCAAGATACGCTGATCTTTGGGAGCTTCTTGGGCCTTGAAGGTACAGTTCATGGTGCAGATAAGTCTTACTATCCTAGAAAACTAATACCTGAACTTTTTAAAAGACTATTTGAAATACTATAGTAGGTACTCTGTTGTTCAGTCACTCAGTCCGGTCCAACTCTTTGCAACCCCATGGACTGTAGCATGCTAGGCTTCCCTGTCCTTCACCTACTGGTCATTCACAATACCTGTATCCCTTGCCATCCCCCACTGTTTGAAGGCTAGAGATCCAAATACTCAATTTCCAGATGACTTTAAAGCTAGGGAAGTTATGGCTTATGAAATATAGCAGACATCATCAATGAAGCTTCTGGCTTTGATTTTCTGACTTAATAAAGAATCAGGCAAGATCAGCACAGCCTTCTCCCCACTCCCTTCTTGAATTGTGTACAGATGTGAAGGCTGGAACAGCAATAGCCATCTTGCAACTTTGAGGGAAAATACAAGAGACATTATTATGGGATTATTGAGCCAATGCACCTGAGCCAAAAACCACTTTCCCTCAACTTCATGCTACTGTAAAAAATGCTTAAGTCACTATAGTCAGATTTATGCTACTTGCAGCTGAAAAAAATCCTACCTGATAAAAATAATGGAGAAAGGCTTTTGTTTTGATTGGAACTTTATTTTAAAAATCAAACTAAAAATTATGAAAACAAGTTTATATATCAATTTAAAACAACTTTGTTATAAACAAGTTGCTCTATAATTACATGCTCTAATTCTCAAAACCAAGAATGTATTGTTGATTTGTTTGATACAGAGCACAATTTATATAACCAAATTATACCCCAACATATTGTAGAGGTGCTTCACCTCATATTTGACTTTTCCAACAAGTTCATTACAATCAGATTCATCAGTTTTCCTGATAGTCTCTTAGTCCACTGTTTTCCTCATCCCTCCCCTTGGCAGCTCCCATTGTAGGGTCACACTTCTAGATTTTTCTCTTCTTTAATTGCCTAACTCTGCCGGGTGTTCAGTTGTCAAGGGCTGTGCATGAGATGTGAGCAGTTCACTAGTATAATTGTCATCAGCTTCATGAAATCCCACATCTTATGCAAGATTTGCAGGTCCACTTTTCAGTCAGTTTGCATTATTTCTTTTTAAAAAATTTTTATTGGATTATAGTTGCTTTACAATGTTGTAGTATTTTCTGTATAGCAAAGTGAACTAGCTATACATATATAAACATTAAAAAAAGTAATAGTTGCTCAGTCATATCTGACACTTTTTGACCCCATGGAGTGTAGACCACCAGGCTCCTCCATCCATGGGATTTCCCAGGCAAAACTACTAGAGTGGGCAGCCATTCCCTTCTCCAAGGGATCTTCCTGACCCAGGGATCAAACCTGGGTCTCCTGTATTGCAGGCAGATTCATTACTGTCTGAGTCAACATACATATATCCCTTCCTTTTTGTATTTCTTTCTCATTTTGGTCAGAACATTGAGTAGAGTTGCCTGTACTATAGAGTCAGTTTTCATTAGTTATCTCTTTTATAAATATATCAATAGTGTATATGTGTCAATTCCCATCTCCCAATTCATCCCACCCCTTTTCTTTCTCCTTTGGTGTCCATACATCTGTGTCTCTATTTCTGCTTTGCAAACAGGAATCTAGAAAAAAATGGTACAGATGAACCTATTTGCATTACATTTCTTGAACACTGTTATATGTTTACAACATCTGATAATTAAGGAAGAGGTTGACTGAGCCACTGACTATAAGGTAAGGATAGACTAGTGAAGAGTGAAAAGAAATATCTGTAGGGGAATTGATTTTTTAAGTGGAAAGTTAATTGGTGAATATTTTCATGCATTGATGGCATTCAGAAGTATACCATTGGTGTTCACCTTGTTAAAGCCATGAGGGCAATAGTTTGATAGTCAGAAGACTGTGCTCCACTTCCACAGATCTGCTCTGTTACACTGAATAAGTCATTTCCTTTCACTAGATCTGTTTCCTCAACTGCAAAGTGACTAGACTGCATATATCCTAAAATCCTTCAACTTATAAAAAGTCTGTTATCCTGCAGACAACTGGCAATGAGTAGGGGGTAACAAGCTTGAATCTAAAAGCTAAAAACATCTGAAAGGCATCACAGAAAACCCTGGACAAGGTCCTTTGCTAAATCTGACTCAAACTATGTATTTTCATCTTGAGGATTCACTCGATCTCTTAGCAGCAGAGAAACTAATTAGATTTAATAAGAGACAAGGCTGCTAAATGAAAATACATGAGAAATATCACAGTGCTGAAGATTAACACATGTTCTGGGCTGTCTTTATCATAAAACCAGGGCCCCCATTTATCCTGGAATCTATGACCTATACAGAGTGAGAGGGAAAAGCAGCTTATTCATCTAGGATAATTAAGGATTTCATCCCAAAGTGAGAATTAGGAATACAAGCACATCTAGAAATAGGAAATACATAAGTGGTAAAAGACCAATCTTCTTCCATCTTAATACTTAGAAAGTCCCTAATGCTTAAAATTATTCAGTGTTTTCCCACTGAACCAACATATCTATCCAGCATGGTGTTTAAAGCCTCCATGATCTGATCTTGCAAGTATCCTGCCCTTGTCACTCACTATTTCACTGCTTTTACTTTGTATTTCAGCATCAAGGAATGTTTTAAATATTTGGGAATATTCTATTTACATTGAGCTCTTCCCCACTTCCATGACTGTATTTCTTCTGTATTTCTCAGAATTCTCTTTCCCACCTTCCACCCTAGCCCACGCCAAACTATTTAGAGTTCCCTGAGCATGTTCCCTGCAGCCTCCTCTTTCAGGGACACTTTTCAATTACAATATATCTTACTACAATTAACAGAATGTCAAAATTAAAAATAGCTTAAACAATACAGAATTTAAAAGTTTGTTCAGTGACTCTACATCCTCAGACTTGATGTCCTCCCCCAACACACATACACACACACACACACACACACACACACACACACACACGTAGCAAAATGGCTGCCACAGCTCCAGGCATCACAACTCACCTAATAGCATCCAAAAATATTCAAAAGAGAACTTTACCTTCTTGACTCTCTTTTTTATGAAGGAGAAAAGTTTTCCCAGAAGTTCCCACTCTCAGCAGAATTATCCTCAGATTCCATTGGCCAGAAAATATCTTAAACTTCCCAGGAATAAAATTTATTAAGCACTTACTCTCTGTTCCATTCTTACATGTCACAGATCTCCCCCTAGTTTCACCTCTGTCTCTGTCTCTTATTTTAGCAACATTTACTAAGTATTACTAAGTGCTAGGCACTCCGCTAAGCACTCTGAAATCATTATCTTATTTAGCTCTGGACTTCCCAGGTGGCACTAGTGGTAAAGAATCCACCTGCCAATGCAGGAGACACAAGAAATGTGGGTTTGATCCCTGGGTTGGGGAGATCCCCTGGAGTAGGAAACAGCAAGCCACTCTAGTATTCTTACCTGGAAAAATTCTATGGACAGAGGAGCCTAGCAGCCTACAGTTCATAGGATCACAAGGAGTCAGGCATGACAGAATATTCCATAGCATTCTATTTGGAGCTTAGAACAACTCTGTGAGGCAGGCATTATTATCCCCATTTTAAAGTCTAGGCAATGGCCCAGAAAGGTTAAGCAATTTGCCCAAGGACGCACAATTAGAAAAAGGTAGAGCCAGGATTCAGGCCTTAGTATGTCCAGCTCCTCTTTGTCCTTTGTCCTCTCAGCCACTCTTTGTCCTTCTCCCATCTGTCTCTTCTTGACATTCTTTACCCCCTCAGTGGCCCCATCTCTTTTACACAGTGGAAGTCTCCCTGTTTAATGAACCCTTTTCCATTGTTTAGCAACATTTTCAGATCTTCCCTATAATTAAAGAGAAATGAGGGCCATTTTCCTTTACCCTATTCTCTCCTCAATCTATCAAGCTTCTCAAAACACCTCTTCACACTCACTGATCCCACAGCTTCAGGACACATTTACTCTTTGCTTAATCTAGCATCCTTCCCTGCCTCCCCACTGAAACAGCTCTGCCCAAGGTTATCAACAACAGCCAATCGAACGGCTTCTCCCCATGTTCCCTCCTCCTGGACGTGATTAATTGGCACAGGAACCAGGCAGCCGCCCACGGCTTCTATCTATATGGGACTCCAAAACATCAATAGAAATATAACAAATGAAGAAAACTGTGTTTACCAGAACTCCTTTCAGGAGTTAGTACCGTGTGCAGTTGGCAAGAAAACTTTGATCAGTTACTCAGGGAAGGGCTGGGAGATTTCCCCAGGAGGCGTGCCTGAGTAACAACAAATGTTTTCCAATTGCCCGCCTATTAAGGTTGGTGTCTAATTGCAGGGCTTATGTTTTGCTGAATATAGAAAGCGAGCCTGGAGCCAGAGCTAATTGCTTGGGTCAATAGAGGAGAGGCCTTTGCCCCATATGATGCTCAAGCTCTCTTCCAAATTAACGCTGAACAAATATTTAAAGAACATCAGTTTGAAGGATGCAAAATGATTAGCTTACTCTATGGACCTACAGTCCTCAGTCAGATAAATCTGCTGTGTATAACATGACTGATCCACTTCCTCCTCCCCTCCCTTGATGGTGTGTTCTGCTTTCTTCTGGGCCCCAGCATCCCACTGGCAATTCTCTCTCTCTCTCTCTCCCTCTCTCTCTCACTTTCTCATTATCTCTTCTTCATTTCATTCATCCCTCTGCCTCTACCTACACCTATAACAGGCACATTTCCCCAGACTCTGGGGGCTTATCCTTTTTCTACATCTTCTCCCTCCTGGTCTCAACCACTCCCGAATGTATTAGTTATCTACTGCTGCATAACAAAGGACCCCAAAACTTAGCAGCTGAAAACAACAAACATCTATTATCTTACAATCAGGAATCCAGGAGTGGCCTAGCAGGTGTTTCTGGCTCAAGATCCCTCAGAAGGCCGCAATCAAGGTATCAGCCAGGACTGCAGTCATCTCAAGGCATGACCAGGAGAGAACGCACTTCCAGGCGAACTCGTGTGCTTCTCCACAGGCCTGCATCACAACATAGCAGTCAGCTTTCCCAAGAGAGAGTGGTCCAAGGAAACACACCCACGATGGAAGCCACATTCTTTATAACCTAATCTCAGAGTGACATCCCACCACTTTTGCTCAATTCTGTGCACTAGAATCAAGTCAAAGTCCCATCAACACTCAAAAGGAGGGGATTACACAAAGGCATATACATACACTATGTATCACTGAGGCTACTTTAGGGGCTGTATACCATTCAAGGCTCTCCCATCGACTCTAAGGAAAGTCACTACTTTTGTCATGACCCTTTCATCTCAGTTCCCAACCACCTGCTAGGTCATTCCATGTGGACATGGGAAGTGGCTGGCACTTCATGTTCTATGTACCTCAAACCGACTTTGTTGTGTTCCTTTAAAGCAACTTAATATGCTTGCCTTGTTCCACTGAAGGTATTGCTGTTCTCCCAGTTCCTGAAGATTGGGGGCTCCGAGTCATCCTTTTATTCTTTAATCCAACAAAAATCCTCATGTTGCCATTTATTGAGCCCCTGATATGTGCCAGGCTCTTTCACAGACATTATCCTATTTAATTTCTGCAGTGCTGTAAGGTGAATGAACTCATTTTTCTTTCAAAGGGAAGTCAATTTCCTGGAGTTGGGTCCCATGCTATGTGCTGAGAAACAGCAATGAATAAGACAGGCACAGTCCCTCGGGCATTTATAACCTAACAGAGGAGAATTTTCCTGTACTAAGTACTCCCATGGCTGAGATCATATGTTGTATATAGCAAAAAACTAGGGCTTGAAACAAAACAGACCTAGGCTCATGTTCCAGTTTATCCATTTACCAGATAGGTGACCTTTTGCAAGTTACTGAACCTCAGTTTCCTCTGGGGGAAAAAAATAATAGTGCCTACCTCATGAAGCTATTTTGAGTATTAAAGGAGATAATTCAAGTATTCCACCTGGCACACCCAGGGTTCAACAAAAGGGAGGTTTTGATGATGACATGTGATCACAATCATAGCACTAATTTACCCAGCTCACAGCAGCAGTGATCACTAACATTTATGGAGAGCCTCTGTGTACCAGACACATTTTTAAGCACCATGTATGCAATAACTCACTCCTCACAGCCAGTCTATGAAACAGACATAATGTTATGGCCATCTTACATATAAGGAAACTGAAGTACAGAACGCTTAAGTGACTTGACCAAGAATACAAAGAGGCAGAAACAGAATTTGACCCTAAGTAGACTAGCCTCAGGGCCAAGGCCTGGATAGAATTTTAGAAGTAGAGATGCCTGAAGAACCCAGTGCTTAGCAAATCCTTGTGGTGTGGCTGTCTGTCTGTCTGTGTGCATGACTATGTATGTGTATTTGTGTGTGGTCATGTATGTAGGATTACGTGTGTGGCTATACACATGTGTAGACCATATGTGTGTGTGTGTGTGTGTGTGTTCATGCTCACTGTACTGGATAGAGAGAAAGAAATTCACATTCTGGGTCACATTTTTGCATTCTCTTTGCATTTGAGAAAAGAGGTCTTGGTTGTGAAAAATCTTGCTTGTTTGTTTTTCTTAGAATTCCTCTCCTTTTTCTAAAGCATGCTCCCCACCTGTGGTTCAGGGAATGATGAAAAAGCCCCCAGCAGCAAAGTAGAACCTGCCTCTTAAGGGCACATAAAAAGAACTACAAAACTCACTTAAACCTTTCCTACTGATAAATTATAGGGAGATTTCCTCAGTAAAGAAGACAAATGAATTATACAGTATGTCATTCCAATATGTTCCCCTGCTTTACCTTATATATTTCTAAGACACAACTGGAAGAATAGCTCTATGGGAGGCAGTATTGCCCCATCCCCCAGGCCCAGACTTGGTGTCTTCATCACAAGGGCTTGATAGTTTATACACCCCTCCCCCAGTGAAGATGTCTTTATTTGGAAGTGACCAATTCTGGCATAAACAAAATCTACCTGCATGTCTCTCCCTCTTTCCCTCCTCTGGGAAAAAAAACCTAAGGTTTTTTCCCCCTTCCGTCCCATTTCTAACCTCCTCCCCACTCCCCCTGTCCCTTCCTTCTACTTCTCATCTTTACTCATAAATTTAGGACACGCAGGATGTCTATCAGGTTGGGAATTGGTGTCAGACTCAGCTTTGCCATTTACTACCTATGTGACCTTAAGCAAGTGGTTTAACCTCTCAGAGCCTCAGGTTCTTCGTCTGAGAAATAAAGGTAATTGTGAGGATTAAGTGAAATAAGTAAGTAAGGAGCTTAGAATAGTGCCTGACATGTGGCAAGCACTAAATACGTATTAGAAGTAACTATTAAATGCATAATGAATCACAATGAGGACTCAAAGATTTCCTGATTGAATGCTTATACATATGTTAAGAATAGGCCTCTGGTCAAGAAAGAATATAGTCTGGCATCATGCAGTGGTCAAGAAGGCAGACCTGGGCTTATGTGCAAGCTTGACAACATACTGGTTTTGTGACCTTGGGTGAGAGACTTAAGCTCTCTGGGAATCAGCTTCCTCAGCTGTCAGATGATAACAATACCTCCCACCTCTCGGGGGTTGTGATTGGTTTTAAGCCCTTAGCTCAGATTCCAGTACATAGCAGATGTCCACTAAACGGTCATTCTTAGGATTGGGGTATATCCTTCCCTTTGCAGTCCATGAACTCTCCTTGTCCATTTTTAACTCTTCTCTGTTTGGTCTTTAACTCTTCTCACTCCCTGTTTACACACAAAACAAGGAAGGTTCATGAGAATGTTTATTAAATGCTGTATCTCCTATTGCTGCCCCCCAAAAAACACCCCAAAACTTAGTGGCTGAAAACAGCTACAGTCATTTAATTTTCTCACAAATCTGCAATTTGGGAAGGGCTTGGCAGAGATGACTCTTCTCTGCTCCAAGCAGCATCAGGTAAGACAGCTGGACTGGGTACTTATTTATTTATTTGGCTGCTCTGGGTCTTAGTTGTAGCATGCAGGATCTAGTTCCCTAACTAGGGATTGAATCCAGGACCCTGCATTGGGAGTACAGAGTCTTAGCCACTGGACCACCAGGTAAGTCCCTGGCAGATTCATTTTCAAGATGGCTCGTTTACATGGCCAAAAAGTTGGTGCTGGTTTTAGGCTGGGAACCCAGGCAAAACTATGTACTGTGGAGGTTGGATCCTCTCCACAGGCTGCCTGGGCTTCCTCACAGCATGGTGTCTGTGACCCAAAAGTGAATGTTCTAAAGAGAACAAGAGGGAAGTGCATAGTATTTTTATGAACTAGCCTGCGATGTCATATAGCACCTTCCATTGATATTCTATTGCTCAAGGTAGTTACAAACGTCCACCCAAGTTCAAGAGGAAATAGATTTTTAATTGGCATATAATTGCTTTACAATGTTGTGTTAGCTTCTGTGGTATACAACAGGAATCAGCTATATGTATACATATATCCTCTCCCTCTCGAGTCTCCCTCCCTCCCCACCCCCATCCCACTCCTCTAGGTCATCACAGAGCACCAAGCTGAGCTCCCTGTGTTAACTGGCAGCTTCCCATTAGCTGTTTTACGCATGGTAGTGTATATATGGAGCTTCCCTGGTAGCTCAGATGGTAAAGAATCCACCTGCAATGCATATGACATAGATTCTTGATAGCTAGTAAAACATGTAGGATTGGTGATACTGTTGTGGTCATCCTTAGAAAATACAATCTGCCATAAGTGACCGCTTTCTTCCCCCACCCCAACCTCCATCCTCCAAGGAAAGCATTTCACCTAAGTGAGTTATTTCTTCCAAACAATCTTAATCAGGTTAAAGCTAAAGAAAGCCAACCTGAGAGCCTCATAAGACACTGAACTGGCTTCATGGTATGCTTCCTAATTGTTTGAATTAGCTGTGTGAATCTGCTGGTTTGGCTACATTTTTCTTATCTTTGACTAAATTTTCTCCATCTGATCATTTGCAGCATGTGGTTCTGAGAAGTAGGGGCCAGGGAAGGGCAACACAAGTGAGACTATCACAGACACTATGGTCAAGTTTAACTCCTCACTTAGGAATATAAAGATAAAGGCTTAGGAAAGTGAACTTAAGATTAAGATCAAATGGACTGGAGCCAGGACTTGTAATCATCTCCTAATTCCAAGATCAGCATTCTTTCCACACTACTCCACTGCCCTGGTCCCTAAGGATTTTTTTTTTAATTTATTTATTTTAATTGGAGGCTAATTACTTTACAATATTGTAGTGGTTTTTGCCATACATTGACATGAATCGGCCATGGGTTTACACGAAATCTGTTGTATTTCTATACACTAACAACAAACTACCAGAAAGAGAAATTAAGCCATCAATTCCATTTATGATTTTTCATAAAGTATTTACTCACAACAAAGGACAAATATGCACCTCTATTCCTGTGAAGGCAGCTATGCCCTGCTCTACCCCCTTGTGCCTGGGGAGTCTTAGACAACTACCTTCTTCATGATAGGATGTGAGTCTACCCTTCCTGGGACAGCTGATTGCCTTAGGTTTAATCATGTGACCTAAAGGCAGCCAATCCAGAGGGCTGGTGCATAAAGGTGAGATAAACCAATCAGATTCTCTCTCTCTGGAACCTGAACTAAGAAATAGAAGGCAGCACCTGTTCATGGGAAAGGCTGCTGAAAGTTCATTAAGCACAGTAGTGGTGAACCTGCCTTCAAAGTCTTCTGCAAGCTGACACTCTGATGAACAGAAACTATGAGTTACAGATGAGGTAGTCCATGGAGAGAAGAGTAGAGCAGTCCCAAAATATAGAAGCAAAGAGTTACAAAAGGAGGGAGAAAACAGTTATCAAAACCATTTCAGATTCTGAGAACTTTCCATTCCAGTTTCAGGAACTTTATCATTAAGCCCATTTTATCCCCAGAATTGGGACTCCTGGATCATTTGGTAGTTCAGTTTTTAGGTTTTTGAGGAACCATCATACTGTTTTCCCATAGCAGCTACACCATCATACACGACCAGCAATAGTGCACAAGAGTTCCCTTTTCTGCACATCCTCATCAACACTTGTTACTTTTTTGGTCTTTATGATAACAGCCATCCTGACAGGTAGGAGGTGATATCTCACTGTGGTTTTGGTTTGCATTCCCCTGTTGAGTAGTGAATTTGAGAATCTTTTAATATACTAGTTGGCCATTTGTATATCTTCTTTGGAGCGATGTCTACTGAGGTTCATTGCCCATCTTTTCAATCAGGTTGTTTTGGGGGTTGGGTTTGGTTTTTTGTATTTTTTGTTTTTTGTTTTTTTGTTTGGGTTTTGGTTTTGTTTATTGTTCGCTTATTTGATTTTGCTATGGATAAAGAAAATGTGCTATATACATACAATGAAGTATTATTCAGCCTTTTAAAAGAAGGAAATTCTGTCAAGAACTTGGAGGCATCTGGGGGACAATGGTTAGGTGAAACAAGCCACAGAACTATTTCATGATTTCACTTACATGAAGTATTGAAAAACAGTCAAACTTATAGAAACAGAGAGTTGAATAGTGACTGTCAGTGGCTGGGGGAGGGGAAGGCGAGGAATTGCTTTTTGAAAGGGATAAAGTTTCAGTTACACACGATTAGTAAGTACTAGAAATCTGCCGTACAAACTATTGCACCTATGGTTAACAATACCACAGTAGAGACTTAAAAATTTAGGACAGTAGTTTTCATGTTGAGTTCTTACCACAGTTTTTTTTCTAAAAAGTCCCTTTTATTTACATTGGCCTGTATTCTTTACCAATTACTCCACTGCCTTAGCTCACTAAAATGTAGAGATTTTTCACCCAATTTACAGATAAGTAAACTGAGACTCAGAGAGGCTAACCAACTTACCCAAGATAGCATAGCAATTGAGGGACAGAGTGACGCCTGAGCCCTCTCTTACACATCTTTTAGTAAGGTCATCCCTCTCTGACCTGTCCCTCTAATCAACACTACCCTCTCCGGAGACTTTTCCTTGGGTGGCTGCTATTAAGATATTTTAGCAATAATCCTGTCCTTGACAGATGACTTTGCCTTAGGATTCCATCTTCCTGATGGAATTATTTGATTCCACCTCTTCCTCAAGCTGAGTTAATTGCCAAGACTGTAGGGAAATCTCACTACCTCCTCAGTTCACGCAGCAGGACCCCATCCTTAACAAGGCAGCTTTCTGACAAAGTGTGTTAGATGGCCTCAGACAAAACTTTCCTAGCAGGGAATTGGAGAGGAAAGAAAAAGCAGAATAGAGAGGTGGGGGGCAGGGGGAGGGGGAAGGACAGAAATTTCTTTCAGTTGATTTCTTTGCCATAGAGAAGCCTTTGAAAATCACTTTTTAGCTGCAGACTTCAGACATGTGAGCTGTTATGCTGAGGCAGGGAGAAAAAAAAATCAAATCTGCATTGGATCAAACTGTGATCTTTCATTCATCTGAACAGGCAGCCCTCTTGGTAAACAGAAAATTAGAAATTCAAACAAAAGGAAGAGGGAATGTCCGAGGCAGCATTGGCCTCAGGCAGAATTCTGAGGTTGGCAAAGTGTGGCTCTGGGATCTTCCAGTGCCCTACTCCCCTCCTCCCCCAAGAAGAAACTCCCTTGAGCAAGGTAAAGAAAAGAAGAATTTGACTTTGCCTCTCTCTTAGCATCTCCTTCTCCTTTGTGGTAGATCTCCTGTCACTTGTCCCATTCAGTCTTGACATCATATGTCCCATTAGTGTTCTGTGATGCTAGCAAGAGACTCTCAGGAAGGGCTAATTGATATTTCAACCAACTGTTAATTAACTGATAATGAAATCTAAGCTCAAGATACCCCATCAATCCAAGGATATTTGAGATTGAAAAAGGGAGCTCTTGGAGAGCCCAAAGTCTTCAAGACACAGAACCTATGGTGGAGGAATAGTGTTAGTCACTCAGTCGTGTCTGACTCTTTGCAACCCCGGGGACTGTAGCCTGCCAGGCTCCTCTGCCCATGGGATTCTCCAGGCAAGAATACTGGAGTAGGTTGCCATTCCCTTCTCCAGGGGATCTTCCTGATCCAGAGACTGAACCCGGGTTTCCTGCATTGCAGGCAGATTCTTTACCATCTGAGCCACCAGGGAATCCCGGATGAATAGTAAGCAGTGTGTTTACTGAGGGGAGTGGTGGATGCTGTGAGGTGCTTCCAAGATCCCCCTTCAGAAATGAAAGATGCATTATCTCAACTGCTGAAGTACTTTTTAAAGAGCCTTTGCAGTTAGCCCTTGCAGGGACTGCCTCAGCTGAAGGGGACTACCTCATTCAAGCTCACACCCCCTTCCCTGGGCAGCCTGCACCCAGTTACTAATGAACAGGAGATATGCCGGCTCAGCCTTCTTGTTGAGACAACTTTGGAAGATCATCCCATGTTCAGAACTCCCCCTAAGGCTGGATGAGGTTTCTGCTGAGACTACATTACAGCTCAATTTCCCCCTCTTCAATCCTGCATCCTTCCCTTCCTCCCATAAGTATTTATTCTAAAGTTTCTTCCTAATAAGCATCCTGCATGCCAATTCCCATCTCAGAGTCAGTTTCCCCAAGGAATCCAATCTGTGACTGGGCAATGCGAGAAAGCCCTCTTTGGTAAATCCAACATGCTTTATCACGCGAGGTACTGCACTTCCCCTGTTCTGTTTAGAAATGGTATTCCCTAGAGTTATGCAATCCTTAAGCCTTGTGTTGTCATTGCTTCAAATCACACCATCCACTCATATGCATGCACTCACGAGCAGCTAGCTATCTGCTCTACTGACCTCTGAGATTGCCTCTTCCAGGTACCTAACTCTTGCCCTGTGACCTGTTTCTGTCACTCGGGGCCTTGCAGTGTGTTTTCTCTGTACCACTCTCTGGCCTGCTGAGCCATTTCCCCACATCCTGACGCTTCTCCCACATCTGGTCCTCCTCAAAATGTGCATGTTCCAGGTTTGGAACTAAATATATGGGGGCATTGGGCATGTATTTACTCTTCTGAGCCTCCATTTTCCCAATGTGATTATGGCACAGACTGCTGATCAGCTCCCAATATCCATCATTCCCTACTTCCTTCCCTGGAGCATGTGACCACCCTTGTAGACACTTCCGAGCCTGCCTTGCTGCCAGGTGCCATGTGACCACATTCTGCCCAATGAAATGTAAGTAAGAGAAACTACCTAGTATATTTAACTGCTATATTGTTCACCTAAAAGCAAGCTGTTTTACCTCCACATTCCTTTCTTTCTTTCTGCTGGCTAAGAAATCCCAAGAAGTAGAATAGCTGCCTTGAATTCATAAATGCAAGCGAGCTTCAAATCAACAAACTCTGCCAGTTATATGAGATAAATAAGCTTCTAGTTTAAGTTACTGTAGGTGGGAGTTACAGCAGTTTTGTATGCATCATAACCAATATACATAAAACCAAGATAATAACCCTTACCTCACAGATCTCCTAATGACTAATCATCCTCAATGAGCATTTCTTCATCCCATGTCTGTTTAACTTATCTCTAAATGAGGGGTTTTAAAAGAACAGATCTCAAGAGATACAGAATAACACAAGGAAAGATCCTCAGCTTATAGCCCAGATAAGTCAGAATTCACCTTACATAAGCTCTGTAATCCAGGGTCGAATCACTTAACCTCTCTGTGTTTTTGCTTCTTTGCTTTTTGTAGTTATCTGATAGGGTTGTTGTGAAAATCAAATAAGAAAATGTATGTAACATGCTTATGTAAATCCGTGTTACATGATGGGTGCCAGTTTTGCAGACTCTCAATCAAGGGTAGCCATTATTTGTCAGAGGACCACTTTGTCAGAGGGATATGAACATGTGATCTGGAACCAGGCCATCTAGGATTGAATCCAAGCTCCTCCACTTACAATATGTGTGAACTTAGGTGGGCTGCTAAGTCCCTCTGGATCTTAATTTCCATCTCTATAAAATAGGAATGATAATAGTATCTACCTTATCGGTTCATCATAAGGGTCAAATGAATTGATAGTTTTAAAGTCCTAGTAGAGAACCTAGCAGGTGGCAAGTGTTTAAAACTTCTACCTATTGATTATCATTACCAAAAACTCATTGCAGGGCTGATAGGTTGGGACTCTCCTCTCAAAACTGAAAAGCAACCAAAGGCTCGACCAACGGATAATGTATACTCCAGTGAAAATGAGATCTGCCCTCGCTGACCTGCTGTTAGCTAAAATACTCATTATTAGAGCCACATCTTCAAATTAAGATGTGTTTTTATAAAAATACTAGCCTCAAAGCAAAATATATTAACAGAAAATGAGACTGGTTTGCCTATTTTATAATTCAGAAGAAACACATTCAGCCACTTGTTCATTTAAACATTTTCTTTAACAAAAACATCTTTTTATTTTGTACTGGGGTCGAGTTGATTAACAGTGTTGTGACAGTTCCAGGTGAATTGTGAAGGGACTCAGTCATACATGTATCCATTCCCTCTCAAGCTCCCATCCCATCCAGGCTGCCACTTAACATTGAGCAGAGTTCCATGTGCTATACAGTAGGTCCTTTTTGGTTATCTATTTTGAATATAGCAGTGTGTACATGTCCATCCCAAACTCCCTATCACTTCGCCTATCCTTCCCCCTTGCACCCCTAAGTTTGTTATCTAAGTTTTGAGCCTCTTTCTGTCATTGAAACATATTCTAAGAACCTATAAACATAGTTCAAGGCTCTTAAGATACTAAAAATAATAGTAGAAATCTATTTCTCCAGAATACTATCAGATTGTAAAGAAAAAACATAGTGGAAGACACTGCTAATTCCCTTGGCAATATCTATTAATATATCCCTTCTCTCTTGATAACAGAATCAAATTTTATTTGGATAAGTAGAGTGCTAATTCCAGGAAATGGATTATGACTGCTCTTCCCAGCGTCTCTTGCTGCTAAGGTGGTCATGTGGCCCAGGTACAGCCAACAAACATAAGCAAAATCTACTGAGGAGGCAGTCCTGAAAAAGCATTTTCTTTTCTGGTAAGAGGAGACAAAGCAACTGGTTTGGTGCCTTTGCCTTTTTCCCTAGTTGTCTTCTTTCTATCCCGAACATCCATAAGATGTCTGAAACTGAAGCAGCTATCACATGCTTAAGATAACAAGCATGAAAGGAAGACTGATGAAAGAACAGACACACTGGCCCTGACATTCCCAAGCCATTCAATGAACCAACACCAGTATCCATGGACCTCTTGACCTCTTGTTATAAGCGATTACAGATGATTCTTACTTGAAGCTGAACGTATTCCTAAATATTCAGACTCTCTCACAGAATACAGAGCTATAGAAGGCAGGTCCAGATAGTAGTTTCTAAGACATGAGGGTATGCTCTTAAACTCAAGTTGTGGGGATGATATGAAAGTTGTGAAGAAAGTGCTAATACTAAACCATTCCCATGTCATCATTTTACCTGTGACCATCATTTAATTCAACCCAGTCTTTTGTGTATTCCTCTATCATGGGTCCAAGTGGCTTATTGATAATACTAAGGGGCACAAAGTATAGAGAACATGTACTCCTTGCCCTCATATAAAACCCTGCTCTATTAAAACAGACACTCTACCTAGAACATGGCTTCTTTCTTTCCTATCATTTCTGTTCCAGCACACAGCAATACTATCTCAAAGATTTTCTATGCCTTTTCAACTCCAGAGTCACACAGCAGTTAAGATCTATTAATATTCCAGCTCATTTTTCATTTGCAGGGCCATGATACCCATTGAACACAAACTATCTATTTGTCTACCACAAAATGCACTCAAGGATCTCAAAATGTAACCTTCTGGTTACAAAATGAGACAGTGCTTCAGGACCCCAGAAAGCACCCTCCCGGTACCTTTCAGGTCAATGCAAGGGAAATTTCTCCAGGACTTCTTCCACAATCCAGGGAATGAAATGGCCTCTTTTTTACATTATTAACCAGGAAAAAAAATTTAACCACTGAGTGGAGGGAGACAACCATCTGTTTTAATCTGAAATATGACAGGCCACCTCAGAGAGAGCTTGGGAGGGGATGTGTGTGTGTGTGTGTGTGCGTGTGTGTGTATTCACACACAATCCTATGAATTATATGTTTTGCTGTATTGGTCTATTCAGTTCTTCAATTTGTATAAAAATAATTTAGATAGTGAGAGATACTTCTGCTATCAACCTCAATTTTTTTTTTTTTATCAACCTCAATTTATGTGAAGAAATTGAGACACAGAGTGCATAGCTCTTAAGAACAGTATTAGAATTTAACCCAAACTGTCTGACCATACCTAAGGTGACTGTATAATTTACTGTGCATTCTTTTCGGGGTAAAATGACTGTCATTAAAGATAAGGCCAGAATAGCAGGTGTGAATCAGGACTATCCAACATAAGCTAGAATATAAGGTCACTCTAGGTATATGGACCTCACTGAACCAATTGAATGAAACAATGTATTTAAAGAATTCATCTATATGCCTGGAATATAGTATGTGCTCAATATATATTATCCATCTCTCAAGGTCATTTGAAGGATTTCATCAGATGGAAGGTATAAAGAGTTCCAGAGATACATAGTACCATCAAGTGATTCCTTAACATGCCTCTTCCATCCTGGTCCTCTTGCTTTTTATGGAAGCATCAGTTCTGGCACTTGACACCAGTCCCATGCAAGCAATGCAGAGCCAGAAGACTATGAGATGATTCAAGGCCTGCCTGCCTGCCTGCCTTGGGTTGATGGATGAGAAACCAGTAAACTGCTGAGAATAGCCCAAACACCCATCTGCCACATGCCAGCAAAGAAGCCAGTGCTTCTGGAGCAGCCATTGATGTCTGTCTGGGCATCTGATATCTCAGCTAAATTCGGACTGGCAATCAATAGAGACTCCTCCAGAGACCTCATTTTCACAGGTTCGCTTAGCTCTCCAGCATGTCATTTTGCAGTAGTGAGAACTTCAATCAAGGTGGCTGCTCGTTTCTAAGCAGTTGTCTGAAGTTTCCCATTTCTACCTCCACTCTCTTCCAGGTCTTTAATCACTTCATTTTACAGCAAGGAAAACATTTTATCAAGGGCCACTTTCCTTAAGGTGGGATTACAGATATCGAGTCATGAAATCATGGGCATTCTATATAAAGCCAGATTGCTTTAAAAGTTTCTAGTCTGATCCCCTCAGACTAGATCAAGAAACTGAGATACAATAAGAGACTCGCTTAATGTAATAGGCAAATTATTTTAGCATCAGAATGGAGTTGGGTGCAGGACTCTGGAGCTGGACTACCTAAATTCAGATTTTACCTCCATCACATTCAATTTACTTTCTTTTTCTGTGCCTCACTTTTCTCATCCATAAACTGGGGCTAATCATAGTATCCACCTGCTTATTTCTAGAAGGATTAAAAGAGCTTAAAACTCCTTAGCACAGTTTCCTAGGACTTAGAATAAGCATTAGATAAAGGTTGCATTTTATTATTAATATTGATTGAACTGGTACAAGGTTTTACATCTCAGAAGGAAAAACTGAATTGTCAAATTCTGGGTGCATCCTTAGGAGAAAGGACATTTTTAAAGGTTTTGGAATTTTAAATGTTTTTCTTTGATAGCATTTAATGCTTTCAAGGTAAATTAGCTTGACTAGCATTTCTTAAACTGTATTCCTTGATGTAGATGTATTAATAGTGGTTTCTTCCAAAGCAGGGAATTCCTTAAAATCCCTAGTTTGGAGGTCATACAAGTTTGAGAGATACTAGACCTTCTATTTCTTCCTCTCCCAGAGATTCATAATGCACTTGAACATATTAAAGATCTAAGAAGTTCTGCAGGAAAGAAATCTGTGTGATCCTATTTAGGTTACCATTTCCCAAATATACTTGACCACAAAATCCATTCAAATATCCCCACTGACACTAGTATCCCAGAACAGTTTGAGAAATTCTGAATTAGATCAAAGCTTCTTGACATCTCCCACTCAAAATCAGAAGCCAAGCCATGTCACCTAACATTCCACAGCTTCCCAACCTGAAAAAGCCTAGCAAATAATCTAGATGTGACATATTCTGCCCAGCCCAAGACTCCCATGCACTGAGTCTTTTTTTTTTAAAGTAAAAAAAAAAAATTATGTATTTGGCAGCATCAAGTCTTAGTTGCTGCTTAGTTGCCCTGGACATGTGGGGTCCTAGTTCTCCGACCAGGGATCCAACCTGAATCCTCTGCATTGGTAGGTGGATTCTTAACCACTGGACCACCAGGGAAGTCCCAGTACTGAGTCTTGACAATCATCTTTGTATATCTTTACTCTGTCACTCACCCCTTAGCTACAGCTAATTGGATAAGAGGTGGGCACTTGACTGAGGATGAACCAATCAGATGCTCTCCAGAGATAGCTTGGCATAGGGAGGTGACCCAGCTTGGAAGTTAAAGTCTCCAAACTCTTACTGATGGAAACTCAAACTATTCTGCTTAGAGCCTATTTCTCAAATGCTTCCCTTCTAGTGGTAAAGATGGTGGCCAGCATCACCTACCTACCTTCTATTTCTCACTTTCCACAATTTCATGAAAAGTTTCAGAATTGATTTTGGTTGGCCCTAATTGGCACCACTTGGATCACTGACTCATCCTGAACCAATCACAGAGGACAAGAGATATGGACCTCTGATTGACTGGGCCTCAGTCATGTGGCCATTTCTGAAGCCAGAAGTGACAAAAAATAAAAGAACCCATCTAAATCTCACAGAACTGAGGGTATAGGAAGGGAGGTTCCCCAAAGTAAAACTGAGTTTCCATAACCAGAAGAGGCAATCGAGGGTGGACAGATAAAAATAAAGATTTCCACCATACCCAGGGCCACGTTACAACTTTCATGACACTTCTATCTTCATGAGTCCCTTCCACCATAAAGACACATATATTTAAAATTGTATTTTATGACTGTGTTGTCATAAAGACAAATATAATCCAGGCTGAATTATATTCATGTTTTTCTTCTGATTTTAGAAGGAATTGAAACATTTTTGTGGACTCTAGGCACTTCACCTACTGTGCCAATGGATAAATTAGCCCTGACTACACCAGCTTGCAAAAGGAAATCTTTCCAGGAGAAACTTGTGCCTACTAACCAGCAAGTACTCTCCCTGTGCCTGCATTCCACACCATCCTCTAGCTTGTCCCAAGAGCTCATGAGGAAGGGCAGCCAGCTTTGCTACAGAACCAACCTGGAGAAAAGGGAGCCAAGTAAATTATGGGCTTCTTAATAAGCACAATCTTCCTGCTAAGGGGTTTATCTGCCAGAGTGCCTTAATCTGCTTTTAGAGTTCACATTCATTAAATGCCCAGTCTCTGAATAGTGCTGAAAGCCCCCTTCACAAATCTCTTATTTGCCATAACCCAAGTTATATTCATGGTTGTTACTTTTAGGATTACATGAAGTCAGTAACCTTTTACTTTCTCCCTCCCCAACTCCAACCCCATAGTTTGAAGAGAGATGAACCAAAGGGATGTTTTCAGGGAGAGGAAAAACAGAGAAAGAAACAAGCTGAAAAGGGCCCTGACTACTTTGAAATCAAAGTCCAAAAGGGACTTTCTGAGATTAGTGAGAAAATCTCTTGTCCCTAGTAATTTACCCTAATCTACTACGGGCATAAGGAATGCCAGTCAGCATAGTGTGGTTCACACATTCCTATCTGTCAGCCATTTGCTTAACACTTTGGTGGGTTTTGTCATATTTATGTATCAACTGTACAATTGCTTATTAAGCTTTTGTTTACTTTAATCCACCTCACTGTTCCCCATATAACGTTATTCGAAGCATTGCATCCATGAGACCAGAAGTTTGATATACCAGTTATATTTTTTCTGATACATTTAATTAAATATTAACTATTCAAATAGAAAACACTCCTGGTAAGATACCTGCCACTAATTAGCTGTGTGACTTTAGCAAGTCATTCGCCGTCTCTGAGCTTCAGTTTCCTGGCCCAGTTGACCTCTAAAAGGCCTATGATTCTAAAATTCCTGACATATTTAGGCAGTTGAATTTTCTGTGATTGTGTTCTACTTTTTCTCCCACTTTTCTGGCTTTTATTTTTCTGAGTATTAATTTTAAAATGAGGGGGGAGTAACATATATATGGAATTTAGAAAGATGATAACAATAACCCTATATGCAAAACAGAAAAAGTGACACAGATGTACAGAACAGACTTTTGGACTCTGTGGGAGAAGGCGAGGGTGGGATGTTTTGAGAGAACAGCATCGAAACATGTATATTATCAAGGGTGAAACAGATCACCAGCCCAGGTTGGATGCATGAGACAAGTGCTCGGGGCTGGTGCACTGGGAAGACCCAGAGGGATGGGGTGGGGAGGGAGGTGGAAGGGGGGATCAGGATGGGGAATACATGTAAATCCATGGCTGATTCATGTCAATGTATGGCAAAAACCACTACAATATTGTAAAGTAATTAGCCTCCAACTTATAAAAATAAATGGGAAAAAAAAATAAATAAATAAAATGAGGGGGAAACTATATAAACTTTGAAAATAAAATATATCTTGAGCTACTCTTTTTCCTTTATTTTCTATATTCCAAATCTACTGCATTTTTTTCAGACTTCTGTTTACCCAAGCTCCTTCAGAACTTCAGAGGTTTTGCACATACTATTCCTTCTGGAGGCAATGCTTTTCCCACAAGTTAACACTTACTCACCCTTCATATTTCAGTTTAGTGTTCCTCATTCAGGGAAGCCTTCCCAACCTTTTACCACCACATCCACTATGAATCAGGTCTTTTTGTTAAATGCTTCCATACTAGTCTGCTTCCCAGATGTAAATTTGGGGGGCATCATTTTAATGTCTGATCACCTCACTAGAATTTAAGTTTCAGGAGAGCAGGAATAGCATTTGGTTTTCTTGTCACTGTGTTTCCAGAAATTTCTATAATGTCTAGCACACAGTTGCTGTTTAGTCACTAAGTCATGTCTGACTTTTTTGAGATCCCATGGACTGTAACCCACCAGGCTCCTCTGCCCGTGGAACTTTCCAGGCAAGAATACTGGAGTGAGTTGCCATTTCCTTCTCCGTGGGATCCTCCCAACCCACATCTCCTGCATGACAGGCTGATTCTTAACCACTGGGCCACCAGCAAAGCCCCGAGCACACAGCAGGCACCCGATTTGTTGAATGAATAAAATATTCAGGAGGGGGTAGTTTTGGAACTTCATAGAAACTCGTATTTCTTTATGTAACCTGTCCTAGGGACTCTCAACCTTTTCAGTCACAAAATGATGCTCAATGCCTATTCTAAATTCTTCCTCTTGGCAGAGAAAATATTTTAGAAATAGAGTTACACCTGAATGCTGTAGTCTTGGAGAGCAAAGGAGAAATTACAAGCTGCTGGAATAATAATTTTAACATTGGAGAAGTTTAAGAATTTGTAGGTGATCAATGCTGTAGGTATTTAGTACTGTTATTAATAGGGGTAATCCAAGTGCAGCTTTGTAGGCTGTGAATACTGGTAAGAGAAGCCTACTAGTAAGCTCTGTTTCTTCCTTGTAGAGCCTTCCCTCTCTATGAGGGGCACAGTGGGATGCTGACTGCCTCACCAGTTCTCCTCCTAGTAGAGACAGGAAGCCCCAGAAAGCAGATTCTGAGCAGGAGTTAGCACCAGGATGTTTATTAAAGAATGCCTTTGGAATCAACACCTATATATAAGGGAGGAGACTGAGGAAGCCCTGGGAATTTCCTCCTACTCTCCACATAGGCTGAATCTAAATGTTCCTGATGCATGTTAATTGTGAATGAAGCCTCCTGTTACCTGTTTCAATGCAATTATCTACAAAGTTCAGCCCAAGACTCCCAAGAGCTGCATTGTGTCTCTGCCTAATGGCTTTCTCTGGTAACTGGGCCTCAGTGAGCCTGTGCCCAAGAAATGCCAGAGAATGGATGCTCCAGGGATTAGCACTCAGCCACTGACTGATGCTAGTTGATGGATAAATAGTCCGGCTCCCATGCCATCCCAGGTGGGATAATCTGATTGCCCATAGTGGTAACCTGCTTAATAACACTCTTCATTGGCTTATTTCCTTTCATTGTTTCATTTGCTCTGCCTCCTACAGTGTTGGACACTGTGAATCACTATCCATATATCCCTTCACTGAAGGACTTGTTGCCCTAGCTGCTGGGAGTGCTGTAAGCAGATGACCTTCAGTTGTCAATCCCTTTAGGACATGCCTCAGCTACAGAGAACTCCCTTACTCAAGGACACACCTTGCTGGGGAAGCCTACATCCAACGACTGATTGATGCAGGATTATGAAGGCTCAGAGCCATCCTAGCCAAGTTTAGGACAACTTGGAGGGTCATTCTAGCTTGAGAGCTACCTGCGGAGCTGGCTCAGGTTGTTGCTGAGCCTCACTGTGTCTCACTTCCCCCTGACCATCCCTGCTTCTTGAGTGCGTGTATGCTAATTTGCTCTCTTTGCCACCCTATGGACTGTAACCCTCTAGGCTCCTCTGTCCATGGGATTCTCCAAGCAAGAATACTGGAGTGGGTAGCCAAGCCCTCCTCCAGGGGATCTTCCTGACCCAGAGGCCAAACCCGCATCTCCTGAGGCTCCTGCATTGCAGGCAGATTCTTTACCACTGAGCCACCAGGGAAGTCTCCCTGCTTTCCCACTCCTCCCTTATATATAGGTGTTGATTCCAAAGGCATTCTTTAATAAACATCCTGGTGCTAACTCCTGCTCAGAATCTGCTTTCTGGGGCTTCCTGTCTCTACTAGGAGGAGAACTGGTGAGGCAGTCAGCATCCTGCTGTGCCCCTCATAGAGAGGGAAGGCTCTACAAGGAAGAAACAGAGCTTACTAGTAGGCTTCTCTTACCAGTATTCACAGCCTACAAAGCTGCACTTGGATTACCCCTATTAATAACAGTACTAAATACCTACAGCATTGATCACCTACAAATTCTTAAACTTCTCCAATGTTAAAATTATTATTCCAACTATTATATTAATACAATTAACATGATTATCAAAAATAACATGACTTGAATCACTACCACAGCCTATAGCTTACTGATTAGTTTTATCAGCCTATTTCTTCTTAACTAATTTAATGACAACAGCCTTAATTTTTCATTAATCATCTCCAACGCCTATCGGCACCTTTATGAATTTTAAAAACATGACTCTTACCACTAATATTCCTTGCCAACCAATGTCACCTATTGAAAGAATCACCAGGGACTTCCCTGGTGGTCCAGTGGTTAAGAATCCATCTTCCCATGCAGGGGACTCAGTTCCATTCCTGGCCAGGGAACTAAGATCCCACATGCCGCAGGACAATTTAGCCCATGTGCTGCAGCTACTGAACCTGAGCGCTCTGCTGCTGCTGCTGCTAAGTCACGTCAGTCGTGTCTGACTCTGTGTGACCCCATAGACGGCAGCCCACCAGGCTCCCCCATCCCTGGGATTCTCCAGGCAAGAACACTGGAGTGGGTCGCCATTTCCTTCTCCAATGCGTGAAAGTGAAAAGTGAAAGTGAAGTCGCTCAGTCGTGTCCGACCCTTCGAGACCCCATGGACTACAGCCCACCAGGCTCCTCCGTCCATGGGATTTTCCAGGCAAGAGTACTGGAGTGGGGTGCCATTGCCTTCTCCCTGAGCACTCGAGAGCTCGCAAACTACAACTAGAGAAATCTACACACGGCAATGAAGAGCCCATGTGCTGCAACTAAGATCCAGTGCAGTCAAATAAATAAATATTAAAAAAAAAAGAATTACTAATTTGGAAAAAGCTATATATTCTATACTAATCATGCTATAGATGTTCCTAATTAGAACATTCACAGCCACAGAATTGATTCCATTCTGTATCTTATTGGAAGCAACTCTAATCCCAACATTGTTATTACTTACTGAGGAAACCAAACAGAACAACTTAATGCAGGACTTTATTTTTTATTTTATACACTAGTAGCATCTTCTCCACTCCTAGTTTCTCATGTATATCCAAAATACTATAGGTTCATGAAACTTTTTAATGATCCAACACTGAACCTAACAAAATCTAACTCTTGATCCAACATTTTGCTAGGATGCAAAATAGATTTTATAATTAAAAAAAAACCCCCTGACTGCCAAAATTGCATGTCAAAGCCCCTATTCTATAGTTCTTGTAGCCACAGTACTCAAACTTGGGGGCCCTGGTATGCTACAAATCACAATGATCCTATACCCCTTAACAAACCACATAGCATATCCACTTCTCATATTAGGAATAATCATAACTAGCTCAATCTGCTTGCACCAAACAGATTTAAAATCACTCACCATGATTCACTCACCACATAGCACTTGCCATCACAGCTATCCTCATCCAAACACGTTGAAGTTATTTAGGGGCCACTGCCCTAATAATCGGCCATGGCCTCACGTCATCTATATTATACTGCCTGGAAAATTCAAATTACAAGTGTATTCAGAGCCAAACCATAATTTTAGCCTGTGGCCTACAGACCTCTTCCACTAAAGGCAACATGATGACTACTAGCAAGTCTTACAAATCTAGCATTACCCCCCCCAACAATCAACTTCATTGGAGAAATATTGGTGGCAATCTTTTCCATGTTCCAACATCACCATCATCCTAATAGGGATTAATGCAGTCAATACTGCCATAGACTCTCTCTATATACTAATCATAACACAATATTTACATGAGAAAAGTGAAAAATGTGAAAGTAAAAGTGTTAGTCACTCAGTCAAGTCTGACTCTTTGCAATCCATGGACTGTCTATGGAATTCTCCAGGCAAGAATACTGGAGTGTGTTGCCATTTCCTTCTCCAGGGGATCTTCCCAACCCAGGGACTGAACCTGGGTCTTCCTCCTTGCAAGCCGATTCTTTCCCATCTGAGTCACCAGGGAAGCCCTTACACAAAAAACGCCCTTGTAACTGCACCTACTACACCTCCACTATCACTCAACCCCAAATTATTTTGAGCTCCATGTTCTGTAAATACAGTTTGACAAAAACATTAGATTGTGAATCTAGCAACAGAAACTCAAATCTTATTTACCAAAAAGGTATATAAGCACTGCTAATTCACGTCTTCAAAATTAACCAAACTTCTAAAAGGAAAAAAAATAGGAGTAATCCATCAGTCTTTGGAACCAAAAACCTGGTGCAACTCCAAATAAAAGTAATAAGCTTATTCCCCTCTTCTACTCTGGTCACACTAATTACATTAACTCTACCAATTAAAATAACAAACTCCAATGTCTACAGAGGCAACCTATGCTCATTTTATGTCTCACATGTCTTTATTACCAGCTTAATTTCCACAACAGTATTCACTTACTTGGGCCATGAAATAATCATTTCAAACTGACACTGAATTACTTACTATCCAACCCTAAAACTATCACTTAGCTTTAAAGTACATTACTTCTCAGTGATATTCATAACAGCAGCACAATTCATCACATGGTCAGTCATAGAATTCGCAACATTCTATACACACTCAGACTCTTAACATTAATGGGTTATTCAAATATCTACTTGTATTTCTCATCACTATACTAAGTTTTAGTTACTGCCAACAATCTTCTCCAACAGTTTAGTTGGAGTTATACCCTTTTGGCACATGGGGTGAGTGGCAGGACCAAACAGACGCAAACACTACTAATCTTCAAATCATTTTACCTAAACTCATTGGTCTCCAGTTGGATTCATTATCAACAGCATGGTTATCACTCAAATGCATGAGACTTAACAACAAATTTTCAGACTTACATCACATTAGTTTATCCCTGGTCAGGTTTCTCCTAGCTATAGCTGGAAAATCTGCCCAATCTGGCCTTCACCCATGACTCCCCTCAGGAATAGAGGGCCACATTCCAGTCTCAACCTCATGCCACTCAAACAATAGTTGAGGCAGGTGTTTTCTAATGTCCTTTATCATCCACCAAGAGAAAACAATAAAACAGTCCAAACTATGACATTATGCCTAGGAGCCATTATCATACTATTTACAGCAATCTGTGTTCTCACCCAAAACAACATTAAAAAAAAAAAAAAGGTCACCTTTTCTACCTTGAGCTAACAAGGCCTTAAAATGGTAAACATTGGTATTAACCATCCCTACCTAACCTTCCCCCATATCTGCACACAAGTGCTTTTCAAAGAAATGCTATTTATATGCTCCAGATCCATTGTTCACAGTCTAAATGATGAACAAGATATTCGGGAAATAAGAGGTCTGTTTAGAGCAATACCTTTTGCCACAACCTCCGTCATCATCGGAAGCCTCGTATTAACAGGAATACCTCTCCTTGGAGGTTTTTGTTCCAAAGAGCTGCTCGCTGAAACAGTCAACACATCCTGTACCAATGCTTGAGCCCTCCTAATTATACCTACTGCCACATCCCTAATTATAGCACTCAAATTCTTTGCTCTTAGGACAACCTCACTTCTCTACTCTAACTTGAATTAATGAAAATAATCCACTCCTAATTAATTCTATCAAACGTCTTTCAATTGGAAGTGTTTTTGCTGGATTCTTTATCTCCAGCAACGTCTCTCCAACAACAATTCCACAAATAACTATGCCTTACTATTTGAAGTTAACAGCCCTTGCCGTGACTATTTGAGGATTTATTCTGGCACTTGAAATCAACTTTATTACACAAAAATCTAAATTCAATTATCCTTCAAATCTATTCAAATTCTCTAATCTTCTCAGATACTTTCCAGCTATCATACACCATCTCTCACCATATCTAAATCCATCAAGGAGTCAGAAATGAGCATCACTACTGTTAGACCTGATTTGACTAGAAAACGTGTTACCAAAATCTACCTATTCCTTTTCCAAGTAAAAATTTCTATACTAGCCCTAGACCAAAAAGGCCTAATTAAAGTTCATTTCCTCTCCTTTCTCATTACACTTGCCGTAAGAACAGTTCTATTTAATTTCCATGAGTTACTTCCATAATTATCACAATGCCAATAAGCAATGACCAACCAGTAACAAACACCAGCCAAATACAATAATGCAGCAATTCATATAGTTTCCTCAGTAGAAAACCCAGAATCTCCAGTATCATAAATCAGTCAGTCTTCCATCCCATTAAAATTACACACAATCTCTACTTCTTCATCCTTGAAAATGTAAAGAACCACTGCAAGTTCAGTGGTCACAGCTGTTATATAACCAAAAACTACTAACATACCCCTAGATGGGGCTTCCCAGCTGGAACTAGTAGTAAAGAATCTGCCTGCCAAAGCAGAAAACATAAGGGATGCAGGTTCAATCCCTGGGTCAAGAAGATCTCCTGGAGAAGCACGTTGGCAACTCACTCCAGTATTCTTGCCTGGAGAATCACATGGACAGAGGAGCCAGGCAGGCTATAATAGGGTCGCAAAGAGTCTAGTGACCGAACAACAACAACAACCAGGTATTTCTTTAATTCTACAAATGTTAACAGGGTTATTCCTAACAACACACTGTACATCAGATACAGTAACTATCTTTTCATTTGTAACCCATAGCTGCCGAGATGTAAATTACAGATGAACTATCCAGTATCTACATGCACATACAGCTTCCGTAATTTTTTATCCATGTAGGGCAAGTACTGTATTATGGATCTTACACTTTCTCAGAAACATGAGACATCAGAATCGTCCCTACTATTTACAGTAATAGCTATAGCATTTATAGGTTACGTGTTACCATGTTTCTAAGGAGCAACTGTCATTACAAACTTCCTTTTACAAATTCCTTACATTGGAACCAGCCTGGTAGAATGAATCTGAGGAAAATTCTCAGTTAACAAAGCCACTCTTACACAGTTCTTCTTCCACTTTATCCTTCCATTTATTATTGCAGCTTTAGTAATCATCCACTTGTTATTCCTTCATGATACAGACTCTAATAATCCAACAAGAATTTCATTCGACATGAACAAAATCCCATTTCATCCATACTGCACAAAGATATCTTGGTGTCTTGTTCCAGTTTCTGATCCTACCAGTACTAGTAATAGTACTAGTACTATTCCTCCCTGACCTTCTAGAGGACCTTGTCTAGAGGACAACTATATCCCAGCTAACCCCCCTCAACACTCCCCGCTACCATATCAAACCAGATGGATACTTCCTATACCCATATGCAATCCCACAATCAATTTCCAACAAACTAGAAGGTGCACTAGCCTTAATCTTCTCAATCTTAATTTTACCAGTTATTCCAATACTTCATATATCAAAACAATGACATGCAGTACTCAATCCCTTAGCCAATGTCTATTCTGAGTACTCACAGTAGGTTTGCTAACATGAATCGGAACTTGCTGAACACCCATTTATTATTACTGGGCAAGTAGCATCTATCTTATGTGCTGTGCTGTGCTTAGTCACTCAGTCATGTCCAACTCTTTGTGACCCCATGGACTGTAGCCTGCCAGGCTCCTCTGTCTATGGGGATTCTCCAGGCAAGAATCCTGGAGTGGGTTGCCATGGGAAGATCCAGGGGATCTTCCCAACCCAGGGATTGAAGTCAATCTCCTGCATTGCAGGCAGATTCTTTACTGTCTGAGCCACCAGAGTAGTCCAAGAATACTGTAGTGGGTAGCCTAACCCTTCTCCAGGGGAAATTCCCAACCCAGGAATCAAACAGGGCCTCCTGCATTGCAGGTGGACTCTTTACCAGCTGAGCTACCAGGGAAGCCCAGCATCTATCTTATGCTTCCTTCTAGTCCTCGTCCTTAGACCACTAACGGGCATCATTGGGAGATTTCTTAAAAAACTGGAAATAGAACTGCCATATGACCCAGCAATACCACTTCTGGGCATACACACTGAGGAAACCAGATCTGAAAGAGACACGTGCACCCCAATGTTCATCGCAGCACTGTTTATAATAGCCAGGACATGGAAGCAACCTAGATGCCCATCAGCAGATGAATGGATAAGGAAGCTGTGGTACATATACACCATGGAATATTACTCAGCCGTTAAAAAGAATTCATTTGAATCAGTTCTAATGAGATGGATGAAACTGGAGCCCATTATACAGAGTGAAGTAAGCCAGAAAGATAAAGAACATTACAGCATACTAACACATATATATGAAATTTAGAAAGATGGTAATGATAACCCTATATGCAAAACAGAAAAAGAGACACAGATGTACAGAACAGACTTTTGGACTCTGTGGGAGAAGGAGGGTGGGATGTTTCAAGAGAACAGCATGTATATTATCTATGGTGAAACAGATCACCAGCCCAGGTGGGATGCATGAGACAAGTGCTCGGGCCTGGTGCACTGGGAAGACCCAGAGGAATCGTGTGGAGAGGGAGGTGGGAGGGGGGATTGGGATGGGGAACACATGTAACTCCATGGCTGATTCATATCAATGTATGACAAAACCCACTGCAATGTTGTGAAGTAATTAGCCTCCAACTAATAAAAATAAATGAAAAAAAATCTGAAAAAAAAAGAAAGAAAGCAAACTGCTAAAATGAAAAGTCTTTGTAGTATATTTATTTCCTTGGTCTTATAAACTAGAAAAGGAAAATAACACATCTCCCTAAGATTCAAGGAAGAAGCTCCAGTCCTACCATCAGAACCCAAAATTGAAATTCTACTTAAACTACTCCCTGAGAATTTGTTATGGGACATTTACACTACCTTTAAGTACTGTATGAGTATTAGTAATGGCAGCATTAAAATCAACACTGCTATGTATTTTGTGCAATATGTGCCCTTCCATATGTGCTGTGCTATGCTAAGTCACGTCAGCAATGTCTGACTCTTTGCAACCCTATGTACTGCAGCCCACCAGGCTCCTCTGTCCATGGGATTCTCCAAGCAAGAATACTGGAGTGGGTTGCCTTGCCATATACATAAGCACAATATATACTTATTATACATAATAAATGTATACTCATACACCCATGGTTATAAGCATGTACATTATCTTATTGACATTACATAATACATTATACTGGTCAACTCACATTCAACCCTTGTCTCTACAATTATCTATGAAGTAACTGAACAACTTAATGTTACACAGAACATATACATTTATTACTCATACATACTGCATTGAGTCAAATCGTTACCATAACCAATGTGCATGTATGCTTAGTCACTCAGTTGTGTCCAACTCTTTGTGACCCCATGGACTGTAGCTCATCCAGGTTCCTCTGCCCATGGAATTTTCCAGGCAAGAATACTGGAGGGGCTGCCATTTCCTACTCCAGGGGATCTTCCCAACCCAAGGATCGAACCCACATCTCTTTGTATCTCCTGCACTGGCAGGTGGATTCTTTATAACTGCGCCACCTGGGAAGCCCACCATAACCAATAACCAGAGCTTAATCAGCAAGCTGTAAGAAACCATCAACCTGCCCACAAACATATTTCTCTTATTGCTCCAGGCCCATAAATCATGAGAGTTTCTATGAATGAGCTATACTTGGTATATGGTTCTTACTTCAGGGCCATCTCATCTCACCTAAAATTGCCCACTCTTTCCCCTTAAATAAGAGATCTTGATAGACTAATGACTAATCTGCTCATCCTCATGTGTTACTGTGGCTTCATGTGTTTACTTTTATTTTTTTTTAATTTGGGGGGATGCTATGACTCTGCTCTGACTGTCAACAGCCTTGACATTCCAGCAACTTGTAGCTGAGCTTAAATTAAATATTATTTCCCAAAGTTATCAGCCAATGGTTATGGGGCATGAAGCAATTACACAAATACATACACACATGCATACACACACACATGTATTGGGTAAATAACCTGTTTAATCAGACTCCCCTTATCCCTCACACTTTATAAGTCATCATCATCCTGCCAAATCCCTCAAACAACAGATTAACCTTTTTTTTTTAATCAACCCAAACCTAGTATAACTACAAAGTAGTCTCTGAACTATACCAATGAATTATTTAGATATACCTGCAATGCAGGAGACCCAGGTTCAATCCCTGGGTGGGGAAGATCTCCTGGAGAAGGGAACAGTAACCCACTCCAGTATTCTTGCCTGGAGAATCCCATGGACAGAGGAGGCTGTGGGCTACAACAATCCATGGGGTCGCTAAGAGTTGGATTTTCACTTTCACAGCTTATACAGACACCCTCCTAGATCTGCCACTTACTTCCAGCAAAATCAAAATTAAACTACATCTTAAAAATACACAAAAGAAAAAATTAAACACTTAGATACTAATTTCAACACAATCCAAACTAATACACTGAATACCAATATATCACCTAAATTCACAAATCTTGCACTAACAAAATCCTACTCAACCTATTGATGTAGCTTAATAATTAAAGCAAGACACTGAAAATGCCTAGATGAGGTTGCCTATTCCATAAATACATAGGTTTGGTCACAGTCTTCCTATTAATTTTTAATAAAATTACACATGTAAGCATCTCTATCCTAGCGAGAATGCCCTCGAAATCATCAAAGATTAAAAGGCGCAAGCATCAAGCATAGGAAAAAGCCGCTCACAACACCTTGCTTAACCACACCCACCATGGGAAACAGCGGTGATCAACATTAAGCCATAAACGAAAGTCTGACTAAGTTATATTACCAATCAGGTTGGTACATTTTGTGCCAAATACTGCTGCTGCTGCTGCGTCGCTTCAGTCGTGTCCGACTCTGTGCAACCCCACAGACGGCAGCCCACCAGGCTCCCCCGTCCCTGGGATTCTCCAGGCAAGAACACTGGAGTGGGTTGCCATTGCCTTCTCCAGTGCCAAATACTATGGTCATACAATTAACCCTAATTAATAGAAATCTGGCATAAAGTGTATTAAAGAGCACCCCAAAATAAAGTCCTAGCTATGCTGTAAAAAGTCCTAGCTAAACTAAAAACAAGCTACAAAAGTGACTTTAACATTTTGACTCATGACAGCTAAGATCCAAACTGGGATTAGATACCCCACCATGTGTACATGTGTGCTAAGTCGCTTTAGTCATGTCCGAGTCTTTAAGACCCTGTGGACTATACCCGCCAGCCTTCTCTGTCCATGGAATTCTCCAGGCAAGAAAACTGGAGTGGGTAGCCATGCCCTCCCCCATGGGATCTTCCATATCCAGGGATCAAACACATCTCCGTGGCTCCTCAGATGGATTCTTTACCACTGAGCCACTGGGGAAGCCCATCTAAATATGCTTAGCCCTAAACTCAAATAATTAAAACAAAATTATTTGCCAGAATACTACTAGCAAAAGCCTAAAACTCGAAGGACTTGATGGTGCTTCAAACCCCTTTCGGGGAGCCCATTCTGTAATCAATAACTCACCAACCCTTGCTAACACAGTCTATATATTGTCACCTTCAGCAAACCCTAAAAGGAACAATAGTAAGCATAATTATCAGAAATAAAAACGTTAGGTCAGGATGTAGCCTATGGCATATGAATAAACGGGTTACATTTTCTACCTCAGGAATATAACACAAAAGTTTCTCATGAAATTAAAAACCAAAGAAAGATTTATTAGTAAATTAAGAATGGCATGTTAGGGACTTCCTGGTGATTCAGTGGTTAAGACTTCACCTTCCAATGCTGGGGGTGCAAGTTTGATCCCTGGTCAAGGAGCTAAGACTCCACATGCCTCATGGCCAAAAAAACAAACAGAAGCAATATTGCAACAAATTCAATATAAGACTTTTTTTTAATGGTCCACATAAAAAAATCTTTTTTAAAAAATAGTGTGCTTAATGGAATCAGGCTATGAAGTACACACACACTGACCATCACCCTCCACAAATATGGTAACTTTTCACAAGCTGTTGACATGTACCAAACATATAGGAGGAGACAAGTCGTAAGCATACTGGAAAGTGTGCTTGGACAAATCAAAGTGTAGCTTAAATAAAGCACCTAGTTTACACCCAGGAGATTTCATACTGCATGAATACTCTGAACTGAAACTAGCCCAAACTTCCCACCCAATTCAACTAACATGAGAAAATTAAATAAAGCATTCATTCAACATCTAAAGTGTAGGAGATAGAAATTTAAACTTGACTTTATAGAGAAAGTACCACAAAGGGATGATGAAAGAAGCACTAAACTGCCCAAAAGTAAGGCTTACTTATCCTTTTACCTTTTGCAGAATGATATAAGTAGAAAACTTTAACAGAGAGAACTTAAGTGAAATACCCCAAAACCAGATGAGCTACTTATGAACAGTTTACAGGAAAAAATTCATCTATGTGGCAAAACAGTAAGATATACAAGCAGAGGTGACAAGCTTGATGAGACTGACGATAAGCTGGTTGTCCAGAAAAGATTGTTAGTTCAACTTTAAATATTACTTTAAAAATCATAACTTTTAATGTAATTTTAAATATTACTCTAAAAAGATACAACTTTTTAGACACAAAATACAACTTTTCTTAGAAAGCATAGACAATTTCACAGTTGTCTTAAAAGCAGTGACCGATTAAGAAAGCATTCAAGGATTTGCCTGGTGGCACAGTGGATAAGAATCTGCCTGCCAGAGAAGAGGACACGGGTTCAATCCCTAGTCCTAGAGCATTCCACATCTGGGAGCAAGTAAGCCCATTCCATTTAACACAACTACTGAAGCATGCTCACTCTAGAGCCTTCGAGCCACAACTACTGAGCCCATGTGCTGCAACAACTGAAGCCCCTGCACCTAGAGCCTGTGCCCCACAACAAGAAAAGCCACCACAATGAGAAGCCTGTGGACCACAATGAAGAGGAGCCCATAGTCACCTCAACTAGAGAAAGCCTGGCATGGAGCAATAAAGACCCAGTACAATAAAAAAATAAATTATATATGATATATATACACGCACACACACACATATAGGAAAGAAAGCATTCAAGCTCAAACACATTCATCTTAACACCAGCAATAAACAAGCCAACTCATAATTTAATACTAGACTAACTGATCTATTAACAGAAGCAATACTATTAACCTGAGTAAGAAAAAAATTATAGGCATAAGTCTATAGCAGAGCAGATAGCCCCCGAATAGTTAACAACAAAATTTAAACCTAATCCAACACTTAATTATTTATTCAAACAATGGTTAACCTAACACAGGCATGCATTTAAGGAAAGATTTTAAAAGGTAAAAGGAACTTGGCAAACACAAACCCTGCCTCTAAAATTATTTACCAAAATAATCACCTCTGCCATCACTAGTGTGAGAGGCATTGCCTGCCCAGTGACATGTTTAATGGTCATGGTATCCTGACCGTGCAAAGGTAGCAAAATCATTTATTCTATAAGTAAGGGCTTGTATGACTGGTCACATGAGGCTTTTACTGTCTCTTACTTTTGATCAGTGAAACTGATCCTCCTGTGAAGAAGTGGGAACAGTATAATAAGGCAAGAAGACCCTATGGAGCTTTAATTAACTAATCCAAAAAATAATAATAATAAACAATAACCAAACCTTAGATGGGATAACAAAGATTTTAATGGATTAAGAATCTTTGGTGGGGTGATCTCAGAAAATAAAATAACTTCTGAGTGATTAAAATTTAGACCAACTGGTCAAAATGCCTAATCACTTATTGATCCAAAACATTGATCAAGAGAACAAATTACTCTAGGGATAGCAGAAGAATCCTACTCTAGAGTTCATATCGACAATAGGGTTTAGGACCTCAGTGTTGAATCAGGACAACCCAATGATGTAACTGCTATTAATGATTCGTTAGTTCAACGATTAGTCTTAAGTGATCTGAGTTGAGATCTAAGTAATCCGGATAGGTTTCTATCTATTATACATTTCTCCTAGCACAAAAGGACAAAGGAAATAAGGCCTACTTTACAAAAGCACCTTCAAATTCATTAATGATATCATCTCAATTCAATTAATTTACTCTTACCCTGCCCAAGCCCCAGTGGCTCAGAAAGTAAAGAATCTGCCTGAAATGTGGGAGACCCAGGTTCAACCCCTGGGTCAGGAAGATCCCCTGGAGAAGGGAATGTTTACCCACTCCAGTATTCTTGCCTGGAGAAGTCCATGGACAGAGGAGTCTGGCAGGCTATTTAGTTTATGGGTTCGCAAAGAGTCAGACATGACTGAGCAACTAACACTTTCACACTTTTTCCTAAGAACAAGATGTGTCAGGGAGATAGAACCCATTAACTATGTAAAACTTAAACCTTTATTGCCAGAGGTTCAGTTCTTCTTCCTAACAAAATGTTCATAATTAACATTCATTCAAGTGGATTCTATCTGACCCATGTATTTCCTAAAAAACAGAAAGACATTGTGCTATCCTGAGTTGGATCTTAGAAGAGAAAAGGGATATTAGTAGAAAGACCAGTAAACTCCAGATGAACTGTAGTTTATTTAATGGTAATCTATCATCATTAATGTCTTCATTGTGCTGAATACACCGTGGTTATGTAAGATGTTAACAATAGGAGAAATTGTGAAGGGTATAGGAAATCTCTACATTATTTTTGTAGCTTTTCCATGAGTCTAAAATTATTCCAAAATAAAAGGTTTATTAAAAAAAACACACACACATTCTTTCACTCATTATCCCAATCCTACTAGCTGTATTGTTCTTCATATTAATTGGACCAAATGTGCTTAGTTGCTCAGCTGTTTCCCACTCTTAGCGACCCCATGGACTGAAGCCCGCCAGGCTCCTCTGTCCATGGGGACTCTCCAGGCAAGAATACTGGAGTGGGTTGCCATGCTCTCCTCCAGGGGATCTTCTCAACCCAGGGATTGAACCCAGGTCTCCCTCATTGCAGGCAGATTCTTCACCATATGAGCCACCAGGGAAGTCCAACTGGACCAAAAGTTCTAGGCTATAGGTAACTCTGAAGAAAGGGTCAAACATTATCAACCCCTATGGATTATTATAATCTTGCTGATGCAGTCAGATTGTTAAAGAACCACTATGACCACCAACGCTATCAATTTCTATATTTATCTTTGCATCAATTCTGGCCTTAACCCTAGCTCTCACAATATGAGTTCCTCTTCCCATACCCTACCCAATGAGTAACAGAAGCCTACACGTACTATTTATACTAGCTGTATCCTCTGATTCAGATGGACTTCAAACTCAAAATACACACTAATTGGAGCCCCACAAGCAATAGCACAGACAGTCTCATATGAAATAATACTAACAATTATTCTCATCAGTCCTATTGATAAACAGATCATTTACACTTTCAACACTAATTATCATACAACACATATGACTAATTTTCCTATCCTGACCCCGAGGCATAATATGAATTATTTCAACTCTAGCAGAAAATAACCGAGCCCCATTTGATTCAACAGAAGGAGAATCAGAACTTGGATTTGGCTTCAATGTAGAACATGCAGCAGCCTGATTTATCCTGTTCTTCCCAGCATGCATGCATGCGTGCTAAGTTGCGTCAGTTGTGTCTGACTCTCTGCAACACTATGGACCATAGCCTGCCAGTCTCCTCTGTCCTTGGGATTCTCCAGGCATGATACTGTAGTGGGTTGCCATGCCCTTCTCCAAGGGATCCTCCCAACCCAGGAATCTAATCCAGGTTTCTTATGTCTCCTGCATGGGCAAGCAAGTTCTTTATCACTAGTGCCACCTGGGAAGCCCATTCTTCCTAACAGAATATGCCAATATTGGGACTTCCCTGGCAGTCCAGTTGTTAAGACTTCACACTTCCAATGCTGGGGGAGCAGATTTGATCCCTGTTCAAGGAACTAGATCCCACATGCTTCACAGACAGAAAAACAAACAAAAGAATATGCTAATGTCATCATACTGTGTTAGTTGCTCAGTCATGACTCTTTGCGACCCTATGAACTTCAGCCAGCCAGGCTCCTCTGTCCATGGAGTCTCCAGGCAAGAACACTGGAATGGGTTGCCATTTCCTTCCCCAGGGGATCTTCCCAAACAAGGGACTGAACCAGGGTCTCCTGTATTGCAGGCAGATTCTTTACCATCTGAGCCACCAGGGAAGCCCCAATATCAATATAATAAATATTTTTATAACAATTCTGTTTCTAGGAGTATTTCATAACCCCTACTTACCATAACCATATACTGCTGATTTCATCATTAAAACACCCCTAACAATTGCCTTTCTATGAAATTCAAACATACTATCCATGATTCCAATATAATCAACTCATACATCTAATGAAAATATTTTCTGCCCTTAACACTAGCCCTATGTACATGACATGTCTCACTACCGATCATCATATAAAGCATCCCCCAACAAACATAAGAAATTTGCCTGACAAAAGAGTTATTTTGATAGAGCAAATAAGTTCAAATCCTCTTACTTCTGGGGAATTCCCTGGCAGTCCAGTGGCTAGGACTAGGTGTTTTCACTGCCAGAACCAGAATTCAATCCCTAGTCAGGGAACTAAGATTCCACAAGCCACATGGCATGCCACCACAAAAAAAAAAAAAAAAGAAAGAAAGAAAAAATCTTCTACTTCTAGAATTATAGGAATTGAACCTAGCCATAAGAATTCAAAGTCCTTTGTGCTACCACATTACACCACACTCTATAGTAAAGGTCAGCTACATAAGTTATCCAGCCTATCCCCAAAATGTTCCTGTACTAATAAACCCTATGATCTTCACTATCCCTTGGAGAAGGGCATGGCAACTCATTCTCCTGGAGAATCCCCATGGACAGAGGAGCTTGGTGCGCTACCGCCCATGGCGTCTCAAAGAGTCGGACATGACTGAGCAGCTTAGCATAGCACATCTTTGCTCTCATTCTACAGACCATCATTTCAGGAACTATAAGTGTAATAACAAGCTCACACTGGTTATTTACCTGAGTTAGATTTGAAATAAACATAGTAGCTGTTATTCCCATTCTATTAATAATAAAACAATTCAACACACGAGCTATAGAGGCATCCACCAACTATTTTGTAACACAAGCCACAGCATCAATATTACTTATAATGACTTTATTCAGTTCAGTTCAGTCGCTCAATTGTGTCTGACTCTTTGCGACCCCAAGGACTGCAGCACACCAGGCGTCCCTGTCCATCACCAACTCCCAAAGCCTGCTGAAACTCAAGTCCATTGACTCAATGATGACATCTAACCATCTCATCCTCTGTCGTCCCCTTCTCCTCACGCCTTCAATCTTTCCCACCATCAGAGTCTTTTCAAATGAGTCAGTTCTTCACATCAGGTGGCCAAAGTATTGGAGTTTCGGTTTCAGCATCAGTCCTTCCAATGAATATTCAGGACTGATTTCCCTTAGGATGGAATGGTTGGATCTCCTTGCAGTCCAAGGGACTCTCAAGAGTCTTCTCCAAAACCACAATTCAAAAGCATCAGTTCTTCGGTGCTCAGCCTTCTTTATAGTTCAACTCTCACATCCATACATGACTACTGGAAAAACCATAGCTTTGACTAGATGGACCTTTGTTGGCAAAGTAATGTCTCTGCTTTTTAATATGCTGCCTAGGTGGGTCATAGCTTTTCTTCCAAGGAGTAAGCATCTTTTAATTTCATAGCTGCAGTCACCATCTGCAGTGATTTTGGAGTCCCAAAAAATAAAGTGTCACTGTTTCCATTGTTTCCCCACCTATTTGCCATGAAGTGATGGGACCGGATGCCATGATCTTAGATTTCTGAATGTTGAGTTTTAAGCCAACTTTTTCACTCTCCTCTTTCACTTTCATCAAGAGGCTCTTTAGTTCTTCTTTGCTTTCTGCCATAAGGGTGGTGTCATCTGCATACCTGAGGTTATTGATATTTCCCCTGGCAATCTTCATTCCAGCTTGTGTTTCATCCAGCCTGGCATTTTGCATGATGTACTCTGCATATAAGTTAAATAAGCAGGGTGACAATATACAACTGTGACATACTCCTCTCCCAGTTTGGAACCAGTCTGTTGTTCTATGTCCAGTTCTAATCGCTTCTTGACTGCATACAGATTTCTCAGGAGGCAGGTCAGGTGGTCTGATATTCCCATCTCTTGAAGAATTTTTCACAGTTTGTTGTGATCCACACAGTCAAAGGCTTTGCTGTAGTCAATAAACCAGAAGTAGATGCTTTTCTGGAACTCTTTTGCTTTTTCTGTGATCCAACGAATGTGGGCAAATTGATCTCTGGTTCCTCTGCCTTTTCTAAATCCAGCTGGAACATCTGAATTTCACAGTTCACATACTGTTGAAGCCTGGTTTGGAGAATTTTGAGCACTGCTTTGCTAGCATGTGAGATGAGTGCAATTGTGTAGTAGTTTGAACATTCTTTGGCATTGTGTTTCTTTGGGATTGAAATGAAAACTGATCTTTTCCAGTCCTGTGGCCACTGCTCAGTTTTCCAAATTTGCTGGCATATTGAGTGCAGCACTTTAACAGCATCATCTTTTAGGACTTGAAATAGTTCAACTGGAATTCCATCACCTCCACTAGTTTTGTTCGTAGTGATACTTCCTAAGGCCCACTTGACTTTGCACTCCAGGATGTCTGGCTCTAGGTGAGTGATCTCACCATTGGGTTATCCAGGCCATTAAGATCTTTTTTGTACAGTTCTTCTGTGTATTCTTATCACCTCTTCTTAGTATCTTCTGCTTGTGTTAGGTCCATATCATTTCTGTCCTTTACTGGGCCCATCTTTGCCTGAAATGTTCCCTTGGTATCTCTAATTTTCTTGAAGAGATCTCTAGTCTTTCCCATTCTATTGTTTTCCTCTATTTCTTTGCATTGATCACTGAGGAAGGCTTTCTTATCTCTTCTTGCTATTCCTTGGAACTCTGCATTCAGATGGGTATATCTTTCCTTTTCTTCTTTGCCTTTATCTTCTCTTCTTTTCTTAGCTATTTGTAAGGCCTCCTCAAACAAACATTTTGCCTTTTTGCATTTCTTTTTCTTGGGGATGGACTTGATTACTGCCTCCTGTACAATGTCATGAGCCCCTGTCCATAGTTCTTCAGGCACTCTATCAGATCTAATCCCTTGAATCTATTTATCACTTCCACTGTATAATCGCAAGGGATTTGATTTAGGTCATACCTGAATGGTCTAGTGGTTTTCCCTACTTTCTTCAATTTAAGTCTAAATTGTGCAATAAGGAGTTCATGATCTATCTGATCCACAGTCAGCTCCCGGTCTTATTTCTGCTGACTGTATAGAGCTTCTCTAGCTTTGGCTACAAAGAATATAATCAGTCTGATTTCAGTAGTGACCATCTGGTGATGTCCATGTGTAGAGTCTTCTCTTGTGTTGTTGGAAGAGGGTGTTTGCTAGGACCAGTGTGTTCTCTTGACAAAACTCTATTAGCCTTTGCCCTGCTTCACTTTGTACTCCAAGGCCAAATTTGCCTGTGACTCAAGGTATCTCTTGACTTCTTCTTTTTGCATTCCAGTCCCCTATGATGAAAAAGACATGTTTTTTAGGGTGCTAGTTCTAGACTGTCTTTTAGGTCTTCACAGAACCGTTCAACTTCAGCTTCTACAGCATTACTGGTTGGGGCATAGGCTTGGATTACTGTGATATTGAATGGTTTGCCTTGGAAATGAACAGAGATCATTCTGTCATTTTTGAGATTGCACCCAAGCACTGCATTTTGGACTCTCTTGTTGACTATAAGGGCTACTCCATTTCTTCTAAGGGATTCTTGCTCACAGCAGTATATATAATGGTCAGCTGAGTTAAATTCACCCATTCCAGTCAATTTTAGTTCACTGATTCCTAAAATGTTGGATGTTCACTCTTGCCATCTCCTGTTTGACCACTTCCAATTTACCTTGATTCATGGACCTAACATTCCAGGTCCCTATGCAATACTGTTCTTTGCAGCATCAGACTTGACTTCCATCACCAGTCACATCCACAACTGGGTGTTATATTTGCTTTGGGTCTGTCTCTTCACTCTTTCTGGAGTTATTTCTCCATTCTTCTCCAGCAGCATATTGGGCACCTTACTGACCTGGGGAGTTTATCTTTCAGTGTCATATCTTTTGGCCTTTCTGCCTTTCCATAAATGACTTTATTACTAATCTAATATAAATGACTTTTACTAATCTAATAAATGACTTTATTACTAATCTAATATACTTTAGTCAATGAACTATTACAGGGACTTCTCTGGTGGTCCAGTGGTTATGAGCCTGCGATTTCACTGCAGGAGTTGTGGGTTCAAGCTCTGGTCAGGAACTAAGATCCTACATGCAACGTGGCAAAAAAAAAAAAAAAAGAAATGAATTATTACAAAAATCTTTAACCTACAAGGAGCTCTCCTCCTCGTTTTTTGGTTGATGTATCTGTCTCCCTCACTATACCAAGATCTGCAAGGGCAGGGAACATGACTTGCTCATCAATATATTGCTGGTTCCTAGCTCAAATGCCTGACACAAGGTAGTTCTCAGTTAAGTTGTGGTAGAATAAATGTGGAGCAAAGTTCACCCCACACCCACATTAAACAATGCCCTAAACCCTTTCCAGTTTGGTCCAGTTTCAGTTTCACAATCACTCTGGAGCAATATAGCAACTTCTTCACCGTGGGCCACAAAGAAAATCTTTGCTGTCTAGTCTACCTTTATTTCAATGGGATCACTACTTTTCATGCCTGGGTATTGTGAGAAAATTGACATTTGGCATCTCAAGAGGAAGGACACAATGATTCAAGTTAAAAAAAAACAAAAACAAAAAAACTTTACAACTCCCAGTCTTGGGAGTGAGATGTGTAGAGGGATCGGAGTTCCTAATAAAGAAAATGGTTTGTTCAATCAACAGAGAAAAGTGTGGACTTAATGAGGACTCCATGGCAGCTGAGGTACAGACCTCATCTTTTACAGCTGCCTTCAGCAAGAGAAACAAAGATGATAAATCAGAAATCTGGAATCATTCCCAAGCTGCAGAGATCCAGTCCAAACACTAATTGACCTCCAGGAGAGACAGCGGAGTTTTAAAATCTAAATGCATCCTGATGTCCAAGCAACCAATCCTCCCCAGGGGAGCCAGCTGAATTAGCTGGGACCCAGCCCTGGTGGCTCAGACAGTAACGAATCAGCCTGTAATTTGGGAGACCTGGGTTCCATCCCTGGGTTGGGAAGATCCCCTGGAGATGGGAATGGCAACCCACTCCAGTATTCTTGCCTGGAGAATCCCATGCACAAAGGAGCCTGGCAGGCTACAGTCTGTAGGGTTGCAAAGAGTCGGATACGACAGCGGCTAACACTTTTCACAGCAGACTGTAGCCCGGAAGAAACTGGACAGGGTCTGAAATGAATCTGTTTGTAGGCCAGAGTTGGAAGGGAAATCAGAAAACAATAGCTTGGCTCTGGCACTGCCATTTTTTCTGACAATGCCATTTTTCTGACAAAAAATGACACTGCCATTTTTTCTTTCCCAATAGACTTCATGAGGACAGGAATTCTGTCCATTCCTTTACCAATATAACCCCAGGCCCCAGCACAGTGACATATGGGTAACAAATCTTCATCAGATATTTGTTGAAAGAGTGGTAGAATAAATAACTAAATACTGTAGCACCCTTTCTTTAAATCTTGCAGCATTTCATTGCTGTCAGTTTCTCATTTTATGTCTCTCTATTCTCCACTCTGGAAATGATCCTCTAGCCAAGGTGAAGATGCAGAGGAAGTGGACCCATGAGGCATCACCAATGTGGAAGCCTCTTCCACTTGGACCCTCATTCTCTATTCCCTCTCCCCTCTGGACTCTTAGCTCATCAAAGCCAATACTCCCTCTTCCTGGGTTCATTTCCAGGGCAGTCTTTCAGCCATGTAGATCTTCGTTTTGTTCACTGTTGGATTAGAAGTTAGGGCATGAGGAAGGGAAGGGGTGCAAATCCTTAGAGGAGGAGATGAGAGGTACCCACCCTGGCCTCCCTCATGGGTGATTATCAAAAGAGCAATCAGATAAGTCACACTGCCAAAATTAACCCCCCACCTCCTCATCCTCTATGCATTATTATTTAAAAGAATATCTATCTCCTACTGTTATACTAGCCTTGGTATATGCCATAAGAACATGGGAGTGGAGGGAGAAAAATACGTCTTTCTATTCTTCTATCATAATAACCATCACACTAGATTTTGATTTGTTGTTTATAATCTGTTTCTCCTAGGAGATTGTGGCTCCCTAAGGGCATGGACTGTGTTTTATTTTTCTATACATCTCAGTGTCCTCGAGGCAGTCACAAAGGCGTGGAGGTGGGTGCCTTGCGGTGATGTGCTCTGCTGAGTAGTGGCTGAAAGAAAAGCTGCTGCCACTGGTGAAAAAGGAGCATTTTAAAACAAATTCATGTTTGTCTCCAACAGATCGCATCTGTCCAATGTTCTGTACGGTTGTACTTATGCTACAGAAGACAAAACGCACCAAGTGAGAGTTTGGGCAACTGAAAGCGTGGACCATTCAGAAGGATGGGTCTACATAATAGCTCTCTCAACTGGAAGCTTTGGGTGCCCACCCCGACTATGTTGTTCAGAATACCGCAGGCAGGATGGAAGATTTAAGATGCCATAAATACACTCTCCAGACTATAAGAACATCCACAGGCACCAGTAGGCACCAGTACCAATCACAGCCTAACATGGGATGGAATTCCAGCCAATATTTTTAATTAAAAGTAGTTTTTTTCTTAATACAACCATAATATATGTTGAGGCTTTCCCAGTGACTCAGAAGTAAAGAATCTGCCTGCAATGCAGGAGACATGGGTTCGATCCCTAGGTGGGGAAGATCACCTGGAGGAGCAAATGGCAACCCCCCCTCCAGTATTCTTGCCTGGAGAATCCCATGGACTGAGGAGCCTGGTGGGCTACAGTCCATTGGTTTGTAAAGAATTGGACATGACTGAAGCAACTGAGCATGCAAGCACACAGTATTTGTTAATTGTGGAAGATTTAGAAAATACAAGGAAGCACAAATCATTTTTTCAAATACATATGATAATACCTAGAAATAAACACTACAACTCCTTTCAGACTTTTATATATCAATCCTAGCACTTACCTCAGAAAGTGCCTGGCTATATCTGCATGTTAATTCAACTCTGATCCGCATGGCTTCTGCCAGGTGTGTTCCTCTCCTCAGGGCCCACTGCCACCTCCACTTTCCTCCCACCACAGTGACTCTCATCTCTGGTGGACTGTGTGCATCGTCTGCGGCTCTTTTTTCATTCTACGACACACAAGCTGTTATGTATAAACTCTATGCCCTGTTCCTCTCAAGCCCTTCCCTTTGGATTATGAAGAGCCTGTTTTGTAAACTAAAAATTTGTTACCATGTCCCTGCTACATCCACCCTAGCACTCCTCAAGGAAGATGTGCATGTGTATCTGTGTACTTAGTCACTCAGTCACATCTGACTCTTTGCAACCCCGTGGACTGTACCCTGCCAGGCTCCTCTGTCCATGAAATACTTCAGGCAAGAATACTGGAGTGGGTTACCATGCCCTCCTCCAAGGGATCTTCCCCACCCAGGGATCGAACCCAGGTCTCCCGCATTGCAGGCGGATTCTTTACTGTCTAAGCCACCATGAAAGCCATCTAGATGCCTCTTACTTAGGGAAGCATACCTACTAGGAAAAAAAACACTCCCCCATATGCAGACACACAAACATTTCTGCATTTCATCAAATCTAAAAAGCTAGTAATTAAAAGACATTATTTTTTAAGTTGTACTGAACTTAGAGCACACAGAGAAATGTGTGTGAAACACAAATGCATAGCTCAATGAATAATCACAAGGCAAACATCTGTGTGACTGCCAGCCAGGTCAAGAAATAGAATGATTCAGGCTTTCAGAGGTGTCCCACTCTGTCATGTTCCCTCTACCCTCTCAGATGATAATACCTGCCTTGACATGTAACACTATATCTTGGTTTTGCCTGGGTTTTTAAATTTTCTATAGGTAGCATCATACATTATATATTATTTTGTTTATGATTTCTATCATTCAACATTTTATTTGTGAGATTCATCCTTGACTCACCACTATTTTATGTAGTCCTAAGAAAGAAAAAACACCACCAATTAAACTATGGCACAGAGCCTTATCACTTATAGTTTTTATTTTATACCTATTTAAAGAGCTCTTTTAGACTTATTTGTTCAGACTTTCATCACATATTATTCTTGTGCACTCATAAAAGAGAGAAATATAGGCAAAATAAATTGGCAGAGTATTTCTAAAACTCCTTTATGCACATAATCCAATTCTGCTAAGTCACTTTTGACCTACAGTCAAATGTTCATTTCCCTTTGCCATTCACTGTACTATCACTTTGGTGATTATGACTATTTTCCAAAGAGTGTTCCACTATTGTCTTCAGAGTTTTCTTCTAAGCAGATGACAGCAAATTTGAATGCTGGAACTTTCTTAATCTTATCAGAAATGTCAATGAAAGATTTTTAGATATCAATCAGAATTCATAGTCTTTCCTCAAATGTTTCCTAACAGTTTGTTGACTGAAACATGGAGCCAAGTGGTCCATTTAGGCCACCAGGAATAAGAAGCAAGTGTGCAAATACTCAGACAATGACAGTCACATAAAAATGGTCATCTAGCTGGCAGTGGTTGCACATTGCCATCAACCTCCAGGTGCATCCCAGTTTCTGAGATGACGCATCATTATTTAATGTATATTTTAGAAACAATGAAATGCATAAACAGATTACTCTTTATCTTGCTTTAGTATATATTAGGACTTATATAATAGGAACATATAATAGGACTTATATTCCCCTAAGATAAGGAAGGGAAAAAATTAACAACCAGAGATAAATGGTTCAGTATAGGAAGAAAATATATGGACTAAAAAAACTTTAAAAGCTTATTTAGGTATAAGGTGGGTTTGGCTGAATTTATCTAAATTTCAACTTAAAAAACATTCTTTGAAGCTTTATGTCTTATTTGTCTAATGATTTCACCATAGCTGTGCTCACAATGACAAGGAATACCATCGCCATCTACCCACCCATCTTCCCAAGACAGAAATTTAAGTGACAGCTCCCTTACTCATGACCCCTACCATCTAATCTAAGTATCTGCTATCTGCTCACACCTCTCTCCTTCATCACCAACACCCCAGTTCAAACCACCATCATCATTGCTCACTTTGATGATACAGACATATTCTTACAGGTTTATTCTTATATCTTCTAGTCCCACTACCATCCATCTTCCACGAAACAAGCAAGGAATCTTCCTAAATTGTAAATGTAGTCGTGCCACCCCATGGCTCTAACAAATAATATCCAAAATCCCTTATCATACTTCATAAGTTCTAGCATTTTCTGGCTTAGAAATATCACATATGTCCAGACTGGTATATCCTGAATAACTCTAGGACACCCCATGTTCTAAACTATAACTTTATTATGCTGTGAGCTGTCCCCTATACAACCTGCAGACCATACACAGCAGCCTTGCCCCTGCTAACTTCTCAGCTTCATTTGCAGTGCTTTCCTTCTTGTTCTCCATCGTGGGCCCACCTGGACCTTGTCTTAGTCTCCCAAACACATCAAGCTCCTTTCCAAGTTTGTCTATGCCGTTCTGTCTTTTTCGACACACTCTTCATTCTCTTTTCACTTAAATAACGCTTACTAACCCTCGACATCTCCGTTTGAATGACACTTCCCCCAGAAAGCTTTCTCTGATTGTCCAAGATTTCTGTACAACCATTCATAGACCTGGTTAAAATGTTTCATGTGCTCTATGGTTTAATATCTGTATTCTTGCCCGGTATGTAAGCTGCCCAAGGGAAGAAGCTATCTGTCTCCTTACTAATATATTCCCAAAGCCCAACATAGTGCCAGCACACAGCAGGTGTTCAATAATTAGGGAATGAATGAATGAGTAGAAGAATAGATGTCGGATGGATGGATAGGTGGGCAACTGAATGAATGAATTCATAAGACAAACAGAAGCAGCATTAATTCACTTGGTGAACCTCAGTGCTATTTGATATCTCTATTCTTCTCTCCTTCTGCTCCCTAAAGCGTCACCCACCCAAACTGGTCTGAGAATTGGGACCCTATAAGGGTTCAAATTGTCTACATGAGTGGCCAAAAGTAGCAAAGAAAACACAAGATACCCAATTAAATGTGAATTTCAAATGAGCAGTGAAACTTTTTAGTATTTCAAAGTGAATAATAATTTTGGAATAATTCCACTTTGATATACTTTAAAAAATCATTGTTGGGGACTTCCCTGGTGGTCCAGTGGCTAAGACTCCATACTTCCAATGCAGGGAGCCTGAGCTCAATTCCTGGTCAGAGAACTAGATTCTACACACTGCCACTAACAGTTCATATGCACAACTAAAGATCCCACATGCCGCAACTAAGACCCAGCACAGCGAAATAAATTTTAAAAAATAATCATTGTTTATCTGAAATTCACATTTAACTTGGAATTCAGTATTTAATCCAACAACCATAATTGAACTTCTTCAAACTTTGACCTATGTACCCTCAGCTCCATCCTCTGCCTTCTGCTCACCTCTGTCAGGGTCTGAACTCTGCTGACTACATTTCCCACAACCCTTTGCTAGCTGGCTTCTGGATTGGCCAAGGGGAGGCACAGGTGGCAGAGTGGTGGCTACCAGTAGGAGAGAAGTCAGTCTGTCTTTCCTGTCTTCTCTGCCTCAGGCTTCCTCTCTTGTAGCAGCCAGGTCACCTGTAAGCCCAGCTCCTGCTAGAAGACTCTCCATGGTTCCAGCTTCCAAAGGATGATCCCAACTCCTGGTCATACCACCTCTTCTCTCTCCCTTTGGCCTAGGAATAGAGCAGCTTTGGCTGTTGCCAGTCTCTAAGTTCCCTGCATTTAATTGTTTTTGCATTAAGACCAATGAATGTTTTAGTTTTCCTGATTTGAACTCTCGACTTCCACTCAGATTGTAGTTAGAGATGCTTCTCTGGTCTAAGGTTTCCCAGGTAGCTCAAACAGTAAAGAATCTACCTGCAGTGTGGGAGATCTGGGTTCAATCCCTGGGTCAGGAAGATTCCCCTGGAGAAGGGCATGGCAACTCACTCCAGCATTCTTGCCTGGAGAATCCCATGGACAGAGGAGCCTGGTGGGCCATAGTCCATGGGGACGCAAAGAGTCGGACACAACTGAGCGATTAACACTTTCACTTTCTCTGGTCTAATGTTTGGGGAAATGGCTTCAGTATCATTTTATGAGTAATAATAATAGAGCTAATATTTACTGAGCAGTTACCATACACAAAGCACATCTCATGTGCTTCATCTCATTTAACTTCCCGTATAACTTTGTGACTGGACACTATTGTCCCTACTTTGCAGATGAGGAGCCAGAGGCTCACTGAGACCAAGGTGATGCCTTTAAAAAAGAGCAAACGCAGCAGGTGTGACTTCATGCTCTGAACTGCTCACTCTCCTGCCTGGGAATCCAGTCCCAGCTTCCCCTGCCCACACTCTTAGAGTCAGTGCCAGTTCTCTCAGAGGACACGGGCATCTTTAGAAGCTGCTGTGTGGGCTTTCTCTGGAGGGGTCTTTGAGTTTTTTAGCCAGCAGCCCATACCTTGAAGGTTCTTCAAATGAACCAGTCTCCATAGTGTATGTATATGCAGGGGTGGGTGTAACAAAATGGAAGTGACCTTGAAATTGACAATGAAGTCACTCTGTGTCAGTTGTCATCATGGTGAGAAGCCAGCCAGCCGGTTCAGCAGGGGATCCAGGGAGACAGGAGAGGCACAGTCAGACTGAAGGGATGTCATTAATCAGGCAGAGGGGCTGCTGGCACCAGGGGAGGACCTGCCCAACAAAATATGAAGTGTTACCCAGCAGCACTGTGAGCAGGTCCCGTGATGTATGCTACCTCGGGAAGGCCCATTTCATGGCAAAAATAAATAATGAGATGAGTTCCACGTCTATACCTTCATCACTCTTCCGCATTTCTGGGGAAACCACAGCTAATGGAGCTCTGCCTGACTCTGATCGTCACAAACCGGAATGTGTGGAGGTGCCCCCACAGGGATTCAGGTCCCAGGGGGGCAGTTCAAACGCTGCAGACCTCAGCCCTGTTAGCCACCAGCTCCTGGCCTCACACAGACCCAGCTGTTTAACATTTGCAAGCCGTTATCAATTTTTAACATTGGCACGGATGTCAGGGAGTGGGCAGAAAGCCAGGCAGAAATGAAGTTAACACAATTTGATTTGGCCAGGTTTCCTAACCCGAGGAGAAGTGGAGGAGAAAAGGTAGGGTGTGGTCTGGACCAATTGGAAGGCAGACAGAGTACACATCTGGCAGTTTCTTTCCTGGGACTCCCCACCACAAACACTCAAAGCTTGCGGGTCACCACTGTGGTGCCCCAGGAGGACCCGCGTCCCAAGTCTGACTTACGCATTCGCTGTTAAACAGGTAGTTACTGAGCATTACCCTGTTCAAGGCATTGTGCTGGGTCTAATTCTCAGACTCCTCTATCAGGGAAGACTTTCTCCATCTTCTGCCCCATCCTGTCAAGATCTTGCCTTCTGGTCATTTGTTTCAAACTGGGTGAGGATATTAATTGTGCACCTACCCTGTGCCAGAACGACAATTGAATATACAGCAATGAACCAGACATATCTAATCAGTGACATACAGTGGAAAGAACGGATTTGGAGGCCAAATATCAACTTTGGACAGGTGGGTCAACCCCTCAGAACAGCAGTTTCCTTGTTGGTAAAATGAGGTTAAGCCTATCCATTCACAAAGATACTATGAATCTCTGAGAATTTGAAAATTACTGTTTACACCTACAAAGACTCTATTTCTAAATAAAGTCACATTTTGAGGTGACCAGTAGATATAAACTTGGGGAGGTACTAATCCACAATAATCATACTGAGCTATCTATCAATTAATCAATATTTTTAGAAGTTTGACTATATATTTCTATCTCTTATTACTCAACCACCCTGTAAACTCACAGAGATCAGGAAGAATGGGTAATATTGTCTTGGATTCTCATTTTCACCAGCATGCAAATATCTGTTAAGTAAATGAACAATCAAATAAATGGAAGAAGGAAAAATAATAGGGGGTGGAAAACTGAAGGGCCAGGCTGGTAACATAAACAAGGGCAAGAGGGGCCTGATGGCGTGAACTTGAGGCCACTTGTCCTTAATGAGGGCACTGCTACTCAACTCCAACCGACTCTTGCCATGCCAGAATCAAGCCCATCATTGCCAGACCTTCTAATTTTTCCACAGAAGCAGAAAATGTGACTTTTATGTGAAATCTTCCAAGGGTTAAATGCTGGCAATAAACTTAACCTTTGAAAACACAGTATTGAATAAACAAAATACACTAATAGTGGACCACCAACTTATAACCACTTTTAAGACCTAAGGAGGGCCTCTGATGGTGACACTTCAGGAAGGCCAGTGATAAAGACATCTCTGAGATGGCTGGCCTTGCAGTGTCTCTCCTCTGTGGACCTGTTTGTTCAGTTTGTGTAGCCCTGCTTAGATTTACAAGTGAGAGATTCACATCCTCATCAATTCATGCATTCGAGAAGTATTTACGGAGCCTCTACTTTGCATGCCTCTATCTGCAAGGCTGGGCACACCCATGAGACTAAAACATACATACTGCCTGCCCTCAAAGAGCGTGCAAAGGGACAGAGAGATTAAACATCACTGTTCAAATAATTATTTAATCATGCTGTGCTGTACTTAGTCGCTCAGTCATGTCTGACTCTTTGTGACTCCATGGACTGTAGTCCACCAGGCTCCTTTGTCCATGGGGATTCTCCAGGCAAGAATACTCGAGTGGGTTGCCATGCCCTCCTCCAGGGGATCTTCCCAACCCAGGAATCGAACCCGGGTCTCCCGCACTGCAGGAAATTTGTTACATCTGAGCTACCAGAGAAGCTCAAGAATACTGGGGTGGATGGTCTATCCTGTCTCCAAGGGATCTTCTGGAGTCAGGAATCGAACGAGGGTCTCCCACATTGCAGGCAGATTCTTTACCAGCTGAGCTACCACTAAAAAGAAGACAGTGGCAAATGTTTCCTCTTTCAGTTTTCTGGAATTTTTCTTAAGTTTATTTGTGAATGGAAATACACGGAAGGGGTCATTGTCATAGCCTGTAGAACCCAAACAGGAGAACAGAATCCTTTAAAAAATGATTGGAAAAGTCAATAACAATAGCTACCATTTACTGAGCATCTACTATATATCCATCATTGTGCCAGATACGTTAAATGTGTCTTCTTTAACTTCCAGAACAAGCCTGCATGGTGTTATTTCCATTTTGTAAAGGAAAAACACTAAAGCTAAGGGAGATTAAGTAAACTGCCCAAGATTAGGATTGCAGTGAACGGCAGAGCCGAGAATTTAACTCATGTATGTCTCACTCTGCAGCTCCTGGTCTTTCAAGCACATAATATTCTTTCTCCACAAGCATTATAAATACACACCAAGTGCAATGCCCTGTCCAGACTTCCAGCCAACATGGTAAACAATCCCCTAAGAGTATAATAACTCAAAACATAGCAGTTTCTCATTTATCTAATATTTCAGGGCAGTGTTCCTGAATGGTAGGACAGCTCTGGCAAACAGTAACTCAAGGACCCAGAACCTTTCTATCTCCACCTTCAAAATCAAACTGGCTTCCAAGGTGGCCAGGGTGGGGAAAGAACAAGAAGGATTGTGGGTGTGAGGTTTTCATAGGAAGTAGACCACAAATTTCTGTTTGCATCCCATTGGCTACAACTCAGTCACATGGCAGTAGGTACTGCAAGTGAGGCTGGGAAATGTAGTCTGTGAGGGAAGGAAGAAGGAAAACTAATTTAGTGATTGGCTAGTACTCTCACCACACTGCTTCCCAATAATCCATTTATTCCGGTTGTATCTTTTGAGTACTTGCAAAAGTTCACCAAGGCTCTCCTTCCCTCCTGGAATGTTCAAGGAGCTTTTATTCATGCGCTTTGCAGTTTTATATTTACATTGATAGCTATTTTAAGTCTGTATAACTGCTTAACACTATCATTATCTTACATGCTTTGCTGTGGTTGGAGTCTCAGGGAGAGATATGCTTTCCTTTCTGCAGATTAGAAATGAATATAGGCCCCTAAGCAATCTTGCCAAGGACTAAGAAAATGATATAAAGAATGAAAAGCTTTCAAAAGGAAGATATTACTCACACAGTCATCCAGAGCTAGGTCTGCAAAGGAGTTATGAATATACCATAAGCCAATTTCAAGCAAATGTCATGTAAGACACTTCAGAGGTTCCCTCTTGTCAAGTTTCCCTTTACGACACACTGAGGTACATCAATAAATCACGATCTGCCATTTCCCTTCAAAACCCTCCTTGTTGTGAAATTCCACGTAGCTAATCCCTAAGAAGACTTTACTGGGTACGTCTGGGTTTAGTTTATGTTACCCTTTACGTAAAGAAAAAACTCTTGCTTTATTCACCACCAGCAGGGGATATTTTTGGGCTCCAAAATCACTGCAGATGGTGAGTGCAACCATGAAATTAAAAGACGCTTGCTCCTTGAAAGAAAAGCTATGACCAACCTAGACAGCATATTAAAAAGCAGAGACATTACTTTGCCAACAAGGGTCTGTCTAGTCAAAGCTATGGCTTTTCCAGTAGTCATGTATGGATGTGAGAGTGGACCATAAAGAAAGCTGAGGGCCGAAGATTTGATGCTTTTGCACTGTGGTGTTGGAGAAGACTCTTGAGAGTCTCTTGGACTGCAAGGAGATCCAACCAGTCCATCCTAAAGGAGATCAGTCCTGAATATTCATTGAAAGGACTGATGCTGAAGTTGAAACTCCAATACTTTGGATTTCTTCCTGATGTGAAGAACTGACTCATTTGAAAAGACCCTGATGCTGGGAAAGATTGAGGACAGGAGAAGGGGATGACAGAGGATGAGACGGTTGGATGGCATCACTGACTCGATGGATGTAAGTTTGAGTAAGTTCTGGGAGTTGGTGATGGACAGGGAAGCCTGGTGTGCTGCAGTCCATGGGGTCGCAAAGAGTCAGACACAACTGAGAGACTGAATTGAACTGAGCAGGGGATGTATACTTAAATGGGTTCTTCCTCCCATTGTGGGGAAAGCACACAGCCTCAAATGCCTCCTCTACAAAGGAAATTACTCAAACTCTGTTTCGTGTCATACTCTTTCTGTGGATGCTAATAGGTGTTTTAAAAGAGAATGGAAAGCAAAAGAAAGGATTCTGAAAGGAATATAGGGTGGGCAACTGGGTTAAAGAAAAAGAGGTTTTTTTAATTGCAGGACTTTCAGAACCTTTTGTATGTTAATTGGGGATTGAATATTTAAGACAGGGCACAGGTTGACTCTGGAGATAGAAACAGCTGCTCTCCTTTCAAACGGACCAGAAGACACCTACAGAGAGTGATTATGCTTTTAATTTACATATATATTCACATATGTATGATTCTACTGAGCTTGAAAAACAAAGTCCTCTGCTCTGCTCAAAATATTTCTAGAAGAGGAGATATTAGATACATTGTCTGACAACCCCATAGGAAGTCAAGAATTTGGAGAAAGAAAAAAAATTCTTTTTAAATTCAAATTAAGAACAGAAGCTTTGCGGTCAAAAGGCCTGAGTTCAAATCCTTATTTTTCCACTCACCTGCTGTGCAACCTTCATTAACTAACCTCTCTAAGCACCATTTCTTTTTTTTTTTTCCCATTTATTTTTATCAGTTGGAGGCTAATTACTTTATAATATTGTAGTGGTTTTTGCCATACATTGACATGAATCAGCCATGGATTTACATGTGTTCCCCATCCTGAACTCCCCTCCCACCTCCCTTCCCATCCCATCCCTCTGGGTCATCCCAGTAAGCACCATTTCTTGCTGTTTCATTTCCTCGCACATGAAATGAGGTTTATAATAACCATTGTCCCTATTTCACTGGGACACTGAGAGAATTAAGTGATAATACAAACTCTTGAAAATACTTAGTATGCTTGCTGGCACACGTAAGTCACCTGCCCTCCAAAAATATTAGCCCCTATCATCGTTACTCTGGTATGCTGTATTTCCCAGATTTATATGACATGGGAACCTTTTAACACAGAATATCCATCAGCATCTCAAAGGATGCCACAGAACCAAGTTTGAGAAATGCTAAATAAGAGGGGATCCTACGAAAATGGCATCCTATGATGAAGAAAGACCACAGGGCATCACCAGACCCAAAGAGTTCATTAGGAGCTCAACATCATGAACATGATCTCTCTGCCCATCTCTCAAAATCCAAAATGGTACATCTGGAGACGTGCCAATTTCCCAGGATCACCTGCAAAGCCTTGGTGTCTGGGTCTCCTGCTCACCAAGTCCCAATTCCAGCCAGGGCTTGCAAAGTGTGAGGCTGACCTTTCTCTATTCAATATGAAGTTCAGCTAGCTGAACACCACATGGAACTCTTATAAAGACTGCCATTACATTGACAGCTACAGGCAATGCTTCCCTGTCTCCTCTTGGGACTCATTCTGCTCCCATCAAATGCAGTTACAGCCATTTGAATTTCAGTGGATGTCAATAGTAAAATCAGAGTCACCCTCTCCTTAGCACTTTCAATATGCCAGGCAGTGTATAAGCACCTGAAATGCATCACCTCATTCAACCTTTACAAGAACTCAAGAGGTCGGGTCTGCTACCACGCCCATGTCACAGATGAAGAGTGCAGTTCTAAGAGATAAAATGACTTGCCCAAGTTCTCACAGTCAGTTATGATCTGAACCTGAGCCAAGTCTCCTGAATGTGGTTCATCTACTTCACATCACCTCCTTTTTCTCATGGTTTCTCTCCCTCTCCTGCCTGCTCTCTGCAATGAACTCTGAGAAAGAATGGGATGGATTTTGGTGGGGAGGGGGAATGCCAGTCAGACACATTGATTTTCAGAAAAACAGCTTTCTGCTCATTGATGTTCAACAAATTGGCCTGCTTCCAGCATCAGAACTAGTGGTTGGTGGGTAACTTAAGAAAGTCCCAGTGAAGAATCATAAAGCATAATGCCTTCATGTCCTAACTGTTTTAGTTTCACCTAAAACAAAGTAAGTCATTTGTTCGCCAATCTTTGGAGGCAGGGAGAAGGCTTTGTCTTGGAGCATGGGAACCCTGATGGAATTCCCTGTCTCTTTCTTACATTAATCACAACCATAATATATTACCTCTGATATACAATTTCAATTTCTTTAGAGTGGAGCACTTGAAAGAAGGCACACGTGAAGGAACCTGAGTACCACATTCTTTCAGATTGTTGGGATTTTTTTTTTTTTTTTTTGCTAATCTAGTTTTCGTCCCCTAATTTGACAGCATTTCTTTGCAACTCACCTTTTCAAGTCTTTTCAAAGCATTTAACTTAGTTGTCACAGAAACGACTCCTCCCTTTTAGCTCTTGTATTTCATCTCTGATTTGTAATACTTAATTAAACTATATGCTCAAAGCAGAACAAGATGGAGCTGTGATCTTCCTCCAGACATCTGCCCAGCTGGTTCCCTCACATCCTTCAGATTGTGCTCAGAGGTTCCTTCTCAGTCAGAGAAAATGACCACACTCCCTTTCCTTTCCTGCTCATTTTTCCCCATTTCTCTTCTAATCATCTCAGGTACTGACCATTTTATTTCTTTTGCTTATGGTTGTCTCCTCCCATTAGAATGTAAGTGACATGATGACAAAGATTTTAGTCTATTTCGTTTGCAGATTTATCTTCAGTGCTGGGCACATAGTAGGTCTTCAGTAAATACATGCTGAATGAACAAATGCTCCAACTTAGAAGGAATCTTTGCAAATGTAATTAAAGCATCTCTAGACGAGATCATCCTGGATTATCCAGGTGGGCCCTAAACCCAATGACAAGTGTCCTTAAAAGAGACACAGAAGAGAAGAGAAGCCCATGTAAAGACAGAGGCAGAGATTAGAAGGATGCAGCTACAAGTCAAGTGATTCCAGGAGCAACCAGAAGCTAGAAGTGGCAAGGAATGATTATTCCTTGGAGGGAGTGCCACCCTGCTAACATCTTGATTTCTGACTTCTGGCCTATAGAACTGTGAAAGAATAAATCTCTGTTGTATAAATCAGAAAAAAAAAAAAAAAAGCTCCAAAATGGTGACTAGGAATAAAAGCTAATACCAAAGAGATCTGAAGAACTTCGGTGTTTTAAAGTGAGTCACTAATTTGGAAGGCAGACACCTACCTCTAAGGTTCACCAAGAGAAGTACGACCTGACCTTAGCGCCCCCAGTTCTCCCTTCATCCCCTATCTCTTCTCAGATTAGGAAAGAAGGCAGTCACAGCATACTGAGTCATGTTTCATGGTGATGGTATTTCCCAACCTGCACTGTAAGGTGAGGTGGTGGAGTTGGGGAGTTATTTTGCCTACCCGGAGGCCAAGTAAGGAGAGATTTTTCTCTTTATTTTGGTTTTCTATTTTTTTTTCTAGAATGTGCCGAGGTATTTTTTTTCTAGAATGTGCCGAGGTATTTTTTCTATTTTTTTTTCTAGAATGTGCCGAGGTATTTTTTTTAATATTTATTTGTTTTAGATATTTATTTATTTATTTTAAACATTTATTTATTTATTTGGCTGTGTCAGGTCTTAGTTGTGGCACTCGGAAGCTTCGATCTTCATTGTAGTATGCTGGATCTTCAGTTGTAGCAATGCGAACTCTGAGTTGCTGCTTGTGGGATCTAGTTCCCTGACAGGGGATCAAACCCATGTCCCCTGCATTGGGAACATGGCGTCTCAGCCACCGGACCACCAGGGAAGTGCCAGTTTCCTTATATTTAGGGCTTGGGGTTTGTAGGGCATCTTAAGTCTGGCTGATGCCTTTCATCAGATTTGGAAAACTTTTAGTCATTGTCTCTACAAATACCTCCTTCAGCCATAATCCCTTCCTCCCTTCTCCTTCTGAAACCCCAAATAGACCTTCTCAATTTATGTTCCAAGTCTCTTCCTAATCTTATGAAGTTACCATCCTTGTGTCTCTCCATTCTTAATTTTGACTATATTCTTCTGACTCACTTTCCAATTGACCAAGTCTCTTCAAACTGTCTAAACTGCTGTGTTCTTAAGTCACTTTTTTTTTTCATTTCTAGAACTCCCCATTACTTCTCTTTACTATTTATAATTTTCTACTGACATTCTTAATTTTGTCTTTTATCTCTTGTACATAGTAATTATGGTTATCTTACGGTCGTTGTCAGATAGCCTCAATATATGGAGGTTCTAGGGATCTGCTCTTTTGTCCATTGTTTTTGCTGGTGGTCATTAACTCTCATGTGCCTGATAATCGTTTTATTGTATTGCATTTATAAGCCAGATGTTGCATTTGTAAGCCAGTTTGTAGAAATAAGCTGAGGCCTAGAATGATGCTATTTTTCTCCAGGGAGCACTTATGTTTACTTCCTCTGGGTCCCTGTGGAAACTAGTAATCTGGGGTCACCTCCACACAAATTCAGGGATTTCAGGAATGCTGAGCTTCAGTCCCTGCGTCTGTCTGCTTCCACCTCACCTTTGCCACTAGGGCGCAGCCTGTCAGGATGCCAACCAACAGGAAGGAGGATTCACCAAAGGTCTCTTCCCCTCAGCTAGCCCTAAGTTCTCATCCCTGTGCCCCCAGCCCTAAGAGGGTGCTCAGCCTGTTCACCTCTCATCACACATGGGACTGACAGATACTGTCCCATCTTCCTAGATATCCAGCCTCCCCAGATTCTGGTGAATTTTCACTACTTGTTAGCTCTCTGATGTCTTGAAGGAGTGTGTGTGTGTGTGTGTACATCATATATATGTATACATGTGTGTGTATACGTACATATGTGTGTATGTGTGTATATACATATGTCCCTCGTGGCTCAGACAGTAAAAATCTGCCTGTAATGCAGGAGATCTGGGTTCGATCCCTGGGTCAGGAAGATCCCCTGGAGAAGGAAATGGTAACCCACTCCAGTATTCTTGCCTGGAGAATTCCATGTACAGAGGAGCCTGATGGGCTACAGTCCATGAGGTGGCAAAGAGTCGGACACGACTAAGTGACTAACACTTTCACTTACTTCTTTTCATGGGCATATGTGTATGTGTGTGTGAATATATTTTGTCTAGTGGGAGGGTTGGCTCAAATCACCTCATCTGCCACTATCAGAAGCAGAAATCTCTTCATTCCCGGTGTCAGGGCCTGGCTGGGGTAAGGTGAGTGAGGCACCCAGGCCCCAAATGTCAGGATGTGCTCACTCTCAGGTCCACACCAGTAGGGCTGGTACCTGTGCATCCTTGGCAACTTACAAGCCTCTCTCTCATGCCAGTCCTGATCTGTATATGTTTGCAGAGGTTCAAATACCTGGGCAGACTCTAATACATGAACGTATATCTAGAACATAGGCTGGGGGATAGAGACTTTGTTTCTTTATTTACTTCTAGGTTGTTTAATTGTTCTTATGTAACCAAATATCATTTACGATGCATCTTACATGCATCCTCTCAAGGGACTCTCCGAGCAATCTTAATAAATAGGTACCATAATCACCCTCATTTTGCCTAGAAGGAAACAAAAGTACACAGAGATTACAGAAATTTCCTGGCAATCCAGTGGTTAAGACTCCACGCTTCCAAAAAAAAAAAAAAAAAAGACTCCACGCTTCCGATGCAGGGGTCTCAGGTTTGTTGCCTTGTCTGGGAACTAAGATTCCACATGCCATGCAGTGCAGCCAAAATAAAATTTAAAGATAAATTTTTTTAAAAAGTATATGCAGATTTATTAATATTACCCATGTTCCTAAAACTGAGGTGATGTAGCCAGGTTTTGAACCCAGGCAGCCAGGTTCCTAAGCCTCCACAACACACATAGCCACCGATACTGACTCTAGTTAAAAGCACTAAATTCCATACTTTTGCAATTTGAAAAACATGGCTCAATATAAAGTGGAAAATAATGTTTCAATTAATAAATACAAATATGTTCTATATACTAAAATTCTTCAGCCAATGGTCGAAGCTGCCTCTAGTCCATCCTGAGGCAGGGGAGAAGCAGGGCCCTGTGGCCCCTTCCTCGCTTCCCTGGCCTTTTCATGCTTCCCAGCACAGAGGAAAAATGACCCAGGGCCTATTCTCAGATGTGTCCAGGGGCCAGACCACTGCCCGGGCCACATCGGTCTGCCTGTTGTTACCATGTCAACTCGGGCCTTTGTCCGCGACACGGTGCCCGACTCCCATTACTCACTCTGTCCTTTCCTGTCCAGCTGTGCCAATAAAATGATTTATCAGCAGGAACTTGGGACGGGCTGCCAGGTTCTGGGCAGAGGAAGGAGGCATGGGAACTATTTTATGAAATAAAGGCCTGGCTGCCAAAGGACACAATTCACAGTCTCAAATGCCTCTCCCACACACTCTGAATGTTGCATTCATTCCTCCATTCACTCGTTCATTTATTCAATACATGTTTAATGAGGACCTTGTGCTGAGCCAGACATGTGGGATACACTGGTGAACAACAGAGGCAAGGCCTCCGCACCCCATTCAGAGGTCTGGGGGACGGCAGACAAGGAACAAGTTACTTACAGGTGCATTCAAGTAAGTGGGCGAGGTTATCAAGGCAAGAAGCCAGGGCCTCAATTAGGTGATTATTTTTTTTTTTTTTTTTTTGTCCATACCGCACAATTTGTGGGATCTTAGTTCCCCAACCAGGGATCGAACCTGTGCCCCCTGCAGTGGAAGTGCATAGTCTTAACCACTGGGTCACCAGGGAGGACCTGAGGAGGTGGTCCTTGAGTTGTGATGGGCCTCAGGCCAGGCTGCCCCAAGATGTGTTACTCTGGCATGCGGATTACTTTAAACCGAAAACAATCAGGGTCCAAAAGTTTCAGGAACTTTGAACCATCCCCTTACTACCTAAAAGAATTTAAGACAGAAGGCCTGTTTCAGGAAGAAGCTATCACTATAGACAACTGTAGTAAATTATTGGATGAGGTGGACAGAGAGGAATCATTTGTCAAAGCCTACCGTCCCTAATGTTTACCAAACCTTAACTCTTTTTAGTTCCCTGTGGATTACCTTCCTTCCACTTGAATCTTCAGACCCCTACCTGCTTCTCCTTAGTCCAGAATACACACACACACACACACACACACACACACACACACATATATAAATACATATAAACACCTCATCTAGCCTTACTGTCTTTGGAATTCTTCATTATGTGGACTCCCTGTGTGTGCGTGTTCAGTCACTTCAGTCTGTCTCTCTGTGACCCTGTGGACTGTAGCCCTCTGGGCTCCTCTGTCCATGGGGATTCTCCAGGCAAGAATCCTGGAGTGGGTAGCCATGCCCTCCTCCAGGGGATCTTCCCAACCCAGGGGTTGAATCCATGTCTCTTACATCTCCTGCATTGGCAGGCAAGTTTTTTACCACTAGCGCCACCTGGGAAGCCCAGATTCCCCATGCACACGTAATAAATTTGATTTTCTCCTGTTAATCTCCCTTATGTCATTTTAACTGCAGGCAAAAGAACTAAGGGGAGAAAGAAGGGAAATTTCCCCTCCCCAACAGCTGTGATCTGAAGACAGAATAGGAATCAGCTCTCCCAGGACAGAGAGGAAAGAGTGCCAGGTAGAGGGTGTCGCAGAAGTAAAGGTCCTGAGGTCAGAAGAAGCTTGGTGCTTGTAAAGATATAGTAAGTCTGGGGAAGAAAGCGGCAGAGTGGAAGAAGCTGGGGAGATGAGCAGGGACCAGATGACGCAGACCCTTCCAGGCCCTTGTGAAGAAGCTGGCCTTTATCTAAAACAGCTTGAGAAAGTCACACAAGGCTGTAGAGGGAGGCAGGTCAGGATCCTATCTGCATTCTAGGAAGACCACCAAGGAAAACAGATTAGGAGGGGTCTCTGCACAGAATGAGGGAGGCCACTTAGGAACCCACCACAGCACTTCTCAGACTATTTGCAGGGACAAACCATTTTCTCCACAATCCATCACAAAACCAATGCTCTTGTAAAATACAACACAAATTTGCTTGGATGTCACAGCAATGTCAAATTGTTATAAAAGTTTCTAAACACTAAATCCCAGTTTCTCTACTTACTCACTGTGGACCAGTAATACTTTGTTGACCGTCACCAGTCTGTAGATGACAGTTTGAGTAGCACTGGGGTAGCACAAATGGGGTTGCCAAGCCAGACTCTGGTGTCCAAAAAGAAAGCAACTTTATCTTCTGGAACCTAGTTGAGCTTCTGGAGCCTGGTCTCTGACCAGCCTGACACAGGAAACGTTCTGAGCCCTTCACGGCTCAGACAAGCCCACAGGTTACCACTCACACATCTGAGTGCTTCTTCTCCTCTGACTCCCTTCTCAGTCCTCTCCCCGCGTCCCCATTCTGGGGACTCCTGCACACACCGGCCCGGATGGTCTTGATAGAGAAGGCACTGCTTTGCTTAGTCTTCATCTGCCTCTGCCTGGTGCCAGTTCCTGCCCTGGACATAACGTGTCCTTCTTGGTCCTTGAGCTTATCCACTGTCTCGCACCGACCACCACTGAGGTGACGCTGCATCCCCCCTTCTGTCCTCAGCTGTTCAGCTCATCACTGCATCCTCTGCCGCAAAAGTTCCTGCATTCTGGGACTGGTTCTGCCTCTGGACCTCAGTCCTTCCCTCCTTCCCTGCCACTGGCTCCTTTCCACTCTCTCCGGAACCACACACAACCCACATGCTTTTGGCCAGCTTTCCCTCTTCCCAGCACACCTCACAGCCACCACGACCTCTAGCTTTCCTGCCACTGAGCAGAGCAAGGCTGCTGGTCATCAGAGATCACAGGGAGCCAACAAGTCACAGGCACCCCTTGACCCTTGGGTCTCTGTACTCATAATGGTGTCCCCAGCAGTCAACTTAAGGAGGTGGAGCAAATACATTTATATAAAATTCTCTCTGCCTCTCTCCATCTCTTGCTCTCTCTCCAACTCTCTCTCTCTTCTACCGCCCCTCCTTTCCTCTCTCCACCTAACTCTCTTCCTGTTTCTTCCAGTCTCTCTTCTCTTTTCCTCTCCCTCCCTCTGTTCCTCCTCCCCTCATTTCCTACACGTTCTTCTCCTCTGCCCCTCTCCCTCATCCCCTCTCCCTCCTCCTCTTCCAACTCACTTCCCACCTGACCTCTAATTAGAGGTGAGAGGAGAAGAATTGGGTCTGGCTGATGTTGATTTTCTGAATCTTTCTGCTCAGAGCTGGATCAATCTTCTGGATTAAAGAGATGATGAATCACCACCCTTATTATCAGCTCCTCTTCTGCCACCCGTACCCTGGGGGAAGTTATTAGATATGAGTGATGCTCACCAATATTTCCAATTCCTCCTCTTCCAAGTGCTCCTCTGCTCTTCTGAATTAGACATGGTCCTACAAATTGCTGTGGCCAAAAAAAAAAAACTGTCAGAAGCAACACCTGTCGCTTCTGGGTGGAAGCATCTCAGAGTTGTTGGACAATGGACAATTCTCCCTTTTTCCTACTCCTGCAGCAATCACAGAAGCATGCTCCCTTGATACGGGAGATTCAAAAGATCAAAGCTGCCTGAAATGTTGAACCAGTCACGGAGTACAGCTGTCCCTGGGCATCACCAAGATTGAAGCAGGCTGTGTGTGAACACAAAATTTTGTTTTGAACCCACTGGTTGCCTGTTACAGGAGCATTGCCTGCCCTGACTAACATACCATGCTGCTGGCCCAAGCAGTGGATGGGGAAACTGAAAAGAAAAAGCACTCAGTAACTAATAGCTCTGCAGGTCATCCTCCAGGGGAGGTTGTGGCCATTCTCCGTGCTCTAAATAATGGTGACCTATTTTGTAAAGGTGGTGGCAGCAAAGATGACAGAAGTGGATAGATTGGATACAATGTGAAAAGAGACACGCCTTAGTGAGGGACTAGACTGGGAGGATGAGGAGAGGGGTCAGGTTGTGTCCTGATTTCTGGCCCAAGGAATCAGGAATATAGAGCCACTGGATGAGATTCAGAGGACCAAAGAACACGCTGAACACATTTCTTGGTCCCAAGAGCTCTGAACAATGGCCCCTTCCAGCAGCTGAAACAAACAGCCTTCATTTGGGGCACTCTCCTGACTCCAGCTTGCAGGCTTGAGGCTGAGGTTTCTCGGTTGTGTGGCAGATGCTCCGAGGAAGAGCCAACAGGACTGTGCTGTAATCACTGCCATTTATAACCATCGGGAAAATACCAAACTACAAGGAGGACTGCTGTATTCCAAAAACCGCTGGTATTTGAACACCTGAGAGAGCTGCCAGTGCTGAGGGTTTGATGGATAGAGAAGGCAAAGAAGAGTGTCTCATTTCATTGTTCATTATATCAACTAATTACCTGGCTTTCATCCATCAACATAGGATGTTTAAAAGGAGGAAGTCCTGAACTTGAGATCCAGAGGCCTGGGTCTTGGTTCCAATTCTGTCATTCATGACCCTGGGCCAGGTATTCCCCTCTCTGGGTTTCCCCAGCCCCACAAGCAGAGGTTCTTCAGCAGGCTCCTGTATGCTCCTTGGAGATCCATGAATGGGCCTTAGGGATCCCTAGAAATTATATTCAGAATACTGTTTGAGTGTGCAGATGTCCATATATTGAAGAAGAGGGTCCATGCCTTTCATCGGATCCCCAAAGAATTCCACGAGAAAAAATTTTAAATTGCTGAAAGTGGAGATGGACACACCAGAGGGTTGTGGGGAATGAGGTGAAAGGAGTTGGCAGGAGCCAGATCATGAAGGACTTCTCAAGTCATGCTAGGGAGCCTGGCACCATCCAAAATGAATACAGGAACCCTTTCTGGATCTCTTTTCCAAATATACCCAGTCTAGCCAACACAACAAAACAAAAATATTCAGGGACAGGGCAGACAGAGAATACCTGAATCACCCTTGTGCTTATTCATCTAACAGGCATTTAGATGGGCACCTGTTGTGAGCTGGGAGCAGATACTACAGGCTGCAATGTTGTGATTTAAAAAAAAAAAACAGTGAATGGGACAAATGGGCAGAGGAGTGTGTGTTTGTGTGCACTGGTGTGTGATTGAGCCTGTGTGTATGTGTGTCTCTGTTTATGTGTGTGCCTTCGTGTGTGTCGGTGAATATATGTCTCTGTGTGTGTCTGTGTGCACTGGTTGTGACTGAGTGTATGTTTATGTGTGTCTCTGTGTATATGTGTGCCTTTGTGTGTGTCTATGAATATGTCTCTGCGTGTGTCTGTGTGCACTGGTATGTGACTGAGTGTGTATGCATATGTGTCTCTGTATATGTGTGCCTTCGTGTGTGTCCGTGAATATATGTCTGTGTGTGTGTCTGTGTGTCTCTACGTATACATGTGTGTTTCTATGTGTGTTTGCATGTATGTGTGTCTTAGTGTGTATCTCTGTGTCTGTGAATGTGTGTTTGTGTCTTTGGGCATGTCTGGGAATGTGTGTTTCTGTGTGTGTCTCAGCATGTGTCTGTGTATGTGTCTCTGTGTGTATGTGTCCATGTATGTGGCCTGTGGAGCAGCTGTGGGCTGGGAGCCCCATCATAAGCTCTTCTCCATCAGAGCCTAACTCCAAAAAGCTCCAGGAAACAGCTTGCATCAAGTTTAGGAAGAGCTGACACTAAAGCTGCAAGGCACATAAGAAGGATGCCAGGGAGCGACAGTCTGGGAACCAAAAAGTCATGTTCCTAAAACACAAGCCTGGTTTAGCAGGGGCTGGCTGCCCCAGTTCTCCTTGGGTCTCCTGTCTCCACCACGGCTGACAGCCAGCCCTGTACTGCCAAGATCTAAAAGCATGCTGGATGTGGAATCCCTCGATGTCTCCACACCATGCTAAAAAAACGTATATTGTCATCCAAAATTTGAGCTGCAAAAACTAAAAAGTCCTTGGTACATCTAGTTACTGCAAACTGAAAAGGCTTTGAATATCAGGTGCCTTTCACCAGCAGAAAGCTGTGGGACACTGGCCTCGATCTGAAAACTGTGAGTCTGGACAGCATAGCACAGGGAAGTGGGGAAGGAGCGGCCAGGAGCAAGGGTCTTAGGGTCAGGATGGACAGGTTTGAACCAGTGACTGATGTGTGCCTCAGTCTCCTCCTTTGTCAAATGTGACCAGCAATAGCACTGACCTCTGAGGGCTGTGTGAGAGTTCAATGAGTTAAAATGCAAAAGGACTTGCATAGCAAAAAGGACTTCCAAAAGGACTGGTACACAGTAAGCACTAAATAAATACCTTCTATTGTTATTTTTTATTATTGTTGTTCATGAAAAATGATTTCCTCAGAGTCATTTGAAACTGTACATTGCTGGGGAGGAAAAAGAGAGGGAGGGAGGGATAGAGAGCAAAGAAGACAAGAAAATAAGATGTTACACATCTACCCATTAATGATACCAGGCAAGAGAAGGGTACATCAATTTTTATGACACATTAATATAAATATTTTATCATATGAGAACTAGCTTAGGCTATAATATATCTTTTTCTCAACTGTAAGGCATTTTTTTTTCTTTTCTAAATTAATTATGCCATGTTTCACTGGAAAAGAAAGAAGGAAGGAAAGAGGAGGGGAAGGGAGGAGGGCAGAACTTGGCAGAAATCCTCCCTCCCCCTCCAACCCCTCCACGTGGTGACTGACGTGCCGGTGCACCAATCCGTGTAGTTGTTTTATAAGCTCCTGAGGATCTGCCTTTCATCAGCTTCTTCTGGCTGCTCAAAAACAATCCTTCAATCAGGTCTTCTCAGCTCCATCTGACAGCCAAATAGGCTGAGGCTAGAGGTTAAGTGACTTGCCGCAAAATAACAATAGATGATATTTACAAGGCCAGCCCCAGCTCCTCTGATACCCTGCCCAGGAGCACGCCTCTCAAAATTCTCCACTTGTCCATCCAGCCAGCAACACTGGGAGTCCTGCTCCAAGCCTGGCCTCATGATCCGCACAGCAGACACAGAAATGAATAAGCTAGACTTCTTTCATTGGGGCAGGTTATAGTCTGGTTTCAGGAGGTATTTTGAAGGGCTTTCTCCTAGAGGGACCTTCATTTTTTTTTAAATTTTATTTATTTATTTATTTTTGGCTGTGCTGGGTCTTCCCTGATGCATGGGCTTTTCTCTAGTTGTGGAGAGCAGGGGCTACTCTCTAGCTGCAGTTCACAGGCTTCTCACTGTGATGGCTTCTCTTGTGGAGCACAGCTCTAGGGCCTGTGGGCTCAGGAGTTATGACTCCCAGGGTCTACAGCACAGGCTCAATAGTTGTGGTGCATGGGCCTAACTGCTCCGCAGCAAGTGGGTTTCCCCCAGATTGGGGATCGAACCTGCGTCTCTTGCATTAGCAAGCAAATTCTTTACCACTGAGCCCTAGAGTGACCTTCTGAGACACAAGGAAGCCCAGGCCCCAGAGCCTCAGGGTCACACAGTCCCGTGGTTGAGTTCTGACTCCTTCACATCCTGCTATGTGATGTTGGGAACTCAATCAACCTCTCTGAGAGACTTTTCCCCCAAATGTCAAATGAGGATGACGATGATGATGACAGTGCCTAAATCACAGGGCTGTTGTGAGTCTTACATAAAACATTTCCTACAGAAACACTTCGCCTGTTCTCAAAGAGACGCCTTCTAAAAGGCAAAGTTGATAGATTTCCTCCCTGATGGGTCTGAATATCTTGAAAGGAGATTTAGACAATTGGCAAAGAGTTGAGGGTTGAGTTAGTGGAAAGTACATAGATAACAAAGCCAAGGGAAAAACAAGGCAATTATTAACTTCAGAGAGAACAAAAGACGTTGCAGGAAGGGAAAGTAATGAGCTGACTACATCAGCACCAGCAGCGCACACCACTTACAGTCCGGGTAATATAAATACTGAATATTGATCCCACAGAAATTACAGCGGATCTGGGGGGAGGGGCACATGTGCAGGTGGGCACAGGTGGGGGCTGAGGAAGGAATGCTAACTCCTCACCTCCCACAGTAGAGAAGCCAAGGGGTAAAGTCTAGAATGGAATCATCAAGAAGTCACAATACAAGCAGGCTACTTAGAGACATACAGGTAAATAAAATAACCCACCCAAAGGGCAAAAGTGGTTGCTTTGGGGGAGAGGGAAGAGAAGAAAGGGGCCAAGAGGCTGTTGTTTTATATAACATGCTTTGCAGAGCTGCCTGAATCTAAACAAGGATTTCTCTACCTCAGCATCACTGACATTTGGGAAGCAGCTGATGCTTTGTGTTGGGAGACATTCTGTGTACTACAGGATGCTTATCAGCCTCTTTGGCCCTTACCCGCCAGATGCCAACAGCAGATAACACCCCCACCCCCAGTTGTGACAAACAAAAATGTCTCCAGACATTTCCAAATGTCCCCGGGGGCAACACACACACACACACACACACACACACACACACACACGTTGAGAACCACTAATCTAAATTAAGCACATTTATCAGTTTAGCTCAGTCCAGTCGCTCAGTTGTGTCCGACCCCAGTTTGCAACCCCATGGACTGCAGCATGCCAGGCTTCCCTGTCCATCACCAACTCCTGGAGCTTATTCAAGCTCATGTCCATTGAGTCGGTGATGCCATCCAACCATCTCATCCTCTGAGGTCCCCTTCTCCTCCCACCTTCAATCTTTCCCAGCATCAGGCATGTATAACTTTAATTTTTTAAGTTTTTTATAAAGTATTTAGTGCAGTGACAGATGCATAGTTAGTGCTTAATAAATGGCAGCAAGGATTGTTATTTCCTTGACCTTGCTGAGGCTGTCTTCTCAATCCATCGACAGGCATTCCCTGCATCACAGGAGACAAGCCATGCCCCAGTGAGCTCCTAATCTTTCATATTTGCATATAATACCACTGCCACTAATCATATTAGTATTGATGACAATAACCAAATACCATCTCTGGGCCTGGCACAGCGTGAGGCACACAAGAGGGTAAGTGCATCCATTCACATCTAGCAATACCTAGTTGCCTTGTACATAATCAGTGTTAATTTCATCCTCACAAGTGGGAGAGGGAGGGAGGAGGATTGTTGTTCTTGGTTACTATGAAGAAACTGAGGATCAGAGAAGCTAAGCAACTTGCCTAAGATCACAAAGCTATTAAGTGGAAAGGCCTTAGCCTCAAACTTAATTCCAACTCTAAGGCAAGTCAGCCCCCATCATACTTGGGATCACACCTTGCTATTCATCAAAGTCACTGGGGAGCTTTTAAAAAATAATGATGCCTGGACTCTATCCCAATGGCCCAAAATCTGTAGTGGTGGGGCCCAGGCATTTGCATTTTTAAAAACTTCCCCAGGTGACCCTGATGCATAGGGAAAGATGAGAAGAAAAGCCCTAGATCAGTGCTTCTCAAACTGCAAGGTGTAAATGAATCCCTCATGGCTATTGTTAAAATGCAGATTTAGCAGATCTGAGGGAGGGCCTGGGACTGTGCCTTTCTAACAAACTCCCAGTAATGCTCCTGCTGGTGCACAGGCCACATTTTGAGCAACAAAACACGGACCCGCTGCATGTCCTCACTTGCTAACTCTGCCTGCCGGGAGGGTTGGGAGTTCCCAAGGGAAGAGGTAAAAACTGAATTTCTTCTCCCAGGAACAACGACGACAATAACAATACCATTTACTGAATATCTACTATGTGTCAAACCCTGTGCTAAATATGTTTTAAATAGATGAGCTCGTTTAAACTTCATAATAACCCTACGTGGTAGTTGCTTCTATTGTCATTTCTTTTTCAGGTGATGAAACAGAGACACTAAATTTTAAGTAACTTGTTCAAGAGCAATGCAGTTTGCCAAGTAGCCAAAAGTCATACCTGAATATCTCTTAGGACGGTTGATCCCTGGCTATCCTGCCTACCTTAATTCAACGCCATTCTCCACTCATGCTGTGCAACCTTAGGAAAACCACTTGACCTCTCTAGCTTCATATGTTCCAATTGAAAACTGAGCAAAAAAGGTCATCCCTAGATAACTCACACCAGGAAGACACATTTTGATGTCAATTAAGACCACGTTCCTGAATGTGGCATTCATTCTTCAAAGACGCAGCATGTTACAAATACCCTTTCTGAGAGCTGGAGGTGGGGGAGGATGTTTTATTTTTAACCTTGAGCAGGTAGGTGGGATTCTGGTCCCAGGGAACACAACTGTGTGAGGGGCTGTGAAGCCGATAGGCATACCTGCAGAAGAAGATAAGGTTTTCACCATCTCCAATGACTGGAAGCTTATTAAGGAGGGGTGGCGGGAGAGATGCTATCTCCCCAGCTGAAATATCAGCCGGTTCATCTCTGGCAGTGACTCAGCCTGGGCAGGGGGAAGAGGCAGCAGGGCGATCAATTACAACGCATCCTGCTCTCCACAGAAGCTGAGAGATGCCACCACCCACGGCTGGTGGGGCTGAGCATCCGTTCAGGTGTGGATGAGCAGTCTAACCTTTCAGGGAAATTAGATGAGTTGCAGGTTCAAACTCTTTCTCAAGGAAGAATTTATATCTAGAAGGCCCATTCCAGCACCTTCCGGCTGTGTGAGCCTACCAGGTCACTGGACCTCTTGGAGCCTCAGTTTACTCCTCAGGAAAAAAGGGCTTCCCCAGTGGCTCAGCGGGTAAAGCATCCACCTGCAATGCAGGTGACACAGGAGACTCAGGTTTGATCCCGGGGTCTGGAAGATCCCCTGGAGAAGGAAGTGGCAACCCACTCCAGTATTTTTGCCAGAAAAATCCCATGGACAGAGGAGCCTGGTGGGCTACAGTCCAAAGGGCACAAAGAGTCAGACATGACTGACCACTAAGCACGCAAGCACAAAAAGAAGAGGCCATCTCGCCTGATGTGCCTTCCTCTTTGGGTTGTTTGAAGGTTTTCTAAATGACAATATGTATTTTGCATGGACCTGGTTGTATAAAGTCCAGGTGGTACCTGAACCGATATGTTAATTCTAACAGTTATGTGTTGATTTTACCTGCATCAGGAAAAAAATTATATAAACATACATACAGTTATTGTGGGCTTTCCTGGTGGCTCAATGATTAAAAAAAAAACCAAAATCCACCTGCAATGCAAGAGACACAGGAGATGTGGGTCAGAAAGATCCTCTTGAGGAGGACATGGCAACCCACTCCAGTATTCTTGCTGGGAAAATCCCATGAACAGAGGAGCACGGCAGGCCACTGTCCATGGGGTTTCGAAGAGTGGGACACAACTGAAGCGACTGACCACCACTACCACGGTTATTGTATTACTGTTGGTTTCTCTTACTTCCATCTGCTTTATTTCACCTCAAATCAGATATCACCTTCAGACATTGCATAAATGCACTAATTAATTCATTGTGTGTCTCCTCTTCACTAGTCATCAGAGGTTTTCTCTTTTGGTGCACTGATGTACTCCAGTGCCCAAAATAGTGTCTGGTATAATGTAGGTGCTCAGCAAATATTTATTGAATGAATATCAAACCATGAGTTCACTTGATATGATTGCTTGGGGTTGGGTCAAGTTACTTTGGTTTTCAGTTTTGGTTTTTAAGTAAACAGACTTGAAGAATAGTCAAGATGGCATGCAAAAAGCCCAAAGTCAGGGGACCACCAGGTGACAGATGCTTAAATCACTTGGTAGCACCACCAGAGTGTCAGGGGGCGTTGGCTGCAGCGACAGCAGCGGGCGGCCCTTGGGGGGACAAAGGAGTGGCTCTGGGTGAATGCCAGAGCCCCACATCAGCCACTTGTACCATAATGGAATCCCTCCCAGTCCTGCCCTGTTTCCCAGCACTCCTGTGGGAACCAAGTGAATTAACCAAGTGGAACTGTTCTGCAACCTTGAAGAGCTACTGACACAGTAGTGAGGCGCTGTTACTATATAAACACTCTGGGTGTCACCCAGCCTGACCAGCACAAGGATCTCAACTCATTCCCAGGGTAGGTGTTCTCCAAGGGGAGTCTGAGTGGCTCTGGGGTGAAGCCAGACTTGAATTCAAGTCCCAGCAGTGCCACTTGGCACCAGTGTGGTCTCAACAGTCTCTGGACCTCCTTTTCCACACTCAGCAAATATTTTTGGCTCTATGTTTATAAAATAGGGATAGCATAGCTGCCCTAAAAAACAACTGATCCATAAACAGCAATAGTAGGTCTTAGGTCTCTGAAACAACCTATTATGTCCACCGTACAGATGGAGAAACTGAGGCCTGGGAGAGGGGATGATTATAATCCTATAGCTAGTAAGAGATGGAGCCTTGCCTCAAACTCAGGCAGATAACCAAGCTCCAAGGTTGTTTACACTAAGTTACACTGCCTCCCTTTTAAAAATGATGTGGGTATCTACAGCTATTGTCTTCATTCATTCATTGAAAAAACATCCATGAGCAATGACTGCGTGCCTGGCACCGAACTAGTCACTGAGGAATGAATGTCATGAATTGGACAAGTTCCCTGCTTCTCAGAGGGGAAGCCAAGAGTAAATAGTAGATGCTACAAAGAACAAATGGATACAGGGGCTCATTCTGATTGTCAGGGAAGACCTCTCTGAAGATGAGACATGAGTGATCAGAAGGGATCAGAAGAGGTTTTAGGAAGGGAATTCCAGAAGGAGGTAGTAATTAGTGCAAGGTCCATGCAGGGGACAGGCTTGACATATTCAAAAGAAGGCAGGGATGGCTGAAGCACCATGAGAGCAACAGTGACTCAAGAAGAACCAGGAGTGGCCGGTAGGGGGCAGATCAGGTAGGGTTCTATGGGCCTGAGTAGTCAGTGTTTAATCTAAGTGCAGGAGGAAGCCTTTGGGAACTTCCCTGGTGGTTCAGGGGTTAGGAGTCTGCACATTCACTGCAGGGGGCATGGGTTCGATCCCTGTTCAGGGAATTAGGACCCTGCAAGCCGCATGAAACTGAAGTTACTCAGTCGTGTTTGACTCTTTGCAAACCCATGGACTGTAGCCTACCAGGATCCTCCGTCCATGGGATTTCCCAGGCAAGAGTACTGGAGTGGGTTGCCATTTCCTTCTCCAGGGGATCTTCCCTACGCAGGGATCGAACCTGGGTCTCCCGCATTGCAGGCAGATGCTTTACTGTCTGAGCTACCAGGGGAGTCCAAGTGGTGCAGCCTAAACAAATAAATTGTTTTTTAAAAAAGAGAAAGGGTTTGGAGGCTTAAGCAATTAAGCCACACATCTTATTTAAGATTGTTCTGAGAGCAATATGGACTAAAGGGGGGAAGGGCAGAAGCTGAAACATTAATGGAGAGACTATAACAGTTGTTGGTACAAGAAATGATGGTAGAAACAAAGGCTTATGTACACCAAAAACCACATACGGAAATGTCCACAGCAGCATTATTCATAACAGACACAAGCTAGAAACAAGTCACAGGCCCATCAACAGTAGAATGTATAAACAAAATGCAGGACATTCATCCAGTGGAATACTACACAGCAGTGAAAAGGAAGAGACTACCACTGCTCACAAAAACATGGAAGAATCTCCCAACACAATGTTGAGAAGCCAGGCAAAAAACAGTACATGCTATTTAATTCCATTAATAGGAAGTCAAAATGGACAGAATTAATCTACCGTGATGGGGGATGGGGAGTGGTTACCTGTGGGATGATACCAACTGGGAGGAAGCATGAGAGAGCCAGCTGGCCTCTGAGAAACGCTCTCTAGCTTGCCCCACATGGTGGTTATACGAGTGTACTACTATGTAAAATTCATTGAGATCTTAGGATCTAAAGATCACTTAAGATCTAAAACAAGAGAAACAGTTGAAAGAAAAAAAACGATGATAGAGTGGGTCAGGCTGGCAGAAGGGAATGAACTCGACAGGTCCCTCTCTTAGGATTCTGAAAGTGAAATCGGCCTCCTGGGACTCTGTCCTCTGACTTGTGAACTGCACTCTCTCCCATAACTGAGGCTGCTTCCCAAATGAGAGATGACTCTGAGGTACCCAGAGTGAAAAGAAACAGGATTCCCCAGAGTGTTGGAAATCCCCAGCAAGAGATCCAGAACAATGAGGTCTGGCTCCCTACTCTACCCACTGAGCCAGGAGGGCTTGGGCTGTGGAGGAGGAAAAGCTTGATCCCATCCAAGGAAGCCGCTGCGGACAGCCCTGGCCGCTTTTAAACAACTTTCCATCTCTGTCAACCCAAGAGCTGCATCAGACCTGGAGAAACTGGGCAGCCAGACTTGACTTCTTCTGCCTGTTTTCAACCTGAGCTGCATGAACTGTGTTCACGTCAGAATGACTGCAGGTCAGGGCCCTGCTGCTTGGGGAAGCCTCCTGAAAGGCTCCCGTGGACCAGTGGAAGATGGGCTGGGAGGTGTTTGGCATCCTCGCTGTAAGATGTGTCTTTAATATCTCTTTAAAACTTTAGGAAATTATTTAAAGCATCAAGAAGAAAAAAATGCATTATGTATACAATAATGATACACACACAAAGACACATACACAGACATACACACACATACAAGGGCTTCCCAAGTGGCTCAGTGGTGAAGAATCTGCCTGCAAAGCAGGAGATGAGGGTTCAATCCCTGGCTCAGGAAGGTCCCCTGGAAGAGGGAATGCCACTACAGTATTGTTGACTGGCAAATCCTATGGACAGAGGAACCTGGCAGGCTACACAGTCCTCAGGGTTGAAAACAGTCAGACATGATTGAAGTGACTGAGCATGCACACATGTATGCACACACACAAATGGGGTCCCTTCTCAACTGCCTTTCTTTACTTAATAACTGATTTTGACTATCTTCCAGGGCTATTTGAGAGGCTTCAAGTGCATCTGTTTTATTAGCTCCATGTAATGTGTGTGTTAGTCCCTCAGTCGTGTCCAACTCTTTGCGACCCCATGGACTGTAGCCCTCCAGGTTCCTCTGTCCATGGGATTCTGCCAGCAAGAATACTGGAGTGGGTTGCCATTCCCTTCTCCAGAGGATCTGCCCAACCCAGGGATCGAACCCAGGTCTCCTGCTTTGCAGGTGGACTCTTTACCATCTGAGCCACCAGGAAAGCCCTTATTAGCTCCATAATAAGGTAATAAGCAATAAAGTTGGAATTCATTTGTTACACACTGTTCCAAGTCCTTCTCATGTCTTTAAACCTTTATTTCTCACCTCAACCCTATGAGGTCAGTTCTATAATTATCATCTCCATTTTACACATGAGGAGACTGAGGCTCTCCAGAGGCCAGCCCAAGGACAGAACATGGTGCTGTCTTAAATACATGTGCATCTGACATCCAGGTCTGCCCTTGGTCAGCACGTGTGACAAAGCATGAATAACTGAATGAGAAAATAATTATTATTGCAACTAAAATTGATAACACACTTTCCTGTGTGCTAGACACTGCTGAAGGCACTTTATGTGTGTGAACTCCTTTGTCTAACCCCTCATTTCATCCTCACAATGAGTTTATAAGCTATGGACTAATTGTGTGTGCTCAATTGCTCAGTCATGTCCAACTTGTTGCAATCCCATGGACTGTGGCCTGCCAGGCTCCTCTGTCCATGGTATTTCCCAGGCAAGAATACTGGAGTGGGTTGCCATTTCCTCCTCCAGGGGATCTTCCCAACCCAGGGATCGAACCCTCATTTCCTGAGTCTTCTGCATTGGCAAGCAAGTTCTTTACCACTGAGCCACCAGGGAAGCCCTAGGTACCAATACTGTCCCCAGTTAAGCGAGGACAGTGACAAATGAGAAAACTTGAGGCATGGAGCAGTAACTCAATGAATACATGAATGTAAGAATGAACGAATGTTGACTTACATTAAAATCCCAGTCATCTGGTCTCTATAGAGTGCTGACCTGACAGTCCTTTCACCTCTCTGAGCCGCACCTCTACCTGTAAAATGGGGAAGTAAATCACTGCACCTGCACCTCACAGGGAGGTGCTGAGGAGGAAGCGAGTCTGTATGCGTCAAGAAAGCACCTGGCTAAGGTGCAAAATGGGCAAAATGAAGCTGGCAAAGGAAGGGAAAATCCCTTCCTTGCTTGGCCAGGTGACCTTGGGCAAGTCACACAACTTCTCTGAACCTCACTTCCTCAGCTGTAAAGTTGGGTTATGAGTACCCCCACACCCCCAAGGTGGTGATGAAGGAGGCTGCAGTCAAGCCTGCAAAGCCCTTTAGCTCAGCCAGTGACTGCCTCAGAGAAAGTCTCATGATGGATGAGTGGCCCTCACCCAGCCGGACCTGCTTTCCAGGACAGCTCACCGGCCAAAACGGACTCCTTGGAGGCAAATCCAACACATTCCTGCAGCACCAACCTTTCAAGCTGTCAGACAGGTGGGGGCACAACCCAGTGGGGGCACTCTTGCTTCCCCCAGATGAATAAATCATTACAGGAGAGTGTTACGCATCCCACCAGCATCCATAAGGACCTGAATTATGTATAAAAAGGCAGCGAAAGCAATTTATCCCAGGCACGTGCAAGTCATAAAATGGGAGTTCTCACGTGCCCGAGACAATTTTCAGATATTGCAGTTTTTATCAAAGCAAAAAGGCCGTCTAAAGGAGCACCCTGCCTCATGGGTGCGGGGATGCCTTAATCGGGTTTATTTATTATCAGAGGAGAGTAATCTAACTCTCCCTCCTGGTTCTGCCACCTCCCCCACCCACTGCCCCAGCCTGGCTGCTTCTCAGCTCAGGAGTTCTAGATTTGGAGGATCAGCTGCCCAGAGAAACCACCTTCCAGGTAGGAAAGCTGCTGGGATCATGGGAGTGGGACCAGGTATGCTCCAGATGCCTGGAGGGAGATGGGAGAAGGGAGCAGGAATTGCAAGAAGAGAAAATGGTCCAGGGGCAAGAGCTCTACTCTAAGCCAGAGCTCCACTGTCCCACTTTCTTTTTTTTATTATAATTTTTTTAATTTACTTATTTTATGTTTGGCTGTGTTGGGTCTTCAGTGCTGTAGGGGCTCTTCTCTAGTTGCAGCAAATGGAGACTACTCTCTAGTTGCAGTGTGCGGGCTTCTGGTTGCAATAGCTTCTCTTTGCCGTGGCTTCTCTCGTTGCAGAGCGCAGGCTCTAGGGTGTGTGGGCTTCAGCAGCTGAGGCTCTCTAGCTCTCGAGCACAGGCTCCGTGGATGCGCACAGGCTTAGCTGCTCCAAGGCATGTGGGGTCCTCCCAGATCAGGGATTGGACCAGTGTCTCCTGCATTGGCAGGAGGATTCTTTACCACTGAGCCACCAGGGAAGCCCCAGAGTCCCACTCTCACCACTGATTGATCACATGTGGGGAAACCAGGGCACCGCAAGGCTGAGCAACTACTTGCTCAGGGTCACGTGAGGAGAGAGAAGAGAAGCTGAAACAACAGTGCAGTCAGGCTGACAGACATTTATTCGGGGCCTTCGGTGTACGGGCGCTGGGGATACACGGTAGAGATGTCCATGAACAAGTGACTTCCGGCTGCCCCTTCCAACAGTTGCCCTCTGTCTCTGGGCTTCCACCCTGGGTTGCTTTGCCACTGATGCTCAGATGTGCCAAGTGCACTCCTATCCCAGGGCTTTTGTACTTGCTGTTCCTTCTGCCTGAAACTCTGTTCCTCCAGATCTTTGCATAACTGACTCCCTCCTTTATGGCCTCTGCTTAAATGTCACCTTCTCAGGGAGGACTTCCCTGACCACCTTATCCAGCTGGCAAGCCCTTCCCACGCTCCAAGGCTCCATCCCCTTGTCACATGTTGGGTTGTCCTGAAGCAAACAGTGACAGAGTGTGGAATATAGGGGGGAAAGGAGGTTTGAGGAAAGGGGAGAAAATCAACCATGATACAGTTTCAACAAAGCCTCATTCATACAGATGAAGAACTCTGCAAGCACATATTATACCCCCAGATGTCCTGAGTCAGCTTGAAATGTACCTCCTCCAGTCGTAGTCCCTGGATGCAGGTTGCCCTGGAAAGGGTGTGAGCCTGGCAAGGTGGCTCTGTGGCTCAGGCTGACCCTGAAGGACCTGACAGGCGCAGGCTGTCTGCTGACTGCCCTCCCATAGCCAACCAGCAAGTCCTTCCTTGACAGGCCATGTGGGTGAAACATCTGCTTGTTTACAACACACCTGATCTGCTTGAAATCTCTTCCCAGCACTTAACCACCACCCAACCCAGTATATGTCTATGTTGTTGTTTTTTTTCCCAGTTTTTTATTCATTAAAATAGTATAGAGATGCAGTTGTTTAAATGTGTCAAAAAGTAAGAATCACCTGGACTTCATGTTAAAAAAAAATAGATTCTCAAGAGTCCAACACAAACTGTACAAATTGAACAGACAATCTACAGCTATAACAAGTATCCTGGTGATTGTTATTATCTGACAAGTTTAGAAAACATTGGTAGGTTAGAAAATCCATGATGCTATCAACTGCAGTCAAAACCTGACCCACCGATTTTTGCATGGATCTGTATGTTCCTTTCCGGTGGTCAGGGGTTCTTGCCCACTTTCAGCCGGTGTTCTGAAAGATCTTTTGTGTCTGAAGGTACATTTCTTATGCATCCATGGAGAGAGATTTACTCCACGTCCACCTACTCCTCCACTATCTTGTCTCTCAATACATGTCTATATATTTACTTATTTATCATCTTTGCACATAACCCCAACTGCTGTTTTCAAGAATATACACAATGGCTGTCTTGTTCTTATTGCCTAGAACACTGATTGGCATAGAGCAGATACCCATTAAAAATGTGCCCAATGAATGAGTGGAGAAGGCAATGGCAACCCACTCCAGTACTCTTGCCTGGAAAATCCCATGGACGGAGGAGCCTGGTAGGCTACAGTCCATGGGGTAGCAAAGAGTCAGACACGATTGAGTGACTTCATTTTCACCTTGCACTTCCCTGCATTGGAGAAGGAAATGGCAACCCACTCCAGTATTCTTGCCTGGAGAATCCCAGGGACGGAGGAGCCTGGTGGGCTGCCATCTATGGAGTCGCACAGAGTCAGACACGACTGATGTGACTTAGCAGCAGCAGCAATGAACAAGTGACTTCTTCTGTTCTGAACTTAACAGAGAAGACTGGACAGTCAACAATTACGTTTCAGCACAGTAAGTACCATCAAAGGGGATATCCCAAGGGCAGTGGTGGTGGGAGGGTGGGGGGTGGCGGGCGGGTCTCTAACCCAGCCTAGGATGGGGAGCGTCCAGGAAAGTCTGTCTGACTCCAAGACAATGGCTATTCCTACTTCATCGGGATAGGACAGGCGGTATGGAAGCAGCTGCCACTGCACCTGGGGCTTCTCCATCATCTTGATGTGTCGGGCACGGTTACTTAACCATTTCATGTTTTTATATATTGCCTCTCCAACCAGGTTATAACTTCTCTGAGCTCAGGAAGCATGTCTTACATTTCTTTATCCCCTTCAATGCAAGCACTGTGTTTCGTGCACTGCTGACACTCACTGCATAATCACTAGAATATATTAGTCAGGCCTATAAGAATGAAGCAGCATGGCTGTGGGTGGCTAAGTTTTCTGACCTCCAGTAGGGACACAAGGTCTGTGAAAATAAAAACAGCTCTCACCTACTGAGCACCAGCTCCAAACTGCTACTGTGCCAAGCACTTTGCATACAACACACTGTCAGTTCTCATGGCAGCCTTGAAAGGCAGAGGCCTGAAAATCAGTTCCATTTTACAGATGAGAAAACTGACACTCAGAGAGGGGAAAACACTTTCCCAAGGTCACACAGTCAATATGTGGTCGAGCCTCCAGACAAGCCTAAGCGGGTGCTCTGAACCATTACACTGATATTTTAAGGTTAACGTGACAGTTTTAAAGCAGGATAGAATCACAAAATCTGGGTTGTGAGATCAAACATCCCCATAAGCCTGAAGTTGCTAGGGTCTCTGTGTATTCAGGAGGACCGGGAGCATGACAAATGGCCACCCAGCCCCCAATCAGTCTCACCTCTGTAGTAATTCCTGATGTCTTCTCTCAGGCACTGGTTGTGCCCCCACCAGAAGAAAGGACCGGAAGATGTCTCCAAAGGAGATTTCTGTGACACAATGAAGATTGGGTGATGGCACTCAGATCATTGCAAACATGGAAACCTGGCTTTCTCAGCACACTGAGTGTGGAATCATCTCATTCGCCACACTTCAAGACCAGTGTGTAAACCAGATGACAATTTGATCATGTGCAAAGACAAATGACTACAGTTGGGATTGGCTCAGAAAGTCTACACAACCAGTACTTTCTCTCCTGGTAAGAAGACCAGTCTGGGGAAACAAATACTAATCTGGTTTCTTGCTGAATAAAATTGGGACAAAGAAAGACAGATGTATCCACTGAATGTTTAGTGGCAGTTGACTCAAATGACTGGGAACAAGCATTTCATGGAAAAGATAGTTCAGATGGGATCATAACCTGTTGTTCAGTCACTAAGTCACGTCCGACTCTCTGCAACCCCACAGACTGCAGCATGCCAGGCTCTCCTTTCCTGTACTATCACCTGGAGTTTACTCAAATTCATGTCAACTGACTTAGTGATGCTGTCTAACCATCTCATCCTCTGCCACCTCCTTCTCCTTTTGTCTTCAATCTTTCCCAGCATCAGGGTGCTTTCCAATGAGTTGGCACAGGTGGCCAAAGTATTGGAACTACAGTTTCAACATCGTCCCTCCAATGAATATTCAGGACTGATTTCCTTTAGGATTGACTGGTTTGACCTCCTTCCAAGAGACTCTCAACAGTCTTCTCCAGCACCACAGTTTGAAAGCATCACTTCTTTAGCACTCAGCCTTCTTTATGGTCCAACTCTCATATCCATACACAACTACTGAAAAAGCCATAGCTTTGACTGTACTTTGTTGGCAAAGTGATGTCTCTGCTTTTTAACATGTTGTCTAGGTTTGCCATAACCTGCCTTCCAAGGAGCAAGTGTCTTTTAATTTCATGGCTGCAGTCACCATCTGCAGTGATTTAGGAGCCCAAGAAAATAAACTCTGTCACTGTTTTCACTTTTTCACCTTTGATTTGCCATGAAGTGATGGGACTTGATGCCACGATCTTAGTTTTTTGATTGATGAATTTCAAGTCAGCTTTTTCACTCTCCTGTTTCATCCTCATCAAAAGGTCCTTTAGTTCCTTTTCACTTTCTCCTGTTAGAGTGGTAACATCTGCATATCTGAGGTTGTTGATATTTCTCCTGGCAATCTTGATTCCAGCTTGTGATTCTTCCAACCTAGCATTTCACATAATGTACTTTGCATAATAGGGCTTCTCTGGTGGCATAGTGGTAAAGAATCTGCCTGCCAATGCAGGAGATGTGGGTTCAATCCCTGGGTAGGGAAGATTCCCTGGAGAAGGAAATGGCAATCCACTCCAGTATTCTTGCCTGGGAAATCCCATGGACAGAAAAGCCTGGTGGGCTACAGTTCATGGGGTTGCAAAAGAGTCGGACACAACTTAGTGACTAAATAACATACAACAATATTTCGTATAGCACAGCAGAATACAGCAAACTCAGCATGTAAGTTAAATAAGCAGGATGACAATATACAGCCCTGTTGTACTCCTTTATCAACTAATCAGGTGTTCATAACTCTTAGAAGTCAATTGGCAGCAATATCTGCCTCCATCCTGTGGCAGAGATTTTGGTCATTGTTGAGAGGCAATTGCCAACTCCCTTTCCTATGGTTGTTTAACATTATAGAGATTAGATAAACATACACTCACTTTCCTTAGAACTAAGGGTTGCCATATCTGGCCAGTGACACATAATGGAAAGTCATCTTAGGGGCTTCTGGGAAGATACTTGCCTTTCTGGTGAAAAGTACAGAGGCAAGAGAAGAGCTCACTGGTACTACCTCTTTCCCTTTCCTTTTGCTTAAAAATGGATGATAGCCAGAGCCATCTTTCAACCATGAGTGAGATGAAAAGTCAAAGTGCTAAGACTTATGGAATGGAAAGAAAAAAAGAGTATGAATCATTGATAATATTGTCGGCCTGATGCACCAAACCTGAAACTTCCTACATCTGGACTTCCCATTAGAGAACACCATTAAATGTCTTTGTCGCTTAAGTCTTCGTTGTTTCAGTTTTCCATTACACAATTACAAATCACTTCAAAATTAAGCAGCTTTAAACAACCATTATAATCTCTCGTGATTCTGTGAGTTCACTGGGCTCAGCAGGACAGTTATTCTCTCCACACGGTATTGACTAGAGTTGCAATCATCTGGAAGCTCGACTGAGTCGAATGCCCAAAGGAGCTCACTCACATGACTGGCAGCTGGCTGGGAGCTCAGCCTTTCTCTGTATGACTTGCATTTCTCATAACAAATTATAGAGCATCACTTCCACTCCATTCTATTTTTCAAAGTAGATCAGAGGGTGAGCTCAATTCAAGAGGAAAGCAAGGAGACACTGCTTCTTAATGGGAGGAATGGCAAGGCAGTTCCAGCCACCTTTAATTCACCACAGTTATCAATATGCTTTTATATGACTTGCAACTGAAAGCATTTCCCTAAGTGCAGCGCTTTCCCTTGGAAACAGCAAGACCCCCTGTCCACTGGGACAAGCTGCAGTGGCTGCACTGCCAAGGTCGGCATTTGCAACTCTGTCCTCCGGGCCTCCACGGCAGATCATGATGGATACAACCTTGCCTTAAACGTGTTAATACCTTCAATCACATGACAGACAAGTTTTGCAGGTCTTGGAGCCATCCTGCCTCTTTGAGGTGACTTTGTACTGCTCTGCTTTGATCTATAATATATTGACTTCTTGGTTTAACTCTCAGAAAGGCAATCTTCACTCCCTGTGTTCTCCAAGTGCTTAAGAAAGCATCACTGTAGCCCCCTAAACCTGGCAGCCATCTTCATCAGGATGATTATTCTTCTTGCCCTGTCTCCATCCCAGGGTCGCTTAAAGAATCAGATGGAATGATGGCTGGAAGTATCTTGGAATGGTTAAGAGGGATTATTAATATCATAATCAAATGAGCATGTTGTGTCAGTTACAGCTTTTTTGGTAAAAGTTACATAAAACCCTATACAATCCTGCCAATGTAAAAGGAAGAAAAGGTGGCCAGAAGTCTGAGGGAGCCATGCCAATTTCGGGGATGGCAGGCTCGAGCAACTCAAACATTGTCAGCGGGACCTATTTTCTCTCCACATCTTGGTCCTGATCTCCTCCAGGTTGCTTCATTTCTCAACAGGACAGGCTGCCAACAACTTCAGGTGCACATCCCCCTGGTCTCTCCTCTCCTAACTCTTTGTTTTTTTAATGTATTTATTTTTATTTATTCATTTATTTTTGCATGTTCTGGGTCTTCGTTGCTGTGAGGGCTTTTCTCTAGTCGTGGTGAGTGGGGGCTACTCTCTTATTGTGGGGCACAGGCTCTGGGGCATGCAGGCTTCAGTAGTTGTGGCTTGCGGGCTCAGTAGTTGTGGTTCGCAGGCTCTAGAGCACAGGCTCAGAAGTTGTGGTGCAGGGGCTTAGTTGTCCCTCGGCATGTGGGATCCTCCCAGATCAGAAATTAAACCCATGTCTCCTGCACTGGCAGGCAGATTCTTCACTGCTGAGCCCCCAGGGAAGCACGTTCCCTAACTCTTTAAACAAAACTCTTTCTTCTGACTGATATTGGTCCAAGTTGAGCAAAATGCTCAACTTTTAACCAATCTTTATGGCTAAGGGCATGTAATAGGAAGGGGAGATAGACATATGATATAAAGGATGGATGCCTTGACAGGTACCCTGTGGGTGAGTAGAAGCACAGATGTGCAGAGAGAAGCAGGGAACAGAGTGGTCATGGCAAGAAGTGGAAGAGAAAGACCGAGCAGCTCCATGAAGAAAGGCAGAAGGGACTTTCCTCCCTGGCTTTTTGTTTCCACCCTTGAGGAAAGAATCAATCTTGGTAGAGGACATCTACAGTGACTTGATACTATACCCAAATTTTCATAGCAGATTGTGCAGTGGTTAAGACTCTGAACTCCAAATGCAAGGAGCACAGGTTTGACCCCTGGTCGGGGAACTAAGATCCCACATGCCACACAGAGTGGCCAAAAAAAAAAAAACATGTGGGGGATATTTGAGCTGGAACTTTATCTTGAAAACTGAAACTAAAGCTTATCAACCTAACACAATTAAGGTTACCACTTCAACGACATATGAATTCTTATGAAGAGTGAAAAGTAAATTAAGTAGTCAGGGGGGTTTTTTGGTGTAATTTTTCTGACAAAATCCTTCATTTCAGCTTTGGCTTTCATAGGATGATAGCAAAAAGGTCATTTAAAAAAATATTCAAGGGCCTCACCAATTTTTCCCAAGGCCTTCTGGAATCTTTTGATATTTAAATCTTTCTCTTTTGAAGTGCTCACCGTGTCACTTTCCTTGTCATTTTTTTTTCTTCAACTGTTAACTCTTTGGGGGGAAGGGATATTAAAAACATTGAATAACCAGTATGTCAGTATCAAATGATCAGCCCAGTCACTGCAACAGCCATCATGGCCGAATCTGTGGGTTCCAGCTGAGTATCAATATTGATTGTTCTAAAACCACCAGACTCCCAAGGGTTGTCTGTGGTTTTTCTGTTCTTTAAGCACGTGTCATCAACCTCATGGAATCCTGCACTTTGGGCAATATTTTCAATCAAACATTTGCAGCTGGTTTATACTGTGTATGTACCAGGGTCAGACCATCAATGAGTGGCTGATTCTCTTTGACAGGACTCACTGGTTGTAAGAAACAGCAACCCCTCCCAGGACTTGTGACAGGCACTCAAAATTCAGGGGGTCCTTCAGAGAGACTGAGCCACAAGGTAGATGGTGTTGTAGAAAAGGATTCATGCTAGTGTTAATCATTAAAATTTTTAACAAGTAATGTTATATAATTACTGTAAGCTTTGAAGGACAACTTTTATATCTCTAAAGAACCCCATCATCTCCAGGACTCAGATGATAAATACTCAACAACAAAGACTCCTTGAATTTTGTTTGTGAACTAATTTTTATGGATTGCCCTTTCTTACAATCAATAAATCTTGCAAAAGACTATTAGGATTTATATATATAGGGTCACCAGATGGTTTCAACAGAAATATCAAAACCACTTGGAAAAAGACACAATGACCATGAGTGGGTCTGATGTTTCTAAATTTCTTTCCTAAGTGAAATGCTCAAATATCAGCCTATGTAGTTCAAACTGGAAATCCTATTTATAAAATTCAGGACAGATTCCTTACACAACTGTAGATGTTAGTTCACCAATTCAGATAGGCGTGAGGCTTGTGTTGTTAATCATGGGACAGAAAACAGAGTAAACACACATGAGGGAAAGAAGCAGCTAAAATGATGAATTTCTCCATCTTGTCTCTTTGCTGAGCCTTTGGAGTTCTGATCCGCAGACTTAGGAGTTAGGGCTGAGGTGGTTACAGGTCACTGGGTATCTTCCTAGCCCCAGTTTTGAGGAACAGCAGCAATTACTTCATGTTCTGCAAAGCTAATTAACTCGAATCAATCAAAGCCTTGCCCAGATCGGAAACAGTTTTGAAAAAAGACTTCTGAATTCTGCAAACAGTGAATTTTCCTTAATTAACATATTAACATACATCCTTCCCATGCCTCAAGTCAGAGCATTTTCATTTTTGGGAAGACAAAAAGCAAGAGCATCGGAAGCTAACAGTGTCATTGGTTTTCAAAAGAGAATAGTGGTAAAAGGCTGTGGTTTTTACAGCCAAACAGGTATGGATGTAAATCCTGGCTCTGCTGCTTGCTCACTGAGTGACCTTGGATGAGTCATCTAACTTCTGTGTGCCTCAGTTTTCTCATCTGTTAAGTGAGGGAAACAATAGTATCCACCTAATGAGGCTTTAATATTAAGTATAAGGTGTTCTCAAGCCCTAACACATAATGAATATCTGATAATCATTATTAATCTGACACAGATGGTGGACAATCTGGATTTTTTTCCCCTACTAGGCCATTATTATTCCTTGTAGTAATAGCCTCTTGGGTTTCCTTTGAGTAACCACCCCCTCTCTACTAATAGGGAAGTTCAAGAGGGACTAGATAAATTCACCTCAATTTCAGGGCTGAAACTGTGTATTAATATCAGTTTACTAGGACATCACAGACTGGGTGGCTTAAACAACAAAAATTTTCTCAAAGTTCTGGAGGCTAGAGGTCTGAGACCAAGGTGCTGGCAGGATTAATGTCTTCTGAGGTCTGTCTCTCTCTCCTGAGCTTGCAGATGGCCGTCTTCTCCCTGTGTCCTCACAAGCTCTTCCCTCTGTGTGTCTGTTCTAATTTCCTCTTCTTATGAGGACAACAGTCATATTGGATTGAGGCTCACCCATATGCTCTCATTTTACCACAATTACCTCTTTAAAGATCCTACCTCCAAAATATAGTCACATTTAAGAGATACTGAGTGGGGGTGGGGGGAGGTTGTGGTTAGGACTTCAACACATGAATCTGGGGGAGACAAAACTCAACCTATAACAAACTTGTGACCCATATCTGGCCAAAATATTTCCCTCCCCTTGGTCAGAGTGATTGAGTCCATCCAAGACATTTTTTAAAAACTTAAGTACAGGGAATTTCTTCATTTCCAAGATTGTTGTTGCCAAATAAATAAACAAATATATATCTATATATAATGGAACTGCTGGGGTTACCATATGGAAAAGGTCAGTATAGAAGAAAACAGAGATGGAAAGATATAGTCCTGATGTCATCATCTGAATCCCTGGGTCCAGCTGAGCCTAAAGCTTACATTGACAGTTCATTCATATGATTCACTAAACATCCCCTTTCGTGACTTGAGCCAGCTTGAGTTGGTTTATGTCACTCCCAACCAAAGAAGTCTTACCCAGCATAGTCCCCACTTAATTATTAGGCAACTTGTAGATCCTAAAGAAATAGAAAAGGATCAAGATACTTTCCAAGGACTGGAAAGTGGAAAGAATATTTACAGAAAAAATTGGGTAGGAATCATGAGCACATAATAAAGGGGTCCAGGTATGCTCAGTTGCTCAGTCGTGTCCGACTCTTTGGGACCCCATGGACTGTAGCCCACCAGTCTCCTCCGTCCATGGGATTTTCCAGGCAAGGATACTGGAGTGGGTTGCCACTTCTTCCACCAGGGAATCTTCCTGACCCAAGGATTGAACCTGTGTCTTCTGTGCCTCCTGTGTTAGCAGGTAAATCCTTTACCACTGAGCCACCGGGAAAGCCCCATAATACAGGGGACAGAGTAGATTTAAGAACAGATGCGTATTCCTTTGAGCTTACTGTAATAAATTTGACTGCATAGTTGTTAAGGCAAGTAGTTCTTCATTAAACCACAGGTTTCTGAGAGACAGTAATAGTATCTTGTTCAGGTGCAATGTACCCCAAGTGTCCAAGCACTCAAAAATATTTGTGGATTTGAATGGGCTTACTAAGAAATCTTTTGCATTTTATGATTTAACATACACAACCTTTAAATAATGAATTTGCCATAGTGTTATATTTGCAAACTACCAGTACACTCAGTGTTGGAAAATTACATTGATAATCATATAGTAGTTGAGTATAAATTTTAATAAGGCCTAATAACTCAAAGAGGAAACTTTCAAATGCATCCCCTCACCATTAGCTGACCTGTAACTGGCCCCTTCTTTACCCATAAATTGCATTGTAATTCTCTATTGCAATCTACAATTGCTTTCCTTGGGACCCATTACAGCCCCTTATGAAAGAGGTTTGGATGGGAAAAGGAAAGAAGGTATGTTTACAACACTAGGTAGCAGTATGTAGTGAGAAGAGTCTGGCCTCCTCCATTTGGCTTATAGCACTGGAGAAGAACCCTGAGCGTGGGATATGCTGAGTTTCTATCAAGCTGCTGGTTACCTGCCTACTCTCCCCTGTGGAGAAAGATTACTTCTTACCCTGGAAAGTAAGTAAATGTCTCGGGAACATGGAGCTTGTCTCTATGGTTCCTGCCTAGAAGGTAAGCAAATATCCTCCAGGAAGAAAAGCAAACTTTCATGCTTTTTTTTTTTGCTCATACTGAACAACTTATGGGATCTTAGTTCCCCAACCAGGGATTTAATCCATGTCCCCTGCAGTGGAAGCACAGAATCTTAACCACTTGACCACCAGGGAAGAAGGGAACTTTCTCCTCGTGGAATGTCTCCAGGAAGAGAAAGGTTCTGTATCTTCAATTTGCTATTCAATCAGCCTTGAATGAAACCTGTCAGCACCCTTTCCTTGGGAAGGTCCAGACCATATAAGAACCCAAGAAATCCAGGGAGAACTGTCTTCCAACAGATACGTACAGAGGTGATGATGCCATAGGATGGAAGGAAACTGGATCCGTGAATCACCAGGTAGAGGACAGCCTTTGCCAACCCACCTGAGGCTTTATGTGAGTAAAAAACAAACCTTTGTGATATTCAATCACTGAGATTTCAGGTCTTGCCTATTCTCACAGCTAGCATTAACAATCCTATCAAAAATGACTTTAACATACACTGAACAAGCTTGTATGAGAAATAAGAGAGCTACAAGATATATAGTAAACTCCAAATGATAAGAAATGGGGTGGGATTCAGGAGAGGGTAGATTATGACAAAGTTGTCACCTTACTTGTGAAGGTGTGAAAAGAAGCAAAATTTGAGAGAAGCCACGTCCATCCAGGAGCCCATGCCCTCAGGCTCAGCACATCCAAGAGTAATCAGCCCACCTCACTCATGAGCATCTACACTGGAGCCAAAGCTGCAGATGACTTTCACTCTGGTTTAGACGTTTTCAGATCATCCTAAGCTCAATTACAGCTAAACCAATAATACGCCCCAAATATCATTATTGGAAAATCACCAACCAGGCCCACTAATTGTATTTGCAGCCTCTTCATCATATTAGTAAAGCAATGAGTACAGCATGATCTTCCCAGGAGACAGCCACTCACAAGGCCAATTTCCTTAGGAAGAGACTTTCATATTGCACCAGCTTGGAACTAATGTGTCTCGGGAAATCAACTGTCAGATCAATGACATCTGCAACCAGAAAATATTTGGAGAAAACAGCAGAGTACAGCCTGCAGTTGAGACTGGCATGATCCTTACTTGTCACTTGGAAGCTGCTGTCACTCAGAACCTTCGAGGTTTTCCAAAGGGTCAGTTTGGAGATGCTATTCACATTCCTTGGCAAGACACAAAGAAGCTTCATTGTAAGACTTCATGGTTGTTTCCTGGGAAGCTTGTTGTATCATGACTGACCTGAAAAAAGCAAATGACGTTTACTAAGCTCCTTCTGTGTTCCAGGCTTGATGGCTTGAGTGGTATATACAGAAATAAGCAATCTTTATGGAAGTTCACAAAGGAATTCAAATTCTGACTCTGAAGCTTCCTAAAACAGTTTAATTTGGTGAGTCTCAATTTTCAAACCTGCATAATAGGAATAATAATACCTACTTTCCAAAAGCATTTCAATCATTGAAGAGAAAGTATGTAAAGTGACCAGCGTAGTACATGGCACATAGTAGCTGCTCACTAAATAGTCCCTGCTATGACTGAAAATACCTCTTTTTAATTGAACTTAACCAATAGTCATTAAAGAACTTAATGCTCATCCTCAACTGAACCACTTGGGAATTAAGGAGTTCACGCAACAATCTAGATTGACCTCTATAACCCTTCCATCCAAATATAAAAGGCATCTCATTTTGCTTTTGAAGTAACAGAAAGAAATTTTCAACTTCTCTTCTATATGTTTTTCTTGTTTTTCCTTTTTTTTTTTTTTTTGGAGTTTTTTTAGGAGTATCCGAAATTCTAGCAGTTTCAGATAAAAATTAAAAAGTCAATAAAAAAGGAAGAAAACACAAAAAGCTTGGAAGAATGAGAAGTATTTAACAACTCATAATGCTGGGGTTCCTTCTGAATCAGGTAGGACTAGGATTGAATTCTAGATTGGGCACTTATCAACCATGTGACTTTGGGGAAATAACATAACTTCTCGGAGTCATGGTCTACCCTATGCAAAATGGAAATGCCATCTGCCTCAAAGAGTTAAGGTGAACCTTAAAATAAGATGATAAGGTTAAATAAAATGATAAATTTTTAATGAATGTTGGTTCTTATCCCCTCCTTTTCATCACCCATCATTATAAGGATCAAATTGATTTGTTAAATGTGGGCTAGGCACCGTGGTGGACACAAGGAATATAGTGGTAACCATGACCAACCAGGTCACTGTTTTCACATTTCAGACCACATTCTGGAGGAGAATAGAAAAATTACTAAGTCAGTTCCACAAATCAATGGGAAAGTACACTTGTGAGAAGCACTGGGAAGAAATAATATAACATGCTAATGAGAATTTTCTAAGAGGACTTGGCTGAAGTGTTGAGAAAGGCCTCCCAGAAGATCTCCCTTGCCCATTCTGGGTTCTAAGCATATTTGCCAATGCTGAGAGGCTGGAAAATGTCTCTGAGAGAATAAGCACAGGGCCAGATCATGCCGAGCCTCACAGGGTGAATGACAGGGCCTCCACATCGCACAACCACAGGAGACACCAATTACACTGAACACACAGCCCTGATGCAAGACCAGCAGCCCGGGTAGGCAATATGCAGAAAGAGAAACCACAAAGGACCAGAAGCATAAATAAAATACAAAGGTTGTATAAGAGAAAGTGTTCAGAAGAAAAACAAAAGTCATGGAACTTTCAAGTGCAGCCGTGATGGAGTAACTGAGGCAGACAATATTCCCAACAAATATTACTGGAAAAGCTGGATAAAATACAAACATCCAAAAATTCTATTTGAGGCACTTTCCTGATAGTCCAATGGTTAAGACTCGATGCTGTAAATGCAGGGGTGCTGGGTTCCATCCCTGGTCAGGAAACTAGATCCCACATGCCGCAATTAAAAGATCCCACATGTGGCAACAAATATCTTGTGTGCCACAACTAAGACCTGGTAGAGCCAAATAAATAAATTTTTTTCAGGAACTTCTGAGAACCCCAAGCAGGAAAAATACAAAGAAAATCACAGCTAAGCATATCACAGTATAATAAAAATATAAAAAATTTTCCTCATCTGAGAACAAATGAAATAGTAAAGGTTTTAAGAGATTGTCTTTTAATTTACCATTAACAACATGCTTGCAATAATATTTTTTAATTAAAAAAAAAACAAAAATTTTTTCAAAAGCATCAGAAAAAAAGAAAAGACATTAACTGCAAGAAAGCGATAGAATTGAATTGACTTTTCAACAGAGATGATGGAAACAAAAAGATAGGAACTTATGTCCAAGTTAGAATTCTATAATACTGAAAATATTCTTCAAATACAAAAATGAAATAAAGAGGACTTTCCTGGAAGTCCAGTGGTTAAGACTCTGAGCTCCCGATGCAGGGGGCACAGGATCTAGCCCTGGTCTGGGAATTAAGATTCTGCATACCACACAATGTAGCTAATAAAAAGTAAAACAAAGATATTTTTAAACTAAAAATAATTTTTAAATAAATTTTATTTTAATTTTAAAATAAAACTCAGGGGATCCAACTAAATTAAATACCAAAGGGGACTATTCAGGCAAAAGGAAAATGATCCTAGACAGAAATGCAGAGAAGATTGAAGAGTCACAGGAAAAGTAGTGAGTAAATCTAAATGAATATTGAAAACAATAACAATAATTTTCTATGGGGTTTTAAATATACGTAGGTTTAAATGAATCAACATTAAAAACAAAAGGCTAAAGAAAGATAAATTACTATGTAATAGGCCTAAGAATGTCTGAGAAATTATAAAAGTACTGATTTATATTGGACTCAAATAAACAAAGGAGATATGTTTTAATTTTCAGAGTAATTACTAAAAGGAGATATAACTAACAAATTAATAAAAGAGAAACTGGTTTCACTAAAAAGAAGTTGATTGGTTCAAATTAAGGCAGGAAAGGAGGGGGGAAGAAAACAAATAGAAAAAATAGTAATATTGTAGTTATAAAACCAAGTCAGTAATTAATTACATATAAATGGATTAAACACTCCAATAATAGACCTAGCTTGTCAGAGTGCATTAAAATAAAACAGCTATATGCTGCTTATATTAGCTACTCCATAACATAAGGACACAGAAAGATGAAAGTAAAAGAATTAAAAAAAAAAAACCACTAACCAAAAAAAAAAAAAAAAAGGTGGTATGGTTATATCAATACTAATATTAAGCTATTAAGTCAAGTAATCCTAAAGTTGAGATGAATAACTAGGAATAAAGAGAAAATTTTCAATAAAAAGATTAATTCAAGGTGATTATATTGTTATACATACAAATATTGTGATCACTATGCTGAGCACCAGAAACTAACATAGTGTTGAAGATCAATTATAATTCAATTAAATATTTTTAATTAAATTTTTTAAAAATTTATTTAAAATAAATGAAAGCAATCTGAGTTTTTTAAACTGAGTATAGTGCTGAATTTCTTAGCTGTCAGAGGTTTTCTAGCTTAATTCCACAGTGGTCAAAAACCCTTGATGAATAATTGCAAATCATTCTATATGTTGACCATTCTATTTCTTGAAATCATTTTATGATTGAACACTCTATATGCTTTTGAAAATAATATGTATCATTTCATTGTTTGGTATCATGTCCTATAAAAAAGAGATTTCAAAAGGTTAATTCACCAGGAAGATACAGCAATTTTATATTCATATGCACATAATACCATACTTTCAAAATACTCAAATCAAAAAACTAAAAAGAAGACTAGATAGATCCATAATATAGTGGAATATTTTAACAAGCCCTCTCAGCAGCTAATAAAACAAGCAGACAAAAAAGTGATAGGAGTATAAAGATTTAAGCAACACAGTAAGTTTAATTTGTTTGCTATTAGAAGGTTTAACAATGGATTGGAATCCACTGCACTGAGGATAGCTGTATATGTACAAATTTTTTCAAGTGCACATGGGACCCATATATGATCTAAAATGGGTCATAAAATAAGTTTTTAAAAATCTCAAGGATTAATGCTAAACAATATATATTCTAATTATAATGCATTTATGGTAGAAATCAATAATGATAATTTTAAAATCTTTTAAAACCTGCCTGGAAACTAAGAAAAAAATCACAAGGGAAAGTAGGAATATATTTAAATGAATGATAATAAAAATATAGCATATCAAAAAGTATGGTAAGAGGCTAAAGCTCTGGTAAGACAAAAACTACCAGCTTTTTCTCTTTTTCTTTTTTGGCCATGCCTTGTGGCATGCAGGATATTAGTTCCCAGACCAGAAACTGAATCTATGCCCCTGCAGTGTGGAAGCGTGGAGTCTTACCCACTGGACAACTTTAAACAGACATATTAGAAAATAAGACAGGATGGACTCCAATGATATAAACATCCATCTCAAGAAGTTAGAAAAAAAAAACAGCAAATCAAACTCAAAGAAAGCAGAAGGAAGAAAATAACAAAAAGCAAAAGATCAATGAACAGAAAACAAAATTACAATAAAGAAAATCAATGAAGTCCAAAATTGTTTCTTCAAAAAGGTTAATAAAATTGATAAGTGCCAAGCAAGACCCTATGGGCATTGAAAAGATAACAGTAGAATATTATAAACAACTTAATGCCACTGCAATTTGACAATTTAAGTGAATTAGAAAAACACACCTTACCAAAACTGACATAAGAAGAAATAAAACATCCGTATACTTCTATATCTATTAAGAAATTGAATCTGTAATTAACATTCCTACAAAGAAATCTCTAGGCCCAGATAGTGAATCCTTCTAAGCATTTAAACAAGACAATACTGACTTTCCACAGCCTCTACTAGGAAATATAAAAAAATGAAATATTTCTCAATTCATTTTTTAAGGTCAACATAACCTTAATACAAATATTCAGGTACCAAAACCTGACAAAGAAATTAAAAGAAGAAAAAAATACAATTCAAACTCTCTCTGACCCAGATGCAAAACTCCCAAACAAAATATTATCAAATCAAATGCAGTTATACATAAAAAGGATGCTATATCATTATTGAATTTGGTTTATTCCAAGAGTAAAAAGTTGATTTCACATTTGAAAAGAAATCACTATAATGCTCCATGCTAAGGGAACAAAGATCAAAAGAGAACACAGAATCATCTCAGCACATAAATAAAAGTATTTGAAAAAGTCAAATAACCATTTAATCTTAGCAAACTAGGGTACTTTCGACAAAGGGTAACTACAAAAAAACTAGCCCCAACATCACATGTAATGGTGAAATACTGAGGATTTTCTCTATGAGGTTGGGAATGAGTGAGGGATACTCATTACACCACTTTCTACCCCACCATATCATAAGTCTTGCAAACCAGCTCTTCAGTCCATGCCTCTGGCAACATCCTCCTTGCCAGCGATAGGCCACTCCTACAGGTTGGGTGTAGCCCACATCTTCCTGTTTCTACATCAGTAGTGGACTGCATATTTCTATGGTGCCCACACCTTCTCCAAAGAGCTCTGAATCTCAGCCTATGCAATGAGGATAGTGTACCCTTCTAAGTTTCAGAGTATCTTTACTTATTCACTGTATCTCTACACCAGAGGTATTAACAACTTTCTGTAGTTGCTCCTGCTGTAATCCTTAGAGTCATCTTCTGCACTTCTGAATAATGATCCACCTTTTTACTAGCTAACCAATTTTTATATTAAAATTTCCCTAAATTACTGGTCCAGCTTCTGTCTCTTCATTGGACCCTGACTGATACAAGACCTAAACAAATACAGAAAAAAATAATGTTCAAGGAGGGGAAGACTTAACATTTTAAAGAAGCCATTCTCCTTAAGTTGAGCTATAGATTTTAATAAATCCTTAATCAACGTCCCAGCAGGTTTCTTTTTGTTGGAACTGATACGCTAATTCTATAATTTATATGGAAATAAAAAGAGCTAAGAATATCCAAGATAATCTTTTTTTAATCCAAGATAATCTTGATGATGAACTAAGTTGGAAGATTTATATTTCCAGATATTAAAAAATGTGATGAAGTTACAGTAATTAAGACAGTGGGGTAATGGTGCAAGGTTAGATGAATAGATCAGTAGATGAGAATAAAGTCCGGAAACAGAGCTATTAATATATAGTTACTTAATTTATGACCAAGTGACCACTGTAGTGTGGCAGAGAAAGATATGATTTTTCAAAACTGCAGCTCAGTCAATGGAAATCCACATGGAAAAAAGAAAGTATCTTGCTTCACACTATACATAAAATCGATTCAAGGGGATTGACCTTAAACATAAGGATACAAAAATAAATAAATAAAGCTTTTGAAAGACAAATATAGAATAAGCAAAGATATTTTTCAATAGGACCTATAAAACACTCACTAATTGAAACAATTGATAGGACTTCATTAAAATTGAGGACTTCTATTATTAAATTCATCCATAAGATACTAAGGAAATGCCAAACAGTTTTCTACAATATTTGCACCATTTTATATCCCTGCCAGCAATGTAAGAGGGTTCTAGTTTCTCAACATCCTCTCCAACACTCGTTACTTTTCTTTCTTATTTTTAAAATATGACCATACTAATGGACATGAAGTGGTATATCATTGTGATTTTGATTTTTCTAATTTTTCTAATGATTCATATTAAAAAACAGAGACATTACTTTGCCAACAAAGGTCTATCTAGTCAAGGCTATGGTTTTTCCAGTAGTCATGTATGGATGTGAGAGTTGGACTATAAAGAAAGCTTAAGCGCCAAAGAATTGATGCTTTTGAACTGTAGTGTTGGAGAAGACTCTTGAGAGTCCCTTGGACTGCAAGGAGATCCAACCAGTCCATCCTAAAGGAGATCAGTCCTGGGTGTTCATTGGAGGGCCTGATGTTGAAGCTGAAACTCCAATACTTTTGGCCACCTGATGCAAAGAGCTGACTCATTTGAAAAGACCCTGATGCTGGGAAAGATTAAGAGCAGGAGGAGAAGGGGACAACAGAGGATGAGATGGTTGGATGGCATCACCTACACAATGGACATGGGTTTGGGTGGATTCTGGGAGTTGGTGATGGACAGGGAGGCCTGGCGTGCTGCGGTTCATGGGGTTGCAGAGTCAGACACAACTGAACGATTGAACCGAGCTGAACTGAACTGAATGATTCATAAAAACAAATAAAATACTAATATATACTACAACTTAGATAAACCTTGAAAGCAGCGAGCTAAGTGAAAGAAGCCAGGCACAAAAGGCCACATATTGTATGACTCCCTTTACATGAAATGTCCAAAATAGGCAATTCCATAGAGAGAGCAAGGGAATTCCAGAAAAACACCTACTTCTGCTTCATTGACTACATCAAGGCTTTGACGGTGTGGATCAGAATAAACTGTGACAATTCTAAAAGAGAAAGGAGTAAGAGACCACCTTACTTGTCTCCTAAGAGAACCTGTATGTGGTTCAAGAAGCAACAGTTAGAACTGGACATGAAGCAACGTACTGGTTAAAAATTGGGAAAGAAGTACAAGGCTGTATACTCTCACCTTGCTTATTTAACTTCTACGCAGAGTACATCATGCAAAATGCCAGGCTAGATGAATTACAAACTGAAGTCAAGACTGCTGGGAGAAATACCAACAACCTCAGGTATGAACTGTGCTATTGGAAAAGACTCTTGAGAGTCCCTTGGGTGGCAAGGAGATCAAACCAGTCAATCCTAAAGGAAACCAGCCCTGAATATTCATTGGTAGGACTAATGCTGAAGCTTAAACTCCAATATTTTGGCCACCTGATGTGAAGAACTGACTTGTGGGAAAAGACCCTGATGCTGGGAAAGATTGAAGGCAGGAGGAGAAGGGGATGACAGAGGATGAGATGGTTGGATGACATCACCAACTCGATGGACGTGAGTTTGAGTAAACTCTGGGAGATGGTGGAGGATAAAGGAGCCTGGCACGCTGCAGCCATGGGGTCCCAAAGAGTTGGACATCACAACCAACAAGAAATATGAGCTCACTGTTCAGTCAATTTTGTCTGCTTGCTCTCACCTGATATTCATTGTCTGTAGAACCCTTAAAGATATTTTGGTTATTTTACTCCTTAGTAAATTACATGTGTTTATTCCTCTATAATAAATCAGTTTGCAAATGAACAAAGGGATTTTAAAAAAATATAGGTCTTGCCTTTAAGAGAATTTTGTTAAGTGTCCATCAATGTTTTAAGTAATTGAAAATAGTTTAAAATAATATTAACCAAAAATAGGTATGACAAAACCACTTCAGTTCAGTTCAGTTCAGTCGCTCAGTCATGTCCGACTCTTTGAGACCCCATGAATTGCAGCATGCCAGGCCTCCCTGTCCATCACCAACTCCCGGAGTTTACCCAAACTCGTCCATTGAGTCGGTGATGCCATCCAACCATTTCATCCTCCGTCATCCCCTTCTCCTCCTGCCCTCAATCTTTCCCAGTATCAGGGTCTTTTCAAATGAGTTAGCTCTTCCATTCAGGTGGCCAAAGTATTGGAGTTTCAGGTTCAACATCAGTTCTTCCAATGAACATCCAGGACTGATCTCCTTTAGGATGGACGGGCTGGATCTCCTTGCAGTCCAAGGGACTCTCAAGAGTCTTCTCCAACACCACTGTTCAAAAGCATCAATTCTTCGGCACTCAGCTTTCTTTATAGTCCAACTCTCACATCCATACATGACTACTGGAAAAACCATAGCCTTGACTAGATAGACCTTTGTTGGCAAAGTAATGTCTCTGCTTTTTAATATGCTGTCTAGATTGGTTATAACTTTCCTTCCAAGGAGTGAGTGAAGTCGCTCAGTCATGTCCAACTCTTTGCAACCCCATGGACTGTAGCCTACCAGGCTCCTCCATCCATAGAATTTTCCAGGCAACAGAGTGCTGGAGTAGGTTGCCATTTCCTTCTCCAGGGGATCTTCCCGACCCAGGGATCGAACCCAGGTCCCCCGCACTGCAGGCAGACGCTTTACCCTCTGAGCCACCAGGGAAGCCACAAGGAGTAAGCATCTTTTAATTTCATGGCTGCAGTCACCATCTGCAGTGATTTTGGAGCCCCCAAAAATAAAGTCAGCCACTGTTTCCCCATCTATTTGCCATGAAGTGATGGGACCGGATGCCATGATCTTAGTTTTCTGAATGTTGAGCTTTAAGCCAACTCTTTCACTCTCCTCTTTCACTTTCATCAAGAGGCTGTTTAGTTCCTCTTTACTTTCTGCCAAAAAACCATTTAGTGGTGGTCAATCTGGAAAAAAAAATAGATTTTAAATAATACAGTGGGACCTCCCTGGTGGTACAGTGGATAGGAATCTATCTGCCACATGCAGAGGACAGGGGGTCAATCCTGGTCTAAGAAGATTCCACGTACCTTGGGCAACTAAAGCCCCTGAGCTCCCACTCCAGAACCCGAAAGCCACAACTATTGAGCCTTTGTGCTGCAACTGCTGAAGCCCTGTGTGCCTAGAGTCTGTGCTCCACAAGAGAAGCCACCACAATGAGAAGCCCATGCACTGCAAGGAAGAGTAGCCCCTGCTCACCGCAACTAGGGAAAGCCCACACACAGCAGCGAAGACCAAGGACAACCAAAAATAAATTATTTTTTAAAAAATCATAAGGTGGCACTTAATTGACCTATAATAACTTGCTTGTCAGATCCAAATTAAATCATTATCTGAGGCTCTTATCTGGAGCTCTTTTTTTTTTTTTTAAGTAGAGTTCCTAAAGATTAGCAGGAAAAAATATTAGTAAAGTCCAAGAAACAGCAATGAGAGTTGGATACTGAGCCCATTGTTGAAGAAGCCTAAAAGCTTTTGCATGACTCACATGCCCAGTCTGGTTTAATGAAAACTTACTGAGCACTTTTTATGTACTAGGCATTGTGGTGAATGCTGGAAGCACAGCATGAAGTAAGGAGACAGGTGTCTCCTCTCCTGGACCACACAGTCTAGCCACTGGCACTACCCAACAGAAAGAGAATACTACCCACATCTGTAATTTTAAATTTTCCACTGGCCACCTTAAAGAATCAAGAAGAAATAGTCAAACTTCATTTCAATGTATATGTATGGCTGAATCCCTTCACTGTTCACTTGAAACTATCACAGCATTGTTTGTTAATCAGCTATACCCCAATACAAAGTAAAAGGTTCAAAATAATTTTAACAAGAATACTGGAGTGGGTAACCTATCCCTTCTCCAGCAGCTCTTCCCAACCCAGGAACTGAACCAGGGTCTCCCAAACTGCAGGTGGATTTTTTACCAACTGAGCTATCAGGGAAGCCCAAAAAATGTCTTTAAAAAATAATAATTTATTTCATTTACCCCACTATATCCCAATTGTAATTCCAACAAGTTACAATATAAAGAATTATAAATGAGGTATTTCACAGTCTTTTCTTCATGCTAAATCTTTGAAAATCTGTGTGTAATTTACAAGTAAGGCACATCTCAGGTCAGACTGGCCACATTTCATGAGTTCAACAGCACATGAAATGTGACTAGTGGCTACCGTGTTACTGCAGTTCTAGGTGTATTACCAAATCATTTTTGTTTTTTTCCTATTTCATCCTATTTTCTCTAGTGTTCTCAGTATGTCTTTTGGACCTCGCTTTGAGTTAGAAGTAACATGGAAAATAGGGCCTAGTGTATGAAAAAGTCCATACTGTCATCAAAACATTTTAAGAAAAATACCATAGCAGTACTGTCACATAATATACTCATTTAATTGCCCTATATTTGGTATCTGGTTAGCTGCTTCATTTTTAGTACCAGGCACACAACAGGTGTGTAAAAAAAAAAAAAATGCTTCTTGAATGGGTACTGGCCTAGTAAGTGTTATGAGTTCCCAAGTAGGAGGAATCTTTGGAGCTAGAAGGGACTGAGAAGTCTTCTTGAAAGGTTTATTTATTCATTCAACAAATATTTTTTTGAGCAGTCACCACGATGGGTTTGAAGTGGGTCCTGATATACCAACAGGACTGGAACAATATAAGTCATACTGACTAGTTGGTTCACCACGTTGACCCAACCATTGCTTCATAGAATTCAGTCCTTTTTTAAGAACCTTAACAATTTTCACCAAAAACCAAGGCACTATTGTGTATCTTCTTAAACTGCCTCACATCATTTGAATTAGGAAAATTCTAACATGTGAACTCTATCATATAACATAAATGTAAAACCACTCTCCCTTGTCAAACAGGCAACCACACACACACAAAAAAAAACAAGAAAACATAACCAGTGCTGCTTAATTTGCTAAAGGTACTGTGTCTGCTAGAGACTCTCAGGCAATGGCCTTGTTTCTTTTCTTGTTCAAAGGTAGATTAGCCAACACTAGAGAGGTGTTAGAAACGTATTAGTACCAAATGAATACTGTCTCCCTGCCATAATCAGTAGGAAGACATTTGAAAAAAGAATAGCAATGTGATTCAACTGTATGCAATGTTCAGTGCTGCCTAAAGTCATCTTGTGCATAACCAGTGGTACATGTACCAGACTCTGTTCAAAGAACATGAGTGGCTTCCAGAAGGAGGCCAGGCAGGGGGCCTGTTTTATGAGTCAGTGAAAATGCCACACTTGCCTGTAAACCAGACTCTCGATGACATCCTGTTTCCAAAGATGGAACATCCTGTTTCCAAAGTAAGCACACTCTCCTCTCTTCCTCTGCAGTTGGAGGATATGCCAATGTTCACAGTGCAGAATATCCATAAACCATATTCCTAATGTGAAGTCTTGCTAGAGCTTGTTGTTTAAGGGAAGCAATACAGTGTGATGGTTTAAAGCTCAGGATTTAGAGTCAGATAGACACAGGCTGGCATCAGGCTCTGCATCTCTATGATGGCAGTCAAGTGACTTAACTTCATTGAGCCTGTGCACCTCCTGTGTAAAAGGGGAATAATAGCCCTTGCTTATAGAATTATTGTGGGAGGATTAAATAAGTTGGTATGCCTAAAGTACTTGGCACAGTCCTGACAGTTAAAAAATATTCCATGTGTCTTGCTGTTGTTGCAATTGCTGCTGTTATTGAGATGGAAATTCTTTTGTATCAACCAGAGAAGCAAAACCAATAGGACACAGATAGATGGATTTGTTGTTGTTGTTGTTTAGTCACTAAGTTGAGTCCAACTCTTTTGCGACCCCATTGGACTGTAGCCCACCAAGCTCTTCTGTCCATAGAGTTTCCCAGGCAAGAATACTGGAATGGGTTGTCATTTCCTTCTCCATGGGATCTTCCTGACCCAGGGATCAAACCCATGTCTCCTGCATTTGCAGGTGGATTTTTTACCACTGAGCCACCAGGGAAGCCTCAGATAGATGGATAGATACATACAAATATATATACACACATAAATACATACATTTTCATATATTTAAAACACATTTTACATATAACATTTTAAATATATATTCTATATCTCTATGTAGCTACATATAAATATATGCAAAACAAAAGGAATTTGTTACAGTAAATCGACTTTATGCAACTGTGGGAGCTCATTAAACAGTCTCTGAAGCGCTGTTGTCTTCACATCTGATGCTGCAGCTTGACTGACATCCTTGGGACAGGCAGTTGAAAAGGAAAGGGGGATGCAAGGTGGGGAGAATGTGCTGGAATACCATAAAAAACGCATGACCATTCCCACTGTCCCTGTTATTAGTGCTCTGACTGTTCTGAGGAAGCTGGGCCCTTAGGCACAGGCTGCACATAGATGCATACCCAGCCTGAGAGTCAGAGGTACTGAAAGCAGAGCCATCGCAGGCCCCACCACTGCTCACCATGTCCCCAAGATGATCAAGCAGATTAGCAAGAACACGCGTGAGCTACAAATTGGCTGCTGTTCCCCTGTGCCCTTCAGATCTCCCAAGAACTGCCCTGGTGGCTCACCCTAATTGGGAACACACAAGAAAATGATTGTGGGGATTGCAGTTCATACGAGCCACACTGATGGGATGCATTACAAGGCCATCCTGCTGTCCAAAAACAAAAGAATTCCTGTGAATGAATGTTCATGCTAGAAGGGAGTTTTCACAGGGGAGTGCCAAGGAATGTTACTTGCACTGCTGTGGAACACTGTTTACCGGCATAACTGACAAGAATCTTTCTCTCCCTCTCCTCTCTCTGTCATGTATCATTCATGAATCTCTACACACTGACATGGAAAGATCTGAGACCCCTTGTTAAGTGAAAACAGCTTGTCATAAAGCAATATGCATAAGAAAATCCCCCAGAGGTTAAACATACACGTGCACACATACACACACCAGAAAAACAAAGCCATGTACGTGTACTTAGTGTCTGTAAGTTCACAGAAAATGAAAGGTCCAGGATGATACATATGTGACTTACAGTGTTCATTTCTGGACAGGAGGGGAAAATTGGGTTGGTGGTGAAGGGGACCTTTCCCTTTCCCAAATGATTGATCCACAAACATTTTATTTGGACTAAACAGGTTGGGTTACTTTTTAAATTAGTTTACAACATTTAGAAATTATAACACTTCACATAAAAATCTCCAGTTCTGGATTTTTTCTAAAATTAAAACTTCTGGGATTTCCCTGATGGTCTAGTGGTTAAGAATCTGCCTGCCAATGCGGGGGACACAGGGTTTGACCCTTGGTCTGGGAAGATTCAACATGCCTTGGAACTACGAAGCCTATGCATCACTACTGAGCCCGCGTGCCACAACTACTGAAGCCCGAGCACCTAGAGCCCATGCTCCACAAGAGAAGTCACAGCAATGAGAAGCCCGTGCACCACAACAAAGAGCAGACCCCCCCCCCCACTCTGCCTGCCACGACTAGAGAAAGCCCATGCTCAGCAACGAAGACCCAGCATGGCCAATAAGTAAATAAATGAAAGATCTGATCTCTGTTGGCTCACTGTCCATTGTCCAAATACATGCAACATTTTTTCAAAATAAAATGTCAAGTTCTGGTAATACTAGGCCCCTCCCATATGATAACACTGGGCTGGAGCTGAGCTGATACCCTGGACAGAGCTCCAGGTCCCCACGGTGGCCAAAATTCGCTGCCTAACCCATTGCCCTCCCATCTCGTTACCAGAACCCTGATTTTGTTCATCTGTTGAACAGTCATGGGCACCAGGAGAGCTTCTCCAGTCCTGGATGCAGGTGTAAATCTTGACTGGCCTACATCAATTGCAGAGGGCACATGTCCCTGGCTAGGGACTTAGTTCAGGTTTAGACATGTGATATAATCCTGGCCAACAGGCTTGGGTGTGGAGCTTCTGGGAAATAGTTCCCTTACTGATTATAAAAAATAAATAAATCAATGGAGAAAGGAGACTTCACTGGCAGTCCAGTGGTTAAGACTCCACGCTTCCAATGCAGGGTGCACAGGTTCAATTCCTAGTCAGGAACTAAGAGCCTACATGCCACATGGTGTAGCCAAAAAATAAATTTTTTTTTAAAAAAAGGAATGGAATGGCATATTCATTCACTGGAATGGCAACGTGAGGAAAAGCTGATTTTTTTCTTGCTGCTGAATTAGCTATTCTGGAACTACCTCCCTCTAGAGTTCTCATGATGCAACATAATTTTTTCCTGACATTTGAACCTCTCCTGGTATGACTTTCTTTTAATCATAAGCCAAAACACCCTAACTGATATAAACTTAGTCTCAACCTCACTTAAATCACTGGGTGGGCATACAACTCATGTCCCTCCAGACATGTCACCAACATCCTCATATTTGTGTTCTTATTCTACTTTAAATATCCTTCCCTCCAGGCCCCCATCTCAGATTCCTGGCTGGCAGGTTCTTGGTCACCCCTAAAAGCCCAGGTTAATTACCACTCTTTCTCCTATAGCTTCTTCAGTCTTTGACTTCAGATGAACTTAATTTCTCCTCTTCCATGTTCCCATAAACAACTCCCCAAGCCTCCATTTTAGCTCTTTCTTCCTGGAACTTCATTTGTGAGCCTATCTTCCCACATGTATGCTACACACACACAAACTGTATCCTAGTTCCTAGAGTCCCAGGGATCTCTGATTTTCCAGCAGGGGTTTGCAGAAGTCAATCAGTGTCTTGGTCATTGTCCATGACCTCCAGCCTCCCCACCTGTTAAAGAATCCTGAGTAGAATTCAGTCTAGAGACAGAAAGAGGGATTCAAGGACCTTTTGAGCCTCCTTCTAGCGCTGTGACAATTTTAAGACTCCCAGGTCACAGGAAGCAGAGTAATAGAAAACTATCTGAAGATTGTTTGCTAATGATCCAGAGAGCTACATTCACTTATTTAATCATTTATCTCTATAGTGATTTACTGTGCATTTACTACTCTGTGCCAGGCATTGTGCTAAGCATTAGGATTATCATGGTAAACAAGACAATTGGCCAAGCCTTCATGAAACTCAACCACTGATGGGAAAGAGAGATCCCAAAAAACCATGTGATAAACACTATGAAAAGCTAGGAGCATATACCCAGAAGTGGAATTGCTAGATCATAAGGTAGTTCTATTCTTAATTTTTTGAGGAACCTCTATACTGTTTTCCACAGTGGTTGTACCAATTCACATTCCCACCAACAGTGCACAAAGAAATGTTCCTTTTCATCCACATCCTCCCCAATACTTGTTATCCTTGTGTTTATAATAACAATCATCTTAACAGGTATGAGGTGTTATCTCATTGTGGTTTTGATTTGCATTTCCCTGATGATTAGTGACGCTGAGCAGCATTTCATATATTTGTTGGCCATTTGTATGTCTTCTTTTGATAAACACCTATTCAGGTCCCTTGGCCATTTTTTTAATTGGACTATTTGGGGTTTTGCTACTGAGTTGTATGAGTTCCTAATATATTGTGAAATACTAACATGTTACCCAATACATGGTTGGCAAATAGTTTCTCCCATTCTGTAGGTTGCCTTTCACTCTTTCACTCTGCTGACTATTTCCTTTGCTGTGCAGGAGTTTCTTAGTTTAATGCAATCTCACTTGTCTATTTTGGTTTTTGTTGCCTGAGCTTCTGGTATCACATCCAAAATATAATTGCTTGTAGTGATTATTTCACAATGTACCATATAACAGAACATCAAGTCGTAGGGAATTTCCTGGCAGTCCAATGGTTAAGACTCTGCTCTTTCACTGCCGAGGACATGGGTTAAATCCCTGGTGGGGAAACTAAAATCCCCCAAGCTGTGAGGCACAAAAAAAAAAAAAAAAAAAAAAAACCCTCATCAAGTTGTACACCTAAATATATACAATTTCTATTTGTCAACTATATGTCAATAAAGTTGGAGGGGAAAGAAGCTATGGGGACCATGAGCACAAATAGAGATGCCTAGCCCAAGCATAAGAAGTCAAGAGATTGCTCGCAAAGGGATATTATACGAGATAATACTCAAAGGTTGTAGAAAGGAGCTTAGGAAGTTTTCCAGATAGAAGGAAGAGAGTGTGCAAAGCACAGAGGTGAGAGAGCATAAGAAGCTTTAAAAAGTTCGGTTTAACTAGACACAGAGCTCAAAGGTGGCTGGGAAGGTAGCAGAAAGTCACATTGCAAAGCATAAGGTGAAGTCATAGTAAAGCATTCCGTATTCATCCTGAAGGCAATGGGGAGCCATTTAAAGATCCAGGCAGGAGAGTGGTACCGATTTTCCTGTTAGCACTCTCTAATTTGGTGTGGGGATAAGCTTTGGTTAGCCTGGAGGAAGGAATGGAAGAGGATGGTGGTGAAGAATTTGAAGGTGGAAAGAACAGAAGCCCACAGCACATCCACCAGAATTTAGAACACTGCCAAAACAGTTATAAGTCACTTCCCCTATCTGGGCAGGCACATAAGCACAAACAAGATTCTACACTCTAACGATAGTCTTACTCAAAGAAAATTTCAAGAGCCTTGCCACATGTTCTAAGGGTCAGTTAGAATTATTGTACTTGGTCAAATACATTTAGAAATACTGGGTTAGCCAAAATGAAGCAGATATCTTTACTGCAGGCCATCTGGAAACCTTTGATACGTGACTGTGAATTTGCTAAAAAGAAGATACAATATGTGACATTTTTCACACATAGTTGAATATGAACTGCTTCTCCTTCAGTCTTTTCCACCTCAGGAGATGGTGCCTTAATCCATTCAGATCAAAATTCCTCTTTTCCTCATCCAACACCGCAAGTCCTGTAGGCTCAACTTTCAAAATAGATGCCAAATGCAACCAGTTCTAGCCACCTTCATTGCAACTCTCTGGTTCAAACCACCATCATATCTCCCCTGGATCCTTTCAACACTTCATAAGTCAGCTCCAGGCTCCCACTCCTGCTCCCTACAGTCTACTCTACCCACAGCAACCAGAGTGATCCTTCTGAAATGTAAGTTGGATCATGTCATTTTCCTGCTTAAAACCACCCAACAGCTTCTTATCTCATTCAGATGAACATCCCGATGCTTTATTATGGCTCCTGAACACTGTGCGATCCGGCCCTGCCATCTTGCTGACCCTCTCTCTCTGCTTAAGCCACTGGGAGTCATACTCCCCACTCCTGTTCCATGAATCTACCAAGCGCATTCCCATCTCAGGGTTCACTTGCTGGTGCCTCTGTGTGGCAGACTCCTTCTCCAGATCTACACAAGACTTGCTTCTTCTTATCATTCATGTCACCATAGACAGAGGGAATTTACCTCATTTTTTACTGGGTCCTCATCATTTAGAGTAGTGCCAGGCATATGACAGGAGCTCAGAAAGTACTGAATTGAAAGAGTAAATTTATATTTGAATAGAATGGCACCCAACGACTCATGATTTCAGGAGCATATTTGGCTAGATAAATGTGATAAAATTTCTTTCCTCTTGCCATTTCCCAGGTAAGGAGAAAAAAGAATCCAAATAAATAAAAACAAGTCACCGTTCTTTCCTTTGATGTGCTGAAACTATTTCTTCACAACAGCTTCAGTTCATTTTACAGGGAGAAAAAACAACAGCCTGACTTCTGCAGGTTAATTCAAAGCTCCAATATTGGCTGACAAATGATGGATGCTACATAACAGGCCTTGTCTGGCTTGTGTCTTTGGCACAAAGCTCAATAAATATTGGCGGGAACGGACAGGAAGGGAGAGCTCATCTATCAGTAAAAAGGTCTTGGTTATGGCTGTAAAGTCCACTCCTTGGTCCCAGTTGCTTCATGCCAACCCTCAGTAGATCAAATTGGTCGGTCCTAAAGGAAATCAACTCTGAACATTCATCGGAAGGACAGAAGCTGAAGCTGAAACTCCAATACTTTGGCCACCTGATTCGAACAGCCAACTCACTGGAAAAGACCCTAATGCTGGGAAAGATTAAAGGCAGGAGGAGAAGGGGACGACAGAGGATGAGATGGTTGGATGGCATCACCAACTCAATGAACATGAGTTTGAGCAAACTCCAGGAGATGGTGAAGGAGAGGGAAGCCTGGTGAGCTGCAGTCCATGGGGTAACAAAGGGTCAGACATGACTTATCGACTGGACAGCAATAACAACCCTCAGTATTTTCCAGGTGCCTGTGAAGATTCTAGTGCTAAGCCCAAAAGAACACGGGAGAAGACAAAGAGAAGATCCTCAAGGAACATACAAGTTGGATCAGGCATCAAGCAGAGGTTAGAAGCAAAATTCAAATCCCAACACAGTCTAATCTTAATCCAAGCACAGTCATCTCTCTCCTGTGAATGATCTCTTGCTAGTTTGGAAGGTTTTGGGCAAATTATAATCTTTTTGAGCTTTGTTTGTTTGTCTGTAAGAGGAAAATATTAATCTTTGGCTCAAAAACTCATTGCAAGAATTCAATATGCACAAATATCACTGTGCTTAGCATAATTTGGCACATACTAAGTTTCAAAATGATCAGCTATTAACATTAATAACATTACGGATGTCCAAAGCCTCAGTTTCCACACCTTTAACATGGGGGTAGTGAGTTGTTCATTGGTTTTTTTATGGGTATTAAGTAAGTAGTTTTCAATCTTTGCTACATCTTAGAATCACCTTTGTTTTTGTTCAGTCACTAAGTTGTGTCTGATTCTGCAACCCCATGGACCTACAGCATGCCAGGCTCTCTTGTCCTCCACTGTCTCCAGGAGTTTGATCAAATTCATGTCCGTTGAGTCAGTGATGCTATTTAACGATCTCATCCTCTGCCGCCCTCTTCTCCTTTTGCCTTCAATCTTTCCCAGCATCAGGGTCTTTTCCAATGACATGGTTGTTCAGCTTCAGCAAAGCTCCTGATGCTAGGCTGCCACCCCCACCCCCATTACCCCTAATTGTATCATAATCTCTGAGGGTGGGGATCAGGCATCAGTATTGTTTAGCTCCCTATGCAATTACAGTGTGCAGCAAAATATGAGAACCAGGGGACTAAATTAGCAAAATCACATTTGTAAGCACATGGTAGACGTTAAATGTCTCTTTCTTCTACTCCTCCAATGACTCTGGGAGAATGAGTTCCTCACGAGATCTGAGATCTTTGCCACTTCTATGATTATATAAACAGAAATGACAAAGCTTTTAGAAATCAAATAAGATATAACTGCATAGACCAAGATAGGTTATGCAAATTATATTCAAATCAACAGCTAGTTATGCAAATACTCTTGTGGCCCTTCTAACTATGTTATAAGCCCAGATGAAGCCCCAGGAAGACTCTGGTGGAAATACACGCCTTAAATGATAGATACAAAGAGAGAAAGCTACTGTCTCAATAGCAGATGTTCACAAAACAAGGCAGCTCACCTGAGTACAAAGAAAACAGTCTTGGGAAAGAGAAAAAAGGGTAGGTTTTGGTTCTAATCAAATAGATAATCTTTAGTAATTGCGTTAGTCGCTCAGTCGTGTCTGACACTTTGCAACCCCATGGACTGTAGCCCACCAGGCTCCTCTGTCCACAGGATTTTCCAGGCAAGAATACTGGAATGGGTTGCCATTTCTTTCTCCAGGGGATCTTCCTGACCCAGGGCTCGAACCCACGTCTCCTATATTGCAGGCAGATTCTTTACCATCGGAGCTACAGGCAAGTCCGGATGATCTTTATTGGGGTTTAATGATCTTAAAACTAGACACTATCTCTTCCTGTTTCAAGAAACACATTTGCAAGGTCTGTTGCAGGGGGAAAGTAAATGAGCAATACCAATAATACAGGTGTTTTTACCTTGCTTTTCTTCTGTGGCTTTAGAGGCACTTTATAAATATTAGTTAATTAAGCCACCAACAGGTTTACAAAGAATATACTATCATCCTCATCCTTCAGATGGATGAAATCACCCTTATTGAAAGACAGGGCTAATCCATTATCCCAGGACTAGTCTTGGCAGTTCTCACAGCTGAATGGATATAGTTGGTGAGGGAGCTCACTTCCTCTGCATTCATTTATTCACAATCATTCATCCTGCAGGCATTCCTTGAGGGCCTACCATGGGAAATGGTGGGGTGGAGATAAAACCACCTACTGGGCTTAGTGGGGGAATACTAGACTCTGAAGACAAGGATCGTGTCTTAGTCCTACCTGCACACTTAAGATCTAGGGCAGTGCCAAGCACATAGTAAGTGTTCACTGCACGTGGGTTTAAAAATGAAATGAACAAAAATGAGTGAGACACAAGTCCTGCTAAACACACACAGTCTGAGGGAGGGTGGAAGGGAGGGACCCATGTTTCACGCCTTACTCCCCCCTCCCTTAATAATAACAACTGCTAGTTATCCTATGCCAGAGACAGGGATAAGTGCTTTAGACACAACAGCTCAATGAATCCTAAGAAAAACCCTAAAAGGCCAGAACTGTTAGTCCCATTGGAGAGAGGAAGGAATTGAAACCTAAAGAGGTATTGATGGAAGACAGTAGAGAATCATGATTTCAAACCATGGGCTCTAGAATCCCAGCTCTGCTCCAAATACTAAGCCCTGATACCAGTGACTGTGAACTTACTTGGAAATAGAGTCTTTGCTTGGAAATAGTCTTTTAATTTAAAAAATTAAATTAAGGATCTCCAGATGACATCATCCTGGAGTTAGGCTGTGACTGAAATCCTCGTGAGAGATCGCAGAGGGAGACTGGAGACACAGAGAGGAAGTCATGTGAAGAAGGGATGGAGCCTGGAGTGATGAGCCCCCCACCCGACCCTCACACCAAAGGCAAGGCAAGGAATACCAGCAATCATGAGAAGCTAGAGAGAGGCAGGGGATAGGTCCTCCCTCAGAGCCTCCAGGAAGAACAAACCCTAAGGACACCTCGATTTCATCCTGTGTGTGTGTTCAGTCATTCAGTTATATCTGATTCTTTGCAACCCTATGGACTGTAGCCCACCAGTCTCCTCTGTCCATCGGATTTCTCCAGGCAAGAATACTAGAGTGGGTTGCCATTTCCTCCTCCAGGGGATCTTCCCAACCCGGAGATCGAACTCATATTACCTGCACCTCCTGCACTGGCAGGCAGATTCTTTACCACTGGGCCACATGGGAAGCCCCTCGATTTCAGACTTCTGGCCTAAACAACTGTGCAAGGATAAATTTCTGTTGTCCTCAGCCACCAAGTTTTTAGTAATGTGTTATTACAGTAGCCCTGAGAAACTAACAAAAATCCCTACAAACTTCAACTCAAGCACCTTCTCCTTTCTTTTTCTTTCTTTTTAAAATTTTAATTATTACAAAATGCCTCTAGCCTATTAAAAGAAAAAAAGAAAAAACGACAGACACCAAGATAATGAGCACCACGGACTCATCACCCACCTTGGGAAATGAAGCTGTATATATACTAATGAAGCCCCAAAGGCACCTCCACCCAAGTCCACTCTCTCCCAACAGGAAATCAATCCCCTGAATTTGGAGTTAATCATTCCCTTATGCACTTTTATACCTTTACTACATATGTGTGAATTCCTAAATAACAAATAGAATTATTTCGCCTGTTTCTAAACAGTCTCTAAAATGGTGTCCTAGAACACGTATACTTCAACTTGAATTTTAACTCGACGTTGTTTTTGAGATACATGTTGATTCATGTGGTTCAAATTCACTTATTTTCACAGCTCCACTGTATGCATATATCACAAATGCACTGATACATTCTCATGTGGATAGGTCTTTAGGGTTGTTATTTTTGCTTTTGTTTTGCTTTTTCCAAAAAAATTTTTTGTTGTTGTTATTACAAACAATGCATCAGTGAGCCTTCCTGCTTCCTTGCGTATAAGAGTTTCTCCAGGGTTCTGTTTCTCAAAGTGTGGCTGGAGACCCACCAGTGAATAATGAATTATTTCAGTGGCTTTGTGGTCAACACGGCTATTTTTTTTTCTTTTTTTTGGCAGAAGACAAAATATTAAAGTGCATCATATGGCAAGAATAAGTATTGCTTCATAAAACTTCTGCTTCAATTATAGATAACTGTATACTGGGTTGCCATTTGAAATGTGTTATTTTACTGGCAGAGCCAATAGAAAGTTCAGAAAGCAGTTCCCTTGGGTTTTGCTACTCAAAGTGTGGCCCAAACATCAGTACCAATCGGGGGCCAGCCAGATTTACAAAACCACAGGCCCCATTCAGGATCCATTGAGCCCTGCATTTGGTAAGATCCCCAGGTTCTTCATCGCTCCAGTAAAGTCTGAGGAGCAATTCTCTAGGGATAGACCAACAAGGACAGCAGTCCCCAACCTTTTGGGCACCAGAGACCAGAAGAAAATTTTTCCTTGGACTGGTGGGAGGTGTGGATCAGGCAGTAATTCCAGTGATAAGGAGCAGCAAACGAAGCTTCTCTCGCTCACCCCCGCTACCCTCAGAGCCACTCATCTCCTGCTGTGCAGTCCAGTTCCTAACAGGCCATGGGACCAGTACAGGTCCTCACCCTGAGGGTTGGGGACCTCTGAACAAGGGGACCAGCTGAATCATAGAATGTGCCAAGTTTATTTAGCTTTACTAGATATCGCAAAAATGCTATCCAAAGTATTGACATTAAGAAGCACCTTTATAGATCTGCTTTCTGTGGTAGAGTTCCTAGTAAGTCTTCATTTGATCAAAGCATTCTACAGCTACAAATTTTTTATTTTTATTTCCTAAATCATAGTCCGTTGATGCTTTCCTGCAACTTCCTTCTTCTCCATCCCTCCTGGCTGCCTACAGAGGAGTGAGGGAAGTCTGGATAAACAAGGCCCCCTTCTGGGAGAACAGGGCTTCACTTGAAGACAGAGCAAGAGGGACAGCTGCCAACACATGGAACTACCTGAGATGTTTACACATCACATCCCGGAGAGACACCAGTCCCAGAACACTACAGGCCCCACCTTGGCAGCTCCTGGCTTTCCTGAGGCTAAGGGAAGGCTGCAGTCTTTTTCAGTGAAGCTGACATTGTTCCCTGGCTAGAGCAGCCCTGCTCCCGGATGCAAAGTTTAATGTGATTTTTTCACTCGAGTAACCAAAGCATTTCTGATGCATTGCTTTTCATGAGGTCCTGGCAGTGTATCAGCTGAGCCATTTCCTCAGGCCTCTTCTACTTTCTGCTCTGGTTCACACTTCCTTTTCCTGGGGTTTCAATGCCTCACTCACTACCCAGCATCCGCTTCCTTATGCAGAGTCGATATAATAATATACCTCTGTGCTGACAGCCATGCTCACTGAGGGTCCACCATAAGCCTGGAGCTGTGCTGGGGACCTCCCCCACCCCACAGAGACACACAATTATCCCCATTTTATGCCTGAGATCATCATTCCAAGATGCACATTGTCAGACTGACAGAATTGGAGTGGGTTCTGGAGTCAATGGCATCTCAATGCCGTATGACAGATGGCAGTGATGGACATCCCCTGAGAACTAGAGAACTTGGTTGGTTTTCCTCACAGTCTGAGCAGACAACTGCAGCTTCTCAATATTGCAGTCAACCCATCCCATCAGAATGACAAGCATATAAGCAAGGAACATGAGTCCTAGCTGTTGTCTGAGGATCTTCCTTTGGTACTTTCTGGTAAGACCAAGAAAGCACCAGCACTAAAACTTGCAGAATGGGGTTCAGGGTCTTGAATGAAAACCCTGGAGTCCAGAATGAAGTCCTCCTTAAGAAGTGCTCTTGACAGCAGGACCTGGTTACTACTGAGCATAACAAAGCCCCCCAAACAGTACTTAAAAAAGCAGTCCTTTACTTTGCTCCTGGATCTGTGGGTTGGCTGGGCTCCTCCAGGCAGCTTTCTATTGGGAATATATCATGCCCTTGCATTCATTGTAGTTGACGCCTGGTCACCCTAGAGGTTTCTTCACTCACACATCAAGCACCTGGGCTGGGAAGACTCAGACAACTGAAGGCAGAAACACCTCTTCTTCTTGATGTGGTCCCTCTACATGGTACCTGCAGGATGGCCATACTTGGGGAAGAAAGTTCCCAGACTGAGTATCCCAAGAGAAACCAACAGAAGTTGCCTTTCTGTTCTAATCTAACCTTGGAAGTCACACAGTGTCACCTCCACTGTATTCTGTTTACCCAGCAACCACAAAGGCCCACCCAGATGAAAGGATAGGAAACAGACTGCACCTCTTGAAAGGAGGTGTCAAATCATGTGTGGACACGTTTTAAAACTCCTACAGTCTGCCTGCATGGCACAAATTATACACATACAACACAAATCCACCCACTCCCAATGACCCCTGAAAATCTCTCCTAGAAGCATTAAACTCAGCTCAGGATCCTGTCGGGCTTCCTCAATGGCTCAGAGGTAAAGAACCACCTGCAACGCAGGACACAGGTTCAATCCTTGGTCAGGACGATCCCCTGGAGTAGGAAATGGCACCCTACTCCAGTACTCTTGCCTGGAAAATCCCATGGATAGAGGAGCCTGGCAGGCTACAGTCCATGGGGTCACAAAGAGTCAGACATGACTGAGCATGATGCATGCATGTGTTCACGTGGGATGCTGTCCTCTAAATCAAGTCTAAGTGTGGGCCCAGCTTCTTGCATGAAATTCAAGAAGTATACTTTCTGTTTATATGAAGACCTGTGGACTAAAAAGACAGAGTATTTTCCCTAACACACCCAACCCACCACAGTGAGCCAAGCGGACTGCTATAGACCTTCCCACTAAAAAGCAGGGAAGTGGGAGCCACTTAATAGTCCACAGAAATTCTGAAACCCAATAGGGTATATGTTGTCAATGCCTTGATTAGGGCTCAGTCCGACTGCCTGGAATGTACCCAGTCAGGATCATGGGTTTTACTGGGGCTCCCAGAAACTCTACCCCCCAAAACTGCCCAAGTCAGCAAGTTCCATTGGCGTCTATCAGTGAGATCACCTTCCTGCCCAAGCACAGTCTTTGATGATAATTCTCATTCTCCTTTTCATTTCTAATGTTTTTTTAGTACATTCTCCCTAAAATCCACATTGTGATTCTTTTTTTCAGTTGTGTCACCAAGGTTGGGACACATCCCTAGTGGTTGGTTAACAGTAGCAAGAAGCAGAATGCATGAGATCATCGAGAGATCATTCTCTGGTGAATTGGGAGGGTGACAGGAAGATTCAGGGTAACAAAATTTTGCACAGTACCTACTATGGGCCAGGAATCAGATGAATGAACCAGTACACAGCATAATGTTTAGCATGCAGTAGGTATTCAAAAATTCTTATTAAAAGAAGGAAGGAAGGGAGGGAGGGAGGGAGGGGATGAGGGAGGAAGAGAGGGAGAGAGGGAGACCATGCCCTCAGGGAAAAATGTACTCATACATATATCTTTGCAATAGCATAGAGGAGGGGGGCACCTAATTTAGCATGAAAGAAAAGTTACAACAAACAGAAGGAACAGCAGATGCAGAGGCATTTTCACATCCAATTATCCACCCTATGAGGTAAGCAGAGGGCATGTCATTCTGCTCCATACATAGATGAGGAAACTGGGGTTCAGAGTCACGTTTCTTGCTCAAGGACACATATCCAACAACTGGCAGCCCAGAAGTAGGATTCATGCCTCCTGACTTCTAATCCAAGGCTTGCTCCCAATAAATGAAACAATATTTATTGCTACAAGCAATGCCACAACCCTTCAGAGATCCCAAGAACGGAGCCATCTCCTCTCTCATCAAAGCAGCACCCAAGGATAGTAGTCAAGAGCTCAGACCCCAGAATCAGACTGTCACTTACTAGATGTATGCTGTTGAGATCATTATTTCATCTGTCTGAACCTCAGTTTTAAATATATGAAAGAGGACAGTAATAACATAAACCCCCAGTAGACCTCTCATCTTTTGTCTCTCCTTTCCAGGACTCAGTCCCCCTCTTCTGGTAAGCATATGTACTTTTTTCTTTTGGAAAATCACCACTTCCCCATTCTCAGTCCATATGTTTCAGATGAAGTTAAACACACTCCCAGCCCCAGATGTGGGCACATGACCAAGGTCTGGCCAATCAGAGTAGTCCATCCCTGAGCACATGAATCAGAACCAGGCCACAGTGATTGGTTTAGAAACTAACATAGGACCTCAGTTGGTCCAATCAGACACAGTATGGTCTGGTATATATTTATAAGATATATTTAATAGATTACAGTATGGACCACTGGAAAAGAGAACCTCTCTTCCCAACGGGTTTGCTGAGCTGATCACTGGCACCTCTGTAACTTTTAGAAGGTCAATCTGCCATCGCTGAAGGAAAAGGAATGGAGAAGCTGCTTGAGAGTGAAGCCAACACAGAAGAAAACAGTGGAAAAGATGGACAGAAACCACTGACATTATATAAACTCTTAGATCCACGCTGTGCCTGATTCCCCCTCAACTTTGTCATTTCCTGAGCCAAAAAGTTATTTTCCCCTCAAGTCATGTAGACTTGGTTTTTCTGTTACTTGTTTAAAAAAAAAAATTAACAGGAATCTTAGGATATGCTAACAGAAGACAATGTTCATGGGGCACTTAGCACAGAGTCTTGCGCATAGCAAGTGCTCAATAAATGACTCATTATTTTATTATCCCTGGACTGAACCAATCCATCACCCTCAAAATAATTAGCAGAGCAGTAGCCATGACCCTGAGGATGGAGCTTCTGACTTGGCCTGTGCATTCACTTACTTCTCCCTCACTGCCTCTCAGCTCCCTGTGCAGAAAGCCCCAGTGCCAGATGGCTTGGGAAGAAGTGACAGATGAAAGCTGGTGCGGCAAAGGTGGGTAGCAGCTCCTGATGAATAGAGAGGCCATCGGAGGGGTGAAAGATGCGTAGAGAGGAGGCAGTTAAAGACTAAATGAGCCCGAGGGACTTCTGAACCTCCAGACCTCCAGCTGCTGGCGAGTCATTCTTGGCATGGGCAGGTACCCAGGACTCTCTGGACCCAGTGACCTCATGCCAACCTCATCCATCTAGCAGGAGCCTGAGGCAGCCCCTCTGGCATCCCTGCTGCTTGTGCTCTGTGCCGAATCACCTCCTCACTTGTCTCTGCACAGTGAGGTTTCAGAACATTGCTGAGGGCTGTAAGGGCATTGCCATGAGAGCTACTGTCTGGGCAGAAAAACACAGGAGGTGTGGGAGACTGCTTCTTGGTTTCTCCTCCTCAATCCTGATCAGGATAAGAACAGGTGCCCATGCTTGCCCTTGCCCTTGCCCCCTCTCCTTCACACCTCCTTCACCTCCTTCTGCTCCAGACAGCTGTTATTGTCCCCCACTATAATGGGCCCTAGATCCCCTTGCATCCCTTTGACCACACCTGCACATCCCTGAGATTCTGTGAGCTGTGCTGCCAAAGCCCCACACACGTGACCTTCAGAGCACTGTCCTTGAGCAACTGTTGCTGTGTTCCCCATTTAGCGATCCAGAAGTCCCTGGGGATTCACACCCATGGAAGCCCATGGCCAGTGGCTGGTTCATGGGTACAAACATTCAATTCCTGTGCCCGAGGTAGGATATACTCCACAGTGTATACATCCAGAGCTTCCCATAGGATCAGGTTAAGGCTAGGACTTCACCTCAAATCCCACCCGTAGTTGACTTCCTCCCTCTTTCCTTAGCCTGATTTCCTCACTCCCTCACCAGTTTCTCCTATAAGCATTTCTTAATAAATTACTCACACACAAATCCTCATCTCTAGTCTGCTCCTGGGAGAACACACCTGTCCAGCACTCATTCCCTTTCTTCTAATAAAAGGACATAGATTTTCCTTTGGAGAAATTGCCCTCTCCCACTCTTATTTCCTATAGTTTGTTTAAAGCTGATGACCTCACCTCCCAGCTTAATGGAGAGACATGCCCCAGACTCAGAGATTCAAGTTATTCCATTCACTCATGATCTCAGTGATTGTTTCAAGGATGGACACGTAACTCAAGTTGGTTCAGTGGGACTCAAGCCCATAGATTTTGCTGTAACTATAAGGAAAAAGATCTTGTTCTACTAGGTTTGTGAGTAGGGTATAAGTTTTGAGCTACTGGGGACTATCTTGCCATCAGGAGAAGAGGGCCCTCATGGGAGTGAAGTCAACATGAAAGTAAGCAGAGATGAGAGGAGTGTGGAATGGAACCAGGTCATGATCTCATACGAACACCTGGATCCAGCTGTACCTGAAGACCTAACTGATGGATTTTAAGTTTCTGAGGTTTCAGAGTCTCACTCTGTACCCCATGATGCTTTGGTAATAACATTCATTTACTGAGCACCAAGAGGTACCAGGCACCATGCTAAGTACTTTCCACAAATCATTTCTAATTCTCACAAGACCACTGCAGATATTATTTCCCATCTACAGAAGCAGAAACTGAGGTTCAGAAAAGTGCACCATCTGTCCCAAAGTCACATGCCTGTCATGTAGCAGAGCTGGGACTTGAATCCAGGTCTGTGCAGCCTCTCTACCAAGTCAATATTCAATCAATGCTCTTTGATTTAAATCAACTTAATTTTCCAACCTCTCCAAAACAAACATGTAGGACATGGATAGAGTAAGTTTGGTCCACCCAACAGTGAAGGTTATCATCTCCTCAACTATGTCAGCAACAATTGACCTAAGCACACTCTTCTGCTCCAAAAACACCTTCTACCTCATTCCTCGCAGGGCCCATATATCTGCCCTGGGGGCTGATCCTTTCCTTGACTCTAAAATGCTTTTTGCTCTCCACACAATCCCTGTGAAATATTATTATCCCCATCATTCAGATGAGGACACTAGGATTCAGGGAGGTGAAGTCACTTGTTCCAGAACACACAGGTGCTTTAACAAAAATCAAGATCCTGGAGAAAAGAAACTGAGTGGGACTGTGTCTTCATCCCCTTTGAACTTACAGAAAAGGAAACAGTAAATGCTTGCTGTATGCGTGCATGCATGAATGAATGGGATGGAAGGAAAAGCAAACAAGTAGTTTCCTACTTTCAGTATTTTTTAGAAGGTGAGAGATGGTCTTGACTGATGAGAAGTAACCCTTTCAATCGATAGTTTCTTTACACGAAGCTCTAAGGAAAGGGACGGGGGACCGACTTGGTCTGTGAGCCAAGAAAATTAGAATCTGACTGTGCCTTTATTTCCACAACAGCACATTTAGTGATGCAATGGAGAAAACAAAGACTGTGGAGATAAATCCAGAGTCAAATCCATAGTCTACCAATTATTAACTGTGACCTTGAACAAGTCACTTAACCTCTCTGAGCCTTTTTCTCATCCATAAAAAAAGGACAATTCACAGATGCCCCTCCCAGGGTTGATAAGATGCACTGAGTAGAAATTCATTAAATACCATCTCCCTTTAGCATTTCTCTTTATTCTCCCATAATTCGGTACTCCTACATTTACAGAGATGACTGTAGCCCTTGCCATTTGAAGAGAATTGAATAGTTGCCAAAGCCCTTTCACGCAATAGCCACCAGCTGCCTCCCTGGGGAACTGGAGGCTTAAATGGGACATTGCATATGAAATGCTTTGTGGGCCTTGGAAGAAAAGGGACAAGAGAAACCGGAGGGTTATTATTAGACATGGAAACGGGAGAGCAGGAGCCCACACATGCCTCTCGTATAATCAAACTGACATTGAGGTTTACAGTGCATTGAACACTGCGTTCCAGTCCGGGGAGCTAAAAACGGAAACCTGTGAAAACAGCAGCTGGGTTAAAAAGAGAGCAGGCCTGGAGTGGAGTGTGCTGAGCTGGCTCCCACCAGCCAGAGAGCAGAAAGGACACCACCACCACCTGAGTCGGTTTTCGCTACCTGAGCTGAGGCAACAGTAGACCCTGTGCTGGCTGGAACATACGCTCCACTTGTCACGGACCTCTGAATGGGCCATGACCTTGCAGGACTCCTGGAAATAGCCAAGTCAGGGTTATAGCCTGTCCTTGGGTAAGACATCTCACTGCTCTGGGCCTTGGTTTCCCCAGCTGCACAATGGAGATATTACAAGGGCTGTTATGAGGATTTAGTTAATACACAAAAGAGCTTCTCAGACTGACATGGTGCATAGTAAACTCCATCAGCCTTTAGCTTATATTCTGTGCTCCTTGTCTCTCCTGCCTCTTAGCCTTTACTTAAGCCATGTTCCCCACCTGAATCATCTCACTTCTCACTGAACTCACCCTCCTTCTAATCTCACTTATTTCTTCCTAACTAAATCCTATCCATCCTATAAACCCAAGTTCAAATTACATTTTCTGGTAAAAACTACCCATCTGCCAGAAATTCATTCGTTATATACCTACTGTGTGCCAGTAGCTGTCCAAGGTGCTGAGTCTACAGCCCTGAACTAGGCAAAAGTCACATTCACTCCAGTGAACCTCCATTTTTGTGTATATATAGTTATATTATAGTTCTTCCAATTATATTACTATAACTACATAACAATGAACATTTTTATGTCCTTGAACATTTCAGAATCAGCTCATGTACTGTGGGGCTTCCCGGGTGGCTCAGTGGTAAAGAATCCACCTGCCAAGCAGGAGATGCAGAAGACACAGGTTCAATCCTTGAGTCGGGAAGATCCCCTGGAGGAGGAAATGGCAACCCACTCCAGTATTCTTGCCTGGAAAATCCCATGGACAGAGGAGCCTGGTAGGATACAGTCCATGGGGCTGCAGAGTCGGATGTGACTTAGCGACTAAACCACCATGTACTATGAGAATCAATGCACTGATGCTTCAGATACACAAACCTTTCCACAAAACAGGCAGCTGAGGTGCTTCAGGGCAGGGTGGGTCCAGCTGTCTCCCTGGAACACTCAGCTGGTCATTTTTCTGGAGGAAAAAAAAAAGTCTGGCTGCCTTGAGTTGAGAAGTCAGGCATGCATACCTCACATTTCTCTCCCCATTTATCCCAAATAACACCAGATTATGCTAAAATAATCCTTTGTACAAACTAGCCTCTCCGCCTGCATTTCCCCTGTTACTCCACACCTCAGATGACATTTCAGCAGCATGCTCAGCTGTGTCCAGATCTCTCCCCAGAGTGCAAGAGCAAGAGGCTGCTCTCAGAGTCTGGCAGCACCTGGCACGGGTACGTGTCCTCAGAAGGAACTGGCCTTGGGGACCCGAGGGCAGATGTTCTAACTGAACAGCACCCAACTGCCTGCAGTCAACTTGGTCTTTTCTAACCCACAGACCCTGTAATCCCTGGAAGAAAGGAGTCCACAGCGAGCCTCTCAGCCCTGCAGGAAGGGAGGCTGGGAGGCCCCAGATCTGCTGATAGGTGCAAAGAGTATCAGAGCCAGTGACCCTCAAACCTTTTCAAGGGGATATTCTTCATCCTCCCACACAGCATAACAGAAGCCATGCAACAGCCTTGGGTGGGGTTGGGGGCGCGCAGGGTCAGAAGATCAGATCTTCCATCTAACACACTGACCACCAACCACGGGAAAGTCATTAGCCTTTCTGAACCTTGCTCTACCCATCTATAGAGTGGGAACCAAAAACATCCCCCTGACTAATCTTACAGGTTTCCCTGAGAGGAACTGAAATAAGGGTTTAGTATTTTGTGACCACTGTCTACTAACTGTGACCAACACTTGCTGTGCCTCAGTTTCATCACCTGCAACATGGGTTTATCAGGAGAAAGTTACTTGGAGTTTTGTTGTAAAATAAATGAATGAGGTCAATAAGGAACAAAAGTTTAGAGCATGTTACACAGAGTGAAGTAAGTCAAAAAGAGAAAAGCAAATATCATGTTTTAACACATGTATATGGAATCTAGAAAAATGGTACTGATGAATAGAGATACTGACATAGAGAACAGACTTGGGGATGGAACAGACATGGAGAACAGCGGGGGATGGAGAGGGTAGGACAAACTGAGAGAGCAGCACTGACAGATATACACTCCCATGTGTATTAATAAAATAGACAGCTAGTGGGAAGGTGCTGTGTACACGGAAGCTCAGCTCGGTGCTTTGTGATGCCCTAGAGGGGAGAAGGAGATGGCAACCCACTCCACTGTTCTTGCCTGGAGAATCCCAGGGACGGGGGAGCCTGGTGGGCTGCCGTCTATGGGGTCGCACAGAGTCGGACACGACTGAAGCCACTTAGCAGCAGCAGCAGCAGAGGGGAGGGTTGGGGGAGGAGGCAAGGGAAGTTCAAGAGGGAGGGGATATGTGTGTACTACGGCTGATTCATTTTGTTGTATGGTAGACACCAACAGCATTTTAAAGCAATTATCTTCCAATTAAAAATACATTTTAAAAAAAGAAACAAAAATTTAGGGAAGGATTAAGGAGGGTGATGGATCATCCCAGTTTGCCCACATCTGACCTGAGGTGTTGGTTCTTCAAATGGAGAATCCCCAGCAAACCATGACAAGCTGGTCACTGCAGGATTCAATGAGTTAATGCCATGTCTGGCATCCAGTAAGGTCCAACGGGCACTAAGTAGCTCAGTGAGTAAGGCTGATGCTTAAACCAACAAGCTCAGAATCTAGAAGGTCCCAGATGGCTTTAATGAGCAGCCAGTGCCTGGAGGCAAGTAAAACCCTTCTAAACCCCTGTCTCAATCCTGCCCTACAGATGGGAGTCACCTCAGGTGCTTTGGGAAACTTCCCATGCACGGTCCCCATTCCCCAAACTAATGGAATCAGAAGCTCCTGAGGGGGGGCTTGGCATCATTATTTTTTTATTGAAGTATAGTTGATTTATAATATGTTTGTTTCAGGTGTATAACATAGTGATTTAATATTTTTATAGGCTATACTTCATTTAAAGTTATTATAAAATATTGGCTCTATTCCCTGTGCTGTATATTACATCATTGTATCTTACTTATTTTATGCCTAGTGGTTTCTACCTATTAATCCCTTTCCCTTTATATTGCTCCTCCCCCCACCCCATCTCCACTTTTTTTTTTTTTTTTGTTTTCTCTCTTGGTCTCAGTTTGTTTTCTGGTTTGTTTGTTTTTTTTTCTTTTTTTTTATTACTAATTACTTTACAATATTGTAGTGGTTTTTGCCATACACTGACATGAATCAGCCATGGATTTACATGTGTTCCCCATCCTGAACCCCTCTCCCACCTCCCTCCCCATCCCATCCCTCTGGGTCATCCCAGTGCACCAGCCCTGAGCACTTGTCTCATGCATCCAACCTGGACTGGCGATCTGTTTCACACTTGATAATATACATGTTTCGATACTGTTCTCTCAGATCAACCCACCCTCACCTTCTCCCATAGAGTCCAAAAGTCTGTTCTATACATCTGTGTCTCTTTTTCTGTCTTGCATACAGGGTTATCATTACCATCTTTCTAAATTCCATATATATGCGTTAGTATACTGTATTGGTCTTTATCTTTCTGGCTTACTTCACTCTGTATAATGGGCTCCAGTTTTATCCATCTCATTAGAACTGATTCAAATGTATTCTTTTTAATGGCTGAGTAATATTCCATTGTGTCTATGTACCACAGCTTTCTTAGCCATTCATCTGCTGATGGGCATCTAGGTTGCTTCCATGTCCTGGCTATTATAAACAGTGCTGCGATGAACATTGGGGTACATGTGTCTCTTTCAGTTCTGGTTTCCTCAGTGTGTATGCCCAGCAGTGGGACTGCTGGGTCATATGGCAGTTCTATTTCCAGTTTTTTAAGGAATCTTCACACTGTTCTCCATAGTGGCTGTACTAGTTTGCATTCCCACCAACAGTGTAAGAGGGTTCCCTTTTCTCCACACCCTCTCCAGCATTTATTGCTTGTAGACTTTTGGATAGCAGCCATTCTGACTGGCGTGTAATGGTACCTCATTGTGGTTTTGATTTGCATTTCTCTGATAATGAGTGATATTAAGCATCTTTTCATGTGTTTGTTAGTCATCTGTATGTCTTCTTTGGAGTAATGTCTGTTTAGATCTTTGGCCCATTTTTTGATTGGGTCATTTATTTTTCTGGAATTGAGCTGCAGGAGTTGCTTGTATATTTTTGAGATTAATCCTTTGTCTGTTTCTTCATTTGCTATTATTTTCTCCCATTCTGAAAGCTGTCTTTTCACCTTGCTTATAGTTTCTTTTGTAGTGCAAAAGCTTTTAAGTTTAACTAGGTCCCATTTGCTTATTTTTGCTTTTATTTCCAATATTCTGGGAGGTGGGTCATAGAGGATCCTGCTGTGATTTATGTCAGAGAGTGTTTTGCCTATGTTCTCTAGGAGTTTTATAGTTTCTGGTCTTACATTTAGATCTTTAATCCATTTTGAGTTTATTTTTTGTGTATGGTGTTAGAAAGTGTTCTAGTTTCATTCTTTTACAAGTGGTTGACCAGTTTTCCCAGCACCACTTGTTAAAGAGGTTGTCTTTTTTTCATTGTATATCCTTGCCTCCTTTGTCAAAGATAAGGTGTCTGTAGGTACATGGATTTACCTCTGGGCTTTCTATTTTGTTCCATTGATCTATATTTCTGTCTTTGGGCCAGTACCACACTGTCTTGATGACTGTGGCTTTGTAGTAGAGCCTGAAGTCAGGCAGGTTGATTCCTCCAGTTCCATTCTTCTTTCTCAAGATTGCTTTGGCTATTCGAGGTTTTTTTGTATTCCCATACAAATTGTGAAATTATTTGTTCTAGTTCTGTGAAGAATACCGTTGGTAGCTTGATAGGGATTGCATTGAATCTATAGATTGCTTTGGATAGTATACTCATTTTCACAATATTGATTCTTCCAATTCATGAACACAGTATATTTCTCCATCTATTTGTGTCCTCTTTGCCACAGCAATCAGAGCAGAAAAAGAAATAAAAGGAATCCAGATGGGAAAAGAAGAAGTGAAACTCTCATTGTTTGCAGATGACATGATCCTCTACATAGAAAACCCTAAAGACTCTACCAGAAAATTACTAGAGCTAATCAATGAATATAGTAAAGTTGCAGGATATAAAACTAACACACAGAAATCCCTTGCATTCCTATACACTAACAATGAGAAAACAGAAAGAGAAATTAAGGAAACAATACCATTCACCATTGCAACAAAAAGAATAAAATACTTAGGAGTATATCTACCTAAAGAAACAAAAGACCTATACATAGAAAACCATCTCCACTTGTAACCACCAGTTTGTTATCTGATTCAAAGAGATACATGCACCCTACCCTTCATAGCAGCATTCTTCACAATTGCCAAGACATGAAAACAACCTAAGTGCCCATCAACAGATGACTGGATAAAGAACATGTGATACATGCATACACACACACACACTGGAATATTACTCAGCTATAAAAAAAAAAAGAATGAAATTTTACCACCTGCAACAACATAAATGTCTCTGGAGGGTATTGGCCTTAATGAAGAGAGTCAGGGGGAGAAAGACAGATACTGTATGGTTTCATTAATAGGTAGAATATAAAAAATGAAAACAAAGAAATGAATATAATAAAGCAGAAACAGCACATGGATACTGGCATTGTTCATTTTGACGAGTTCCGTGCATGAATCTAATGAGCAGGCAGCAACAAAGACCCCTGCTCTAAAGCAAAGAGGCTCCCACCCAAGGGATGTGTGTCCTTGCACACCTCCTGGGTGACTTTCAGGGGCCAGTCATTTAATCAAGGTTGTTATGAGGATTAAAGAAGAGAAAGTAACTGAACAGAAGTGGTAGGCTTATTATTATTCATTTAATCGGCATAATGAGTTGGTTAACAGTCCAGACTCTAGAGTCTGCCTCAATTCCAATCCCAGCCCTTCCACCTTCTGAGTGTGTGGACATGAGAACGTGACTCACCTCTCAGTGCCCCAGTATCCTCCTCTGTAAAATAAGGAAGTGAATTTCTGTCTCATGGGGTTGTTATGAGAATTAAGGGACTGAAGGTGGGAGCATTGAATAAAAGCTGAATAATTGAGCTCTTACTCCTCAGCACATGTTAATGAACCCATTTTGCAGATGAAAAAAAAATTTTGGCTTAGTTTTTCCAAGTTCACCCAGCTACTAAGTGTTGGGGACAGCATCTGCCAGATCAGAAATCACTTGTTTCTGTCACCTGCCACAGAATTCCACACCCTGGCTGTATGCCTTCCCTTCCCTGTTCCCATGTCCATCCCCTGTGTTCATTTCACCATCTACACAATTTCAGTTCCTAGGCCCTGCAGCCACAGGCAGACATGCAATGCTAATTGCCAAAATGAGTTCTGACTCAAAGACACAAATATAAACAGGGTCCCTGAACCCAGGTGAGTTTTCCAGGTAGAATCTCAGAGCCTGACTATCTTGCCACCTTCCTTTTCTCTGTAGAGAATCCAGATTCTGTGGATACCTGATAGGCCTGGTCTAAAGGTCTATTATATGGCCCATGACTCCTTTAATTCCCTACAGCAACCAATGAAGTATGTACTGTTATGATCACCATTTCACAGATGAGGAAACTGAGGCTCACAGAGAATTAAAATCCTTGCCCAAGGAACCCGGGGGGTCTGGCTACACTGCTGTGCTCTGAACCAGGTCCTGCCTCCACATCAGCTAAAGATCAGTCCTTGGAGGAGAAGGAGGTCAAGATGCAAGTCAAAAAGACACTAGGGCTTGCCTGTTTGGGTTTTTGTTTGCTTTTTTGTTTATTTTATTTTTGTTTTCTTAGCTCCATAAAGAAAGCCTGGGGTCAAGAGTAGAAGATATGAGAAGCACTTTTCAACACAACATAAAGAAGCGCTTTCCAACCATTAGAACTTCCTTAAAAAGAAAGATTGCTGTAGCCATTAAAAAGCATGTTGGAATTATTAAGCATGGTTAGCCCCCAGGAGGTGGTGATAGAGTGGGGTAGAGTAATTCCAAAGAGCTGGTTAAAACATCTAGATGCCCTGAACCCTGAGAAGATTATATGATCCAATTTTTTAAAACCAGAAAACAAGCATAAGGAATGCCAACAAATGCTTTCTTTGAAATAGCAAATTCTTTATCCCAACAAGATAAATGGGGAAACTCCCTTAGACTGCTCTGGATAATCTAGCAAGAGAGAGTGGGGGGAGTTTTATTTTCTGTTCTACAAATTTCACCACTGTTTAATGTTGGTACCACTTTTATAGATGAAATAGTATTAGAATTATTTTAAATGGCCTGAAAGAGTATTTATAATGGGAGAATATTTATGATGTCATGCTAGGTCAAAAATGACACAAAAGATATTTCACAGTGTAACCGTTCATCTCTCTGTTTATTTTTATATACCTAAACATTAACAGTAGTCTTCTCTGGTGGCTCAGATGGTAAAGAATCCACCTGCAATGCAGGAGACCCAGGTTTGATCACTGGGCTGGGAATATCCCCTGGAGAAGGGAATGGCTACCCACTCCAGTATTCTTGCCTATAGAATTCCATGGACAGAGAAGCCTGGTGAGCTACAATCCATGGGGTCACAAAGAGTCAGACATGACTGAGCAACTTTCACTCACTCACTCACTCAAACATTAACAGTAGCTGGTGTGTGATAGTATTATGGATGGTTTTTATTTTCTCCTTTATGCTTTCCAATAGTAATTTATATTTTTTTCTACAATTCATAAGTATCGGCTGTATGATAAGGGAAAAAAGGGTGTTTTTGAAAAGGAAATGATCTCTGCCCAGGATTGAGCTTCCATTAGAAAGTTTCAAGCAGAGGCAATGAACAGGGGTTCAGGGGTTCAGGGAATAGGGGTTCAGCTTGGGGTAAAGTCAGAGATTTAAACTTAGAATCCTTCAAGCTGGGATTCTGAGGTTCGTAAAACCTGAGTGAATAGCCAAGCTAATGGTTGATGTACTGATCAAAAACCAGGACAATTAGAAGATCCTGGAAAATGAATAAGATGTCAAGTTTAATATGATCTCACACACATTCAAACAAGTGGAGGTTGTAAACTTGGGAACCAAGGAAAAGGTCAGGTCAGTAAGTTAAATGTAGGAATTTTGTGCTTCAAAGTGAGCAGGAAGCCTGACAGAGAGAAAGATTCTCAGGAAAAGTCTTACTCCAGATTTTTCAGCCCTGTTGCACCTTAGAATCACTAGAGCCAAATAAGTTAGAATCGCTGGTCACAGGGTGTGGAAATCTGCATTTTTAACTAACAGACTTCATTTTTAAGAGCAGTTTTAAGTTCATAGAAAAATCAGGCAAAAAGTACAGTGAGTTTCCACGTACCTCCTTTCCCAACACACACAGAGAACCATATCATCTTCAACATCCTCCACAAGAGTGGTTCAACATTACAGTTGATGAACCTATACTGACACGTCATTTTCACCCAAAGCCCACAGTTTACATTAGGGTTCATTCTTGGTGTTGTACATTCTATAGTTTTGACAAATGTACAATGACAGGTGTCCATCACTGTATTATCATCTAGGATAGTTTCTCTGTCCTAAAAACCTTCTGTGGACACCAGCATTTCTGGAAACTCCCCACGTGAGTCTAAGTTATAGCCAAGCTTGAAAACCACTGCTGTAGCTAGCAAGAAGAAGTTAATACACATTTAAATCTTGAAGAGGGACTGCCCTAGTGGTGCAGTGGATAAGAATCTGCCTGCTAATGCAGGGGACACAGGTTCAATTCCTGGTGCAGGAAGATTCCATATGCCACAGAACAACTAAGCCCATGCACCACTACTACTGAGAGGCACTCCAGAGCCCTTGAGCCACAACTAGTGAACCCTTGAGCTGCAGCTACTGAAGCCCGTGCCCCTAGAGACACCAAGAGAAGCCACCACAACGAGAAGCCCGTGCACCACAACTGCAGAAAGCCCATATGCAACAGCAAAGACCCAACACAGCCAAAAAGAAATTCATTTTTCAAAAAAATCTTGAAGAGAATTTGCTCTTGGAAGAGTGGAACAAGTGAGTTTTGAAGAGTAAGATAAGAAAAGGTTGTAGAGATAACAGAACAGTGTTGTGAAAACTAGAGAAAGGATGAATTTTTTAAAGAAGATGAAACATGCTACAGGAGTGAAGAAAACTGAGAAGTGAGAAAGAAAATGGAGAATTGTTTCTGCAAGATCTTTGGTGGCCTCTGAAAGTTCAGCTTTGAACGAGCATGTGGCAGGAAAGGTGTGTGAAAGCAAACTGCAGGGGCTCGTTATTGAATGGGTGGTGAAATTTACCTAATAAAGAGTTCAAAGTAATGGTCACAAAGATGCTTATATGAGTAACCTTGAGCTGGTGATGTAACTCCTCAGAGCCCCAGTTTCCTCATCTTTACTAAACAATTTGACATGATAATCTCTCTAAATAGCCCTATGAGGTTATTTAATAGCCCTGCAAATTAAAATACGCAGAGCTGCACTTTTTCTGAAAGTACTAAAGAAGAATCCATTTTCTCCAGAGTTTCTAGAAGCTGCCTGTATTGCGTGGCTTATGGCCTCTTCCTCCATCTTCAAAGACAGCTGCTGGTGCTACTGCTAAGTCGCTTCAGTCGTGTCTGACTCTGTGCGACCCTATGGACAACAGCCCACTAGGCTCTTCTGTCCACAGGATTCTCTAGGCAAGAATACTGGAGTGGATTGCCATTTCCTTCTCCATTCCTTGGCTCCTGGCCTCTTCCTCCATTTTCAAAGACAGCAGCACAGCATCTCTCTCTCTCACCTCTGCTTCTGACCCCACATCTCCTTCTCTGACTCACCTATCTCCTCTCACAAGAACCCTTTAGATTACACTGGGCCCACCCAGATCCTCCACTATAATCCTCCCATCTCAAGATCCTTAACTTTACCTTATCTGCAAAGCCACTTTTGCCATTTAGCTTATTCACAGGTTTCAGGCTTTGTGGCTCGTTATGCTTACCTACCACTAAGGACAACTTAAGGAGTCCATTCTTATAATCAAATAGCCACAGCGACTCATAATACTGGGAACACTCAGCCGACTTGAGAGCTGGAAGTAACCTTAGATGGTTCAATGGTTCTATTGAGTGTTTACCACATGCCAGGCTCCCCAGGGGAGTCCCAGGAGATGGGAAGATGTGGGGCTGAGGTTTGGGGATCCTCCTCAGGCTACTGTCCACTCGTACCTCCTTTATATATTGAACTGCATTTTAAAATTGATTTTGTTTTTAAATTTAGTTATATATGTATGTATGTATGTATGTGTAATTATTAAATTAAAATGGATTTTATTTTTTAAATGTTCCACTACATCAAAACATTTTTTAAAAGCTCTGGTCTATCCAAATGCTCTTGTTTTTAACGATGAACTAAGGCCTGGGGAGATTCAGTAACGTATCAGAGAGGCACAGGAAGATCAGCTCAGTCACTGAACTCTGAGCTAAGCTGGTCAGTCACCAGGCTGTCAGCAGAGAGGGAGCAGCACATAGTGGTAAAGAGCATGAACTTCAGGCACACATGTGTTCAAGTCCTGACCAGATACTTGCTGGACAGTGTGTTTCTAAACCTACTGTGAGGGTAAATTAAGTGAGCCAATGCACCAAAAGCACTTAACCATGCCATCTATCATTGTTGGCTAACTGGTATTGTCCTTTTCCATATATTTCTTACCTCTCAAGCTATACTCTTAATTTCTTTGAGAGGAGAACCTAGGATGATCCGTATTTTGTGACACAGCTGGGTGCCTCACTCACTCTCTCCACCTCACCAGCCCTAGTTCACCTCTCAGGTTTCAGCTGAAATAACCCTTCCCTAGGAATCTGTCCTGACCACCTAGAAGGCAACAGGTCTCCTGGTTTACACTCTTGTAGCATCCCGAATTCTCTTGTAGTCTTCATCCCAATTATTGTTAAACAATTATTTATGCAATAATTTGTTTGATCCCTGCAACACAAGCTACAATGCAATCTCTCTGAAGACCGTTAAACATACCAAATATTCCATGTGCTCGATCCACATTTCTCAGCCTCCTTTGAAGTTAATTAGGGCCATGTGACTAATATGTGGCTCACGGGCTGAGTAGAAAAGTGATACATGTCACCTCTGGGCTGAAGCATAGAAAAGCTGGCACAGTAATTCTCCAGTTATCAATTCTCCTACCACAATGATGCCAAGTTTCATCAGCCTGGGCCCCTGAGTGAATAAGTGGAAGAGTGCCCACTGTTGATCCACAATAGAAGTGTAGCTTAATGAGAAAAAACAAACAAAAAAACTTCTGTTTTAAGCTTCTAGGATTTCAAAGGTACCTTGTTACATCAGCACAACCTAGCCTATCCTGACCAATACAGCACTATATTCCCAGCGTTCACATAGCACTGGGCATATAGAAAGCGCTCCATAAATAATCTGATGAATGAATGAGCCTCGGAAACAACAGGTAAAAATCAGAATAAAAGATGTTTCTTAAGTCAGTGGAAAAGGACAGCTTACCACTACCAAAAATAAAAGAATGAACCACTAAAAAGCTAAATACCAGGATCCCTGTCACCCAGGATGGAAGCTAGAAACGCAGGCTCTCTGACCTTGAAACTGCTGGGCTCTGAGTCATTGTCACTTCGCTGCAGGTCACAGAAACACTCAGTGAGGCCAAGCACGATTAGGTACTCAACAATGTGATAAAATCCACTACAACCAAAGCCATTAGTCACAGAGCATTTAGAAACTGTTGCAATTTATAATACTTATGAATTGATCTGCAGGAAACCATAAACATTGCTCATCAATATAACTAATTGGCATTTATGAGTTTGTTTGGTCGGCTGGTACAGTCAGGTTGGCGTCATCATGGTCTTGAAGGGAAAGTGGAAGCCATGCAAGCTGGGACCTTTGGCTGGGGTGCTGGCCTTCTGACCATCCCAATGGATTAGACAAGGAATTGAGTGAAACTGGTATATTTAAGAAGTGGAGGATATGTTTATGTATGGCTGACTCATTTTGCTCTGTAGTAAAAGCTAACACAACATTGTAAAACAACTATACTGCAATAAAAATCAATTAATGCAAAAAAAAAAAGTAGAGGAAACATCATATGGAAATGAGGAAGATATAGCAAATAATGGGTGTGCTATACTAAGTGAGCTACCACAGAGGGAATAGGAGCTCAAGAAAGGAAGAGGAACCACGAGGAAACTCTGGAGAAAGGTGCAAAACACACCTGTATCCTCCTACTCACCACTTGTTCCTACCTTCCCCTCCCTCCCTCCTCCGCCACCCTTCCACTAACCCTTCCTTGCTCACCCTTCTCCATCCCTTCTGCCCTCCCTCCCTCTCTCTCTCTCCTCTCTGCTGACCAGTTTTCTCTCCCTTTCTTCAAGGGAGAGAAACAGGTATGTGCCATCTTCTACAAGTTATCATTTCAGCCACTACAGGCTGCTCTTTCTCTCTCTATTCTCGGTCTAGGGAAGCCTTCAAACAGGCCCAGCTTGGGTTTGGAGAATATACCCGAAGCTATTATCTAAGGTCGAAGGCAAGTCTCATCGTGGTGAAAACAATAGCTCCCGTGGTGTCTCTGTGCTTAGAGTGCTGAATTAGGGTACAGGTGGGCTTTACCCAGAAGAAAATAGGAATTTTCCAGAATTAAATATTCGTTAAATGAACAATCCTTAGGATCCCTCTACATTCTAGAAATCTTAAAACCTGAACTCCAGGTTTTTTGTTAAAATGGCTAATAGAGTGATTTTTAACAATAAGTGGTACGTTCTTGAGCTGCAAATAGAGCACAGCGGCATTTTGTACCCCGCAGGGCCCAGATGAAGAGTGGGGCTTGGGGACAAAGGAGACCTCTATCCACCGCACGTCATCTCGAGGTCTGGCTTCCCAGCCCCACTCTCAGAGACAGTGACCCCACAGGATGTCAAACAGGCCTGCAGATGGAGTCCTGTTGCCCACTCAGCGGAGACGTGTTTCTCTGCATCACACAGAGACGAAGGCCCTGGCTCCCATCAGCACAGCTCTCGCTTGAGCCGCAGATGGCAGACGGAATGCTCGTCCCCGCCCCCTGCTCCCTGGCCCGTCTGCTTCCACATTCCTCGACAATAATGCTGCTTCAGAAGCTGGAACTGTAGCCAGCGCTCGCCAGGCACAGCAGGGCGGGCAAGGCAGAAGGGAAGCTGGCAAGGTGGGACACAGGGGCTATTTATTTTATGCTGGCCCCAGCAGCCTGGAGAATACTGTGAAGAGTGGGCAGCAAGACCGCAGCAGATGACAGGTAAGGGGTGGCGGGTGGAGGCTCAGGAGAATGACAGCCCCACTTGCCAAGTCTCAGAGACACCTGCATCTAATTTACCATAAGGAAGAGACTATGGAAAAGGGCTGCCACCTTCCCCGGATGCAGATGCTCACGAAATCTAGTCTATTCCATCTCCACCTCTCTCCAACTTGCTCTCCATCCCCACCCTACCTACTCTAAGCCACCTTAGAGAGCTGAGGCTGCCTCACAAGCTCTCTCTCCCTGTATCTGCTCCTCAGGCCACAACAGTCCATTCTCCACCCAAGGACTAGAGTGATCAAAGTTAAGATCAGCTTAAAACTTAAGATCAACAGTGCTTCCCCAAAGGGTGGAGTCTGAAACCTCTCACAACAGCTCACGAGGGCCCCCACAAGCTGATCCTGGCTGACCCCAACAGCTCCAAGCCTCAAAGGGGGTTGGAGTACATAGCAGATGCACTGGTGCCCTGCCAGGTCCCCTGGCCTTTACCCTACTGGTCCAACTTCCAAAGGCCAGCACCTGCTTTCATTTGCCTGATGGCTTCTCTGGCAATTGGGATCCACTTTGACTCATACACATGGCAGAATGGAGGTGCCAGGGAATTAATTTCGCCCAACCTCAAGAGCAGTCCTCAAACAATCACTGATGGGAGATGTTGTGTAAGTACCCCAACTTGGGTGGAATGTTTAACCATGGCCCCCAAAGCTCCCCACTTGCTCACAGAGATAACTGATATGATAATATATCTGGATCCTTCCCCTCCCTGTCTCACCCCCTCCCCTTTTCTCAACTCGTACTCAGAACTGCCTCTCAAAATGCAAATGTCTTATATTAAAATCTCTATGTCAGCGTCTTCTTTGGGAAGATCCCTGAAAAAGCAATTATTTTCCATGAGTAGGTTTTCCAGCTACATACCTATTTGTACACATTAGTTATGTGCCATATCTTCTGCAGCCTCAGGACCTTTGCATAACCTATTTCTTCTGCTTAGTGTTCTCTCCCCTCACCTGACCCCCATCTCCACTGCCCATTCCATCTCCTGGATGGACTTTAGCTTAGATCTATGTCCTCAGGGAGGACTTCTCTGACCCCATTCCACACACTGATGCTTCAATTCCCTTAGAAATTGTTCTCCTCACCCTCTATTTCTTTCATTTCACTCATACTACCTGTAATTATTTTTGAAGCCTGTATTCCCCACTGAAATGTAAGCCCCATGAGTATAGGGACTCTGTTTGCGGGATCATTTCTATATCCCCAGAGTGAACACAAAGTAGATGCTCAGTGTGAAGTCAAATAAGTGGTACTTTGACCTAAAAAAAAAAAAAAGTAGAAAAAAAAAGGTATAACACCACCCAGAAATGGAAATGTTCAATACATACTAATTAGATAACCACAATCACCATCACTGAGCACATATGATGTACCAGACACCATGCCAAAGGTTTCACAAATGTCAATTAGCCTTCATAAGTAGATTCTGATATTGATTCCATTTGACAAAGGGGGAAACAGAGTCAAAGACAGGTTAAGTAGTTTGCTAAATTACACACAGGCAACAAGAGGCAGAGCTGAGATTTGAACCTGGAGAGCCTGGCACCAGAATACACATGTTTAACCACTAAGTTCTCCTGCCTCTCAGCGCTCCGGAGGGAGACTCCAGTTGTAGAGACCTTCATGGCACCTGTATGCAGAGCCTTCCCATACTCAGAAGACACAAAATGAAGAAAAACAAACAGAATCACTGACCTGGGGACATTCACTCTTTGCACCAGATATTAATAAAGTACCTACTATGGACCAGGCCCTGGTGGCTCAGGCAGTAAAGAATCTGCCTGCAGTGCATGAGACCTGGGTTTGATCCCTGGGTTGGGAAGATCCCCGGAGAAGGGAATGGCAACACATTCCAGTACTCTTGCCTGGAGAATTCCACGGACAGAGGAGCCTGGCATACTACAGTTCACAGGGTTGCAAAGAGTTGCACATGACCAAGTGACTAACACAAGTGTACAACGGGCCAGGCACTGTGCCAGACACAAGGATGGAGTGGCAACCAAGCCAGACACTGTCCCTGTCTTCCCAAGGCTTACAATCCAGCAGGAACGACAGACACTGAATGAATAAACACACAAAGAGGTATACAAATACAAGCTGTTTTCAATACTATAAATACAACAGAGCATGGAAAGCATTTAACTGGAATCAGCCAGAGACGACATTTAAATGAAGACCTGAAATGGGAAAAGAATTCAGCCATCTAAGGGAATGAGCAGACCATTTCCCACCAGACCTTAGGAAATGCTAAATGTTATTCTAGGTGCAGGGGGAGCCACTGCGTGGGGCAGAGCGGGGGTGGGGACGGGGAGGAGCCAGCATGTGATCTGTTTACATTTTCAGACATCCCCTCCAGCTGTTGAGGGGATGGGGACAGCAGGGAGCAGGAGCAGAGAAACCAGTTTAGAGGTTGCTACAATGGTTCACGGGACAGACAATGCAGCTCCATTGAGGCTCTCCAGCACGGGAGATGGGGAAACAGGCTCCAATCAGGATACCTTTGGGAAAAATCAGCTACAGAACTTAGCAGTGAGCTGAGTGGAAGGGTCAAAGCAGGAAGAACATCCAAGCTGACTCTCAGGAGCAGGTGATGGGATGTCTCAAACCTGGTCCAAGCTTTCACAAAGTTTTATCCAGGCAGGTCCACTCTCCTCAAGGCCACATCTTTCTCAATCCGCCCCTTCACCATAACAAACCTCATTCCATGATCAGTTGTCAAAGCATTTTAGGAAAGATGGAAGAAGAAAGCCTCAAAGCTAGCAGTTTTTGCATGCTCATTTTGTGTCAAGCATATATTTCATGCAATCCTCTCAAATATTCTATGACAAAAGGTCTATTATTATCACCATTTACCAGTGAAGCTTAGGAAGGTTAACTTTTGCCCAAGGTTCACACAGCTAATCAATGACTTAAGGGGCTTCAAACTTGGGAGTGGCAGAATACACAGCTGTATCCTCCCCCTTTGCTCCCTTTTTGGGCAGATTTGTCCTTGGAGGGACCACTTGGCGATCTTGTCTTCTTGCTGTGGGCCCTGAGTACCCTGGGACTGCCTGTGTTTGTCTGTGGGTCCAGGAGAACTGATCAGAGGTGCCCCTGATGCCTGACTCTGAGACAATTGCCCAGAGCCATCCATCTTCACCAATGCAGCAAACTCCCCAATTTCGCACAACCCGCTGATCTTGGCTCAGACTAAGGAAACTTCAATCACAATAGAAAAATACCCAGTGTACAAAAAAATTAGGATTTAAGGTAGAAAAATATCTTTTATATATAAATAAATCACAACAAAAGCAGGTACCACAATGCCCAGATCCTCAATGTTGTTGACAATGCATTGCCTCTTACAATACTCATTCTTTTGACACTTTCTGAGCATCTACTGTATTAAGCCAAGTACCAACCAGCCCAAATAATGGGATACACAGGTGGGTAAATCATCTGCCTTTGAAATTCTGGCTCTGGTGTTGTTCAGGAAGACAGCATCACTAACCAAAAGAAATTGGGATTTTTTTGGTGGTTCCTTTCAGTACCACCAAGAAAGAGGGGGAGAAAAATGCAGGCCTGAAATACCCACTTGTCACACCCATGGCCTGTTCAAGTGCCTCTCCTCCAATCTCCTGACTCATTAAATTCTTTCACATACATTATTTCATTCAATCTGTGGGTGCAAATCATTCTATCCATTCTTACAAGATGAGTAAACTGAGGATCAACAAATGAAATCACCCATGAGCTCAGAGCCAAGTTCTGAAGCCAGGGCCTCTCCAATAGCCTTTCCAACATCATTTGCTGGTTTGCTGTGGAAGCCTTCTTAGAAGTTTGCTCTTTATTGATTTTGCTCTAAACGCATTTTCCCACTTTAGCATCAACCAAGAATTAGAGAGAAGGGGTGGTGATGGGGGAGTGGGGGATGGGGAGACAGGGTGGCTGGAATACAGCAGGGGCATGATCCTAAGAGGAGCAGTGATTTGAACTGAGCAGAAATTGGTTTTCTGTTATCTTTGTAGCCACGACATTTGCAATTCAGGACCTGATGCCCATGTAATGGGCCAAGCACTGCCACAGTTTTCTGATCAAATCTCCTTCCCAGGAAGACAACATTAAAAAAATTCTCTTTAACCAATCTGGCAATCTAAGCTCCTCTGAAAGACCCATATCACTGAACGAGTTCACAGAGGACTCAACCTCAGTACATCCAGAAAAAAGTCATGCTCCACCACATTTGCAGGGCCAGGTGGTAAGATAAATTCACAAAAGCCTGCGTGGAGCCAAGAAGACAAAGTACTGAGACACCAATCAGTGCCCCCACCACCCACATCCTTGCTAAGAGAATCTGCACCAATCATAGCCCCTGATGACCTGTTTGCCTCATGACTGATATCCAGCCATTGAATACAAATACAGACATACCAGAATATTAAACTCCTTCTGTGTGCGTGCGTGCTAAGTTGCTTCAGTTGTGTCCAACTCTTTGTGATCCTATAGACTGCAGTCCGCCAGGCTCCTCTGTCCATGGGGATTCTCCAGGCAAGAATACTGAAGTGACTTGCCATGACCTCCTCCAGGGGATCTTACCAGGCCAGGAATTGAACCCAAGTCTCTTATGTCTCCTGCATTGGCAAGCAGGTTCTTTACCACTAGCACCACCAGAGAAGCCCAAACTCCTTCCATACACATTGGTCAATTACCCCCCTGAACGCCTCTGAGAAACTCCGTCTAAAACAATAAGGAAATGTGTCATCTCATGCAACAGGAAATCCACAGGTAAGGAGGGTCTCAGGTCTGGTTGATTCAGCTGCTCAGCAAGGACCCAGGTTCTGGTCCCTCTCCTCTGCCATCTGTGGCACTAAGGCTTTCTTATTTCAGTCTAAGAGGAGACAGAACCTCTCCCCAAATCATGGACTATGAGCTCTTCCCGTTAGTAGTGTATTGGGACCAACTTGAGCCACATGATTATAAGACCAGTAATAGTCATTGGGGAAACGCCTCCAGAGACATTTGGCAACGTCTGGAAGCATTTTCAGCCATCACACTGGGGTATGGGATGCTACTGCCAGTCTGTAGAGGCCAGGGACTCTGTTAAACATCCTAGAGTACACACGTCAGTCCCCGCAACGAGGAACTGTCTATTCCAAAATGTCAACAGTGCTGAGATTGGGAAAGCCAAGCTTAGGTTAATCTAGATCAGGGTTGGCAAACTACAACCCATGCGCCACATTTAACCAACTGCCTAATGTTATAAAGTTTTATTGGAACACAGCCACATTCATTCATTTACACATTGTCTACAACAGAGAGCTGTCACACGGCTAGTGGTGACAGAGATCATATGCCCCTCTAAAGCTTAAAATATTTACTCTCCGGCCTTTTTCTGCAAAACCTTGTTGATCCTTGATCTGGAGCTACCTTTAAAGCTGGGGATGGGAGAACATGTAAACAGAATTAGGGTTCGGTTAGGAAGAAGAAGAAGAATTGATATTGGGAAGTAATAAACAGTAATAACTATAAAGATAAATGTCTGTTTCTGGAGGTCACACCGTAGGGCATAGCTCTCAGCAGGAATGTTCCCAGTGAAAATTTATGTCCACATAAAGGACTTAGACCTTATGCAATTTTTTAAATCATTTGGCTGTGCCTCGCATCATGTGTAATCTTAGTTCCCCAACCAGGGATCAAACCCATATCTCCTGCATTGGAAGCACAGAGTCTTAACCACTGGACTGCCAAGGAAGTCCCAGACTTTATGCAGTTTTTAAGTTGGTGGGAGCTGTGAATACTCCAATGCACCCCCACCCCACCCAAAATCAAAAGTTTCCCCTTCGACACCTACCAGAGGAACAGAAATGATCATCAGAGAGTGGTGAGTTATGAGCCCACAAAATCTCAGTGTCAGGCCTGGCGTGAGCTCTGTGACAGGCCAAAGTCACACTAAAATCAAGGGAGGGGAACACACAGGGGTGCCTTAGAATCTTGGGAGAGGAAGTTACTCAGCAGAGAGAATCACAGGACAGACCAGAAGCATCTCCAGAAACATGGCTATCTGACAACAAGCCTGTCTCATAACGCCATGAGGCCCTATCGATAAGTCCTTTTTTCTCTACACGTTTAAGTGGGAGTTTTCTGGATTCCTGAAGAAGACAAGACCCCCTGAGTCACTGAACACCCTTTCCAGGACGCTCCCCTTATTGCCTCAGGGGCAGGGTAAACATTCACAACTGGATTGTCTGGCTCCTCCTCTCTTCTTCCATCCCAGTCATCCAGGGAAATTCCTGACCCACTTGGCAGGAAATCAGACAGACCCAGAGGCCTGACAGAACATTCAAGACTTAAAAACTAAGAAATCCAGGAGGGAAAATGGTACCTGACTTTTCATAGTTATTTTAAAGGTTACTTTCAATGGCAACTATAAATGGTTACTGCACTTGTCAGACTTGAATCAATATCAACTCTTAAAAAGGACTAAGAAGGGGAAAAAAAAAACACTTTAAGTGGAAAAAATCCACAGCCATTTCTTTCCCACGTGAGATAATAATGTGACTTTCATCTTCCTGCTCGTTCAGCCTGGTCTTTAAGTTATCAGAAGCCCCCCACTAAACGCTGTGTTCCCATTACTTCCCTATTTGATATTTTAATTGAATGAGAACCATCATATCCTGGCCAATATTCATTCCCCATCTGTTGCTTCTCCAGTTTCTCTGGGAGTGCCTGGGGCGACACTCCTTCCTGGAACAAAATCTACTCTCTCTGACTTCCTCTGGAAGAGATTCTCTTTCCTGAAGCCAGAATCATTTGCCTCCTGGAGGCAAATCTGTCCTGGAGGAGTCCCCCTGGGGGCCACCATCTGGGTTTCCGGGCTGCCCTTACGCAGTAAAAAAATGATGGTACCATCGAACATGTTGCCACCACTGGCTCCAGCCCACTTTCCTCGGGCTGAGGCTGTGGAAAAGGGGTCCCTCCCCTGAAACCACAACCAAGGCAAAATTACACAAATGAAGATTCTGAGTTACACAAACTGACTTCTTCCCAACAACCTCACAGTGAAGACAAAAACCTCATGTGAACATATTCAATACACGCACTCCAACAGACAGAGATGGAGAAAATGTAATCTAAAGCCTCCAAGAAGCCAGCCTTAAACATACTGTTCAGTAGAAAAATAGCCAAAAAAGCCACATTTGTAATGTGGGGGTTTCTAGTAACTATATTAAAATAAGTACAAAAAGGGAATTCCCTGGTGGTCCAATGGTTAAGAAAGCACCCTGCAAGCAGGGGATGCAAGTTCGATCCCTAGTCTGGGAACTAAGATCCCACATGCCATGGAGCAATTAAGCCCCCACGCCACCACTAATGAGCCTATATGCCACAACTAGAGAGTCCATCGGCCACGAGGAAGATCTCGCATACTGCAACTAAGACCTGAGGCAGCCAAAAAAATAAGTGCAAAGAAACAGGTACTTCCAGGCACTTCACATACATTATTTTCTAATTTAATCCTCAAAACAAGTGTACAAACCATGAATTTTTATTCCCTCATTTTGCAGATGGCAACACTGAGGACCAGAGAGGTTGAAACTGCTCAGGATCTGACACTGGTAAACGGCACTACGGGAACTTAAACCAGACAATTTAGTTGCAAACTCGATGTTCTTGGCACACTCGATTGTTACAGAAAAGCTGTTATTTAGAAAGGCCAAGTGGGTGGGTCCCTTCCAAAGCAAGAAGTCTTTTTTCTTTCATCCTTTAATCTATTTCTAACTTATAAATTTAGATTCGGAAAAATCTAGGATTTTTTTTTTTCCCCTGTGGCAAACACGTCAAGCCAAGACATTAAACTCTGACCTAATCAAATATGTTTTCTGTTAGTGCTGTAAACTCACTCTCTGCTGGTTTGGCCATGTCTGCAAATTACCTTCCTTCCTACTTTGTATCTGTTGCTGCCCCCTAGCAAAGGCACAGAGAGGTTCAGTAACCAGCTATGGGTCACAAAGCTCATGGTAGGTCATAATTAGAACCCCTTCTTGGGGTTCCCAGTCCACGCTGAATCGCAAGGAAACTCCTCTTGGATCTAAACAGCCTCCCAAAGAAGGATATTCTCCTCAGAGAGACAAAGGATTAAAACAGACTATCATTAGGCAGGGCATTCATTTGTTGTCAGTCAGTCAGTCAGTTTAGTCGCTCAGTCGTGTCCAACTTTGTGACCCCATGGACTGAAGCACACCAGGCTTCCCAGTCCATCACCAACTCCTGGAGCTTGTCCAAACTCATGTCCATCAAGTTGGTGATGCCATCCAACCATCTCATCCTCTCTCGTCCCCTTCTCCTCCTGCCTTCAATCTTTCCCAGCATCAGAGTCTTTTCCAATGAGTCCGTTCCTTGCATCAGGTGGCCAAAGTACTGGAGTTTCAGCTTCAGCATCAGTCCTTCCAATGAATATTCAGGACTGATCTCCTTTAGGATGGGCTGGTTGGATCTCCTTGCATTCCAAGGGACTCTCGAGAGTCTTCTACAACACCACAGTTCAAAAGCATCAATTCTTTGGCATTCAGCTTTCTTTATAGTCCAACTCTCACATCCATACATGACTCCTGGAAAAACCATAGCTTTGACTAGACAGATTTGTCAGCAAAGTAATGGCTCTGCTTTCGAATATGCTTTCTAGTTTGGTCATAGCTTTTCTTTGAAGGAACAAGCACCTTTTAATTTCATGGCTGCAGTCACCATCAGCAGTGATTTTGGAGCCCAAAAAAATAAAATCTGTCACTGTTTCCATTGTTTCCCCATCTATTTGCCATGAAGTGATGAGACCAGATGCCATGATCTTAGTTTTCTGAATGCTGAGCTTTAAGCCAACTTTTTCACTCTCATCTTTCACTTTCATCAAGAGGCTCTTTAATTCCTCTTTGCTTTCTGCCATAAGGGTGGTGTCATCTGCATATGTGAGGTTATTGATATGTCTCCTGACAATCTTGGTTTCAGCTTGTGTTTCATCCATCCCAGCATTTTGCATGATGTACTCTGCATATAAGTTAAATAAGCAGGATGACAATATACAGTCTTGATGTACTCCTTCCCCAATATGGAACCAGTTCATTGTTAAATGCCCTATTCTACCTGTTGCTTCTTGACCTGCACACAGATTTCTCAGGAGGCAGATAAGGTGGTCTGGTACTCCCATCTCCTCAAGAATTTTCCACAGTTTGTTGTGATCCACACAGTCAAAGGCTTTGGCGTAGTCAATAAAGCTTAAGTAGATGTTTCTCTGGAACTCTCTTGCTTTTTCGATCATCCAGTGGATGTTGGCAGTTTGATCTCTGGCTCCTCTGCCTTTTCTAAATCCAGTTTGAACATCTGGAAGATCTCAGTTCATGTATTGTTGAAGCCTTGCTTAGAGGATTTTGAACATTACTTTGCTAGTGGGTGAGATGAGTGCAATTGTGCAGTAGTTTTTTTTTGTTTTGTTTTGTTTTGTTTTTTTTAACTTTTTTTTTTTTTTTTTAATTTTTTTATTAGTTGGAGGCTAATTACTTCACAACATTTCAGTGGGTTTTGTCATACATTGATATGAATCAGCCATAGATTTACACTTATTCCCCAT